>NC_045786.1:99662574-100320699 GCF_009873245.2 Balaenoptera musculus
TCTATTTTAATGATGATGATGATGAAATCATCACTTACTCAGTGCCAGGTATTGTCAGAAATACTTTAAATACAGTCACTGATTTAATCCTCACAAAAACCCAATGAAGAAGGTACTGCTACTATCCCCATTTTATATGTGAGGAAAATGAGACAAGAGAGAATAAGCCATTCGGCCAAGGTCACATAGCAACCGGTGGGGGGGGCAGGTGGGGAGATTGAAACCCAGGTGGTCTGAATCCAGCTTCTATGCTCTTAACCGCTATGACCAGTGCCTTGTTATTAAAGTACAAGAAAAAAACTTTGTGGGACTTCCCTGGTGGCGCCGTGGTTAAGAATCTGCCTACCAATGCAGGGGACACAGGTTCGATCCCTGGTCCGGGAAGATCCCACATGCCGCGGAGCTGCTAAGCCCGTGCGCCACAACTACTGAGCCTGCGCTCTAGAGCCTGTGAGCCACAACTACTGAGCCCTCGTGCCACAACTACTGAAGCCCGCATGCCTAGAGCCTGTGCTCTGCAACAAGAGAAGCCACAGCAATGAGAAGCCCGCTCACCGCAACGCAGAGTAGCCCTGCTCGCCACAACTAGAGAAAGCCCGCATGCAGCAACAAAGACCCAGTGCAGCCCCAAAAGATAAAATAAATAAATAAATAAATAAATAAATAAATAAATTAAAAAAAAAAATAATAAAGTAGAAGAAAAAAACTTTGTTTGGTTTGTTTTTAAAACTTCCTATGGAAGGTGGATATTTCACAATGTTTTAAACTCACTTATCCAGCTGGATGTGCCATCTGTCAGTAAAGTATGACACCAAGGAGAGCAAAATGGAAATAAAAGGAGCCTTTTCCGGGGCTCTCAAAACCCCATAATCAACAGCTGAGAATTATCCGGGTAGGACATTGGCATGTGCCTACCATACCCACTAATAGTATTTCTGGACCAAATGGAATTCCATTTCTAAATATTAGTTGAGAAAAGACTGCATGCGTACGTTTAGAACCCCAGAACAAGGCACTCACCATCCTCTGTTCATCTTGAAGAGGCCGAATGAACTTTGGCAAGTATTTCTGTGTCTCAGAAAATGTATGCTCCTTCTGTAGGGACAGGACAAGCCATTTCAAAAGGGGAAGTGGAGGGTGTCCCTAGAGAGACCCATTCCAATAGCCCTGAAGGCCCATCTCTACCACCAAGGAAACTGGCTGGGAAAGAGGCGGGCCCTGCCCTCTCTGCCCTCTGAGCTCTACCCAGCTCCTCTGCATTTCTCTGACTCCTTCTATTCCTGGTGGTAGAAACATGTCAGCTATTTAAGGAGGTCAGCGTGTTCCCTCACCCCTCTCACTTTCCGGGGGAAAAGGGCCTAGGGTGTGAATGACCAGGGTTGAGGCAGGGACTGACTGGAAGGCGGGGTGGCCGGCGGGGGCGCCTCTTGGCCCGGTGCTTCCGAGGGTTATACTTAGCCAGCTGGTACTCATCAAACTGGGCAAATTTGTCCGTCATCGCAGCACGCAGGCAGGCAGGCAGGGGCACCAGACTGTCCTCCTCTTCTCCAGTCAGGCGCTGTCAGAGAGACGAGAAACCATCAGGAGCGAGACCCTCCAAAACAAAATGAGAGCACTTCCTGGGGTTAAGTGACAGCACAGGATAGGAAGTCCCCAGCCCCAGCTCTACAACGACAATTTCTGTGGTCCTGGACCTGAGGGCAGACTTCTCAGATTCTTATTCTCTTCGCTGTAAACACGAGGTCTGGAATAACACCAAGTTTTCTCAAACTCAGTCCAACCCTTCTCAATTATCTTTTCCCTGTTGGGCAACTCAGCCTGGTACCAGGAGAAGCTGTCCTGTCTGGGCACCAGGGTTGAGGACAGCTGAGGGCAGGCCAAAGTGTCTGAGAATTTTCTCCACAGATGCAGTGAGCAAAGGAGAGGGAACCAAGTGAGGGTCAAAAGTCAGGGAACTGAATGCCATACCTGGTAGAACCTGGCTACCTGGATCCAATCAGAAGGTAGCTGGACAATGGCACAGAAATACCGTCGCAGGTAGGGGCGGCAGACTGGCAAGAAGGCAGCAATGGCCAAGACTTCATTGGCCACATCCCGGACATTCAGCTGCTGCCTGGCGTAGAGAGATGCCTAGGGCACAGGGTAGGGAGCGCTGGCCTCTCAGCCACTTCTGCACAGCACCATGCCATAAACGAATTTGCTTATCTAATCTGCCTGCATAAAACCTTTCCTGAGCCCTCCATATTGTCTGTGAATATAAAATCCAAGCCTCTTGGCTTGGCATTCTACATCTTCCATGATCTAGCCCTTATTCACCAGTCTTCTCCTAAGTCTACTTATCCCAATTTAAGGGCCTTTAACCTTGTCCTTTCCTGCTTTGGAAGACCTCCCACCATCAATGTCTATCAAAAACTTACCCAGGGTTCAAACTGCTGATTTATCCTGCCATCTTCCAAAGCTTCATAGGAAACATTTTCCCTCTCTTTTCTGCTTCTGAAACATTCACTATCTACTACTCCATTTGCATTTATTTAATATTTGGGATCGTTTTTGCTTCGCTAATAATACCATACACTCCCTAAGAGCCAGATCCAAGTTTCGTTTTATCTGTTGGTATAACCCTCAAGGCCTAGCATTGTGTACTTACCCTGTGTACCTACTAAACAAACAAACCCTAGGATACACTTTCTCAATCCTATCTTCCCCCACTCCTCAGAGAACCCTAGGGACTGGGCCTCAGGCTCACCCAGAGATCCTACCGCCTTCCTAAGTAAAGTTCCTTCAGCCCCTAGTATAAAGCCGCTCACCATCCCCCTCACACACCACAACCAAACTCCCTTCCTCCTAACTTCCCACTCCCATCCCCTCTTTCATGTCACAATACCTTGAGTATAAATTCAGGCTCCAAGGGGGCAAGTTCACTACAGGCTTTGAGGAGGAAAGCCTGGGAAGAGTAAGCTGCATCATTTGTGTTTACATTTGACACCAGAGTAGAACACAGAAAGCTCATTAGAACCATCTGGGAATTGGGAAAGAGAGGGAAGAAAGGAGAAAAGAGGTAATAAGGACCAACTTAAGCATCCACTCAGGCCAACTTCCAAAGACAGAGAGAATGAACCCAGATTCGGGCAGATGTTTGTCCGGCTGAGAGGTCAGAAAAGGGGATTAGGAAGTAAGAAACCAGAGTTCCTTCCCCTTCCATCTGTGGAGGGGACCAGCCTTTGGTGACCACTCCACCCACCTTCGCTATGCCCTCCCCTCCACCGTCAACCTCTCCCCAGCTCTGGGACTTTTACCTTCTTTTCCTGAAGGGCCTGGTCAGTAGGCTCAGGATGAGAGCCAGAGTCCCCAGGGGTGAGCTTCAGGGTCAGCTCTTCCACGTCCTCCTCCTCTCCCAAGCTTAGACTATAAAAAGGCATTTGAGCATCTGCCCATTCCTTGTCTTCTGGCTTTTTCTCTCCAGAAGAAGACCATCGCCCCTGGGGATAGTGAGAGTTATTAATCCCATCACTCACCCACAGCCCCTCATACAAGAGAGAGATCTGAAAGCAGCATCCAGGGCTAGGAAGAGTCCACATCTACCTTCTAGCACCTAAACTCTTCTCCCCTCACACCCCAGCATGGATCTGTCCAGTCTGACAAGAGTGATCTCTCAGTATCACACACACGCCCTTTCCCAAATCAACATTCTGAGCCTTTGCTCAGATGCTTCATGATCTTCCGGCTGCTTTCATCTCCTTATTGATGTCACAGCTTAGGAGCCTGGGGCCCTTCACAACACACCTCCCAAGAGGCTATTAAGGTATTTTAGAGTCAGAAGAAAAAGCGCCAAGTCCCAGATCAATCGCCCAGCAATCGTGAGCTTACCCTCTGAGCCTCAGCTTCCTCATTCCCTGCCACCTACCTGATGGGGCTGTTACAAGATTAAATGGGGTCATGTATGTATGACTCTTTGCAAATTGCAAAGCCCTAAATAAATGTAAGATGGCAGTAGCTGTAATCCTGACAATGACCCTATGAAGTGGATTTTCATTGATCTCATCTTAAAGGTGAGGAAATTAAAGCTTCAAAAGGTTAAGAGTCTTTGGGTAGTATAGGCATTTTCACAGTATTGATTCTTCCAATCCAAGAACATGGTATGTCTCTCCATCTGTTTGTGCTGTCTTTGATTTCTTTCATCAGTATCCTATAGTTTTCTGAGTACAGGTCTTTTGTCTCCTTAGGTAGGTTTATTCCTAGGTATTTTAATCTTTTTGTTGCAATGGTAAATGAGACTGTTTCCCTAATTTCTCCTTCTGATCTTCCGTTGTTAGTGTATACGAATGCAAGAGATTCCTGCGTATTAATTTTGTATCCTGGGACTTTACCAAATTCACTGATAAGCTCTAGTAGTTTTCTGGTGGCCTCTTTAGGATTTTCTATGTATAATATCATGTCATCTGCCAACAGTGACAGTTTTACTTCTTCTTTTCCAATCTGGATTCCTTTTATTTCTTTTTCTTCTCTGACTGCCATGGCTAGGACTTCCAAAACTATGTTGAATAATAGTGGCGAGAGTGGACCACTCTGGAGAAGATGTGGAGAAGAGGGAACCCTCCTACACTGTTGGTGGGAATGTAAATTGATACAGCCACTATGGAAAACAGGAAACTAAAAAATATTAATAGAACTACCATATGACCCAACAATCCCACTCCTGGGCATATACCCAGAGAAAACCATAATTCAAAAAAATACATGCACCCTAATGTTCATTGCAGCACTATTTACAATAGCCAGGACATGGAAGCAACCAAAATGTCCATCAACAGAGGAATGGATAAAGAAGATGTGGTACATATATACAATAGAATATTACTCAGGCATTAAAAGGAACAAAATAGTGCCATTTGCAGAGACATGGATAGACCTAGAGACTGTCATACAGAGTGAAGTAAGTCAGAAAGAGAAAACCAAATATCATGTGGTGTCGCTAATGTATGGAGTCTAGAAGGATGGTACAGATGAACTTATTTGCAAGCCAGAGGTAGAGACTCAGATGTGGAGAACAGACTTGTGGATGCCAGAGAGGGGGAAGGGGAGGTGGGATGAATTGGGAGATTGAGATTGACATATATACACACTGTGTATAAAATAGATGACTAATGAGAACCTACTGTACAGCACAGGGAACTCTTAATACTCTGTGGTGACCTAAATGGGAAGGAAATCTAAAAAAGAGGGGATGTGTATATACGCGTTAACTGGTTCGCTCTGTTGTACAGCAGAGGCTAACACAACATCGTCGAGCAACTATACTCCAATAAAAATTAATTTAGAAAAAAAAAAAAAAGGTTAAGAGTCTTGCCCAAGGTTGAGTGGCTTATAATTGGCAAAAATGGTAGAGGGCTCAGATTTGCCTTTCCCTCAGTCCAAATCTCAAGTCTACATAGAAGGAATGTGTGTTTGTCTACCGATCCTGACCTGTATACTAAACGTGCTTATATAGATGTGTACAAGTGGACGTGTGTCTGCACATGCACACACAGGGAAGTGGTACTGTAGTTGTTTCTCATGCCTTGTAAGATCTCAAAAGCACTTGATTGACTCTGCTAGTGCAATAGTATATCAGCTCTCCTCCCAAGCAGAGGCTTTCCAAGGACAAAACCTACTTATGCTCTATTGTCCAGAGTCTCTGCACTAGATAAGCAATAAGAGTAATGATGCTCATGAAGACAGCCCTTGGGTAAAAGACGCCTCAGGAAGAGGCTCTGAGGAAAGAAGGTACACAGACACAGAGCAGCACAGAGGGACACTGTGGCACTGAAAGCTAGTGACTAGACATTCTAACAGACATGGCTGCAGTGAAGACAACTGTTTGGAGCTATTACCAAAGCTGCTTCCTGAGCTCTCTCTGTGGCAGAGATGGTTTTCAAGACCCTGGGGCAGGTCAGAAGGTCTAGACCCTCAGAGAAGCACTGAGCCCTTGAGGCTGGAGGCTCAGAGAGCAGGTGGTTGCTGGCACTCAGGCTGCACAGGTCAGATTGCACCATGTGAGGTATCTGGAGACTCTGGGTTAAGGGGCTGGTGGACACAGTGCTCTTCAGAATGGGGAGTGTGGCCAGGAACCGGTTCTCCAAGGAGAGGATGTCTGAGTGGGTAGACACATGCCCATGTGGTTTCTCCAAGGTCTTCAGGTCAGGGAGTGTGGCCAGGCACCGGTTCTCCAAGGAGAGGATGTCTGAGTGGGTAGACACATGCCCATGTGGTTTCTCCAAGGTCTTCAGGTCAGGGAGTGTGGCCAGGCACCGGTTCTCCAAGGAGAGGATGTCTGAGTGGGTAGACACATGCCCATGTGGTTTCTCCAAGGTCTTCAGGTCAGCAAGTGTGGCCAGGCACCGGTTCTCCAAGGAGAGGATGTCTGAGTGGGTAGACCCATGCCCATGTGGTTTCTCCAAAGTCTTCAGGTCAGGAAGTGTGCCCAGGCACCCGTTCTCCAAGGAGAGGATGTCCAGGTGGGTAGACACACGCCCATGGAGTTTCTCCATGGCTGGAGCCCAACCAGTATATGCCTAGAAGGAGAGAAAGACAGGTGATGAGCAGCTGGCTGTATTGGGAGTACATGCGTACTGGGACTAAATCTTTCCCATAGTCCTCCTGGTAATGCCAGTGACCTGAAGGCAGAAAACAACCAATATTTGTTTTTCCAGGACTGGGTTCATTCCAAGGATGTATACAGGGAGTACTCTAAGGGAAAGGAGTAGGGAAAAGGTAAGGTAGAAGCTTAAGAGTAAGGAAGTTTAAAAAACAAAAAAAGGGACTTCCCTAGTGGTCCAGTGGGTAAGACTCCACGGTCCCACTGCAGGGGGCCTGGGTTCCATCCCTGGTTGGGGAACTAGATTCCGCATTCGTGCCGCAACTAAGAGTTCACATGCCGCAACTAAGAGTCCACATGCTGCAACTAAAAGATCCTGCATGCCGCAACTAAAAGATCCTGCATGCCGCAACGAAGACCCGGCCCAGCCAAAATAAATAAATAAATAAATAAATAAAAAGTAAGAGCTGGAAAGGAAAGGAACATGTCTTCACATGAAGGGGTAAAGGAGAACCCCCAGGGCTATCAGTATGATCCCAACTTAGCACAGGAGCCATACTCGTAATCTGGACTCTGGATTCTTAGCTCCAGAGAAACAAACATTTTGATCAAGTTGTCTATACTCACCACCTCAACTTCCTTGCCTCCTACTCACTCTTAACCAACTAAATGGGATTCTTTTTCCACTATTCCTCCAAGGCTGTCCTCTTAGGTAACTAATGGAATTCTTCTTACTATAAGAATAGACATATCTTGGAGATTACCTTACTTCATCTCTCAAGTGGAATATGACCCTGTGATCACTGTCTCACTGAAACTCTCTCCCTTTGACTTCCACGGTGCTGTCCCGGTTTTCCTCTTACAACCCTAATCACAGCTTCTTGGGGGGTTCTTTCTCTACTCTTCCTTGAATGTTGATGCTGCTTAGAGCTCTTTTCTAACGCTTCTATATACTTTCCCAGGGTGGTCTCACCTACTCTGTTGCTCCACATAACACTGCTATGCTGGCAACTCACATATTTATTCCTTGACCTAGATCTCATCTGAGCTTCATACTCATTTATCCATTCCCCTGTTGGACATCTCCACTTGGATGACTCAAAGGTACCCAAAACTCCGTAGATCTCAACTGTATCATCTTTCTACCTCTTCTCCAAATCCATTCCCCCTCATTGCCCCCTATGCTTACAAGGGTTTGGTATAAAATAGGCTTGAGTTTGAATCCTGATGGGACCTTGGGCTAGTTCCTTAAACTCTCTGTGCCGCGGTTTCATCACCTACAAAACTGAAATAAATGCCTACCTGATAGAGTTGTATAGGAATAAATAAGAAAAAATATATCAAGTACTTAGGGTTAGTAAGTGTGCAATAAGTGGAAGCTATTATTATTTATTATTGTTATCATCCAATAAATTACCAAATCCTATTGATTCTACTTCCTCAGTGTCTCCCAGATCTATCCAATTCTCTCTGTTCTGCCTGCCACCGTCATCGCTGAAACCCTCCAATCCACGTGGCACACAGTATGTAGATCTGCCTAAAGGAGCTCCCAATACATACCCCAGCCACCATTTACAACACCTTGTCTATTTCATCATAATAAAAACTTATCTTGTTAGCCCATTTGCCTACTTGTTCACGGTTTCTCCTAAATAAAATAAAACTCCCTGAGGGTCAGGGCTCCTGTGTCTTGTTCACCTCTGCATGCCCAGCATCACACACATAACCTGGCTTCTGACCTCCCAGCCTCACCTCTTACTGCTACTCCCATCTAACGTTAAACTTGAACCATACAAATTGTTTTCAGCTTATGAATTGCCAAGGTATCTCTTGACTCTGGACTTTGCACAGGCAGAGGCCTAGAACATTCTTCCTTCTACCAAACCACCCCCCTTCCCCATCCCCTCCTTTACTAGGCCAAATTCTACTTCCCTCTCGCTCTGAAGGCCTCAGTTTAATAGTCAGTTCCTCCAAGGAGCCTCAGGTGACACCCAGCCCCCAGTCTGGTACAGGTGGTCCTTCTATGTTCCCACACTGTACTTCCTCTAGCATAGAACACATCCTCTATATCATAATTGCCTGTTCATTTGTCTTTCATCCCCCCAGACTATAAGTTCCTGAGCACAGAGACTCTTTAGCCTTGTTCACCATTGTTGCAACAATGTCTAGTCAGTGGGATTCAGAAGCTTTTGAGAATCTGGTGAAAGCCATGGAGCTTTTTCACAGAAAAACATGAGTATATACTACTTTGCATTCAATTTTCAGGGAGCACACCCATGGATCTCCTAGAATCTCCACTAACTGCAAATTAAGAACCTCTGCCTGAGAGGATGCTTGAATTTATATCATTAGGAATGTACATACTCTCTTATTTGGACAAATGCTTATCTCCTATTTACATTTATGTATTTTAGGAATAAGTATGTTGTTAAGTCAACTGCTTAATCCTTAATATGCAAGAGCTTATGGACAGGAATGTAGAATACTTCCAAGAAGACTTGAATGGACTGACAATCCAGAACCAGAAAGGACAATGGATATCTCACTGGACATCAGTGCAGGCAAAGTGCATCAAGAATGATGGCCTATATAGGCTTGTACATTTCCCGCATGTCTTTGCACTATATAAGCCCCCAGCGAAAGGACTGGGGAATCTCAGAATCGACTCAAGATTTTCAAAAGAATGAGTCTCATAACAAAAATTAAGTTAACAGGGCTTCCCTGGTGGCAGAGAGGTTAAGGATCCGCCTGCCAATGCAGGGGACACGGGTTCGAGCCCTGGTCTGGGAAGATCCCACGTGCCACGGAGCAACCAAGCCCATGTGCCACAACTAAGCCCGTGTGCCACAACTACTGAGCTGCGCTCTAGAGCCCACGAGCCACAACTACTGAAACCCGTGTGCCTAGAGCCCATGCTCCGCAACAAGAGAAGCCACTGCAAGGAGAAGCCCGTGCACCGCAACAAAGAGTAGCCCCCGCTCTCTGCAACTAGAGAAAGCCCTCGTGCAGCAACAAAGATCCAACTCAGCCAAAAATAAATAAATTTTTAAAAAAGAAAAAAAAATTAAGTTAACAGAAAAATAGTTACATGTTTTTCACACCCTGGTGTTTGTGAAGGGAGATTCAGCTGACCTACAAATGAAAAGTAAAAGTCTCTACAAATTAAAATTAAAAATCCCCATCTCTAATTCCATTCTCCAGGGATAACCACGGCTAAGTTTTATATGAAGAGTTTCAGACACTTTCTATGCATATACAAATATATGTATAGGTCTGTACCTTCCCTTCCCCCATATCCAGCACCACCCCCCTTTTTGTTTTGTTTTGTTTCGTTTTCCACAAAGAGGATCATACTTTAGACACTATTCTGCACTTAGTATGCCTTGGAGACCTTGCCGTGTTAACACATTAATAGCCACCACACTTTTAAGTTGGCTGTGTGACAGCCTACCCTGCTTAAGCACAGCCCGGGTTTCCGTTCCAAACAGCACACAGAGCAAGGAAGAGCGACCCATTCTCACTTGGTCTCTTCCACCTTCTTCCTGCGTCCTTCTATCCCCGGGCCCTCCCTTGCCCTCATCCTTCCCACTCCCCCTTTCACACACTACACCCGCTCCCGGAGCTGCCGGAGGTGCAGGGCCGAGGCACCCCTCCCGGCGCCCGCCCCGCCGAGTCCCGGGAGGTCACTACCTGGCCGCGCTAGGCCTTCCCCACCGGCCCCGGCGGCCGAGCCCACGCCTAGACCCGGGGCCAGGGCCAGCTGCTGCCGGCGCTCGACCGTCCCCGGAGCCACCCGGGCCTGGAGCAGCTGGCTGTCACGCGGGGCCGCTCGGTCCTCGGCAGCAGGAAAAGGACCGATCTCCCGACTCCGCGGCTGGGTGGAGTGGAAGCCGGAGGTGGGGCCGGGCCGGGAGCGGGGAGGAGACGGCGCGCCGCCGCAGACGCGGGGCGGGGCTGTCGCGGCCCGCGGGGAGGAGAGATGCGCGGCTGGCGACGCCTCTGCAGAGAGGGCGTTGCAGCCTTTTCTGGGGCCAGAGGTTAGTCCCACTCCCTCCCGCCGCCTTTCCCCTCCCTCCCCACTTCCTCGTCCTCTTTTCTCCTGTCCCTCAGGTTTCCTCTTGTACCAAATTCCGCTCTTTTGCTACATTTCCTCTCTTTTGTAATATCTTCCAACACCATTTCTTGAAAAAGATTTTGGCATGTTCGCTGCCGATCTGGACACCTTTTGTCCTGGTATCAAATAGTATAGTGGGACTCTTAATTCATGCGAAAGTTACTTGGTGAAAATAGAAATAAAAGGAGACGGAAAGCCTAAAGCAATGGCCTGTAACCGGGTGTATATATCAAATAATTAAGGCAGAGTGAACTAAGAGCAGCTTATGTCCATCTGGGATAGGTCCCTGGACAAAGAATTTTTTGGAGCCATCCTGAATGGCTAATGCGGAACTGTTTTCAGAAAGTGGGACCAGGCTCAGGAAAGGGACAAGTGACCTTTAGGATGGTAATGCTGGTGCTGTTTCATAAAGAGCAGGGCCAAACAGATGTTAGCAGGAGAAACGTGCTTACCTCATGTAAGACAGATGATCTGTCTTCTGGAAAATATCCCTTTCCTAAGGGTAGTGGGTACCTGCATTCTCAGGTAACAGCTGAAGCTTCAGCTCAGGATCAGGGGCATCCTTTATTCTCAATTTGTTGAGCCAGATCCCACCTAACGTCCTTAGATGCCTCTCTTACCACCTACCCCATTAGTCCCTACACTCTTTTTATAAGAAATATTTTTCTGTCCCCTTTATGATCCTGAACTACAACTTATAAATAATGTATTTTAGCATCACACTGGTGGTACAGGAAGAATAGCAACTGGTGACCATTGCTTCCTGGTTGACTAGGAGGATCTAGAGTGTTCTTTCTGGTTAGCTGCAAGAGCAAAGAAATTCAAAGCCAGCACATTGGAACCACTGGAAATCTTTTTTAAAAATCCCCAAACCCAGGCCACACCCCAGACTGATTAAATCACAATCTTCAGAGGAGGACCCAGGCATTAGAAGTTTTTGAAACTCCCCAGATAATACTAATGTGCAGACAAGTTTGGGAATCTCTGCCCTAGGGTCTTGCTAATCAAGGTATGGGCTGTGGACCAGCAACATCAGCATCACCTTGTTAGAAATGCAGATTTTCGGGCTTCCCTGGTGGCGCAGTGGTTGGGAATCTGCCTGCTAATGCAGGGCACACTGGTTCGAGCCCTGGTCTGGGA
Source organism: Balaenoptera musculus (assembly GCF_009873245.2). Lineage (NCBI taxonomy): Eukaryota > Metazoa > Chordata > Mammalia > Artiodactyla > Balaenopteridae > Balaenoptera > Balaenoptera musculus. The sequence goes on from NC_045786.1 coordinate 99,674,403, forward strand.
AGATCCCACATGCCACGGAGCAACTAGGCCCGTGAGCCTGCGCGTCTGGAGCTTGTGCTCCGCAACAAGAGAGGCCGCGAAAGTGAGAGGCCTGCACACCGCGATGAAGAGTGGCCCCCCGGCTCACCGCAACTGGAGAAAGCCCTCGTACAGAAACGAAGACCCAACACAGCCAAAAATAATAATAATTAATTAATTAATAAGAAATGCAGACTCTCAGGCCCCACCTCAGACCTACTGAATCAGAATCTGTAATTTCACAAGATTCCCAGATTATTCCCACTTACATTAAACTTTGAGAAGCACTGATCTAGATAGGTGGAGTGGGGTCTGGAGTCTGCATTTTCAAGCCCTAGGGGCCAGGCCCGGCAATTTGTATTTTACAAGCTCTCCAGGCAATTTTGATACATGCTAAAGGTTAAGAACCCCTGATTAAAACTAGGGTTGTTGCTCACCCCCCTTGAAAATTTCTGATTTGGTAGGTTTAGGATAGGACCTGAGAATCTGCATTTCTAGGAAACTCTTGGGTATTGGTGATTCTGACCTCTGATCCAGGAACCACATTTTGAAAATCACCAGTCTAGAATGATTCTCTAGGCAGAGGGACAGTAACTGACTGATCTCTAAAGGATATTTCAGTTGGATTTTGAGACAGCCAGATGAACTGTCTCTGCCTTGCAACAGAGGAGATCTCTCAATTCACAAGATGTTTACAAAGTCCAAACTCAGCTTTTCTTTTCAGTGGACAGTGCTAAATGCACCCTGTATTATTTGTTCCTTTGAGAGCTGCTTTTCTAAACTAGCCACTCCCTTGAGTTGAAGCAATCTTTCTTCAGATTACTGTCATTCTGCCAACTGAACAACTACCAGAGCTGAGGAGGCACTCCATTCCCCACTGGGTTAACTCTCATAGAGCTTATTTCCAGGTTCTTAGAGGATGACTCACTTTCTCCTCCATAGACAGCCTACACCCATAATTGTTGATCAATGGTATTAAGCTGCAATATCCAACTGATGAGTGCAGTGTCCAGACTTACTACTTTCTGGGGTGAAGTTGTGCCATCTCCTCAGCCCTCAGAAGCCCCTTTATTAAGGACTCTACCACCTATTAAAATTGCTCACCTTTAGACATACAGATGGCCAACAAGCACATGAAAGGATGCTCAACATCGCTAGTTATTAGAGAAATGCAAGTCAAAACTACAATGAGGTACCACCTCACACGGGTCAGAATGGCCATCGTCAAAAAGTCTACAAATAATAAATGCTGGAGAGGGTGTGGAGAAAAGGGAACCCTCCTACACTGTTGGTGGGAGTGTAAGTTGGTGCAGCCACTATGGAGAACTGTATGGAGGTTCCTTAAAAAACTAAAAATAGAACTACCATATGATCCAGCAATCTCACTCCTGGACATACATCCAGAAAAGATGAAAACTCTAATTTGACAAGATACATGGACACCTATATTCATAGCAGCACTGTTCACAATAGCCAAGACATGGAAACAACCTAAATGTCCACCCACATATGAGTGAATAAAGAAGATGTGATTGAGATATATATATATATATATATACATAAAATGGAATACTACTCAGCCATAAAAAAAGAATGAAATATTGCCATTTGCAGCAACATGTATGGACCTAGAGATGATTATACTAAGTGAAGTAAGTCAGAGACAAGTAATATATGATATTGCTTATATGTGGAATCTAAAAAAAAAAATACATATCAACTTATTTACAAAACAGAAACAGACCCACAGACTTCAAAAACAAACTTATGCTTACCAAAGGGGAAAGGGGTGGGGGGATAAATTAGGAGTATGAGATTAACAGGTCCGCACCACTATATATAAAACAGATAAACAACAAGGATTTACTGTATAGCACAGGGAAATATATTCAGTATCTTGTAACAATCTATAATAGAAAAGAATCTGAAGTTGTACACCTGAAATTGTACATCAATTGTAGTTAAATTTTTAAAAATTTCTCACCTCTTCTAGTCAATATTTTTGCACACTTCTTATCCTCCCCCATTTTGGGTCAATCTTATTGCACACTTTTTATCCTCCCCCATTTTGAGTCAATAAATATCTGTTAAGCACCTATGAAGTGCAAAGACAGTATGTAAAATGTATAAAACGTGCCTTCTTCTCAAGGCTTCACGGTCTCATAAAGGAGACAGACATATGCAGGAGACACAATAATACAAGGCAAATTATGAGAAGTGTTATATTCTACTAAGGAACAAACTCAGGATTCTGTGGAGGAGGGACCTTGAGCAACTTCCTGGAGGGAGTAGACTTTGAACTGGGAAGGGTAGATCTCTGATAAGAAGCTGAGAGGGCAGTGAGTGCCTGGGGATTATAAAGACCCTTGGTTTCACCAGATTTTTCTTTTCCCTTTTGTGAATATTTACCTTTAGATTCACAGCTTGTGCTTCTATTCAGTCTATCCACTGCCAGCTTCAAAGAATCACCCAAGCAGTGATTTATGGACAGGCACCTATTCGGTTGCACTTGGCATCCCAGAGGAGCTTCAGATTCTTTTCCATTATAGATTGTTAAAAGATATTAATACCCTTTAACTGCTCCCACTTGTAGAGTCTAAGTATGAGTTTCGTGAATAAAGCCTACCACTCCATGGAGGTGAATCTACATTGGAGATGTGGCATAATAAAGACAGCAGGCTTGGAAGTCCTTCTACCTGTGTTTAAATACATGCTCAACATTTATAAACTGTGTGACCTTTGGTGAGTAAATTCACTCCTCTAAGGTTCAGTTTTCCTGTCTGTAAAATGGGGATAATAATAGCATCCACTTTTTATGGGTTGTTCGGCATTTAAATGAGATAATGCATGTAAAGCAGTTAACACACTACCTGGCACATAGCAAGCACTTAAACAATCTTAGCTATATTCTAAAATTTTTTTTTTATTTTTGGCTGTGTTGGATCTTCATTGCTGCGTGCAGGTTTTCTCTAGTTGCAGCAGTGCACGGGCTTCTCATTGCGGTGGCTTTTCTTGTTGTGGAGCACAGTCTCTAGGTGCATGGGCTCAGTAGTTGTGGTGGCTCGCGGGCTCAAGAGAGCAGGCTCAGTAGTTATGGCACATGGGCTTAGGTGCTCCATGGCCTGTGGGATCTTCCCAGACCAGGGCTCGAACCCATGTCCCCTGCATTGGCAGGTGGATTCTTAACCACTGCGCCACCAGGGAAGCCCTGAAACAAGCAGTTCTTCCTCCGTTATGAGAGAGTTGGCTTTAATCAGTGACAGTTTGCTTGAAAACTATGCAATGCATTGAGGCTCAGATTACCTGTCTGGTAATGAGTCAAGCTGGTATACAACTAGAAGACCTCTAGCTCCCTAAATGCCTTAGCCTGAGCTGGAGTCCAGATGAATCCATATCCCTATCTCAGGAGCAGTGTTAGTCTGGAGTAGCTGGGGATAAACCTGTAACCCTCTGTATGGCACTCATGGTCTCAGGGGTGCTACAGCACACTGGCCACCCTGTTTGGCGTCATCTAGCTTGCTAATCTAAAAGGGTGTAGCCTGGAAATTTAATTTCAGAGTACCAGGGTACCCTTTTTGAAATGTGTGTAGAGATCCTTAGGACTATCCCAAGCTCTGGAGCTCATGACTATAATAACACTATGATGTTGATAGTACAGGTATTATCTCTATTTTATGGATTAAGACACTGGCATTCAGACGTCGAGAACGGACTTGAGGACACAGAGGGGGAAGGGGAGCCTGGGACATAGAGAGTAGCATTGACATATATACACTACCAAATGTAAAATGGATGGCTAGTGGGAAGCTGCTGCATAGCACAGGGAGATCAGCTCGGTGCTTTGTGACAACCTAGAGGGGGGGGGAATAGGGAGGGTGGGAGGGAGGCTCAAGAGGGAGGGGACATGGGGATATATGTATGCACATAGCTGATTCACTTTGTTGTACAGCAGAAACTAACACAACATTGTAGAGCAATTATACTCCAATAAAGATGTATATTAAAAAAAAAAAGACACTGGTATTCAAAGTGATTAAAGGACTTACTCATGATTACCAAAAGAGCAATTGATTTGGGGCTTGAACCCAAGATACTGATTCTAATTCACTCTAATTCACACTCTCAAGCTATCCTTTTTTCAGAATTCTAAATCAGAAATACAGCTTATTGTATCTTGAATCGTCAGCCATAATAATAATACCGTAAACCTCTATCTCTCAGAGAAAAAAAGACTATAATCTCACCACTAATGACATATACATGTATTCATGCATGTATTTATGAATAGGCATGTATATATATGTAATATATGTATATTTTTGTAGTTGTATTAGCAGAAGTTGTGATAAATTCACACTTTTCCACCTATGATCCCTTGATCCCAAGGGTTAGCTAGGATTTGGAATGTAGTCTGTGGCCCTGACAGAGTAATTATGTCCTAATTACTGTCCTGCCTGTAGACCTAACCTGTGGTGCTTGTCCCAGTGAGTCTCTTGGTCCTGATGTTATAAGTATGTCACCTGGAGACTGTTCTCATTGAAAAGCCTTCCTCTTCATTATCCAGACTATGCCACCTGCCTTGGCTTCCTACACTGTGTAAAGAAGGGTTTGAATTGCACTGTCCAAAAATCTCTTCATTCCATGGTTCTATTAAACAATCTTTCTATGCAGGTTTTCACTCTTTTGGTTGGACATTGTTGCTTCTACCTCCTGGACTGTCAGTCTGGATAAATAATAGTGCTTAGTTTTGCAGCTAGTAGGATTTTTATGTGATTTTTACCCCCCTTTTTTTTTCATTTTTTAACCTTTTCTGTTATCGATTTTCCAGATGTCCAGGGCATAATATATATATATATATATATATATAGTATATTTGACAGGGAAAATATCTGGAGAAGAGACCAGTAAGGTTTCTATTTCAGTAGTTCAAAATTACATGATGAGTCGAGTGAAGAAAAAGATAAGAGGAGAGCAAGCTCAAGATGATTACAAAGTTTTGTGTCTAGGAAAAAGGAAAAATGATAGCGCCAACAAAGCATGATGAGTCTGAACCAATGAACCAATGATAGTGGTAAATCCAAGTAGAGGTGAGGGCTGCTAAAAAAACATAATAATAATACGACTAGAACCCAGTTGAGTCATTAAGGCTTGGGATAGAGGAGAGGTGAGCTTTCTGAAGAGGATCATGAAGCAAAGTAAGAGAAGAACATGGGCAACCCAGAATTAGGCATAGAAGACTCATATAGTCCAACACACTTATTGGTATTGAACCTACACCCCCAGTTCTATCCAGTTCCTGAGTTAACCTTGAAAAGATGAGTGCAGGTGTGTAAATTCCACCCTCACCCACAAAGGAGGTTGAAGGAAGAGTCGGGGCAGGTAGTAGGGGAGTACCTACAACACCTTGGTTCATTATCTGATTTACCAAAGATAAGAATCCTACATCTCTAGGAACTCACCAGACTGTAGCCTAATCCCTGGATTGCCATGATTGCCTGCTCTGTAGGAATGATTTCTGTCCCAATTCCCGATCCTAACTCTACTTCCCTTCTGGGGTCGAAATACTACCCTGAATCTCAGTGCACTTGCCCAGGGCCCCAGCTCGTTGCCTTGCCTGTATCAGGCCCCTCTCACTGAAGAGTGGTCCAAGAGCAAGACCAGTGTCCTGCTTCACATCAGAAACCTCCTCCTGTCTTCTCATTCTAACCACAATTTCAAAAATGGACTTCCCTCGTGGTCCAGTGGTGAAGACTCCGTGCTTCCCCTGCAGGGGGCACGGGTTTCGCATGCCGTGGGGTGCAGCTGAAAAACAAAAAACAAACAAAAAAACTAAGTAATGAAAGCTAGAGCCTTCTGCAGCTAACTACCCCCATCTACATAATTTTGGACCCTTGGCTGTCAGCTCTGCCTGGGATGGCACCACACCCTCTTGGACACTATGATTTGACTTTCTGCCACCTCTTTGGATTGGAGAAGTAAGAAGAGTAGGAGAGTGTGCTATCTCTGGAGCCAGGGAAGGAGAAATTTTTAGGGTAAAAGCCAGTTTTCAAGCCAGCCAATTCCTGCAGAAAGATGAAGGAAAATGAGGACAGCCTTAGATTGTTTGATTTGGTGAGAAGTAGGTCATGGTGACAACGAAGGAGGATGGTTTCAGTAGTGTGGTGGAGACAGAAGCCAAATTACAAGGGATAGTGAATGTTTTTTACAATAGAGAAACTCAGACAAGAATGATTCAGTCATGGTGAAACCTTTATTTAAGCCTGTCTTTGCATACAAATCACAAAGAGCGTGTTCACAGAAGTTCACCCTAAAGACTCAATCCTCGTAGTTTCTCAGTGCTTCTGATTTCCTTCTTCCCTGTCTTCTTCAATCTTTCTTCTCTGTTCTCTTATATAGCCTACTTACCCCTCCTCATTTTCAACTATGTTCCTAAACAGAGATATAGAAAAAAACCTTAATAAAATAATGAAATCTCAAAACAATAAACAAAAACATGTCAAGTCTCTCCTGGCCAGGATGAAGAAAGATGCGAGGGAGGCTCCCTCATCTCACCCTTAGCAGCATGAGAATCTAAATAAGCAAGGGTAAGAGAAAATTGACCTGTACAAAGAACTGGCCCTTCTTTGCCTTAAGCTGCTCAGGGGTCAGAAGTGGAAATACCACACAGGAAAGACGTAGGGGAGTTGTGGAGGAAGAGAACATACAATTAGGTGAAAGCCACTGTCTTCAGGAAGGCTCCAGGGAAGAGAGTAGGCTGGAACAGCAGGAGAATTCTCTGAAGAATCCCTGGAATACTGACTTCCCCTTTGCTCTGGAGACACAGGGCACCACACGCCCCATTTGCTTCTTTCCTCTGACTGGAATGCCTCCCTCCTTCTCTGACTGGTGAGTTTCCAGGAAGCCTTCAAGATCCAGTTCAATCTACACCCATCTGATGATGCCTTCCTAACAGAAGTCTTCCCTGGACAGAGTTCCCTCCTCCATCCTCTGGGCTCTCATATCTTCAACTACGAGGCATGTGAGGTACGCAGCTCTCGTGAGAGGTATGAGGCAAGTGTCCATACCTCTAAGTCCACTGTAAAACTTGTATTTGCTTACAAATCTGTGTGCTGGTCGGGAGCTCCCTGACCTTGGGATGCTTAGTGCCTCACATCGTACCCGGCACACAGTAGATAATTAATAACTGTGAGGGAGAAAGGAGAAAAGATAGAAGAGAGCAAAAAAAGGGAAGGAAAAGCAGGGTGGAGGAAGAGAGAGAGGAAACATCTGACTCAAATTTCCCTGGCCAAGAAAAAGGGAAGTGGATTCCAAAAACTCTGGAAGAAAGGGACAGAGGAAGAAACCACTTTTCTGGGCCTCCTCTGCCTCTCACTCTTCTCTCTGCCACTTCCTCTCACAACTTAGCACCTCACACCACACTGTACTGTTTTCTCTGCTGATCCCTCGATTCACCCCAAAGGGAAGGAAAGAAGCCAGCCAGGCTCCTGACTTCTCCCACCCCATGCCCTCAAATCCTGTTTCATCCCTTTGCCGCCATGGGCGCCTCCCTCCTTCCCCTCCTCGTCTTCCCCGCCTGCAGCACTCCCACCTCGTCGCCCTGGCATCTCCGTCCCCTGTGCTGTGCCGGGTCCAGACAGGAGCGTCCTCCTCAGATTGAAAACCAAGAGGCTCTTAGGGGCAGCCTGTGGTGTATGGCTGAGGAAACGCTAGACTGGGTCTACAAGTTTACCTGAGAAAGAACATTGTCAAGAGGGTCTGGGTGTCCCAGGGATTGGAGAGTAAAGAGAAGCAGCAATCGCAGTCCTTCCCCCACACTCCTCAACTCTTTCACGGATGGCCTCTCCACGTTTTTCTCCTTCATCCACTGATCAGAATATCATTTTCCCAACTGACCTCACATGGCCCCTACACCTTGGCTATTGACGCTTCCTGACTGTCTGCCCAGCCAGATGCACTTTCCCCACCAAGAATCTAAACCTTGTACAGTTGCCCCTGGGTCTCCTCTCCTTACCTAGGTATTCAGTTGCCTCTCCTTCCCCAACGCTCTTCCCCTAGGGATTCCAGAACCACCTTTTCCTCAATGCAGATCATATATACAAAAGCGCTGTGTGAGTTGTAAAGCACTGTGCTAGAATGAAATACGATCATGAATAAAGCCTTCTCTTTATCCCTGCCCCCATCATTTCTATCCTCTCAAAATGTTTCTTATCCCTTCCTCACGCCATCCACTGCCGCTGCCCCTTCACCTGCCAGGTTTAGTTTTGTGTCCTGTGGGAACCAAAGCTATTTGCTGCACGGTGGGCTGTGTCAGGATGCAGGCAGGCATCTCAGCCCGAGGCCTCGGCAGAGTTCCCAGGCACAGCCATCGGCCCAGGCCAGGACAGAAGGCGTGGATAAGGTGGGAGGGGGCGTAAGTACGGTGGCTGTAGCCCCCCAGCACCAGTAGCTCCCCCTGCAGCACAGCGCCTGCAGCCCCGACATGGGGCGAGGGCAGGGGGGTCAGGTGAGTCCAGCTATCAGTCCTTGGTTCATAGGTCTCGAAGCTCAGCAGGTCCCCAGTCTCACCTAGCCCACCCGCTACATACAGCCGCCCAGCCAGAGCAGCCATGACGTGGCCAGCCCGAGGTACCCCCATAGGGCTCAGAAGTGTCCCCGGCTTCTCAAGTCTGGGGTCATAGTGCAGCAACGAGGCCAGGTACTGGCCAGTCCCGCCGCAGCCGCCGCTCACGTACAGCTGGCCCTCCAATACAGCAGCTGCGTGGGCAAAGCGTGGCGCTGGAAGCGCAGGTGCCGGCCTGTGGGAGAACAGGGCAGGTGATCAGGCAACAGTCAACTTCAGTTCTCCTCTTCCACGACTCCTAGCCTCTCCCTGATGCCTGAAACACCCCCTCCCCTGCTCACCTCCACATATTGAGCTTGGGGCTATAAGTCTCCACAGAGCTGAGGGCCGCACCACTGTCTCGTCCACCCAGGGCATAAAGCAGTCCATCCAGCGCCACCAGGGGGAAAAAGCTCCGAGCCTGGCACAAAGGTGCCATCTCCTCCCAGTCCCCTTGACTGGGGTCCCACCTGGACACAGTGGGACAAGAGATGGGAAGAGTGACCCTGGGAGTCTGCGGTTGGCTGAGCTGCCAACCTCCCGCAGCTGCCCGCCTTGGGACCGGCCGCTCTCAGGGGCCCATACCTGAGAGTCGAAGCCAGGGTGTTAGAGTGGCCGTAGAAATCCTGTCCGCCACACACGTAGAGCTCACTTCCGGCTAGGCTCGCAGCCCCGTGCCGAAAGCGCCCGGGGGCAGGCAGGGCAGGCAGCTGTCCCCACTCCACGGTTCGCACCAGTCCTACGCCGCAGCGAAAGGCCCGGGCCCACCACACTCCTCGGGACGGCTGTCTCATGGCCATGTCTGATCTGAGCCCGTCCCCGCCAATCACTACTAGTGCCTGGTCAGGCTCCCTCCGCCTCTCTTGTCCTGGAACCTCAGCCTCCACCATCAGCTGACGCAGCAAGTCCGGGCTCAAGGGTGGAGGCAGCCCGGCGGCCCGTACCCTCCGCAGCTCCCTGGTGGACATACGGCCAAAGCGGACGCATCGAAGCAGGGCCTTGGCCTCTGACTCCTGGGTGTCAGGGTTGGCAGCTAGCCAATGCAGTGCAGCCGCAAAGGCCTCGAACTCCTCCAGCAAGTGTAGCTCGTCGCTGTCCAGGAGCTCAGCCAGGCAGGCGAGCGGTAAAGACGGGAAAGTGGAGCACAAAGCCACAGCAGGCAGGTGGGTGAGGAGGTAGTGACGGGCTTTGCTCCAGAGACTCTCCAGCCCAGGGGCTTCAGCCATGGGGATCAGGGCCAGGCAACGGGCAGGGTTGAGGCCTTGTGCCAAGGCTCTCTGGCACAGAGCCAGGCAGGAAGAGCTCTGGTACCGCACAGCAGCCTGGGCGGCTCTCAGCAGTCCTGGCCACCTTGCCCGCACAACCCCAGAGTAGGCAAAGGAGACAAGCAGTTGCAGGTCCTGGGCAGAGATGGTATGCAGAGACACCTCTGTGCCCTGGGATTCCCTCATCCCGCTCAGGAGCATGGCCCCAAAGAACTCACTGCCACAGGCGAGGGCTGCTCGGTGCACTGCAAGAGGGAGAAGCAGAGGGGGACTCAGAGTGTTGCAAACTGCGAGGCACTCTTCTGACTTCACAGCCCCAACTTTGGGCCAACCACCCAAGACCACAGGCCAAACCACGGTATATGCACCAGAACCACGTGGAGTGCTTGTTACGTGAAGGTTTCACGGACCCACCTCCAGAGATTCTGATTCAGTAGCTCTAGACGGAGACCCTAGGAATTTGTGTTTTAACATATTCAAGCACCCTGCATGATTCTCATGTTAGTGGCCTGAAGACACTTTGAAAAACATTGCTTTAGTCTTTTTGATGCAGGCCAATTAGAGAAAGGGTCTTGATCAGTCAAGTGAAGATGCTACAGAGAACATTTGCTAAGAGGGGGTACAAAATAAACTGCAAAGACCAATGTGCAACTTATATAGGTCTTTCTATATTGTACACAGAATAAAGTTCTTTCTTCTACAATTATAAGAGCCACTGACATCAGCCATTCTGCTAGTCAGATTTTACTCAGAAAGTGGTACAACCCTCAGCAATGGCTGTGACCCACACTCATCTAACTGCCATCTCCTCTTACCCAAGATTTACTGCTTGTAAACTGGAAACCTTCAAAATCACCTACTTCAATTGCTCCTTTTAAGATATGGAAACTGAGTGAAAGGGAGTGATTTATTTTCTATCTCCATGCAGTGGCTGTCTGGGCAGATCACTGTAACTGATGTCAGGCTGCAATGAGCATACTTGTGTATCAGTTCCCTGCTTATCTGCATGGCCCTTGTGACTCTGAAAATGTCCCATTCAAAAATGCTATTAGGGGCTTCCCTGGTGGCGCAGTGGTTGAGAGTCTGCCTGCCAGTGCAGGGAACACGGGTTCGAGCCCTGGTCTGGGAGGATCCCACATGCCGCGGAGCGGCTGGGCCCGTGAGCCACAATTACTGAGCCTGCGCGTCTGGAGCCTGTGCTCCGCAACAAGAGAGGCCGCGATAGCGAGAGGCCCGCGCACCGCGATGAAGAGTGGCCCCCGCTTGCCACAACTAGAGAAAGCCCTCGCACAGAAACGGGGACCCAACACAGCCATAAATAAATAAATAAATAAATTAAAAAAAAAAAAAGAAATGTTAAAAAAAAAAATGCTATTAAATAACTAGACCTTATATGCTCCCTAATGTAACTCAATTTGAGGCAGTTGGCGTCAAGTATGGAGTATCCTGACCAAAATATTTAACTGAAATCTAATCAAACCTTCAGATCTAAATTCAAGTTTATAGGAAACTGAGAGGCTAAAAGAATGAGTTAAACAAAACCATGAGGGAAAATGCTTACAAATCTAGAACATGGAGCATTCTATAGGACAACTAATCTTGTTTCTTCAATAAGTCATAAAAAAAGGGAGAGAGGACTGTACGAGAGTAAAGGAAGCTTAAGAGACATATATCTGAGTTCAGTGCAAACCTTGATTGGCTCCTGGGTTGAACAGAGCAGCTCTAAAAGACACTTTTTCGGACATGTGGGAAAATTTCAATGTGGACTAGGCGATATTAAGAAATAAGTGTTAATTTTGTTAGATATGATAAAGAAATTGTGGTTACATGAGAAAATATCGTCTTTTAGAGAGACACATACCCAAGTATTTGTGAGTGAAATGTCTGAGATTTACTTTAAACTTCAGCAAAAAATAAAGAAAGAAATGAAAGAAATATAGTAAAATGTTAATTGTTAAGTCTGGGTGATGGGTGTTTGAGTGTTCATCTTAATATTCTCTTTTCTTTGCTATGTTTGAAATGCTTCATAACAGAAAAGAGGGGAGGACTTCCCTGGTGGCACAGTAGTTAAGAATCCGCCTGCCAACGCAGGAGACACGGGTTCGATGCCTGGTCCAGGAAGATCCCACATGCCACGGAGCAGCTAAGCCCGTGTGCCACAACTACTGAGCCCACGTGCCACAACTACTGAAGCCCGTGCACCTAGAGCCCGTGCTTCACAACACAAGAAGCCACCGCCATGAAAAGCCCGTGTACCGCAACAAAGAGTAGCCCCACCCGCTGCAACTAGAGAAAGCCTGCGCAGAGCAACGAAGACCCAACGCAGCCAAACATTAATTAATTAATTAATTAATTTTTAAAAAGAAAAAGAGGGGAAATGCTGCTAGAAGTCCTCTCAGGCAGGTCACACAGACCCAAGCTCCCAGTGAGGCTTATGAACCTCAGGCTGCTTTGATCAGTTGCAGCATGTTCACCTCTCTCAAAGGGCAGGTGATATTGGCGTGGCTTTCCACTGTCTTTTTGAGCAGTAGGTAGTAGGTTGGTGCTTCCCAAGCAGTAAACATTAGTGACAGCTTTCACGTACATATTGCCTGAGAAAATCTGCATTCCGTAAAGCAGGTAAGCCATCTCATCTTCCATATCATCAATCAGCCTATAGCTCAGAGCCACTGACAAAGGATTCACAGCCACTTGTATTTTGTGCCCCTTCTCACTCATCATTATTCCTTAGAATTTTAAGTGACAGGTTCCCACCACTAAGTTGGAATGTTTCTTAAAGGAAGTGAAAGCAGTGATATTGAATACAAGGATGTTTAAATTCCAAACCCTAGTGAGAATTTTATAACTATGAAATTTTAAATTCCCCCTCCATCTAGTGCTATTGGAAATGATAACATACACTTAAGAAGTCTGTTATGGACTGAATGTTTGTGTTCCCTGCCCCCACCAAATTCATATGTTGAAGCCCTGATCTCCAACGTGATAGTATCTGTAGGTGGGGCCTTTGGGAGGTAATTATGTATGAGAGTAGAAACCCTCATGAATGGGATTAGTGCCCTTATAAGAGGAGACATGAGAGAGATGATCTCCCTCTCTCTCTGCCATGTGAAGATACAGTGAGAAGGTGGCCATCTACAAACCAGAAAGAGGGCCCTAACCAGAACCTGACCTTGCTGACACCCTGATGCAGCCTCCGGAGCCATGAGAAATAAATTTCTATCGTTAAACCACCCAGTCTATGGCATTTTTGTTATAGCAGCCCAAGCCGACTAAGATAGGATCCTTTTCCTTTGGGGAGTCCCAGAAGCACTTTGGGTCCCAGTCATTCCTCCAATGAGCAGTAGCTGTGTGACTTTGGACTTGTCTTAAAGACTGATTTCCTTAGCAATAAAGTGTAAGAGGTGAACTAGATAATATCTAAACGAATCCCTTTTAATGTTAAACTTTTATGTGTCTGCACTCTGGCTCCATTTGCCAGGTGCTATGTGTCTTTGACTTGACTGCATAGGAGGCAATGCATGGCCTAGTGAGAGCAGACTGGGTTAGTGGATGTGGGCCTGTATCCTGGTTTTCACCTGTTAACATCTCTGAATTTAATATTCTTTATCTGCACCCAGGGATAATGATATCTAACTCACTAGTTTTCAGTGAGATGAAAAGAGATGGCATGTGTAAAAGAAATTCCTGGTACCCAGTACCTCACTAAATGTTAGTAGAATCTGAATAAATCTCAACTTATTCAACCCTCTTCAGCTTTCCTGGTGATGAGCAGAGTTAACTTCAAAGTGCCATGAACTGGTAGCCTTAAGATTCTGGCCAAACAGTACCAGACCTTGCTCACTAGCTGTAGGGTCCACTCAAGCTCACTTAGGGGAAAGGACACACTGAATTTTTCCACTGTGTTCCTCAGGCTTTTCCTGTGTCCTAAATAGAAGATGCCAAGAAGGGCCCTTGGTTAATCTTTGTTTGAGTCCATCACCTCCTGCTTGTTCTACTGGCGTGGACTATATACCCTTAGCTCCAGCCAGCTGACTGTAAATTTCTTGTTTCTGGGCACAGGAAAAGCCACAGCATAAATCTGTCAGTGCTCTTAAGAAAACAACTCAACTGCGCATGCTCCATTCTCAGTGGGTCAGGAGAGGTGCCAAAGGTCACCCCGGGGAAATTCTGACTGCAGCAGGGATCAAAACCACTATGGTAGGGACCGAACCACCCGCTGCTTGCGCACACCATTCCAGGTGGCATATGCGCCTGCATTAATGTAATGCCCCACAGACCCTCACCCCGCAGCCGGCAGCCGCCTGCCTCCAGCTCCAGGTCACACCCGATGCCTTCTTGGTACAGGAGCTCCATGGTGCGCAGGTTCTCTCTCAGTTCCTCTGCCTGGCTGGGCTGCTTTTCATCTTCCCGGGTGCTTCCAGCGCCCTCGCGTCCCCACTGGGCCGCAGCCTTCACCCGGGGTGCTCCCAGGGCTTCAGCCGCGACCAGCACATCCCCCCGTGGGGCGGGTCCCAGCACCCCCTCATAGGCAAAGGTCAGCATGGCCTCCCAGGCCCCGCGGGTTACATCCAGGTGGAGGGGGCGTTGCAGACCTCTGCTGCCCAGCAGCCTGCCTCTGAAGAGGCTGCTGACTGCGGCCAAGATCACCCGATGCACCCCGTATACTCGCCCCCCGACTGACACGTCTTCATCCAGCAACAACCTCTGCTCTCGCAGCCGCTGTGCCTCCGCGAAAAACTGGCTGGGATGCTCCTCGCTGCGCAGCTCCTCGGGCTCCTCTGCGTCTTCTCCGTCCTCATCCTCTTCCTCCTCCTCTTCTTTCTCTAGGGACAAGGCTGGAGAGGGAAGGCTCCCTGGGGCCATGGGCCTGGGGCCAGGCTCTTCCAGAGGAAAGGGGGGCAAACCAGGATCCTCGTCCGGGGACGGAGGCCAGGAGGGGGTTCTCCTGGTGGGCAAAGGGAGCCCAAGACCGTCCTTCTGGACCGGAAGAGAGACTTGTTCAGGGTCTGAGGAACGATGTGCCGAGTCCGAGACGCTCATGGCCCAAGCTCACTGGATTGCTGCAGGTAAGCAGAGGAAAGAGAAGAGAGGGTAAGAGCTGGACCCACAGAGGCCAGAGGAAGCCCTGCCTCCAGTCCGGCGACATGTCAGTCCCTCTTCCTACTTCAACCCCCTCCCCCCATCCCAGGGCTCGAGCGTGTAGGCTACACCGCGTGACTCTGAGGTTCCCCAGGTGCAGCAAAGCACGCAAGATCTATGTGTAAAAATCCAGTACCTGGAACTGTACCCTGCCCGTCTTGCCCCCATGCCAGTAGTCACCCTCCTAAGACACCAGTGTTCCGCTTGCCCTCTCACTTGAGCCTGCTCTACTCCTGACAGTGTGGCAGAGGGAACGCGCGCCCGGGGCCCTGTCCCTGACCGAACCCAGCTAATTATAGCCAGTGCTGGGAGGCTGGGGGCTGGTCTCCAGGTGCCCAAACTCTGACACCCAATCCCCTGGGCCTGACCTGAGATGACCTCCTCCCCCCTTCCACTTGTAGGCCATGCCCTGGTGCTGAGCGAGGCAAATTCGGAAGCCAAGTAGGATGCAGGGATCTGGTGGAGTGAGCCAGGCCAGACAGGCTTCCTTCACTGGACTGGGCTGGAGGGGGTGCGTGAAGAAAGTCTGGACTCTGCACACCAACAGGAAAGTGGGGAGAAAGACTGAAGCATGTGTTTGGGGTCAGTCCTGGCCTTTGATTTTTCTGTGCATGATAATGCTGGGACCCTGGAGCGAACAATCCTGACGTGAAACTCAAATATAACCCATCCATCTGGTCCAACAAGGGCAGAGGGGTGTGGGAGGTGAAGGGGCATGGGTCAGGGCTACCGACCATGGGTGACCCACCCTTAGCGAGGGGTTTCCTCCCTGTGCCAACGTGGAGTTGGTGGTGAGAGAGCCAAACCCAACCCTCGGGCTGCACTCCTCCAAATGGGTCAACAGAGAGGCAGCCCGTGGTTGTCCTGGCTTGTGAAATGGGCGATAGTGACCAGCCTCTGCGTGGATCCTCTTATGGTCTCCCCTTTGCAAGACAAGGTGGCCAACACCTTGGGCCCCCACCAGGAAGAGGAGGAACCGCTATCTGGCAGAGACAAACCCCAGGTCAGCCTCTGCCCTCCCTCTGCCAACAAGGACAAGGACACTGGACCCTGATCTGCGTTCTCTGCCAACCCCGCGGCTCTACCACAGCCACGTGTCTGTCTCTGGAGGCTCTGCTCGGCTCCACCGTGGCGAGGCCCATACTCCACAGCGAATCCCTGAAGGTTGGATGAAACCTGCTCTTCTGTGCAATCATCCACCCTCCATTAAATGTGTTATGACTGACCTCCCCCCATAGCACCTCCAGGTCTGTTAGCCGTCCTTCTTGTTGCTGGCCTCCTGACTGGGGCAGGGTCTTGGCATCTCAGCCAGGAGACAGTATCACTTCCACCTCTGCTCAGGAGCCCCATGTGGAGCCACACTCCCCAAAAGATGATGTGGAGAATTCGGGGGCCAGGCCTGGCAAGGCCCCATTGCGCTTTATCTGGGTCATGGGAGTCATGGTAACGGATTGGTGCTCAGGGTTCCCAAAGGTTCGGGATGGAAGCAGGGAAAGCAAACTTCGCTCCAGAGGACAGTCTCAAGGGTCCCTCTGAGGGTGAGAGGAAAGGGCTGAGGGTGACCTTGACTCCTCCCTCCCTGATGATCAGGGGCATCATCCTCTACCTGCAGCTGCCTTGGATCACTGCTCAGGCCGGCATAGGTGTGGGCTCAGCACTCTGCTAGACAGTAGGAAGGGATTTGGGACTCGGCCTCAGTGAATCAAAGGAGCCCCATTCCCATCCCACTCCAGGGCTCAGATCGCTCGTTACCTTGCTCTCGGCTTCAGTCACTACTATCACCAGCCTGTCTATCTCAGCCATCTCCACCAATGGCAAAGTCAAGGCTGGCGAGTCTGTTGTGACTCCATGACCTCTTAGGGCCCCTGGTCCTGTTGGGAGTTGGTGAGACCGATTGACTCTTCTTTCCTCTCCTCTCAGGTGGTACCTACTTCCTTGTCTTGCACAGCCTGGGTCTGGAGCTTGGCAGTTCCATTGGAATATTTGCTTTCTCCTATGCAGTAGCTGTGGCTGTGCATACAGTGGGCTTCACAGAGACCCTTTTGGACCTGTTCTGGGTAATGCCCATTCCCTTCCTTCATGCATCCTTTTCTCAAGTCAGCTGACCACCCAGCGTGCATTTTCGTGGCTCCAGCCTGGGCAAGTCATTTTAAGAATCAGATGGACCAATTAAAAATCTCTGTGACCCCCTACCTCTGTGTTCTGCCCTTCCAGGAGCATGGGGTGCAGCTACCAAACATGGATCCTGAAAATGAGTTTCGGGTGGTGGGCCTGGTGACCTGACTATCCTTGTGGGCGTTGGCACTGGCAGGCGTGGAGTGGAAGTCCAAGGCAGGTGAGGGGGAATTGAGTTGGGGGTGAAAAGACTAAGGGAATGGCATTGAGAGCTGGACAGATCAGGGAGGGGCGGAACGTGGGGAGATGTGGGATTGTGTGTGTGCGTAGTTGACAGAGCAGGTTTCCAGGGACCCGGACCTGAAACTAGCCGGTTTTGCTGGGAGAGACTCCACATGCCAGTTTTTGAAGGGGAAAGTAAGGAGGACGCCTTCTGAGGATCTGCTGGGATGAGCACTGGACATGACTACCAGATGAGAAACGCCCTGGTTCTTGCTCCCGGTATTTACAATCTTGATATTCACCCCTCTGGCATGGGAAGGGACGCTTTGTAGTTTGAGGCAAGAAGGAAAGACACCCATTTAGCCACATTCCTTTATGGGAGGAGGTTGGTAGGAAACAGAACGAGAGGATTGGAGAGAAGAGTGAAGATGAGACACAGAAAGTGAGGAGGAGGAGGAGGAACTACTCCTTCCCTTCCACTCACCTCTCTCTCTCTTCTTCCCTCCCTCTTTCTCCCTCTCTCTATGGAGGGGGGTGGTGTCACCCATGGTATTACAGGCCCAGATTATCTTCTTCTTCCTGATCTTCCTTTCTCTTATCAACTACCTGCTGGGGACTTCCTCCCCATAAATCCCAGCCAACAAGCCACTGGCTTCTTTGGGTACCAAGGTGAGGCAGTGGGAAACTGACTGAGAAATGTGTCCTCCTCAGAAAAGAACCCTCAACTTCTGATTCTGTATGTCATTCACAAGTTGGCCATCAGACCACTCAGAGTCCTGTAAGTCCCAGGGCCAAAAGTCCCTTATGCTTCCCAGCCTGACCTAAGTCACTGACACTAAACTGGGCAGAGGGGTAATAATTTGGGCTGAACAAAGGAAGCCAGGAGGTGCTCCTCGAAACCTCATCTTTTCTCTCTGTTCCTTTATATAGAAAGCATTTTCTTTCACAACATTGTCCCGCAGTGGTGGGCATGGTCCAGAGGGCAGTTTCCTTGGTATGTTTTCCATCTTCTTCTCCTCAGTCACTGGGGTACTCACCAGGACCAGTATCTCTAGGGACCTCAAGGTGACAAGGATGTCCAGGCTTAGAGCACACTATCACCCCTCTTCTCTCTTCACTGATGGTTCAACTTTTGTTCCCAGGACCCTGCTACAGCTGTCCCCAAAGGAACCATCCTTGCCATCACGTGGACCATACTTTCCTACCTGGGCATCTCTGCCACAATTGGTAAGGCCCTCCACTCCTGCCTTCAGCGCAGAATGACCTGGAACCCTGGTTTCTGCTTCTCTGAGGGGCTAGGTGATGAAATGAGCCAGAGGTATTCATCAATTATATTAAAAGTAGTTTATATGCAGGTAGGCCCCCATCCCCTCCTTCACCGGTTCTCTCCATCCCTAGTTTCATTAATGAATTGTATGGTGCTCTTTGATTATCAAATTTGGTCATCCCCCCAACCCCATGCACACACACTTCCATTACCTGCTTTGGCACTGGTGGTACCTAGACAGTCCTACTGCTTTGGGTTGGGGTTCTCTTCCCATGAAGGAGTGTGTGTCCTAAATCTCATTTCCAGGCTCCTGTATGATTTGAGATGTTTTAGGAAATAGGACCGACATGGGTGTGCAGAGTGGGAGCTGCCTAGGGTCAGAGTGCCAGTATGGCTGGTATTTCGGCGGATGTTGAGAGCCAGGGTCTTGCCTCTATGGGCTCTCTGATTACTACCAGGTGAGTGAACCAGAGGGGAAGATTAGAGAGATAAATCTTACCTAGCCCACTGCCCGGCATAGAGTAGATGCTCAAAAACCAGTAATGACTTAAGTGGATTCATGTAGGAGGAGCCGAAATCTGATGGAAGAGGAGTTTCTGTGGTAGGGGGTACTGGCTGTGGGGAAACAGTGGCTAATCTCTACCTACATCCGAACAGCTTTATGGTTACCAGTTTGAAAGAAATGCCAGCTGGGCAGCAAAACAGAAAAACTAAAGAGTGAAGAAGCCCTATTATCCCTAAATCCCCAAGGACAAATTTCAGAGGATGACATACTTTCTGTTCCCTTCTGTATCTGCGGTTTCCTCTCTCTGTAGCCAAAAGGCTTTTGAAGACTTGGTGGTCTTACAACAGGTGCAGAAGCCACCACCAAAGGAGAACTTGGCATCTACCTCTCTCTACACTCCTGCTCCTTCAGGCTACATCCCTGAGCAGGACCTGAAGACAAACCAAAAGCAGGTAGATATACAGGAACAGGGCCATTAAAGTGGGGGCAGTTGTCCCAGAGTACAAACTGACAATGGCGCACACCTTGTCTCTGCTCACTTTTCCTAACCATGCAGTCAGAGTGGCACATGTGCCTTCATAAAGTCCTATGGCTGCCCTCACAGTCATGAATCTGGGAAGATTTCAAACTGCAGGGGCACAGAGCTCAGGGGTAGGACTAGTCCAATGGCTAGAGAAGCTGAGGAACAGGTTCCATTTCTTACATAACAGGAGCCTACCTGTGATCCCTCAGTCAGCCTGCCCTGGGGCCCTATACATGACCTGCCTGGAGATGCTGTCCAGGGGCCTGACATCCCCCATTGCTTTCACTTGTGGAAATCAGCAGTACACACTCACCCTATACTGTTAGTGAGACTCAGGAGGAAAGACAGCTAGGAAGAGGAGTCCATAATTTAGGACTCAAGGAGCCAAGATTTTAATCTCCTGGCTCCACAAACTTTTTTGAGTCTACCCTTGGGTAGCCCAAAGCTTTGGACACACAAGGATTTTACAACAGCCCAAAGCTTCCTAGGGAGAGAACTCCCCGACTACGTGATACGAACTGCGGCTGCAGTGCCAAAGAAGGTCCTTCCTCCACAATCCATTCCACCTCATGATATTAATAAAAACTTACAAATAAATACCTGAGGCTAATGTGTAGTAACATACTTGAAAACTCCCCAAGCCTAGAAAAACAGATTATTCCTGTTCTCAAATAGATTCAACAAGAATTTATTTTCTATCTTCCATCTCAAAGTTTCTACTTTAAACCTCCACGCCTTAATGCATTTCAACCCATTTATGTGTCTATCCTTTGTAAATGAAAAAAAAAGTATTTATCATCACTTTCTACTTGGTAAGTAATCAGAAACTTCCTCTTTTCCCAAGCTCATGTAATCCTAATTTTTAAAATCTTTTGGCTCAAGTCTTACCTTATAGTCTTTTGATTATTTCTTTGGTTTAATTCCTCATCAGCTTATACATTCATTCAGCAAATACTAACTGAATGTCCACTATGTGCCAGACCCTATTTTAAGCACTGGGAGATGATATGCCAATGAATAAAACAAGCTACACCTCCCCTCAGGGAGTTTATATTCCAACAAGAAGAGATAAACAATGAACATAATAAAAACAACTATTAGATTACAAGGTGCTAAGTGCTACGAAGAGAAATAAAACAGGGGAGTGGGCTAGAAAGCGCTAGAGGAGTACAATTTTAAGTAGGGTTGTCAGGAAGCCCTCACTAAAAAAAGTTGAGCAGACTTAAAGACTATACCTCCGGAAAGAGCTTCCCAGGCAGAGGGAGCAACAAGTATAAAGGCCTTGAGGGGCAGCACACCTTCAGTGTTTAAGGAAGAACAAAAGGCGAATGTTGCTGGAGCAGAGTGAACAAGGAGATAAGTAGCAGGAAGTGAGGTCAAAGTATTACTTGAGGAAGGGTGGGGCAGGTCTTGGAGCTTTCACAGGCCTTTAAAGGACTCCGGTTTTTATTCTGAGGTAGGAAAACACAGAGGGTTTTGAGAAGAGTGACATCATCTGGCTTCCGTGTTAACACTGTTCACTCTGGCTGCTGTGTTGAGAATTGACTGTAAGAGGGAAATGGTGGAAGCAGGTAGACCAGCTACTACAATAGGACAGCAGTCCCCACCCTTTTTGGCACCAGGGACCAGTTTCGTGGAAGACAATTTTTCCACGGACTGGGGCGGAGGGTTCAGGCTGTAATGCAAGCGATGGTTCAGGTGGTAACGCGAGCGACGGGGAGCGGCAGGTGAAGCTTCGCTCCCTCGCTCGCCCGCCCGCCACTGCTCACCTCCTGCTGCGCAGCCCGGTTCCTAACAGGCCGCCGATCGACTGGTACCAGTCCATGGCCCGGGGGTTGGGGACCCCTGATCTTGGAGGCAGAAAATTCTGGCTTGGGCTAGGGTGGCAGCAGAGAAGCGACAAATTGGATTCTGGATATATTCTGAAGGTAAAGTCAACGTGATTTGATGAATTGGAGGAGATGAAAAAGAGGTGCCAAAGATAATACCAAGACACTTTAACGTGAACAACTAGAAGGATGGAGTTGTCATTAACTGAAATAGGAAAGATTGCAGCAGTAAGCTGGGGAGAAAATAAGTTCAGTTTTGTATATGTTAAATTTGAGATGCCTATTAAGCATCCAAGTCGAGATGCCAAGGGCAGCTAGATATTCAGGACAGAAGTCCTGATTGGAGCTAAAAAACTGGGGAGTCATCCACATTGAAATGGCTCTAATGTGTAACACTGGATGAAATCACTCCAGATATGTATGTAAACAGAAAAGCAGTCCAAGGACTGAACTCTAGAGTGCTATGGAGATGAGGAGAAACCAGCAGACTAAGAAAGAGTACTTGGTAAACTAGGAGGCAAACCAGAGAATATGTCCTAAAGCCAAGTAAAGACAATGTTTCAAAGAGGGGGTGTCAAATGCTGCTGATAGCCTGTGCAAGGTAAAGCAGAAGATGCCATTAGATTTAGGTTTGTGCAAGTCCTTGGTGACCACGATGAGAACAGTCGTGGTGCAGTGGACTTAACGGAATTGGTGGAGACGTAGTGGAAAAGACTCTTTTAAGATGTTCTGCTATAAAATAGAGCAGAATAAACAAACTACAAGGATATACTGTACAGCACAGGGAATACAGTGAATATTTTATAACTTTAAGTGGAGTATAACCTATAAGAATACTTACTAAATCACTATGCTGTACATCTGAAACTAATATTGTAAGTCAACTATACTTCAACTTAAAAACTTAGTAATAAACAAAATGTTTTTAAAAAATTGAGCAGGAAAATTGGAAGCAACTGGAAGGGGAAATGGGGTCAAGAGAGGTTTATGTCTTTGTAAGATAAGAAAAATGATAGCATGTTTGTGTGCCAACAGAATGCTCCAGGAGAGAAAGGGGAATACTGACGCTACAGAAGAGGAGGGGGAACTGTTGAGAGATGTCCTTGAAAGCCAGATGATGGGACTGGCTGGACAGGAGCCTGGACAGTTTGTTTAGAGCAGCATTTCTCAACCTTGACGCCAATGACATTTCAGCCCAGATAGTTCTGTTGTGGAAGCTGTTCTGTGCACTGTGGGCTATTTGGCAGCATCCCTGGCCTCTACCCAGCAGCACCACCTCCCAGTTGTGATCAACCAAATGTCCTCTGGGAGCAAACTCAGTCCCAGTTGAGAATCACTGGTATACAATAACAAGAGAGAAAGCAGAGCTTACAGGTATAAATGCTGGAAGGTATGTAGGTGTAGTGGTAGGAGCTTGTGAACCTTTTCTGATTGTTTCTATTTTCTACCAAAGTAAAAGTGAGAATGAGGGATGTTGGAGATTTAAGGGATCAGAAGCGAGGGCAAGTGGGGAATTCCCTGGCGGTCCAGTGGTTAGGACTCCAATCCTGCAAGCCATGCAGCATGGCAAAAAAAAAGGGAGGGCAAGTAAAAGGACCAGGGGATATTGCTAGTAGCATAAAGGACTCACTCAAGTTTTCTGGTAATGAATTTAAAGACAAGTCAACCTGACTGTTTTTTCCTAGCCCTTTCAGCTGCGTGGATCTAGGAGTAAAGTTGGTGAAGAGCTGAGTGTGACAAAAGCCAGAGAGAAGCAAGGGAGGTAAGGCGTGTGTAACGAAGGGCTCATGACTGGAATTTAGTTGGAGGAGGGAAATGAAGGCATGTGGAATAAACTGGAAAGATAGGAAGTAATGGTGGGAGGGTGGGATGTCTGAGACTGAGATATAGAGTAGTGGTAGGTCTAGAATATGACCAAGGGAATGAGTAGCTGAAGTAGGGGTGGAGGACAAGATCACTGGAGGAGCAAAGAACTGAGACCAGAGTGTTAGAAAGGTTATCTACATGGATATTTAAATCACCAAGATTTATGACAGGTACTGACTTGTGTTTCAAAGCTGAGGTATGTTAGAGATGAGAGAGAATAGTCTTAAATATAGTATGAGGAAGGGACTCCCCTGGCGGTCCAGTGGTTAAGACTCCATGCTCCCAATGCAGGGGACCGGGGTTCGATCCCTCGTCAGGGAACTAGATCCCACATGCGGCAACTAAGAGTTCGCATGCCATAACTAAAGATCCCGCATGCCGCAACGAAGACCCAGCGCAGCCAAATAAATAAATATTAAAAAAAAAAATAGTATGAGAAAAAATGAGGACACTTGCACTGCCTCCAGGCCCAGTGGTACAATGCGTGTGAGAGAAACCACCACCACTACTAAAAGAAGCAGAGTCCTCAGGAAAAACCAGGGCTCAGAGCAGGACTATAAAAAGGGAACATACAGAGAAGAGGTTGAGCATACGTGGGATTTTTGCTAATGACTGGCTGTTAATTTCAGAGAGGATGTGTATACCTGGGGCCCGCCCCCTCAAGCCTGCCAATGGAAATGTCTGTAGGCCTAAGTGTATGGAAGAGGGATGGTTTTACTTTTGAGTTATCAATTAGCATGAAATTACACTTGGCTTCAGGCTATTTTCAGGGAAATCCTGAGTACCTATACTTCAAACAATTTAAATGAGATGATAAATGTAAAGCAATTATCGTAAGATCTGATGCTAAAATAGTATCAATGATAATAGCATTACTAAGAAGAGGTTAGAATATCTAAGAGAGTCCCCTCAATTTTAGCTCCAGAACAGCAGCTCCCAAGGCAACCTACATAGTCAGCCAGGGTGCTGCTCTGACCCCCTGCCTCCTTACCCATCACCCCATCAAAAAGAATTTATCCAGTGCCAACTGTGTATCCTTCCTGAACACAAGTTGATTATCAACATATAAAAACAAAAATATTTTAATGCTGAGTCATCTTGAGGTTCAAATGATAGGAGAGGGGCATACATAGCCTTGCCAGGATTCTTACGTCAGGATAAAGATTAAGGCCCAGGGTCCCTTGGGCTCCACTTAGGGCGCTATCTACTCCGATTCTGTTAATCTTGTTAGTCCCTCCAGGTCACTTCTACTTCATCTGTCCGATACCTGTAAAAAAAAAATAGGAAGAACTTGGTGGACAGTTACCCCTTAGCACCTTCCATTCTTCTCTGCCCTCACGATTCTGGATCCTCTTCCCTGCTGATCATTTTTGCCTACCTCCCATTTAATCCTGTCTACCTCCTCCAAGGAGCTACTCACCTCTGTGTGACCCCAGATTCACTGAGAGGAGTCGTGTGTCCAGCCCGAAACATCTCCCAGCCAGCCTGGGCTATCATGGCTCCATTGTCAATGCAGAATCTGGGAAGGAAAAGAGGTATGAAATTCATGATCTAAGGGCGGAAAATCACAGTAATTGGAGGGAAAAAAAAAAAAGAAATAAAGAAAGGGAAAGGGCCTTTACCTCTCATCTGTGGCAAAAAGCTGGGCTCCGCGCTCCTGGCACATCGTCTCCATCATTTCCTGTAACCTCATATTACCTACAAAGAGGTAGGGGTACAGTTAGCTTACTTTTAGCCATTTCTCCACAGTCTGGCTGTACACCTCATGTGCACTGACTTAGGAAAATGAGGTAGGGATTCCAGGGGCAAGGAGTGGGAAGCATAGGACAAGAAATAAAACGAGTGATTTCCCCAAACCCTTAGAGATTTAGAGTATCAGGAGGAAGATACACATGCCCCAAAATAGGAAAGAGAAGCACAGTTCAGTGATACATACACCCCACACCTCCCACGATGAGGGCCTCCTGGGAGCCACAATGTGCCATGGCTCTCTCTGTGATCTCTACCAGCATTGCAAACACAGTTTCCTATGGAGGGCAAACAAGGTAAAAACATCAGAGACAATCCCAGCTTAGTTCTGTCTACTATATAAAAGCTCCTCCAGCTTCAACCTTCTGTCCCAGCTTTTTACTCCATTACCTGCAGGGAGAAACATAGATCCTCAGGAGTACACTCGCCCGTGGCCAGCATCCGCTGGGTTACATCCTATAGTTAAAGGGGAAAACATATAAAACAATGAATTGTGGTTTGGGGATGACATATGAGCAAAAAATTAGTGCACTTGGAGTATCACCATGTTTCACCACAATTCAATTTACCAGTACATCCCATATGACACCTTGCCCTTCACTGGCACTGAGCTATAAAACCAGCAGCATTCTTTCAAGATTCAATAATTATGGGAAAAAAAAAAAAAAAGAAAGAAAAGAAAGAAAGAAAATACTGTGATTATCTTAAAAAAAAGACTCAGTAATTATGAATGTCTACCCTGGCACCCTCCATTCCCTACCCCAGTTAATTTTTCCCCAGAGCACCTGTCCCCATCTGACCCTTTTTATTTTATTATTTCCCCTCCCTTTTTTTTTGTTTACTTTTCTGTCTCCCACCCCCACTGCATGAAATGCAAGCTCCAAGTAGGCAGGGATTTTTGTTTTGCTCCATCTTGTATCACTATTGCCTTGAACAGCACCTGGCACACAAAAGATGTTCAATAAATATTTGCTAAATGAATTTATTCAGCATCTAACATGGGCCAGTACTATGCTATATGTAGAAAATACACTGGAGAGCAAAACATATGTGCTTCGTTAAAAAGCACGAGAAGGGCCCATCTCCTCACCTCTCCCACACTCACCTCAATGAAAGACAAGATCCCTGAGAATGAGACGTCCATCCCCTTTACAGTGTATGGCAGCTCAACTAGCTTCTTGCCTCTATGTGGGAGTGAGTATACGAGGCACTTAAGCCTGTAGTCAGCTGGCTGCTCACCCTCCAAAGCCCCCCCAAACCTCATTAACACATATACAGGGAAATCCCTGGCGCCCCACCGTTCAGCCTCCTTCCACCTTATTCCCCTTACCGCTTTGCCATCTGTTCAATGTTGTAGCCTGGACTTGGGTCATTGGAAATCTAGCAGAAGGAAAAAGAGGATGAAGTCAGGTATCCAGGAAGCATAAGAAGCTAATTTGCTACTTTCCTCCTCCTTTTCCATGGCTCCCCGCAAATACATTCACATCTTATGTTCTCTGTAGCCTCAATGGCTTACCTTCAGCACTCGAGCAAAACGATCCAGACAATTACCCACAGCAATATCGATGGTTTCCCCAAAGATGCGGTAACGATGTTCTGAATACGCAATCACCTAAGGGTGATGAGGATGTCCATGAAACCTCAAGTCTGTAAAGAGGAGCATTTGGCTTTGGGGAAGAACGCAGCAGAGGATCAACATGGTCACTAGAGCTTTCAAAAAGCAATAAGCAATGGGAAAAAGTACTTTCCCAAACCCTCAATGGGTACTTTTTAATAACGCTTATCTGAAAAGTCTATATATACCCCAAGGATTCCCAGAGCAGATTCCTAGTCTACAGAAGGTAGTCTAGATCATGGGAGAAGCAAATTATCACTCTGGATGCATTTTTCTTGCTTGGAGGTTCCTAATATTCCTTTAAAAGCAGTCTAGACAGTGTGTACTAGGGAAGGCTTTCCTTCTTGCAAGCAGGAAACCAGAATTCTTCTAGGTTATCCTACCAGGGTGGTGGTATTTGGAAACCACCAAGGTAGAGTTAAAAGAAACTCAAAAATCCCAGGGAGGGGCTTCCCTGGTGGCGCAGTGGTTGAGAGTCTGCCTGCCAATGCAGGGGATGCGGGTTCGAGCCCTGGTCTGGGAAGATCCCACATGCCGCGGAGCAAATGGGCCCGTGAGCCACAATTGCTGAGCCTGCGCGTCTGGAGCCTGTGCTCCGCAACGGGAGAGGCCGTGATGGTGAGAGGCCCGCGCATCATGATGAAGAGTGGCCCCCGCTTGCCGCAGCTGGAGAAGGCCCTCGCACAGAGACGAAGATCCAACACAGCCATAAATAAATAAATAAAGCACACCTAGTATAGTGTAATTTAAAAAAAAAAAAAAATCCCAGGGAATTCCCTAGCGGTCCAGTGGTTTGGACTCCGCTCTTTCACTGCTGAAGGTGCTCATTCAACCCCTGGTTGGGGAACTAAGATCCCACAAGTCACGCAGTGCAGCAAAAACAACAACAACAAAACAAAACTCAAAAACCCCTTTCTGGGTCAGACTAATGGCCCATCCAACTCAGCACTGGCAACCAACTTATGCCCATTCTTCATACGTGACAAGCTTCTAGCACAGAGAGTATTTATCACCCAAATACCACTGACACATGTGCTGCATACTGCTGACAGTGAGTACTTCCTAAGGACCATAGGTCCCTTTCCCTTTCTGGTGCTGCTAGGGATTTTCTTCCATTCTGATGTAGCTCTTACTCTACTGTCAAAAGCTGGCAACAAGAGAGGAAAGAAAAAATTCTGCCTTTCTACTTCTGTCATCTACTCTTCCCTACCCAATCATCTTCTGTTTTTCACACCTAAGCAGGCTTCAAAAGGGAGGAGGAAAAGAGAAAATTCCATCACTGCTCATCTCCATTAACTCTTGTAAGCTTCCACTGCTACTTTCCACACCCCAAGTCCCTAACCTCGTATGATATCCTTCAGGCCTCAACCAGTTACTTGCTCTCTACCCATTAAAGTTGCCACATCATTTTCACGGGAATGTGTGCTTCATCTTTAATAACTATTTCACAAGATGAAGTTTTAGAACATAACCCTTTCATAAGCTGGAGACAATGACCATTCCTGACAATAATCCCATCAGGTGGTATGTGGGAAAGGAAGGCTGGAGTTCTCTAATCCCAACCTAAAAAGATCTTATAAGGTATCCCAAACAACTCTGGCTTCACTTGTAAGTTTAAAATACCTTCTGCCATTCATAAAATGTTTTCTAAATTATTTATATTTTCATACTCTTAGAGTAAAAACTTCTATATATTTATCACCAGTAACTAAAACAAAACATGCAATTGTTGTAAAGATACAAATGGGACAGTGCCCCTTAGTTTTAATTGCTAAGATTCATAGGAAAAATAAGCTTCAAAACAATGAAAATGAAAATCCTTTCATTATTTTGAATACTTCAATCCTTATCATTCTTTCCTTCTCTAAATTGGAAATTCCTTATCTCCACAGCCACATATATAAAGGTCATCTAATGTTCTATTCATACTGCCCAAACATACAACATCACAAACTCTGTTGTGGGTTTTCTAGTATATCACATTTTAGTTTCAGATGAGCCCAGCTTTGCTCTTGCAGTTCCCACCACTCACGTGGAACATGAAAGTTGTTGGTACAGTGCCTTAGAAATTAAGAAGGAATGGTGGAACTTTTCTGCCGTAGTCCTGAGTGGTTTCTGTCAAAATGGGCAAGTTCATGAAACCTGGGAAGGTGGTGCTACTCCTGGTGGGTCATCATGAAGAACACTGATGACGGCATCTCGCTAGCCCTGCAGTGATGGTTACCACTGGCAAGAAGAAAATCGCCAGGAGGTCAGAGATCAAGTCTTCTGTGAACGTTTATAACTATAATCACCTCATGCCCACAAGGTACTCTGTGGATATCCCCTTGGAAAAAACTGTTGTCAGCAAGCATGTCTTCAGAGACCCTGCTCTTAAACGCACGGCCCAACAAGAGGCCAAGGTCAAGTCTGAAGAGAGACCAGCAAGAACAAATGGTTCTTCCAGAAGCTGTGGTTTTAGATCTGTTTTGTTTCAGTCATTAAAAATAACCAAAAACCTCTGAGGGGAAACAAAAAGAAGGAACAGTGAAGTACTGTTAAATACCTGTGTATTTCCTCCACTGACATATAGCACAGTTGGGCTGGTGGCTCCAGTGATGAGGCGGCCCATCTCAATGTGGCCTATGCAGTGGTTAACGCCCAGCAGTGGCTTATTCCACAACTGAGCCACAGTACGGGCTACAACAGCCACAGAAACCAGTGGGGCACCCATGCCAGGACCTATGGGGACAGAAATGGGAGTGAGAATCCTATAGAGACTGGGAAAAACAGAGCCAGGGGAAGCAGGGGATGTGAAGGTTGGGTGGCGGTAGTGGTGGTAGCAGAGGTGAGCTGCAGGCTGTTTTGACCTAGCCAGGCTCCAGGTATATTCTTCCATTGTCACCCACTCTCCCAGCCATACCTTTGGTGTAGGCAATGCAATCAATATCCTTGGAGGTTAATCCAGCCTCTGTTAGTGCCTCCTGCAGCAGGTCCAGGATAACAGTTCGGTGGTGCCTGGCAGTAGCACCTGGAAGGAATCCTAAGAGATGGACACAAGTCAGAGATCATAGAGTTTTTCTATAGAAAGGTAGGCAGCAGTCAAAACAGACGTTTAGTGGGGCAGGAAGAGTCCCTTTCCCTTTTCTCAAGCATCCTGTCTTCTATGTCTTCAGATATCGTCTTTCCAGCCTGTTCAGCTAGGCTAAAGAAGGCAAGTCAGTTGCCTTCTCCTACGTGAGCAGGTGTTTGCGGGGAGGGTAAACAAGTTACAATATAACTTACAAATAACACTTACTAAAAGTGATAATGTGTCTGGTACTTTAATTCTCAAGACCCAGTGATGCAGGTATTACCATTCCCATTTTAAGAATACAGAAGTCCAAAAACAACTACTGAATATTACAAAGCCAGCCAGTTCTGTCTACACCTAAGCTGGGAGTCTTTACACTCTTTCTCATTCTAGTGTATTTTGACTGCACCTACGTTATACTATTTATCACACTGTAATGTGAAGCTCTGTCTACATGTCCAGCTCCATAACAAGCTTATACATCTATTTTTGTAGCCAGCAGCCAGCTGACGATTAGCACGTAAAAGATGCTCAGTAAAGGCTGAACGAGTTCAGAAGATCCAGGTTCAAGTGCCTGTGACTCTTCTATCCACCAGCCTCGTGATGATAACACTGTCACATAATCTCAGAGACTCACATCAAAAACTATGAGGGGACAATGCGCTCCCCACCTTTCTTCACTAATGTTTAGGAAGATGGCAGGTGATGCCGTGCGGAGAAGTGCGCCGCAAACTACAAGTTCCCTACTCCCGTACCTGTGCCAGGAGGCGTGACGTAAGTCCGCCGCGGGTTCGCCAGCACCACGCCGTCCCGTACTACTCCCACGCCAATCTTGTTGGCGCTGCCTTCAAAACCCAAAACCGCCGGCATGGCTCCTAGCTACCACTGGGGCCGTGGAGCCCGCACCAGTCCGCGCTGGGACGCAGACTCTGGGTCGCTGAAGAAAACGAGTCGCTAGCTGCTAAGGAGGAGCACGCACCGGAACAGATACCAAAGAATTCCCGCTGCTAGCGCGCCGGCGCCAGCCCCAACCCCTGTCGTCACGGCGACCCATCAAGGCCCCTTCGAGGACCTGTTCTCTTAACTGCCAGGAACACTGAGTCGGCATCTGCTCCTTAAATTCCTATCCGTTCCTCTGCCTCTCTCCCATGGTCCAGCCTAGCCTTCTCCACTGATTTTGTTCTCTCTTACACAGCTCTGGGATCTCCGATCAAGGTGGCAGAAGGAGTCGTGATTCTGGCATAGCGATGAACAGCCCAAGAATGGAGGAGTGAGGCCTTCAGTGCCCCGGAGTCACGGAGAAGGGTGGGAAGGCTGAGCTTTCAGTCACGTGGTACAAACAGACCAATCACCCGCATTCCTCCGCCACTGGCGGCGCATCTCACATCATGTGACCACGCCAGTTACCCACGTGGGGGCACATCGTGCTCCATTCTTTGTGCTGAGTTAAGGAGGAGTCAGGCTGCGATCCAAGCAGGTCAGCTACAGGGTTGTTGTTGTTTTGCCCATAGTAGGGGCTTCTCTGGACTTCTGATCGGCAGGCCTAAGTCGGGATTCTTAATGAAGTCCGTCGATTGGCTGGAGAGCCGATCTCGTGAGGAGGGTAGGAGGCACTATGAAATGATCTAGTCTTGAGGATGAGGGGCTGAAAGGCCGATGGTGCACTGAGGCGGGAAAAGAATTCAGAGATAATACGGTTTGAAAGGCGGGACTTGGTGCGGGGGCGCCCGAGGGGGGGAGTCTTCCCCAGCCCTAGCTGGTTTCACTACTTCTTTGCGTCTGTAGGCAACGCGATAAATATACTGCTTCGGTGGGCGACGTGGAACTGGTGCAGAAGGGTGTTTGTTACAGTGATGCCGAAACGTGGGAAAAAGGGAGCGGTGGCAGAAGACGGGGAAGAGCCCAAGATTGGTAAGAGAATGAAATAGGCCCATCTCCCTAGAGGCTGCGATGGGGATGTCTATAATTCCCTTGATGAACGGGAGGTACGGACCGACTGTATACTCATTTTTGCAGTTTGCGAAGAAGTCGCGGCAACTGCAGGCTCTCGGTGGATCTATAGTTAACTGCGGATCAAAGTTGGATACCGCCAACTTATATCATTGCGTATTACTTATTTTATAGAGCCAGAGGCCAAGAAGAGCAAGGCGGGAGCAAAAAAAAATGAAAAAGAGGCAACAGGAGAGGGGGCAGTCATGTATGAGGACCCCCCAGATCAGAAAACCTCACCCGGTGGCAAATCAGCCACACTGAAGATCTGCTCCTGGAATGTGGATGGGCTTCGAGCCTGGATTAAGAAGAAAGGTTTAGATGTGAGTGGAATTAAGGGGAGGGGGGTACCGATCTTGGGGTTTAATCACCTT
Source organism: Balaenoptera musculus (assembly GCF_009873245.2). Classification (NCBI taxonomy): domain Eukaryota; kingdom Metazoa; phylum Chordata; class Mammalia; order Artiodactyla; family Balaenopteridae; genus Balaenoptera; species Balaenoptera musculus. Next base: position 99,706,530 of record NC_045786.1, read on the forward strand.
TTACCATTTTAGTTCCTAGCACTGTCGTTTTCTTGTGGCAGAGATACAAGGTTTTCACCAACTCATACCACTTGTATTTCTTTTCTTTTTATAAATTTATTTATTTTTGGCTGCGTTGGGTCTTCGTTGCTAAGCGGGAGCTTTTTCTAGTTGTGGCGAGCGGGGGCTACTCTTGGTTGTGGTGAGCGGGGTTTACTCTTGGTTGTGGTGCGTAGGCTTCTCATTGCGGTGGCTTTTCTTGTTGCGGAGCGCGGGCTCTAGAGCGCAGGCTCAGTAGTTGTGGCGCACGGGCTTGGTTGCCCCGCGGCATGTGGGATTTTTCCGACCAGGGCTCGAACCCGTGTTCCCTGCATTGGCAGCCGGATTCTTAACCACTCTGCCACCAGGGAAGCCCCCCCAATTGTATTTCTTAAATGCCATTCCACCAGTTCCACTGCCATTGTTTTATTTAATGTCCTCATCTTTTTCCTAGCATGTCAGAAAAACCTTGTTACTGGACTTGCTCCATTTTATTTCCTGCATATCCAACATTTAAATAACTACTTAAAAAATCTTAGCTGGCTATCCACTGCCTATAGGGAAAAAACCAATCTTCTCAGTGTTGCATGGAACACTCTTTCTTGTCTCCCTGCCACTTATGTAGTTTATAACTTCAAATACTGTGTTGCTAGACTTACACTCCTTCTGCAGAGACTGCCTTATTTATTTATTTATTTATGGCTGCATTGGGCCTTCGTTGCTGCACGCGGGCTTTCTCTAGTTGCGGTTAGCAGGGGCTTCTCTTTGTTGTGGTGCACGGGCTTTTCATTGCGGTGGCTTCTCCTGTTGCAGAGCACAGGCTCTAGGCCCACGGGCTCAGTAGTTGTGACACATGGGCTTAGTTGCTCCGCGGCATGTGGGATCTTCCCGGACCAGGGATGAACCCATGTCCCCTGCATTGGCAGGTGGATTCTTAACCACTGTGCCACCAGGGAAGTTCCTCACCTGTGTATCTCTAGTACTTAGCACATAGATTCTTCAGTAAATGTCTGCTGAATTGATAATACTTTTTCTACCTTTCATTTCGCTCACAGTGGGTAAAGGAAGAAGCCCCAGATATCCTGTGCCTCCAAGAGACCAAATGTTCTGAGAACAAACTACCAGCTGAACTTCAAGCACTCTCTGGACTGTCCCATCAGTACTGGTCAGCTCCTTCAGACAAGGAAGGGTACAGTGGTGTGGGCCTACTCTCCCGCCAGTGCCCACTCAAAGTCTCCTATGGCATTGGTGAGACACTGGTGATTCCTAAAGCCCAACTCTTCCAAACCAATTGCTGATATCCCACTCCAGCCCCAATTCTTGATCCCTTTATTCTTTGCTTTCCCTTCTTCAACTTCTTTTTGCTGTTTCATCGTTTCTGTAGGTGAAGAGGAACATGATCAGGAAGGCAGAGTGATTGTGGCTGAATATGATGCATTTGTGCTGGTGACAGCCTATGTACCTAATGCAGGCCGGGGTCTGGTGCGCCTGGAGTACCGGCAGCGCTGGGATGAAGCCTTTCGCAAATTCCTGAAGGGTTTGGCTTCCCGCAAGCCCCTTGTGCTATGTGGGGACCTCAATGTGGCTCATGAAGAAATTGATCTTCGCAACCCAAAGGGAAACAAAAAGAATGCTGGCTTCACTCCAGAAGAGCGTCAGGGCTTTGGGGAATTGCTGCAGGCTGTGCCACTGACTGACAGTTTCCGGCACCTCTACCCCAACACGGCCTATGCCTACACCTTTTGGACATACATGATGAATGCGCGATCCAAAAACGTTGGTTGGCGCCTTGATTATTTCTTATTGTCTCACTCTCTGTTGCCTGCTTTGTGTGACAGCAAGATCCGTTCCAAGGCTCTGGGCAGTGACCACTGTCCCATCACCCTATATCTAGCACTGTGACACCTCCCCCAAATCACTCTGAGCCTGGGAAATAAGCCCACTAAACTAGCTTTAAACTTCTTACCCCCAAGCTTTAAAAACTGCTCTCTAGAGAAATCTGCACTGTTATTTCCCTTCTAAACTATGAATCCTTTAACCAGGCTTCTAGAAACAGACTTAAGTTCTCCACGATTTGTGTGTGTGTGTGTGGGGGGGGTGGTTCTTTTTTTTTTTACATTAAACAAAAGCTACTGATGACTTCCTTTGAACTGTCGATGTGAAAATAAAGAGTCATAGTTTCAGCCTTGCTGTCTTTGTATTCTACCGCTTTGTGGGGCTACAAATTCCCCTCATCCTTTCATACACACAGATTTAACAACTGGAAAAGAGTAGAGTCATGACCTTATTTATTTACAAGCACAGGATGAGTCCCTAACCTCCCCCATGACAGAGCAACCCTACCCAGCCCAGTTAAATACTGCAACTGGGGGGTAAGGTTGAAAAGGAGGAATTATGGGAAATACAGGACTAGGGGACCATACCCCACATTAAATAGTTAATATATACATCAGTTCCTGTGGTTCTGTACAGAGCAGCGGCTGACCCCGCCCCCAGAGGACGTGGAATGGGGGAGAGGAGACTGAGGGTGCTGAGACCAGAGCCAGCCCCTGATGAAGTGCAATAGCAGCAGCAAGGTCCTAATGGTGCACAAGAGGGAGGGAGACCCCCAGGGCTACCCACCCCCACCCTGCCCTGGAATGTGTAAGGGACAGGAATGGCTCTCAGGGAGCATATAGGAAGGACAAGGCTAGAACCGTCTTTTAGGACCCAGGTTTAGGGGAAACTTTCCGCCTACTTCACCCTAAACACAGCAACCACTGGAGGAAAGCAGATGGCCAGCAGTGGTTTTACTTATTCCTCCAAACCTAGGTGAGGGCCTGGTTCCTTCCTACCTCTCCGCAGGGAAAAGGAAGGCAGCTGCTTGGCTCCCCTTACAGAAGCCCAGGGAGCCTTCTACCATCACTCCCTTTAGAGTGTCACTGTCCCCACCTGGACGGGGCCAGGCAGTCTGTGGGTCATCGGGGGGCTCAGGAGAAGTTCTGGACAGGGTGGCTGACCTTCATACAGGCCCAATAGAGGGCCCGGCCCAAACACAGCACAGCCAACAGGATGACAAATGCCCAGGCTGCGTAGATGCCTCCGTATCGTTGTGCATGCTTCCATGTGCCAAACTGATGAAGAAGAAAAAGGAAGATGAGGTTACTGTTGATCTCTCACCACTTTCTAAGAGCCCTAGTAACAGTAACATGGAACTCAAGCTTCAGTCTCTGTCCCCTATCCGCATGCAGCCACCTTCAGGGACCTTTTAAAAGGCCCAGCTGTCTAGTTCCCTCCACTAGGCAGGAACATACTCAAACAATCCCAGACATCTGTCAGTTTTTCTTCATGTCTGACAACTGAGCCAGGTTTCCTAATAGCAACTCAATCTAAGCTACTGCTCCATTGTTCTATCCTCTGCACAAAGAAGATAGCTGTTTTCTACTCTGATAGTAACAATGAAGACCGTTTATCAGTCTCCTTCAACTTCAGTTCATCTACACGTTAAAACAAGACAAACAAAAACAGTTTCTTTCACTTCTTTTTAGGATAGCCATTTCCCCAATCTTAGCCTACGGAGATGAGGCTGCAGAGTGAAAGGGGTTGGATCAAGGTTACTCACAGCAAGGCCAGTGGCAGTGACTGCCAAGAGTAAGCCAAGCAAGAAGCAGCAGATACATCTCTTTCGTGGATATCTGCGCCCAATAGATGACCTGTGGGGAGGCAAACAAAAATGGATACTTGCAATGGCCCTGTAGCTTTTACTCTATTCACTACCCAGCTCAACGATGCCGCTCTCTAATCACTCACACTTTCCTGCAGTGAGGGCAACGGGCCAAGGTTCGGTCTGTGAACTCTGTCCACTACGGAGAAAGGAAAAGAGAAACCAATTAATAGTAGAAGCAGGGTCATCTTCAATGAGAGCCCTGGGGCAGTGGAGTCTGGGAAATGGGTCCTCATAAAACAGACCTTTTCAGGATTCATTATCATGACTCAGAAATATATTCATGACTACTTCTCTGCTGCCCACCCCCTGCCCCCCAGGGCTTCCCAATACCTCTCCTCACCAGAAAAGTATTCTTGCAATGTCCACAGATGACCCTGACACCCACAGGTTGTGGTTCTGGACTCAAAGGTCCCGGATGCACAGGCCCCAGGTTGATGATTCTTTTGCTGTACAGGAGAAAAAGACTACGTTTTAAAAGTTTTCAATCCTAAGGATCCCTACATTATTCCTCCTTTACATCCCCCACTCCCTGACTCTAAGTCCCTCTACTTCTCTGTACATTTAAGATACTCTGCGCCCCCAGCCCTACCCCAGAGAATCCTTGAGGAAGAGCATCGCTTAAACTTCAGGCCTCTAATTTCCCTTTTACCTCAGGATAATTCACCCAGTCTCTGAGACTCTCCATCTTCCTAAAGGACACCACTTTTCTCCCAATCTTTTTATCGAGAGATGAGAAAGATGGCTATAACATTCTAGAGGCACAACAGTCCTTAGCTTTTTCTCCTTCTAAATAAACACCAGGCTCTCTCACCTTTACATTCTCGATAAACATTCACCCTTTTTCGGCTTTCCGATTTTCCCCACTAATGCCCTTCCCCAAATTATCCCTCTCACCAGTATGGCCGAGGGCAGGCGATCCGCTGGGAAGTCACTTTACAGATAAGGAGACAGTTGCAGGGGCATCGAACATATTTTTTCCCTGGGGGTGCATTCTTGATTGGCTAGAGAATAATGGGGACATCGGTAAGCAAACCTCTAATCCCAACCCCTTCCACTTCCTCCAAAAACACCTTCTGAGGAGAGATCAGAGAGATAAAATCTTAGCCAGGACAGAGAAATGAAAGGCATATAACATGAGATTTGCAAATGAAAACTAAGCTTAAGTATCCAAGATAGGTATGAAGGTGAGGGATGGGAAATATTAGCTTTGGTGAGTGGCTTCTGGGGAAACGGCTGTGTGAGACTCCTGGAACTGAAACCTGGGTTTCATCAAGAGCACTTGGCTAACGCCCGAAGGTCAGGGTCTAGAATCAAGGGATCAGAAAGAGGATCTAGGAAACAGGGCCCATTTCACAGATTTGTATAACTCACAGTGGCTTCATTGCAGACGCCACATTTGACTACATGTTGATGCATCTTGCCTTCCACGTTGATGAGAGACTGGCAGACTCTGCAGGTGATCATGGGAGCACTCCCACTGTCCGGGCTGGTCAGGGGTGAATAGGGGGGTGGGTCCTCCCCAGGCAACACGGCTGGGTGTCCCTCGGGGAACGGGGGAAATGCTGGAGAGGAAGGTAAAAAGAAGGGCTGGCATCAGGTGCAGACACCCTCACTGATGCTACACGGAGTAAGGCAACTCTTGCTGGTCCTCAAGCCTTCTGACAAGCTCAGCGGGATCTTACGATCAGTGCTTCGATCAGATTCCTCAGAAGCCCCTTCCGCTCCGAAGCTCCGGTCGCGATTGCGGAGGGAATGAAGCCTCCCCTGGTCACAGGTGCAACAGCTCCGCACCTGGCGCTTGGGCCCCGCCCCCGCCCTCGGTCCCGCCCCCTGCTCCTCTCAGAGTACCCCCCGGGAACACCTCGGACCCGCCCCGTCTTACCCTGGGGCGGGGCATGTTTACCGGCTCCGTACGGTGGTGCGGAGGGGGTCAGGCCTCCCCCGGGCCCAGCCCCACTCCCGCCCGGCCCCACTAATCCGTTGCCGCCGGCGCCACCGTCGATGGGCTCAGAGAGCAGCGGGGATCGCTCTCCATCTGCCGCCATGGCCTCCACCGCCGCCTCCCGCTTTGGCCAAGGATCCGGCTCTTCGCCGCTGCCGTCGCCGCAGCCACCGCCGCCGCTACCGGGTCCCCAGGGCGCCTGCGCGCCGCGCGGCCAGCTCGCCCCGCAACCAGTGGCCTGCCCCGCCCCGTTTCGCCCCACAGCACTTGATAGGCTATCCCCGCCCCCGTCGTGCTATTATTCGCGGAGACAAACGAATTTCTGGTCCTGTGAAGGCAGCTCCTATTTTCCATTGGGGAGCGTGGCGCCATCGTCAACTGTCACATGACTTTCAGGACGCCGCTGGGCCTGCAAAAACTGCACGTGACGAGAAGTTCTTCGAGCTATTGGAAGCGTGGCCCATCGCGCTACCTCCAGACTAGGAGGTGGGGCAGGGCTGCTTCAGCTCACTGGTGTTCCAGGAAGCCGCCGGTCCTCTTTCAGTCGCCCAGAGCGGGCGCATAGTCATTGCTCCTCGTTAGTCCAAAAACATCACTAAAAGATTTTTCTACTCTTTGAGGTTATAATTGGCCTCTCATTGGCTGGAGGCTTCCCTTCCCTGGTCCTGCGATCCTTGGGGCGCAACTTTATTGGCCCGAACTTAGAGCCAGAACCTGGGGGCGTGGCTCAATGAGCTGCAGTGAAAGCGTGAGGGAGTTTGGGCTGTTCTAAGCACCGGGAGTAGGAACGGTAGGCCATAGTTAGCCACTCTTCTCAAAGGAATACCTGTAAAAAGTCAGAGTGAAGATGTGCCAGGAGGAAATGGATTAAAACGTTAATATTTTCACCCCAGGCTTTCTCACTGAAGTCACTTCTGGAACAGGACACAAGACCGGTTTCTCCAGGAAGCTGCCTTGCAGACCCCACCCTCCCACCATCCCTGGTTAAATTATGAAAGCATCTTTGTATGAGTCTGTCTCTATCGCTACAAGGATGTCTCATGATTTTACTCAATTTTGTGACCCTCAATTATAAATATATATGTATGATAAGAGTTTTTTGACTGAGTTACCAATCAAGTTCAAAGAGATTTTAGTCACCTTATATGGCATAAGAGACAGTCTTTAGACTTGTCTCGGCTTTGCCCCCAGCCAGGAGACTGCTAATGGAGGTTATTCTGACAAGTATTGGAAAAGATCTTAAGCACCTCAAACATTTGATCATACAGCCAGGACTTCCCAGGTCTTGCAGTGATTAAGAATCCACCTGCCAATGCAGGGGACCCGGGTTCAATCCCTGGTCCGGGAAGATTCCCACCTGCCGCAGAGCAACTAAGCCCGTGTGCCACAACTACCAAGCCCACGTGCCACAACTACTGAAGCCTGCGCGCCTAGAGCCCGTGCTCCGCAACAAGAGAAGCCACCGCAGTGAGAAGCCCGCACACCACAACAAAGAGTAGCTTCCACTCTTCCACTCGCCGCAACTAGAGAAAGCCTGCGTGCAACAATGAAGACCCAAGGCAGCCAAAAATAAAATAAATAATTTTTTTTAATTTTAAAAAAACAAACAAAAAAAACAAAACATGAGCATACTCCAAGCTACAAAAATCCCCAATATCCTCCTCCCCCAGCTAATATGAATGACTGCTACTTCTTTACGTATTAGAGCTTTAGCCTCTATCTGGTCTTCTCTCCTTCTAGATGAAATGTATTAGATACCCAATCATAGAATTACTCTACTTCCTGACAGCATTCAATCCAGAGGAAAATCCCATTTCCTTAAACCCTTTCAAAATTTCTTAACACAAGCCCATTTCTATAATAAGTTCTTTCTAGCACCCTCTTACTGACAACACTGCAGTTTTTCATGGCGTGTGTTTTCCCCTCACTGCACCAAGTAATAACCAAATTAAAAAGAAAAAAAAAGTCCAGAAAAGTCGAGGTCTTCTGACTTATGGTTTCTTTTTCTTTTTTTCTTTTTTGGCTGCATTGTGCAGCATGTGGGATCTTAGTTCCCCAACCAGGGATTGAACCTGTGTCCCCTGCATTGGGAGCGTGGAGTCTTAACCACTGGACCACGAGGGAAGTCCCTGACTTACGATTTAATGCTTTTGCACTCACATCATCTACTAGGCATATCGAAAAGGGCAGAAGTGCAGAGGTGGCAGAATGCATGGTTTCTGGGATGGAGCCCTTTTGATGCTCAATGCCTGGCACATGGAAGTTGCTGATAAATGACTATTAAATTAATTAATTAATTACCTTAAGCCCTATCTTGAGGGAAATTTGTGTACTGAGCAATACTGTCAGCTGTAGTCCCAAGCTGGGTGGATATTCAGCTGGGATACTCCAGTGTGGCTGGTATCAGTTTATGGCTGGCATTTGTTCTGATTGGTTGGCTCCTGTACTATACAGGTAAATAATTTCAATGTTACCCCCGGTACCAGGTATCTTACTTATGGGATGGGGGCTTCTCACATAGACTGAGAAAAATCAGGCTATGGAGGTGTATTTGTTTGCTAGGACTGCCATAATAAAATATCACAGACTGGGTGGCTTAAACAATAGAAATTTATTTTCTCACAGTTCCGGAGCCTTGAAGCCCGAGATCAAGGTGTCAGCAGGCCTCTGCCCTTGGTTTGCAGATAGCCGCCTTCTCCACTGTGTCCTCACAGGGCCTTTTCCCTGTGAGCACACATACCTGCTGTCTCTTCCTTTTCTTATAAGGAATTAGGGCCCCTTATGACCTCATTTAACCTAATTATCTCTTTAAAGGCCCTATCTCCCAACATAGTCACTTTGGGGTTAAGGGATTAGGGCTTTAACATATGAGTTTTGAGATAGTCCCTAAGAGTCCATAACAGGAGGATATAAAGAAAGACACTGCAAAGCTTTGGAAGGGTTTTTTCTTCAGGCTTCCAACCAAGTGGTAACTATCACACCGTGTAGATGGCAGAGAATGGGGCTGGAGACATCTGCTGGGCTTCTGCCACCCAGGGTCCCAATTTGATTTCTCTTTCCACATACCCTATTTCTTCTCTACCCTTTCCTGAAGTGGTAGTTTGCCACCCGTGTGAAACCAACACAGTCCCTTACTCCATTTCCACGGCAAAGAATGTTTTTGGTAATGTGCAGAGTGAATTAACCAAGATGAGGTGTAGTATGGGCGGTTGGATGGAGTGGGGTAGGGTGTGGTCTAGTTTTAAGGGATTATTTCTCTTTATCACTCTGCACCTTTGTTCCCTTCTGTTTTATGTCCTTTCCGTGCCCCAGTGCTTTGCCCCTTCCTTTAGGGTGTAGTCAGCTGCTCTATCTGGGGACTGATCTGTTAGGTCAGTCTGTTTATCTTCACTCTGTTCCTGCACTGAATGAGGCACAAATAGGGATCTCACACAGAGAAGAGAAATGAAAGTGATCCTTCTACCCGGGAGGACTAAACTAAAATAACATTTTAGTTTCAGGAATTGGAGAAAATGGAAGGTCAAAGATTCTTGGTGATGGTGGGGTAGGTATTTAAATAGGAGAACAACTATCTTGTGGTCTAGAGAGAATGAGAAATTTCAGTTGAGAGGGCAGGAATAAAATAGGTTTCCTGCCTAAGAAATCCTGAGAGGCTGAGCCTCCTTCTATAAATGTTGCCATTGGGAGTCACTATCTCGAGATATCTTCCCACTCCATAAGCCAATACTTAGTGACTTAGAAACTGCCACTTCCACTCTTCAGTTTCCTTGATATTGAGCATGGAAGACGGGTGTGTTACTGCATGTGTGCCTGGACATGGGAGTGCTTCAGACCTTCAAAGAGGGGTGAGAAGAAGATAGAAAAAGGGTAATAAGGCAGTAATGAGCTATAATCACCCTAAAGTTGATAATTGTTTTGTTCCTGACTACAGGAACCCTACAAGTACAGAATAAAACAGAGTCCCAGCTTTGTAAAATGTGGAGACTGGGGAGCAGTGACTAGAAAAGGTAAGAATAGTGTTGTGCACTGTTCTTTCTGTGATGATTGAAATGTTTCTATGCTTTGCAATGTGGTAACCACTAGCCACATGTAGCTTTTGAGCAGTTTAAATGTGGTTAGTATAACTAAGAACTGAATTTTTATTTTTTATTTTATCTTTTAATTTTATTAAATTGAAATAGCCATATTTGGCTAGTGGCTTCTGTTTTAAACAATGTAGGATTAGAGTCGCTGTTGATGGGCTGGGCGTACCTCTAGTTTTTGTTCTGATCCAATTCACGGTTAGGTGGGTCTAGAGAAATCGAAAAGGAAAAGAGACAAAGGGGAAAAATAATAATAGTCAATATTTACTGTGTACTTACTATAATTCCAGGCACTTATCTAAACATTTAACTGGCATTTTATATAATCCTCGCAACAAGAGTAAGTACTATTATTATCACCATTTTACAGATGAGAAAACTGAGGCATAATGAGATTTTTTTTTTTTTTTACTTGCTTTGGATCACACAGCTGGTAGGTAAGGGGTGGAGATGGAATTCATTCACAGGTAGTTTGATTAGAGTCCACTCATTTACACTACACAGATTCAGGAATGAGGTGGCAAGGAGTGCCTGGGGCCATAGTTCCCATACTCTGTGCCAAGGGGCAAATTCACAGGAGTACCGTGGGATATTTAAAATTTTTTAAGGGAAACACAGCAATATTTGACATCTCTTGTATACTATGTGAACTGCTAGCTCAAGGTAGTTCACAATTTGAACATTAGATTGTGCTACATTGGGACCTCCCTGGTGGCGCAGGGGACACGGGTTGGAGTCCTGCTCTGGGGAGACCCCACATGCCACAGAGCAACTAAACCTGTGCGCCACAGCTACTGAGCCTGCGCTCTAGAGCCTGCGAGCCACAACTACTGATCCCACGTGCCACAACCACTGAAGCCTGAGCGCCTAGAGCCCGTGCTCCGCAACGAGAGAAGCCACTGCAATGAGAAGCCCACGCACCTCCAGGAAGAGTAGCCCCCGCTCACTGCAACTAGAGAAAGCCCACGCGTAGCAACAAAGACCCAACGCAGCCAAAAATAAAGAAAGAAATAAATAAATTTATAAAAAATTAAAAAAGACTTGCTACATTCCTTTTGATGACAAAATATCTTTGCAAAGCTGGCTTTTAGGAAGTCGTCTGATAAAAAAAAGTAAGTACTGTGTGGAAATCAGCACGGAACAGGAAATGAGGGTAGTAGTGCTGGACTCCAAGGTTTGAGAAGTTGGGCAGTGCCCAACAGGCACACACATTCCATTAGTAACTATTTGTGCTTATTTAAGAAAAAAACAAAAAATAGTTTTTCTTTCAACTTGTCTGTATTATGTTTTTCAAATGGTTTCTAAGTTGTTAGGCACCAACTACCTAAAAAGCAAAACTCTTAGGTATTTCTTCTGACCTAGGGGTGCTGTGAAAAAATTTCTGAGTTCCTAAGTGCCCTATAAACTAAGAAACTGGGAACCTCTGGACTGGTGTATTGCAAACAGATCAAAATGGAGTATGGAGACTTGGCTTGAGATGGCGTAAAGAGAAATAATAGACATTTAATAGACATTTCATATATATGATCATTAAGTACTTGCTGTATGCCAGTGTTCACAGTGCCCTAGATACACACACACATACATACACACACATATACACACACACACAGAACACCTAAATCTACCTTTTAAAGGTAAAAATCCTGTGAGGAAAGCAATGAGAGATGTAAACAAACCAAGGTTAGAGGTAGGATGGGACCCAAGGGCTTGATGCAATCTGGAACCTGGGCCCTTCTGTTGGATAGACCACTAAGATGTGTCCTGAGGAGGCCTGCTAGGCCTCATAGGGTAACTCATAGGGCCATTGGTGAATCCGAGATTAAAAAGATTGGGGGTCCAAATGATTGTTCAGAAGCTTGGTTGCTGAACTTGAATTCAGAATAAAGTATATTGTGTGGTTCTGAAGGTTATGTGACCCTGGCCAAGGTGCAATCTGGTAAACTGTCCTTGCCTTTCATATAGCAGTACATTTCTTTGGTGCCCAGAATGTTTATATATTCTGTAGGCTCCTCCCTACATGACATAGGAGAAACACTACAGAAGATTGAGCCTTGTCCCTCAGTTTTCCTTTTGTAGATATATTGAAGATCATCTACCCTTACTTTAGACAGAGTTAAAATTAATTAAGGGAATTCCCTGGTGGTCCAGTGGTTAGGACTTAGTGGTTTCACTGCCGAGGGTCAGGGAACGAGGATCCCACAAGCCTCCCCGCAAGGCCAAAAAAAAAAAAAAAAAAATTAATTGATTAAGTTTGTGCTTTCTTAGATGTAATTATGTTCTACTCTTGTTTTTTGTGTAAACTGGATTGGATTTGAGGTGTTTAAAAAGAAACTTTCAGCAATCAAATATTGACAGATATTACCCTTGGGCTGATTTTTTACTTATGACTGAACTTACCCATCATTCAAAATCATGCTTTCAGTGTCTCAATTGTACAGAGTCACATTACTAAGGTGAAACTTTACCTGTAGATCACCCTATTGTTACCTTTGCTAAAATTACTGGATGAATAAGGATAATAATAATAATAATAATCCAATAATAACAATAAACCGTTCATTTGGCACTGTGCTCAGTTCTTTATATATGTTATTTTTGTGTTTACATATATTGTCATTACTCTTGTGTCCCTAACACTAGAACAGTTCTGGTACATAGTTGATGCTCAATAAGTATTTGTTACATGAATGAGATAGAAACGGAGCTGGGAAACAGTGGTTTGGGCCATGGTGTTGGGTAACACAGCAAGCAGGAAAGGTTAGAGCTCAGGAGGGTGGAAATAGGTGGAGGATTCCAATAGCTAAGCAAGGACAATTTGTGATTTGATGTGAATTTGGTTAAAATTGTAGAAGTGGAGGCAGAAAATAGATAAATTCTTACAAAGACGTTATGCTGCGTAGTTCTGTTACAGGAATTTTCATTTTGGGGAAGAATCCTTCTGTAATTATCTGAATTCCTTGGATCAAGTATCGTGTAAATCAAGGGTCTGTCTGCATTTCCCTATCCCATCCCCACTCTATCCCCATCCTTTGTCTGTGTCAAGGATCCAGGAATTGTGTGTGTGTGTGTGTTTTCCAATAAAACTTTATTATAGGGTTACAATTCTTTGTAAATACTACTGTTTCTTATTTATATAACAATTTTTTTAGATATCCATAATAATGAGTAAAGAATGTATGGAAGTAAGTATTCTATGAATAACTTATAATTTGGGGAATACTGGGGAAATTCCTGGAAATTCCTATTTCTCATTCCCAAATCCCAAAGCTTAATATCTATAGGGAATTTGGAAACACCTGGAGAAGGGGATTTGCTGCATCCTCCTGCGAGGATCCTGGGATTCTTACCCGCAGAAATTTTTCTTCTCCTCATCTGGGCCTGGATTTAGACCCCTTATATGTTCTCCCATATCCTGTAACCTCCAGAGCAGCATTATTGCTAGAGTCGACCCTTTTTCCTTTGCCCAGGAAGCAACTCAGACACAGGCTCACTTAATTTTATTCTGGGTTTGCACCACGTAAGGTTTAAATTTTTCTCTTTTCAAATCTCTCATGATTTGCTGTGGACACAACCAGGAATGGGGTTGCAGGTAGATGGTTCGGGGGCTCTCCTCCCGACTTCTACCCTCTTCCCTCATAGGCTTCCGTGCCGGAAACTCCGGAACTGCAGTTAGAAATGGGTGCAGAGGCGAAATGCTGGGTGCTCCTACCCCTCCCCCGCGGTGGGTAGGGTGAGGGTCGAGAAAGGTACTGCAGCTGGGAAGACCTCAGATTAGGTTTACACCCTAGCCTCCGGCGATTGAGTCTGGGCGTGTCACCATGGAGACGGGGCCAGCCGCGTACTCGCCTGCCATTGGCTGGGACTCCGGAGCTGGGGATATAAGCCAGCGCGGTGTGAACAATGCGCTGTGTGGATCGTACCCGGTGACTGGCGGTAGCTCCGCTCAGTGGAGTAGGTCTGAGCGGAGAAGGGCAAACTGATCGAGAGGGCGTCGGCGGGACCATGGCCAACGGGTGAGGCGGGCACCAGGCCCAGGGAACCCCGGAGGCCTCTGGGGAGGGGAAATGGCTGTCATCGAGAACTGGAAACCCAGCACTCTCGGCCCCGAGGGGGCGAGGAGAGGGAGCGAGTGCCCCGGGGATGCAGAGAGGCCTGGCTCGGAGCCCAGCGTCAGGGGCAAGGCAGCAGAGCAGTGGGGCGGCCAGCGCTGGCAGGGGCGCGCGCGGGAATCGAGCAGGGGTGGCGCCACCAGAGCAGGAAAGGGACAGGTTAGTAGACCGTAGACTACTCGCAAAAGGAGCCGGTGTGTGTGTGTGTGTGCACGCGTGCACGCACGCGTTGCGATGTGAGTGTAGAGGGAGCGTACTCCCCCACCCACATACAGGGAAGAGGTCTTTTCAACCCACGCGCTCGTCACAGATTCCCATTCTAGAGTCTAGGTAAAGCCCTGAGGTACTTTTGGCGCCCATATCTAGAGTTCCTCCTTCAGAAGAGAGATTGCTCACGTCCCTCGACAACGCCTCTCTTTCCTCCAAGGTGGAGGTTCAATTAAGTTGGGGATGTCGTCTCCAAGGAGAGAAGGAAATTCTTATTCACTGAACTGAGCAACAGATCCTGCCTACTCCCCCCACTTCACCTTTGAAAACCCTTATTTCGGCTTTGGTCCTTGAAATCCCAGCCCAAGTCTCCAGCAATAGGGATCACAGTGGTTTTTGGGTGCCCAGGGATTCAGGGCATTCTTGGGAGACTGATGGCCAATGAGGAAGTCCTGTAAGCTGTGGCTAGATGTGCTGGGTGGCCAGGGCTTCACACATATTTCATTTCCTTGGCACCTCTTGGGGATGCTATTTGATTAACTTTTACCATCTCACTGCTTCTCTCTTCATCATTCTATGACCCCGGTTCTATTGCCCCGACCCGGTCCCTTACCCAGCTACTTTCCTGAGGGTAGCCCGGTGTATTGTAAAGGCAGCACTTTTGGAGAAAGAGGTTTCCTCTGGAGGCTTGGTTAGTTGTGTTCAGCTCTGTCACACCTCAGTCGTCGTTTCCTCCCCTGCTCCGTCCCTTCTCCTTGTTTTTTCCAGATAGGTATGAGAGAATTGGACTGGAATTGTGAGAAAAATTCCCAGTTGATTCTTGGGGATGTCTGGGTTCTGCGTAAGTGTATGCCTTTAGGTCTCTGAAGGGCAAAGGACCTTGGACCTTGATGAAGAGAAGGAAAGATGGGAGAAGGCAGGGAGGAAACACGGGCAGGGGGGGAAAGTTGTAAAAGAGGTTCAAGTGCTGTGGACCTGAACCATGATTTATGGAGTCAAAGGTCTTTGGAGCTTGTTAGTAAATTTTTAATTCATTTTCAAACTGAGCCTATACATTCCCTTGCTTTACATTAGAGGAAAGAATTTGAAGCACAAGTTACTTACCTAAAAAAGACAAAATTGGGACTAGAATCCCTGTTGAGTTCTGCTTCCTCAAGACCAGGATTCTGAAACCTGGTTTTTGAATCAGAATTCAAAAACTGAGGCACTTTTGTAAGAAATAGAGATTCTGGGGCCTCTCCGCATTCTGTAGGGGTGGGTTCCAGAGACTATTTTTCACAAGCTGCTGCTGAGAAACTTACGCAGTCAGTTCTGCTCCAGCTGTTGACAACCAAAATTGTGGCCTGGGTTTGCTTTTTTGTGCAGTACCTTGTCTAGCTTCTTGGCCAACTTCTCTGTCCCCTGTCACCTTGGTACCTCAGCCAGCCTTTCTACACTGAAGGTCATTAGTTTATGATACCCTTGGGATGGAAGTGAAACTCACCTTGGTTTTCCTTTTTTTCCTAGATTCACGTATGAAGATTATCAGAACACTGCAAAATGGCTTTTGTCTCACACCAAACACCGACCTCAAGTGGCGGTGATCTGTGGTTCTGGGTTAGGAGGTCTGAGTGACAAATTAACTCAGGCCCAGATCTTTGACTACAGTGAAATACCGAACTTTCCCAAAAGTACAGGTGCTGGCAAGGGGGAGTAGGGATAGGACTGGGGGATATTGATGGGATTCTGATGGGAGGGCAGTGCTTCTACACCCTGGCTATCCTCTATAGCATTTGACTAGAGACAACTGTTGTAACAGAGGGAAAAACCTACCAAGAATCAGAATGACTTTAGAAGGAAATTCCCCCAGTAGAAATGTTTTAGTAGGGCATGTTTATGTCAATTGTACTGTATGATGACATATTTCCTGTGCTTTAATGACTCAGCTCCTTAAAGCTCTACAACACTTCCCCTGCACATTCTTTCCCCATACACACCATGGTCACCACATCCTCACACACCTCTCTCATTTCTTTCAGTCTGTAGCCTAAGTGGAAAGAGCAGTGCCTGTAAGCTCCCAGACAAAGTCAGGCCTTCCCTGTCCCATGTGTTCCTGCCATTCCCAATCTCCCCAGCTCTAGGTCCAGTCCTAGGGTAAGGCACACACTGGTGCACAGCAACAAATGAACACACAGACTGCCATGTTCTTGCAGACAAATACCCAGGTGATACATGAATACACAAGACTTGATTCACACTGACCCTTTGGAGGGGGAAAGGGTACCCCCTATGCACAGTGGAGTTCTGAGGATAGTGTATCCAGCATCCTAATAGCGGCCAAAAGCTCTAAGGCTGGGCTTCCCTGGTGGTCCAGTGGCTAAGACTCCACACTGCCACTGCAAGGGCGTGGGTTCATTCCCTGGTCGGGGAAGTTCCGCATGCTGAGGATGAGGCTTAGGGAAGGGCCAGGTGAAATAGGGCAAAGTAAAGGACAAGGGTAGTTTATTTGATTTACTTATTAATTTCTCAGATAACTAACTTCTGTTGGTTTATTTATTAACTTTTCAGATTCTACTTTCCCTGGAGAGTTGAGTTTTAACAGATATTTTTCATGCCCTTTGGAGCAAGACTGGGAGACCGGAGCAGGGAGGTGGGGATGGGGTTGGAGAAGGAAATAATAAAAAGTGAGAGAAGGGAGTGCAAAGTTTTCTAAGAGAGATAGTAGTGACGCTGGCTCCACCTGCCACTCCTACCCGCAGTAAGAAGGGCACTGCACTAAGTAAATGGATTAATTTTTTAAAACTTTATCAATTTACTTTTTATACTTTATTTGGGTTTCCCTAACTGTGTCACCTCTGCTCTACTACTGGTAATTTTTTTTTTTAATAAATTTATTTTACTTATTTATTTATTAGCTGTGTCAGGTCTTCGTTGCTGCACGCGGGCTTCTCTTGTTGCGGAGCACAGGCTCTAGGCGCACGGGCTTCAGTAGTTGTGGCATGCGGCTCTAGAGCGCAGGCTCAGTAGTTGTGGCGCATGGGCTTAGCTGCTCCGTGGCATGTGGGATCTTCCCAGACCAGGGCTTGAACCCATGTGCCCTGCATTAGCAGGCGGATTCTTAACCACTGCGCCACCAGTGAAGCCCGGTAATTTTTGTATAAGCGCCTCAATCTCTGAGTATCCCTCAACTCTCCCTGTTTGTTTTGGTCCCTCTCCCAGACCATCCATTCTCTAAGGGATAGGTTGGCCATGTCCATTAAAGGAGAAATGTTAGATGAGAGAAATGGTAATAATGGTTACTATGTCTGTGTGGAGAGTTATCTTTGCACTCCCATGGCCCTGCATGCCCCGTTCAGGACACGTATTCCCACAGGACTGTTTTGTGGGTCACAAAGGAGACTTGTATGGGTCCAACCTCAGCCCCTTTCCCTGTTCCTAGCCTCCTTAGGAAGCTAGAATATACCATGAGCTCCCTCTCAGGAGGGAGGAAGCATATAGTTTAGTTAGGGTAATAAGGATACAGATTTTGAGAGTTTTGGAAATTTTGGAAAAGAGGTCTATAATTACGACACTCACTGCATTCATTATTACTCACTTATTCTATTTTTTATTATTTTATTCTCTTGCAGTATGGCTTTCTCATTCTTTTGAAATTTCTTCAAAAAGAAACTGATGTGTGTTCACATTGAACATCTTCACCCCCATAGCTCTAATCTCAGGATGTACTTATATCTAAGTTTATGATTAATTTCTGTCTCCCCCACCAGACTTAAACTTTCTGAGAGTGGAGATGATAATGTTTTCTTTTGATTAATTATACCCTCACCTATTGAGCACAGTGAGTTGGCTCAGAGGAGGTACTCAATGGATATGTGTTGTATGAAAGCATCTGTCCATTCATTTCCCTTTCTTTTTTGTATACAGTGCCAGGTCATGCTGGTCGACTGGTGTTTGGGATCTTGAATGGCAGAGGCTGTGTGATGATGCAGGGCAGGTTCCACATGTATGAAGGCTACCCGCTCTGGAAGGTAAATCAGGGACGCAAACTTGATTGGGTCTGGACAAAGGGGGAGGGAGCTCTCCTATTTTATTACCTAACTACCCAGGCAAGTTAGATTTTTGGTCCCCTTCTTTCTCGTCTTTTATGCTGTATATCATGTTTATCTGCATGGGTGGATTGGTGACATTTTAAAGAACACTCTCTGATCTTTTATCTTTTGCTTCTAAGGTGACATTCCCAGTGAGGGTTTTCCAGCTTCTGGGTGTGGACACCCTAGTGGTCACCAATGCAGCTGGAGGGCTCAACCCCAGGTTTGAGGTTGGAGATATCATGCTGATCCGCGATCACATCAATCTACCTGGTTTCTGCGGTGAGAACCCTCTCAGAGGGCCCAATGATGAAAGGTAGCTATCCTGCTCCTTTTTGTATAGATGGGTAGGCTCTAAGGACTTGTCTGGGAGTTGGGAGACAGCTTACTCTATTCCATTAACCTGAGATAATCCAACCTGTGCCCTAGGTTTGGAGTTCGTTTCCCTGCCATGTCTGATGCCTATGACCGGGATATGAGGCAGACGGCTCACAGTATCTGGAAACAAATGGGAGAGCAGAGAGAGTTACAGGAAGGAACCTATGTGATGGTGGCAGGCCCCACCTTTGAGACTGTGGCAGAGTGTCGTCTGCTGCAGAAGCTGGGGGCAGATGCTGTTGGTGAGGAGGGGAACTTGGCTGGAGGCTTGAAGAGGGAGGGTTCTGGTAAAATAAGATGGAAGAGAGAAAAAGATTGTAGACCTAGATGATAAACTGAAAGAGGGCCTGACTTAAGGGAAGATTAAATTAAACTGACTTGAAAGGTGGTGGGAGGTTTGCATTGTAGCATCAACTCACCACCCACCACCAAGGGCTCTAACCACTGTAATGCTAATGACCGGTCCATAATTTGATGACTGTTTCTGATTATTTTAACAAATATCATTATAGCCACCTTCTCTACCCTTTGGCTGGAAGATAGAATTGCATCATTAGAACTGACTTTAAAATGACCACAAACAGAGAGAAATTTCTATTTATAAGAGATGTGCAAGGCCCTCTGAGGCCCGACTCTTTTAGGCAATGCAGAACACCCTAAGCTTGACACTAATTTAGCTGCTTCTTTGGATGTTTTCTTGATGCTGAATTGTCAACGAGGTGATTAATGGAGGTGAGGCTAAAGGGTGAGGAAAAGAGTCATTTGCGGATCCTGACAGTTGGTTTCCCTCTTTCTCCACATCAGGCATGAGCACAGTACCAGAAGTTATAGTTGCAAGGCACTGTGGTCTTCGAGTCTTTGGCTTCTCTCTCATCACTAACAAGGTCGCCTGGGATTATGAAAGCCGGGAGAAGGCCAATCACAAGGAAGTACTAGATGCCGGGAAGCAAGCTGCGCAGAAATTGGAGCAATTTGTCTCCATTCTTATGGCTAGCATTCCACTGCCTGACAATGCCAGTTAACCAGCCCTGGAGTGGTCTGGCATCTCCCTTCTGGGCTCCAAGGAGCTGCTACCTACTTTGGCCTCTTGCTGGAGTCACGTGCCTCTGCCCTTAGGTAGTGACAGAAAGGAGTGTCACCTGCCCTACTTCTCCCATCAGACCTTTCTGGTACAGAGTGCTCTTCTGCTCAGTTGTCATCACAAAATGATTTCCACCCCTATTCCTCTTCAAGAGCCCAAGCGCTACCACACGTCCAAGGATTTGCCCAGGATTTCACTTGGGGCTGTCCAACTCAGCCTAGTAGCTACTGCTAGCTTTTTGAGATGATCCTGTCACATTCCTGGGGGTTTAGCTCTGCTCCTCAAAGCACTGGAGACCACACAAGGAACAGCCTATTCCTTTTGGAGTTTTATACTATCATACTTTGAGAATAAAGAGAAAGATGAAATAATTTCTGCATTTTTGTGTAATTTGGGATAAGGGTGGGGCACAGGCCAAGACTGGCATGAAACCAATCATGAGACCACATGTCTTGTGGTTTGACTCTCTGCCTCTCAGACAGCTAAGAATTGAGGTAGATGGTATGCGAACGCAGGAAAGGATGGAAGAAAAGCAAAGAGGTGAAAGACAGTGTTAGAAGATAAGGAAGGATATACATGATGGCCACTTCCCTCAGATCAGTCTTGCCTCTGTCCCTTTGCTTTCTGGTTGTTTCTCTCTCTGTCGGCTCTCATGAGTATCTGAATTCGTTTACTGATCTCAGCTTATGTTCCATAGTTGCCACATCCTTGGTAAGCCCTAATTGTATTTCCTGTTGGTTTCCTTCGGTTCCCCCCACCCCTAACCTCTGCCATAGTTCGTGACAGCCATACATTCTGTCACTCCATTCCGACAGTGCAGTGGCAAATACCCCTTTCTCTGCTGCCAGCAGCTCCACTGCTCATTAGCGTCCTGCCAGCCCCTGTGAAGTTGACTCATACTCTAGCCTCTTCTCTTGGAGCACTTCCTTGCCTCCTATTGCTTTCTTCCTGGGTGTTAGTTTTCCTTTTCACCGTTTTTGGTCAGAACCTTCCTGGGACAGGAGCCTAGGCATTACCTTTTGTTGGCCCACTGCACTGTTTGCGCTTATCAACTTGCATTCAGCTGCTGGCACGTTTGAAAATCATACTATCCCCACCCCCTCAGGCCTGTTTGCCTTTTGACAGCGGGTAGAGCTGGATGACTCCAACAGTGGTAACATCTCAGTTAGTAGTACTATAACACGGAAGAGGCATTTTGGCAGGAAAGCTTTCGAAAACTTTCAAATCATCCTTTGTTTGCTACCTGACCTACCTAGCTGAGCCCAGCACAAAGAAAAAGTATCCTGGAGTGGCCCTGTAACTACTCTTCTTTTCATCCGTTCTTTGTACCTTCATCCACCTCTAAAACCCTACCTGGCAATCTGCTAGCGTCTGTCATTTGTCTGTGAGAGAGCTGGTGTAGAGGGAAGGACTGTGCATCCTTTAGATACATACACACAACAGTAACTTATGCATCTGATGAGATGCTTATAGACATTTTTTTAAATTTATTTTTTTAATTGAAATATAGTTGATGTACAATATTCTATGTTATAGATGTACAATATAGTGATTTACAGTTACATTTCTTTTTAATCAAGTTATTGAATATTTCTGTATAACACTCTTAGCCTAAGAAAATGTTAAACTGAGAATATAAGAATGGTCTTTTCCTCTTAAGGCCCCTACAGTCTTAACAGATACACATTTGTAAAGCTATTAACTGTTCATATAAGGCAGTATAAAATAGGTACAAGTCACATATTCTGTGAGCCCAAAGGACGAACTGATTATAAGTATACACTGGACTTTGAGATTGGTTATTGAGAGAAAGGTTGTTTAACTTTGAGCTTAGTCTTCAAGGATGAAAGGGAGGAAGGATTTCACATCAGGGTGAGCCGAAGCACAGAGCAATGTTTGTGGGTCATTGTCACAACAGGTGTGACTAGAACAGAAGACATGGAGACATAGCAGATGGGTACTTGGGGGTTAGAGGAGGACTGCATTTGCTGCTTGGCTTTCTTACCCTGGATCTGCCTCTTGGTGAGATGGATCAGGAATCAGAATGGTGTCATCTGAAAAATATGTCCCAGAGACACTTGAGTGGAATATTTAAGGGCATTTCTAGGTTTTTAGATTTAGGAAGTGTCAAGTATTTCATAATAGAATACTAGATTAATGAAGAAGATTATGCATTTGATGTCCTAATTCAAGAGTCTAATTCCTTAGATCTAAGCACAAAAATTAGGACTCAGCTACTTTATACAAGTATATATTACTAATTCATGTTAGGGCATGAAATATACCCCCATGGTGACTGAAAACAAAATTATATATTCTTTATAGTACAAAGTAAGCTATGACAAGGAAAGTAGCTACAGGCAAGTAATAGTCATTTTTTAAAAAATATTTATTTATTTGGCTGCCCTGAGTCTTAGTTGCGGCACACGGGATCTTTAGTTATGATGTGCGGGATCTCTAGCTACGGCATGCAGGATCTAGTTCCCTGACCACGTAGCGAACCGGGCCCCCTGCATTGGGAGCATGGAGTCTTAACCACTGGACCACGAAGGAAGTCCCTAGTCATTTAATTATAGATAATAATTATTAATTCTAAATTCACTAGAATTCTACGTTCAAGGTGGGTATGGGCTGGGGAGGAAAAACATGACCACAAAGTGTCTTCAATATTTTTAAAAAACAACTTTACTGAGATATAATTCACATAAAATGAAATTCACCCATTTAAAGTGTGTAATTCAAAAATTTTTAGTATGTTCACAGATAAGTACAATCAATCGTCATCAGAGTCAATTTTAGAACACTTCCATCACCTCCAAAGGCAACCTGTACCTTTTAGCTGTCACTCTGCACTCCACCCCCACTCCCACTCTCCCTGGCCCCAAACAACCACTAATCTACTTTCTGCTCTGTAGAGTGAACTATTTTGGACTTTCATATGAATAGAATCATATATGGAATCATGTGGACTTTGTGACTGGCTTCTTTCACTTAGCATAATGTTTTCAAGGTTCACCTAAGTTGTAACGTTTATCAGTACTTCCTTCCTTTTTATAACGAAATAACATTCCCTTGTATGGCTACACCACATTTGGTTTATCAAGTATTTTCAGTTTCAAAATGCCAACCAACCTAGCCCAAAATGAATGTATCAATTGAGGTGAGCAAAAGAATAAAAACACAAAGTCAGGGAGATAGATCTCGGGGGGGCCACCTAGAGAAGGGTAGTTCTCAAAAAAAAACCTCTCCAGAGAGGCCTACAGAATGCCTAAAAAATGGGTTCAGTTTCTTGAGCCTCATCCTATGTGTCAAAACACACCCCATCAAGTCAGGTTCTCTTCCCTGACCCTATCATGGTCATCTTTACCTACATCAGTAATGTTACTAGGACTTCCCTGGTAGCACAGTGGTTAAGAATCCGCCTGCTAATGCAGGGGACACAGGTTCAAGCCCTGGTCCAGGAAGATCTCACATGCTGCAGAGCAACTAAGCCCGTGTGCCACAACTACTGAGTCTGCGCTCTAGAACCCCCGGGCCACAACTACTGAGCTCACGTGCCACAATTACTGAAGCCTATGCACCTAGAACCTGTGCTCCGCAACAAGAGAAGCCACCACAATGAGAAGCCTGCGCACCGCAACGAAAAGTAGCCTCCGCTCACTGCAACTAGAGAAAGCCCGCGCACAGCAACAAAGACCCAACACAGCCAAAAATAAATAAATAAATTTATTTAAAAAAATAATAATGTTACTAATCATGTATTTTGTATAGAACATTGTCTTAAAAACCATAATATAAATTGGTAATAAGACAAAGTGCTTGCAGTCTAGACAGGGGACAGGATATATGCATGAAAAAGGAAAAACAAGGTTGAATTAGTGGTACCCTCTATGCCTACTTTTAGTCTTTTTGTGTGTTGTATTGTCATTGCTTAGAAAAATTGTTTTTGAAAGAGGAATACAATAATGTGTGAAAAGTAGTGTATGCTAAGTGCCAATGATAATGTGCTACAGAGGATGGGGAGTGGGTAAAGGATTGGTAGGACTCAAGTTAGACTTTATAGGAAAGAGAAGTGAGAAGGATATAGCTGAAAGCACTACATGCAGGCCAATTCAGGAATGTCTAATTTAACAGACTGGAAAGGTTAAAATGAAGAAATCATGAATGCGAGCAGTTGGAGATAAGGTGGAGAGGGGCTAGATTGTTTAGAGCTCTGATCTCAGGCTAAGGAGTACGAACCTTATTCTCTAGGCAAATGGCCAGCCATTGAAGGCTTTTTAACTAAGGACTAATGGGAAAATCACACTGTAGTATTTTGATGGACTAAAGCCTAACCAGAAGGAGGGAGGCTTTCGACTTCTCCGGTGGTGCAGTGGTTAAGGATCCACCTGCCGGGCTTCGCTGGTGGCGCAGTGGTTGAGAATCTACCTGCTAATGCAGAGGACACGGGTTCGAGCCCTGGTCTGGGAAGATCCCACATGCTGCAGAGCAACTAGGCCCGTGAGCCACAACTACTGAGCCTGTGCGTCTGGAGCCCGTGCCCCGCAACAAGAGAGGCCACGATAGTGAGAGGCCCGCACACTGCAATGAAGAGTGGCCCCCGCTTGCCACAACTAGAGAAAGCCCTCGCACAGAAACGAAGACCCAACACAGCCAAAAATAAATAAATAATAAAAATAAGTAAATTAAAAAAAAAAAAAAAAAAAAAGAATCCACCTGCCAATGCAGGGGACACGGGTTCGAGCCCTGGTCCGGGAAGATCCCACATGCTGCAGAACAACTAAGCCCGTGCGCCACAACTACTGAGCCCGCATGCTACAACTACTGAAGCCCGTGAACCTAGAGCCTGTGCTCCGCAACAAGAGAAGCCACCGCAATGAGAAACCCGTGCACCGCAATGAAGAGTAACCCCCATTTGCCACAACTAGAGAAAGCACGCACGCAGCAACTGAGACCCAACGCAGCCAAAAATATATAAATAAATTAATTAATTAAAAAAAAAAAAGAAAGAAGCAGGGAGGCTTTTTTGATGGTAGTATTAATTTCACCTCAAATTAGCTGTGTAGAATACCGTAATCAGTGGTGTGAAGTATTTAATTTTTAATCTGGTTGAGGTCTTCTGTAGTGTTTGAAAGAAAATGCTGTTATAAAATAAAACATAAAGACAAGAGCGTAAGCAATTTAGAAATGAAAATATACACTTAAGTCAAATTAGTTTTCTCTTTTTTTAGATTAAAATCTGAATAGGTGATATAATCACATAGTGAACCACAAAAAATGTGTACAGTGAAAATGTTCATCTCAGTTCTCTCCTCCATCTGCCCTTCCTTCCCCACCCCACTAGGAATCACTTTTATTAGCTTCTTGTGCATTCTTCCAGGATTTATAAAAATATAAACAAATAAAAATACATATTTTTATTTTTTTCTCCTATTATTATACACAGAAGTTAGCATGTTATACTTATTGTTCTACATGTTGCTATTTTATTATATCTTAATGTATCCTGGAGATCTTTTCACATCAGTTAATTAGTGTGCTTACTTGATGAATTAGGTCAATGCTCTCAAGAATACATGTCTGTCACCTCGAATTTTTTAGAACCAAAGGAAGAGTATGCTTGGGGTTTTTTTGTTTTTTGTTTGTTTGTTTTTAGCTATTTCCCAGTCTGAGTTGATTACTTACAAATAGATACAAAGAGATACTAACACTTGCTGCCCCTTTAAAACAAGAAAGTGAAGAAGAATGGAACTGTTCCTTCCGTGCTGTGCCTTGCATCTAAATTTGATCTGGCTTAGATTTGCATTGCTCTTTTTCTTGTAAATAGGCCTCTGTTTTTCATAATTACATTTTGTTTCTAAGGGACTTTGAATAAACACTGGCTATCTGCCTTGTTTTTCTGTTATTGTAAATTTGGATTTTAATAAAAATGGAAAATTTCCTGTCTTTAATCTTTTTGCCAGAGTTTTAGCTTTGGTCTAAATTAGATTTGAAATTGTTTGGTATTAATCTGCCTTTGTTCTCTTGTTTTGGGGTCAGAGAACTCCTCCACCCCTCCATCTGGTTTTCATTTTCACTTCCATTCTGAGTTTGTTCATTTAGGAGGCTTACTTTAGCTCATTTGCAAATCACTTTTTTTCTTGTCCTCTTTCCCTTCTCTCTTTTATTCATTTTTTAAAATACCATTTTGCTTGTCAGCCAGCTATTTGATACTGGCCTTTGTCTTTGCTTTTCCTATTTTATTTTGAGCTGTTTCTACTTGAGCTTTCACTATAATTTTATAATAAAAGATTGGTAGGAATATAGTACGACTTTATATGTAGCCTGACGTGTTCTAGTTCTATCCAGTGTTCTTTTTACCCATCAAAGACTGTCCAGGTCAATTCCAGTTCACAGTATTAATCTCCACTGTTCCCTCCAAATAATACTGTAGAGCTACTACCATTGTTAATATCCTACCCACTCCATCAAATGAAGTATGAAAATAATTTAATTGCCATCAAGGAATATAGTTGATATTTGGCACAGTGGTTGTTTTTTTTAAATAAATTTATTTATTTTTTATTTATTTATGTTTGCCTGTGTTGGATCTTTGTTGCTACGCGCAGGCTTTCTTTAGTTGTGGCAAGTGGGGGCTACTCTTCATTGCGGTGTGCGGGCTTCTCATTGCAGTGGCTTCTCTTGCTGTGGATCATGGGCTCTAGGCTCACAGGCTTCAGTAGTTGCAGCACGTGGAATCAGTAGTTGTGGCTCACGGGCTTAGTTGCTCCACTGCATGTGGGATCTTCCTGGACCAGGGCTCGACCCATGTCCCCTGCATTGGCAGTTGGATTCTTAACCACTGCGCCGCCAGGGAAGCCCACAGTGGTTGTTTCTGATATGCTTGTTTTGGAAGTGGGAAGGTTCTCACTCTGGACTTCCACTGATAGACCTGCAAGATCATGAATCTGGAGGGACAGAAGGAAGTCATTAGGTTTCCTTGGATGCTTGCTCCCCCAAATTACCCTCCTCCTTCACAAACAGATAGGAACCAACACTGTTTAAAAAAACAAATATGGAATTATGGTAAGGGTAATTTTGGATATGTTCTGCCATTCTGCCATTCTTTATGGTGTCCAGCTTCTAAAATATTTCCTACCTACTGACTCATTACTTCAGGATAGCTCTACGGTTGGTCTAAAGGCTTGTTAGCAGGACTCCCAAAGATCTAGAAAACTGATCCTTGGTAAGGTTACACAATACTGGATTCAGGAATGTTCTCAGACCAGAATATACTAGCCTGGAGAGTCTGAGAGAGGTGCCTTAGAGAACCAAACTGTACCCTGCAATAGGATTGTACATTGTATAAACCAGAAACTTGAGGTGCTTCTACCTGAGGAGGGGCTCTGGGCATATCCACACTTGCTTAGGAGTAAAAGTGGACTAGACTGAGAAATACTGTTATATTTCCATAGAGTCTAATATGACTCTCACTTACTTAGAGTTTTCAGTAATAATACACCTTCTGGTGAAGGTGCTGGAGTCAAGATGTTTGTGCTTTTTTGTAAAATTTATATTGGAGTATAGTTGATTTACAATGTTGTGTTAGTTTCAGGTGTCTAGCAAAGTGAATCAGTTATACATATACATATATCCACTGTTTTTTAGATTCTTTTCCCATACAGGCCATTACAGAGTATTGAGTAGAGTTCCCTGTGCTATATAGTAGGTACTTATTAGTTATCTATTTTATATATAGTAGTGTGTATCTGTCAATCCCAGTTTCCCAATTTATCCCTCCCCACCTCCTTTCCCCCCTGGTAATCATAAGTTTGTTTTCTAAGATGTCTGTACTTCTGTCTGAATTGAAACATTTATTCATCTCTCTGACTGAGCTGACTTTATTTTGTGCCCTTTGGATAAATAACCCTGTTTGATTATTCAAGTGACGTTTGTGTCAGGTCTTGTCATCAGCCTTTACCCAGTATTGGCATTTTTCAACAAAGGCCACTCAGATAACCATAACATTTACTTGACAACACTGTATTGCATTGATATTTGTTCATTTTTTCCACAATTATTTTGAACTATGTCCTTTTGATAATCAGATGTATTAAGGCTTATATAGAAATGCCGAGGGGTGTGTGTGTGTGTGTGTGTGTGTGTACATACATATGCATATACACATACATATATGTATGTCTAAACCCCCAAACTATCAACTTATAAACTGTTGTCTGTCCATGAAAACTTGAGGAAGCTTGAAGCTTTTCAATGTCCGGAACAAGGCACTTATTGAGTGCACCTCTCCAGGCTGCTGCTCAGAGAGAAAGATAAACATGAAGAGGGTATGTTTATCCATTTACTCAACAAAAGTTCTAGGGATTGGGGAAACAGAGAAGAACAAGACAATGTTCTTGCCTTCAAGGAGTTTATATTTAACTGGGGAGTCAGACGACAAATAAATACAAATATTAAAAAAAAAGTAAGGTAACGATAAGTGTTAAGAAAAAAAAAATCAAAGTAAGAGGATGGAAAGTAATAGAGAAAGGAAAGGCAAGTTAAAACTACAGTGAGATACCATTTCACTTTCACTATTATGTCTATTATAGATAAGACAGACATTAACAAGTGTTGGCAGGATACAGAGAAACAAGAATCCTCATACATTACTGCTGGGAATGTAAAATGGTGTAGCCACTTCGGATAAACAGTTTGGCAGCTTCTCAAAAAGTTAAAGCTACTATGTGACCCAGCAATTCCACTTCTAGGTATCTACCCAAGAGAAATAAAAACACATCCACACAAAGACTTAACACATAAATGTTTACAGCAACATTTACTAATAATGGAAACTGGAAACAACTGGTGAATGGATAGATAAAATGTATGGCCATACCATGGAATACTTTTCAACAATAAAAAGGAACAAACTGCAGACACATGCTGCATCATGGATGAGCTTCAAAAACATGCTGAGTAAGACAATTCAGATACAAAAGAACATGTATCCTATGATTCTGTTTATATGAAATATCCAGAAAAGACTAACTTATAGAGACAGAAAGTAGATTAATGGTTTCCTGGGGCTCAGAGTAGAAAAGGAGATTAATGTAAATGGGCATAAGGGATCTTATTCAGGGGGTAAAAATGTTCCAAACCTGATTTATGGTTGTGGTCACACTACTGAGTAAAGTTACTAAAAATCATCGAATTGTACACTTGAAATGGGTGAATTTTATGACATGTAAAATATACCTCAGTAAGGCTATTAAACAAAAGAGGGAATTCCCTGGTGGTCCAGTGCTTAGGATTCCATGCTTTCACTGCCAAGGGCTGGGGTTCAATCCCTGGTCGGGAACTAAGATCCCACAAGCCGCACAGCGTGGCCAAGGGGAAATAAAAAAGAGAGAGAGAGAGAGAGAGAGAAAGTAATAAAGAAGCAAGAGATTTCGAATAGGTTAGTGCTGGAAAGGCCTCCCTGAGGAGCTGGCATTTGAATAGACACCTAAGTAGAGGAGGGAGTGAGCAATGGAATGACTAGGGAAGAGTGTTCAAGCAACTAGCATGAAGGTTCTGAGGGAACTTAGCAATTTAGCAACAGCAAGAAGGCCAATATTATTAGAGTAGAGTGAACAATGGAAATAATGGTGGGAGACAAAGTTGGAGATGTGGGCAGGTGTTGTAGGTCATGGTAAGAAGTTTGGATTTTATTTTGAGCATGAAAGGAGGCTAATGAAAGGATTTTTAAAACTGATTTACCCTAAACAACACAACAACAACAAACAACTCAACTGACTACTTTGTAGAAAATCCATGGTATGGGGCAAAAATTGAAGTAGGGTGATCAGATAAGAGACCACTGTGGTAGACCAGGTTAAAAGTTGGTTTGCATCAGTGATGGTGAAGGAGGTAGTAAGATGAGGTCAGAATTTGGAGATATTTTGAAGATAGAGCAGACAAGAATTTCTGACATATTGGAAAAAAGTATGAGAAGAAAAGAAGAATCAAGAATTGTTCCTAAAATTTTGCCCCAGTAGGTGAGGTGAATGGAGCTGCCATTTACTGAGATGAGACTCTTAGGGAGGAGCACTTTGCTTTTATAGCTGATGAGTTTTAAAAGTCTAGACCTCCAGGTGGACATGTGGGGTATGCAGTTGGATAAATGAGTCTGGAATCAAAGAGAGGAGATTTAAGCTAGGTACATAAATTTGGAAGTCATTAGCATCTAGATGACATTAAAGCAAATGATCTAAATGATATTATCTAAGGGACAGAAATCAGGATGTGGGGAATGATTCAGCAAAGGAATTTGAGAATGACCCATTAGTGAGGTAGGAGGAAAATCAGAAAATAGGATGTCTTGGAGGACAAGTGAAGAGAGCAGTCAAGGTCACTCACTGCTTACCTTGACATGTAGTCTTGAAACCGTGCACCTCAGATTGGGACTTGAACCCACGCAGCTGGGACTTGAACCCAGCCAAAACCCACAGTCTTCCAACTGAGATCACACACCTGGTTTTAGGACTTAATGAAGCTCAGATTCTTGATGTCTCAGCACAGAAAGCATTCAGTGAGAGACAAAGTGATAGGTAAGAAGTGGATTTATTTATACAGAAACACACTCCACAGGCAGAGTGTGGGCCATCTCAGAAGGTGAGAAAGGCACCGGGGTATGGGGTTGTCAGTTTTTATAGGAGTGGGTGACTTCATAGGCTAAGGAGTGGGAGGAGTATTCCAGCTATTTTAGGAAGGGGCGGGGATTTCCAGGAATTGGGCCACCACCCACTTTTTGATCCTTGTGGTCGCCTTAGAACTGTCATGGCGCCTGTGGGTGTGTCATTTAGCTTGCTGATGTGTTACAATGAGCGTATACTGAGGCTCAAGGTCTAGCGGAAGTCGACTTGTCCACCATCTTGGACTCATTTGGTTCTAATCCATTTATGTCCTGTCCTCGGGCTATGTCATTCTTTCAAATGTCGTGCCCTGCTCCCTTCCCTCCTGTTTCAGTCTTAGTGGAGCAACAAGAATGACACTGATACCAAGCAGGACCTTGTGGGGCTCCTGGGCACAAAAGCCGTTCTGTGACCCCCACTTCTTTTTTTTGTTTGTTTGTTGGCCACACCTCGAGGCATGAGGGATCTTAGTGCCCGGACCGGGGATCAAACCTGTGTCCCCTGAAGTGGAAGCACGGAGTCCTAACCACTGGACCGCCAGGGAATTCCCCTCCGCCCCCAACTTCTTGATTACAGGAAATAGGCTTCTTTCAGCCTCCATGACCTTCTCTGAGTTCCAATGGGCAGGTTCAAACAGATGTTAATTAGGGAAGGGAGGGGATGCAGAGACAAGGGAGGAAGAGTCAAGAAACAATAGTGCAGCCTTGGGGCAGAGTCCTGGTTCCAGCCCTCAAGGGATATGCATAACAATATCTTTGAGCTGTTTTGCAGATTCTGAAACCCCCACCTGGTAGAAGTGTGCTGCCCACCAGCACGTAGACTGGTTGGAACCAGAAGATTGATGATGCTGACTCCCACTTACCTCACCACCAACCAATCAGTAGAATGTCCACGAGCTGATCACGCCCTCTTTGAACCATTACTATAAAACTCCTCACGGGCTTCCCTGGTGGCGCAGTGGTTGAGAATCTGCCTGCCAATGCAGGGGACATGGGTTCGAGCCCCGGTCTGGGAGGATCCCACATGCCGCGGAGCAACTGGGCCCGTGAGCCACAGCTACTGAGCCTGCGCGTCTGGAGCCTGTGCTCCGCAACAAGAGAGGCCGCGACGGTGAGAGGCCCGCGCACCGCGATGAGGAGTGGCCCCCGCTCGCCGCAACTGGAGAAAGCCCTCGCACAGAAACGAAGACCCAACACAGCCAAAAATAAAATAAATAAAAAAAAAATAAATAAATTTATAGGGACTTCCCTGGTGGTCCAGTGGGTAAGACTCCACGCTCCCAATGCAGGGGGCTTTGGTTCGATCCCTGGTCATGGAACTAGATCCCGCACGCATGCCACAGCTAAGAGTCTGCATGCCACAACTAAGAGTCCGCATGCCACAATTAAGAAGTCTGCACGCCGCAACTAAAGATCCCACATGCTGCAACTAAGACCCAGCGCAACCACAATAAATAAATAAATAAATATTTAAAAAAAAAAAAAAAAAAAAAAACTCCTCACTACCCCCTCCAGGTTGCCTCAAAACACAATTTTGAAGGCACTAACCCTCTGTGGCCCCCTTTACCTTGCAAAGCAATAAAGCTATTCTTTTCTACTGCATCCAAAACTTTGTCTCCGAGATTTAATTCGGTGTCGGGGGGGTACAGAGGCCGGATTCAGCTTCAACACCTTGATTAGACTGGACACCAGAAACAATGAGAGATGAGGAAGTAGAGACAGCATGTACAAATAACTCATTTGAGAAATTTTGCCACATAGGGGAGTAGTGGTTGGAGGAAAGATGTGAGGTCAAAGAAAGAGGCTTTAAAAAAAATTTTTTTTTAAATTTTTTAACGATGGGAGACATCTTGAAACAGAGAGGCCCCAAATGGGACTTGCATATGATATGAGGGAGGAGACAAGATGGTTTGTACTATTGACTGGAAGTTAAATGGGACCTTTAATTGATTAGCCATGCAGTACCCTATGACTTGTTTATCGTATAGTTACAACTGCGCCGTGCGATAGGGACTCTTGATAGTGAAAAGAAATGAGTCCACACTGATAGCTTGGACTTTGACTTGATATCTGTCCATAAGAGGGCAACAGAGAAAGAGCCCTGCAAGGTTGTCCCTGCAGGGTAATATTACATACTCTTCAAAGATATTAGAGGGAACTGAGCCCTTCCTTCCCAGAACCTCAATGCTAAAATTCAGCTTGGAGACCCCAAAGCCTCCAGACTTTGGGACATTCTCAGATAGTGTGGCCAGGCTTTGAGATCTGGAGGTAAGGAAGCAGGTAAGGAAGTAATTGTAAAGTTGATTGAATGTGGAGGAATGGCCAGTATGGAGGGAAGTTGCAGCTATTTCGTGGAAGCATTTTTAAAAAGAATGAGGCTAGACGACCATTGTTAGTATAAATAAACTGATTCCAGGGGAGTATTCACTGCCACAATCATTCCAAAGGACCCATTGATGCTGAATCTCAAAGTGTGTGGCCAAAGTTTACAAAAAAGAAAAAAAGCCAAAAAAAGTCAAGTAGAGAAGGATTTAATCTGTAAGGGGAAGGGGGTGGGGAGAGAGGAAGACACTCCTGCTGTGATTGGATCTTTAATGTGAATAACCATAGCATGTAACATGTACAGAGTGCTTTACAATCTACAAAAGATTTCACATTCTTTGTCCTTTTTAGTTTTGATATTTATGGAGCCTATTGAGTATCATTAATATTATTCTCATTTTCATTTTTCAGATGAAAAAAGAGAGGCTTAGAGAAAGGTCACCTGACTTTTCCACCATCACACAGCAAAGGAATGACTAAGCTAGGACTCATATTCACAACTTTTGTCTCCAAATCTTTGAATCTATAGAGAGTGATGTGGGTGGGTACTGTGTGGAAACACATCACATGTTTGGGCTGAAAATGAAGGTCCGATGGAGTTATGCCTGGTGGCAAATTGGAGATGAAATGGAGTAGTGAAGAACTGTGTTCTATCGTTTTAAAGGATTGTTGATGTAAAAGAAGAATCAAATTTATTTTGTGCAATTTTGGTGAGTTAAGATTAGACTGGAAGAGAGGTTCCACTCAATTTGTGAAGAGCTCCACAAAAAAGAAATTGTTAAGTTCTTCAGGTGTGGAAACAGGGGCTAGATGAATATTTGGCAAAGCCATAGAGAGAAATCTTTGACCTTACAACCTCTAAAATTCTATACAAATCAAGTAGCTTGAAACATTAGGACTGGTTTGGAAAAGCCTGAATAACAATGATACACTTCCCCAACACTAAAAATCAAGTAGCTTGAAACATCAGGACTTGTTTGCAAAAGCCTGAATAGCAAAGGTACACTTCCCCAACACTTAAGTTATATGGAAGGAAGATTAGATGTTACACTGTACATTCATGTTGCAATAATTATATGTATATGCATGTCCACTTCTTCTTGAAGAAGGTAAGAGGTGAGGAGTTGGGAGGCTAGATTAGGAAGAGTTGGGAGCTGTGACTGATCCCAGACCAAAGTGGAAGCAGTTCACCACTTCATCAGACAGGAAACTCAGCAATTGAGAAATCTTTAGCAGCACACCTGGAGGAGTTCACCAGGGGACTGAGGCAGTAACTCAGAAAGGATGGGTGGTGGAAGGGTTACACAGGAACTTTGAGGAAGGAGTGATTTATGGGCGGAAGCCTTGCCAGAAGTGCAGTCAGTGGTGAAGAAAGCCATTTGTTCTGGGAGAGCAGTTTAGAAGGAATATGTTTTGTGTGGGCAGTAGTTCATGAGGAAAGTGTTTGTGGGGAAGAGAGATATGGGGCTAGTGATATGCATGAAAGCACTTGTTGAGAATGTGGTTTGTAGGGGGCTTGCATTGCTGGGGCTGTGAGGGGGGGCGGGTGTTTTGTGCAGAAAGAGGCCACAGGGACAAAGAAAAGAGTCCCCACTGTGGCCTTTAAAAAATAGATGCATATACATATTTAAAAATTGAAATAAAAATATTATGATTACAAAAACAATACAGGTCAGTAGAACAACTGGACTATATAAAGAAAAAAGAAGAACCCCTATATCACCTCAGCCAAGATAAGCACTGTTAACAGTTTGGTGCACTTACTATGGATTTTTAATTTTTTTTGGAAAAAAATTTTAAAGTATAGTTGATTTACAATATTGTGTTAGTTTCAGGTGTACAGTAAAGTGATTTGGTTATACATATACATATGTATATATCTATATCTTTTTTAAAAAATTCTTTTCCATTATAGTTTATTACAAGATACTGAATATAGTTCCCCGTGCTATATAGTAAATCCATGTTGTTAATTTTGGAAATTTTTAATGTCCATTTTCTCCCCAACTGTTTACTTTGAAAATCTTCAAGCCTATAGAAAAGTGGAAAGAATAGTGCAATGAACACTAGTATACCTTCCACCTGTCGACTAAAAAAAAATATTCACAACCTAAAAGTTGAGAGTTATGTTTTATTTGGTGGGAATTTTTAGGACTTCAAGCCCAGAAGGCAGCATCTCAAGTAATCCTGAGAGAACTGCTCCGAGGAGGCGAGGGGGGGAAGGAGCCAGGATATATACGAGTTTTGTAACAAAGGGCAGGTAGTCTGAACGTCAAAAGATTATTGTTAATTAAAAAAAACCCGGATATGTCAAGTTAAGGAATTTAGCACTTTTCTGAGTATGGGAAGATGCAAGAGTCTGGGCTCACTAAAGTCATTCCTTTGATATGCACCTCAGCTATCTGGGGCCAGTATCCTGTGTTTTCATGTCCTGAGTTTCCTCAGGGCTTACGGGGGCGGGTGATGGCTGCTAGATGGCAGGTATTCTTTCCCTTCCTGAGTTCCCTCAGGGCTCACCAGCTCACTATCTGCTGTGACTGCAATCGCTGATGACTGTGACATCCTTTGTTTACTGATATGGCAGGCAATATTTCATTTATCACACTTAATTAATCAATTGTTAACTTTTAGCCACATATATACTTCCTTTTTTTTCTGAGCCATTTGAAAGTAAATTGTTGCAGACATCATGTCAGTTCACTTTTTTTAAAAAATTATTCATTTATTTAGGCTGCACTGGGTCTTAGTTGTGGCGCACGGGATCTTTAGTTGTGGCATGCATGTGGGATCTAGTTCCCCAACCAGGGATCAAACCCTAGCCCCCTTGGTCTATAACCTGTCATTTAGGAACATCATGCCCATAGGACTGGCTTACCCATCTGCTGATCTTACCAGGGTATATGAGGAGCTTCCTGGGGAAAAAAGCCTGTGTTTCTTGAACTGATAGTTGCCCTGATGATCATCATTACCTGACCAGAGCACAAGACACAGTTTCATGAAGGGAAAGCAAGCCCCTTTACCCTGAAATTTTAGCTGAGTTGCTCTCCCATGGGATAATTCTTTGTGCAGGGAAAATATCTGATTTGCAAATTGAAGGGCACCTGTGATTACTTTGTTGGCTTAGGCTTTTTTGTTTATTTGTTTGTTTTTGGATATAGTTGTTGGCTGTCCTTTCAAGAATGTTCCTAGGTATAAGAAGGTAAACATGGAGGTCTGTGAGATAATTTTAACATTTCAGAAAGTTTTTCTTTTTTTTTTGACTGTGTTGGGTCTTCGTTGCTGCGTGCAGGCTTTCTCTAGTTGGCGGCGAGCCAGGGCTACTCTTCGTTGTGGTGCGTGGGCTTCTCATTGCGGTGGCTTCTCTTGT
The DNA here is from genome assembly GCF_009873245.2 of Balaenoptera musculus. Classification (NCBI taxonomy): domain Eukaryota; kingdom Metazoa; phylum Chordata; class Mammalia; order Artiodactyla; family Balaenopteridae; genus Balaenoptera; species Balaenoptera musculus. The sequence goes on from NC_045786.1 coordinate 99,742,466, forward strand.
TGCGGAGCACAGGCTCTAGGCGTTCGGACTTCAGTAGTTGAGGTACGTGGGCTCAGTAGTTGTGGCTCGCGGGCTCTAGAGCACAGGCTCAGTAGTTGTGGCACACGGGCTTAGTTGCTCCGCGGCATGTGGGATCTTCCCGGACCAGGGCTCGAACCCATGTCCCCTTCATTGGCAGGCGGATTCTTAACCACTGCACCATCAGGGAAGCCCCATTTCAGAAATCTTAATGAAGACCACAAATTTACTCTAAATAGACTGCAACATGCTAACTAAAACTAAGTTTATCTGAATGATAGCAATCCATTATGGCAACCCTGGTTATCTCATTCTTATCAAAAACTTTTTGGCAAAGTTTTTTTTATTTTTTATTAATACAAATGGAAAAATTACATTGTGGTGATTCATAAGTATAACAGCAAACTTTCCTTAAAACTTGAAATTTTTAGTGCCATCTGAGAATTAAATCGGGTTAGATCAGCAGTTGGTAAATAGTAGCCACTGTGGACAAAGAACATCACCTGCCATTCCAGTAAACAAGAAACGTTGTCCACCACCAAGCCGTTAGTCAGTGCAGCTGCCCTCACAGTACGCCCTGACTGTACACCCTGCAGGAATTCAACATGGAAAAAAACAGGACACTGGCCCTAGACAGTTAAGATGCATATCTAAGGAACTATTTCAGTGAGCCCCAGACTCTTGTATTTTCCCATACATAGAAAAGAACTAAAATCATTAACTTGAGATGTCTGTTTTTTGTGATTAGCAGTAATCTTTTGATGTCCAACTACATTTTTTTTTCAGCAAACACTCCTGTATATCCTGGCTCCTCCCTTACTTCTTTTTTTTTTTAATTAATTTATTTAATTTATTTATATTTGGCTGCGTTGGGTCTTCGTTGCTGCACGCGGGCTTTCTCTAGTTGCTGCGAGCAGGGGCGACTCTTCGCTGCAGTGCGCAGGCTTCTCATTGTGGTGGCTTCTCTTGTTGCGGAGCACGGGCTCTAGGCACGCAGGCTTCAGTAGTTGTGGCACGCGGGCTCAGTAGTTGTGGCTCGCAGGGTCAGTGGGTGTGGTGCACGGGCTTAGTTTCTCCGTGACATGTGGGATCTTCCCGGACCAGGGCTCGAACCCGTGTCCCCTGCATTGGCAGGGGGATTCCCAACCACTGCACCACCACAGAAGCCCCCTCCCTTACTTCTTGGGAACAGTTCCTCAGAGCTCTCTGAGACGCTGTCTCCTGGGCTATAGTCCTCAGTAGGGTCACTGAATAAAACATAACATGCAACTTTTAGGTGGTGTGTTTTTCTTCAGTTGTCACCACCATTTGTAAAATCAAACCACTGAAATTCCGAATTTATTAGTGGAGTCCGGGTGGCCACTAAGAACCCACAGATTCCAGTTTGGGGACCAAAATGTAGGCTTAGGGAAGTACAGCGATTTTAGCATCCTCACAGCTAAAATACAATCAATCAAAGTGTATCTTGCCTTTTTTCTCTTACCTAAATTTGATTTGTGTTGTCATTTATTGTAGATAGTTTTGCAAGCTGCCTTTAATCCTACCTTTGAATAGGTGGAGTATAAAAGAATGCAAACCAACAAGCATGCCAACGTATGTTAAGGAGGAGCTTGGGAAGCTTGGAGATTAGAAAGGGAAATTCTAAATTTTGGGAGTTGCCTCCGTGTAAACCACCACTGCTCAGTGGCAAGATGCTGGCTCAGTCCTTAATTCTGAGTCAGAAATGTTTCCCCACCCTCGTCCTGGCCTGAATAAATCTCAACGCTACTCACCTCTCCTGCTCACCAAGCAAACATCTCTTCATGGTTTTCTCTCCCACTTAAGTCAGGGAGAAAATATTGGGGCAGGATTATTTTTCACTGCCCAAATTTTTCAATGTAGCTCTTGCTTATGGTTTTATTTTGGGATAGGTTGGTGTGAGTCAATCCAGACAAAGTCAAACGTGGACCTGTGAGTTGAGGACGGACCCAGTGTGGCTTGGGTCATTGTGCTGACTCCACCACCTGAAGCCGTGCCTGTGTGGCCATCTGGCTTTGCTGGATGCTTCTGTTATCTCACCTCAGTCTAAGCAAGAGAATCATTGTAGCTTAACAAATGTAGGTTATCAGGAACCAAGAGGTCTGGGAATAATAAAATTGTCTTTGGTAATTAAAAGATTAGAAGCCACCAGGTTTTTTTGTTTGGTTTTGGTTTTGGCTGTACCACACAGCTTGCAGGATTTTAGTTCCCCAACCAGGGATTGAACCTCTGCCCGCTGCAGTGGAAGCACAGAGTCTTAACCACTGGACCGCCAGGGAAGTCCTAGAAGCCACCAGTTTAACTGGTATATCTTCGTTTGACTTCAGAGGCTTTTTGCCACTTGAATTAAATGTGGTTCCACTAAAACTTGTTTGACGACTGCCTCAAGTTGAAATACCACACAGTGACAATTATTTGAAGTTTGGTCCTTTCCCTGTGAATTTTACTGTTTCGGTGTTTTGTTCTAAAAGAGTTGTGTTACAATTACCTTTCAGCCATTTTACAAATGGTCATCTTCCACTCCAAGAGACTCACACACTCACACATTTCTTTACTAGTGTTCTTTCTTTCTCACTCTTAGTGTCTAGTACCATTATGCACCTCAGGAATTGCCAAGAATCCCTCGCTGACCTGACGATCTATCTCCATACTTCTTCTTGTTCATACTAGAACTTCCAAGAACGTAGACTTTTAGTCAGACGGATCTGAGTTCAGATGCTGCCCTTGTCATTTACTAGCTCTATGATCCTGGGTATTTTACTAAGGTTCCTAATGCTTTGTTTTCACATTTGTGAAATGGGAATATAGTATCAGTTACCTCACAGTATTAGATGAGATACTGTAAATAAAGTGCTTAAGACAATTCCCTGGCCCTTAATCAGCACTTTATAAATGCTAGCTATTATTTCTTTTCATCTCCTAGTGGCAAGGCTTCCCGTTATAGGAAATCACACTAAGTTGATATTGACTTTATATTTTTTTAATTTTAATTTTTTAATTAATTTTGATTGGAGTATAGTTGATTTACAATGTTGTGTTAGCTAAGTTGATATTGACTTTAAACCCAATTAAATGTGTCAACCTTTTGGGGGGATCATTTCATTTAAAAAAAAAAAAAGGCAGGGAAAGATGAATGTCATTCGGTGATTTTTATCCTGTGTTCACAAATAAGGCTGGCTCTATGTGCAGCCATGGAGATCTTGAGATGATCTGAAGGAGAGTTTGTAGTCTAATGCAAGTGAGCAACATCTGTTCTTTCTCTTGCTTTCTTTCTTCCAGGACTCCACTTGCTCCAGATGCCCTGCAGTGTCAGTGCTGTGGCAGAAAATGACAAATAGAGGGCACAGTGCTTCCCACCTTCGTCCTGTCTCTCCCGTGGTCTCTAGCAGTGATTCCACTGGTTCGGCCCACCTACATCTACCCCTCCCCTGCCCTACCCTCAGACCTTAGAGCATCCCATTCCTATTCTACTCACAGCGATATCTGGCCACTGCCCAGTCTCAGATCTGACTTGACTCAGCCAAAGGCTCATGTGTGGGGTGAGGCTTGCCAGCACTCAGGGCTGACACAAAGCCTCTTGAGCACTTCCCCCTAAAGCTCACTTTTCCCTGAAACCTCTGATGTTTTGTATATCTTCTTCCTGAACAGTCAGCAAGGGAAAGCAGAAGTAAGTCAGGGAGTAGTTTGAATTACTACGTGCAAAAATCCCCAAACAAAACAGAAAAACTCCCTGAGCTCACTCATCCCTCACCTCCTTCCACACAGAGCTCTCAGACTTCCTTTTTGTACTTTCCTTCCCCTTCAAGGTGATTTTTAAAAACTTTTTATTATGAATAATATTCAAACATGCCCTGAAGTAGAAAGAAGAGTATGATTAGTTTCCAAGTGCCTACCACATGCAACTTCAACAATAATCAAAGTTTTGCCTATCTTGTTTCGTTTATCCTTCTTATTTTATTATTTTTATCTGTGCTCATTTATTCCTAGAGTATTTTTAAGCTAATTATGAGTTTATTTTATTTTATTTTTTTTGCTGCCCCCCGCAGCATGTGGGATCTTTGTTCCCTCACCACGGATCAAATCCGCGCTCCGTGCATTGGAAGCGCAGCGTCTTAACCACTGGACAGCCAGGAAGTCCTGATGAGTTCATTTCTAATGACTCTCCTTCTCCCTGAGTTAAAGCTGGGATTTGGGTGGAGGGAACCAAGTGTGGTGAGTTCCCCTCCTCACCCTGCCTCCCTAGCTCTCCTCACTGCCTCACAGTCGCAATCAGGTGCGAATACAGTTTCATAACCTGATACTGATTTTTCTAATAAGTAACGTTAGTTACCTTCTTTATGCCAGACACTGGGCTAGGCACTGAGAATAGAAGAGAGATAGGATAAGAAACTCTCAGTTCGGTGGGAAAGAAAAAAAGCAAAGGGGCAAGACTGTTGGTTTGGCCCGATTATTCATGCAGGTGCAGCAAGAGTGTTAATTTACCATATAGGCTCCTTAAATCTTCTTTGTAAATCTAGAGCCATATTTATTGATAAGGCCACAAAAGTAACTTCTTTCTGGAAGTTTCCTTAAGGAATCTCAGATTGGACTATTAAAAGCCTCTATCATTTGCTATCTTGAGTTTGGAAAAACCAAGCCCAAGCAACTCTTTCCACCAGATTTCACCTATAGTACATATAAATTTGGGTGAATCCCTTTCTTCTCAAGGTTCTTACAATTTCTTAAAGTTCCTGGCCTGCCAGGAAGTGATCTTCCTTATCTCCTGCAAACCTGTAATCCAGTAAGCCAGGTCCTGAGATGTTTTCCTGAGAAGACTTTGTAAGTATTGATTCATCATAGTAGATTAAAAGAGCATCATTCTCAAAAATGATATCTGGGCAAGGCCTTGGTTACATAACTGATTTTTCCATTATATCTTAGTAAAAAGAGGGCAGGTTCTTACTGAACCTATGCAAATAGCTATATTGCCATGAAAAGTACGGAGATGTGGTAAATTTATGGGTCAAATGTGTGGGTCAGTGAGAATCAAATATCATCTTTAAATGTTTATTTCAGTTAAAAAAGCAGTCTAGGGACTTTCCTGGTGGTCCAGTGGTTAAGACTCCATGCTTCCATCACAGCGGGGCATGGGTTCCATCCCTGGTCCAGGAAGTGAGATCCCACATGCTATGCGGTGCAGCAAAAAAAAAAAAAAAAAAAGAAGAAGAAAACAGAGTCTAGTAATTTGTTATGGATTACAGAGAGTTTAAGAAGAAAGAAAAAAGCCGTATTTATATATTCAGAATAGAACATGAAAACAGCATTAGCGTTAAGGCAGAACATTAAAACAATATTCCTAACAAATAACCACAAATGTTCCTTATTAGTTCATTCAGTCTTATGCAACTAATTCTTGTTCTGCTGGATTTTGAGTCAGCAGTCTCAGAAGCCGTCTACTTTTGACTAAAAAGAGTTCTAGAAATCCTGAGTCAGTCTGCTGGTTTGGTATGAAAGATGTCTAAGTTATGTCAATTCAAAAGGCAGTACAGCTGTCCCTTGGTATCCACAGGGGATTTGTTCCAGAACCCCTGGGAATATCAAAATCCAGGGATGCTCAAGTTCCTTGTACGCATAGAATGGCGCAGTACAATTGGCCTTCTGTGTTCTCGGGTTCCACGCTCGAGGATATGGAGGGTACACTGTGCTTAAGAGAGTTTATGCTTTAAAATGTCAATGGCTTGAAGTATCTGGTACAGTCCTTTTTCATAAGATTGTCTTTTTTTCTTTTTGGCTGTGCTGCACGGCTTGTGGGATCTTAGTCCCCCGACCAGGGATTGAACCATAGCCCTCAGCAGTGAAAGCGTGGAGTCCCACCGGACTGCCAGGGAATTCCCGAGATGGTCTCTTTTTTTAATTGAAGGTACAAATTCTGGCCTGTAGTTTATAGGGGAGGCTTCAGGCAAGCATTAGAGTAAAACAAAAACTATCTGTAGGTAACAGAGCCTAAAAATGCCTGTGATTACTTTGTAGCTGATAATTTTCATAATAAGAGTAGTGTAACTTACAGGGAAATTTGTTTGCTTCTTTGGCACGCAAAACCAGTTAATAAAGTCATATCAAAAATTTTTCTAGACAAAATGTCTCTAAAGATAGTTGTTAAGCTTATTTCAAAGAAGTCAGTGAATGTTATGTTGATTGATAAAAACGGATGAACATAATTTTTATAGAGAATACAACCCAGAATGTCAGTGAACTGGCATATTTCCTAGCAAAGGTGTAGGCTGTGAGAAGACAAAGAACTTGGATAGAGGAGTCGAAGGTTGGATGTGATTTGGGGGAGCTCCTTCTTTAGACTTTTTTGGTTCTGAAAGTTCCTGTTGCATCAGAGTAAGGTGGTTGTGGTCACTTTCATTGATCATATGTTATTAACAAAACTCCTCCAATGTCACAAAGCTGCCAAAATCACTCTTTTAGAAAGAACAAGACATAACACCCCCATAGGGTCATTATCTACCAGTTAGACCCAGGGCTACGCAGGACCTGAAAAGGTAAAAGCCTGAATCAGGAGAACTGCAGTGATTAGAGAGGGGATAAAAGGATTGTGAGAGTGAAAGATCTGGCAGAGGTTAGTAGGGCTGGGTTCTACAGATTGTGAGCCAGTCTGTGTATTACATTTTACAAATGTGATTTGTTATGATTCTCAATAATAACTGAAAATACCCATCTTATATATATGCAAGATTGTTTTGGGCATCAATGGTAACCGATTGTTCTCTAGATCCATAAGGAAATTACTTTAACTGGAACAAACTATCAGGGGCAAGGTGGATAGTGTAAGAGAAGGAACAATCCGTGGGAGTAGGTAGATCAGGATTCCATTCTTGTTCTGCCATTAGCTCTGTGGCTTCAGTTTGATGGCAAAAAAGGAGAAATAATTCTAGTGCTTCTTACTTTGTGTAGAAGTTGTAAGGGTCATATGAGGTCATTTCTGAGAAAATGCACCAAAATGCAAAGCCATCTATTTAGGTCCCTAGAAAACCTAAACACCACCTTTGCATAGATTGGAAGAAAAGCCTCTTCCTCTGGGGCAAATCAGCTCTGTGCCAGTTTGTACAGTTTGCTGAGCAGAGCACGAATTAGGTTTTACTCTCTACTTGTCCCCTTAGCTGGCCACCCTGAGCAGAGCATAACCTTTAGAATGGTTTCTGTAAGAAGAACTACACTACATAATATCATAAGGAAGCATTCACTAGCAGGATATTTGCCGAATACCCTTAATAGACGAGACCTTATTGTGTTCGGTGGGTCAGGGTAAAATGATGCTAAGTTCTGTACACAATTGAGCACTCTGGGATCTAACAATGGTCAGTGTTTAGATATCAGGTCATCTCAAATAATGTGTCCAGCTCTGAAAAAATGACCGCCCTCAACCCTGGACTTTTGTGTATCTGGAGGGCATGTGAGTGACAAAAACCCTGGGAAAAAAGCTTATTTGGGACCCAAGCAGAGTTGGATTCCTTATTAGTAAGACATTGTTCAGCATTCTTACCCTTCTTTTGTTTCTATGTCTCCCATCCTAAGAAACTCCTCGCAGCTGGAGAGCTTCCAGCCCAAGGCTGACCTGGATTCCTATATCCAGTCAACTGTAACAAGCAGTAACACTTGCTACTGCAGAATGAGGGAAAAGTTCTCCCGTCCACAGTGTAACAAGACCACTGACCATTACTAATTCTTTTAAACCAGTTGTTCTCAACCATGTCACTAGATCCAATCTTTCATAGCAAACATTTTGTATGTCCCTTTTACTATCCTGTAGGATAAGTCATAGATAAAATAACACATTTATACTCATAAACCCAGGCAATGCATCTTCAGAGTCTAAGCACTCAGAATCATTGTTTTAACAATTCTTTCCTTGCTCTCCTGCCTTATCAGGTTTTCCTCTCTATTTGGTCTTTATTATCAATAAACAAGCTGTTATTTTTCCCATCTTAAAAAAAAAAAAAGTAAAATACCAACCTTCTCTTGACACTCAGTCTTCTCCAGTCTTGTGACTTTATATACCTAGTCCTATGCTGATGTCTCCTAAATTTATATCTGCAGCTCAGACTCCTTTGAACTTGACTCCTGTATTCACTATGTTCAGCTGCCATTTGACACCTTGAAGTGTAATTTTAATAGACATGTTGAACTTAGCATCAACACAGGGTTGGGTGGTGTGGGAGAAGACTGCAAGGATGTACACCAAAATGTAAATGACAGTCTTGATGAGGATCTTGTGTGTGTGTTTCTCTATATTATTATGTAAAACTTTTATAATGAGCATTAACCCTTAAATAAACTTTTTTTTTCTTTTTAAACATCTTTATTGAAGTATAATTGCTTCACAATGGTGTGTTTAAATAAACTTTAAATTTTGCAATAGTTATTGATTCAAAGACAGTACACAGAGATTCCATGTACCCTTCAGCCGGTTTCCCATAGTGATTACATCTTACCTATATATAGTGTAATATCAAAACCAAGACATTGACATTAGCATTGTGTGTGTGTGTGTGTGTGTGTGTGTGTGTGTAGTTCTGAGTCATTTTATTTCATGTATAGATTCATGTAACCACCACTGCAATCAAGATCCAGAACTATTTCAACACCATAAAGGTCTGCCTTGTAGTACAACTTTATAGTCACATCTGTATTCCTATCCTACCATCCTAGCCCCTGGCAAACATTACTATGTTCTCCATGTTATATAAATGGAATTATACAGTAATGACCTTTTAATATTATTAGTTTTCCACTCAGAATAATGCCCTTGAGCTCTATGCAGGTTGTCAGGTGTATAGATATTCCATGGGATACAAGCACCACAGTTTGTTCAGTCCTTCACCTCTTGAAAGATAGTTGACCTATTTCTAGTTTTTGGCTAATCTGAACAGAACTGCTGTGAACATTCATGTACAGGTTTTGTGTGGACATATGTTTTTGTTTCTCTGGGATAAGTGCCCAGGAGTGCCATTGCTGGGTTGTATAATTATACGTTTAATATTTTAAGAATCTGCCAAACTATTTTCCAGTGTCACTGTATCATTTTAAATTCCCACCAGCAGTGTATGAGAGATCCAGTTCCTCTGCATCCTTATTGGTGTTTGGTATTATCACTACTTCTGTGTGTGTGTGTGTGTGTGTGTGTGTGTTTATTGAAGCATAGTTGATTTACAATGTGCCAATCTCTGCTGTACAGCAGAGTGACTCAGTTATACACATGTAGACATTCTTTTTTTTTAAAATTCTCTTCCATTATGGTTTATCACAGGATATTGAATATAGTTCCCTGTGCTATATAGTAGGACCACGTTGTTACTACTTTTTAATGTTAGCCATTCTGATGTGGCTCCCTGGAGTTCTTTCTCTGCAGTCCTGTCCCCTCTGGTACTCTGCAGTGAACTCTAGTTGCCTTGGTTTCCTTGCACTTCCATCTCCTCAACTCAGAGAGACTGATAGACCCTGCCTGGGTTCCCCTCTCTGTGCCAAGTGGCCTAGAAACTCCCTGCAGGGAGAAAGCTCATCCCGTTTGTTTCCCGTCTCTCAGTGATCACTGCCCTTCATTGCTTGTTGTCCAATGTCTTGAAAATCTATTGTTTCATATCATTTGCTCATTTTTTCTAAGAGTTTCAGGCAAAATCCAATCATTGCTATTCCACAGTGGAAGTCCATGCTTTAGATTAATTTACAATGAGAAATAGCTCTCATACTTAGAATCTAGGTCTTAAATGGATTCATGGTCAATTTTCTAATCAGAGTATCTGTTCTATCTCTCTCTATCTCTCTATATGTATCTACTCACTACCTATCTATCTATCTATCTAGTACAAATTTTGCTTAACTAGATGTCAAGAGTTCTAACATTAGAACTGCCATTACTTATTTGTAGCATCTGAGACATTAACCATTTCAAGTCACTTTCTTTATCTGTAAAATGAAGTATATATGAGCCTTAATTCCTTGAGATGCTAGGATATTGTTTGACTTCTTCTAGGAGAAACAGTGAGTAAAGTTGGTAGCTGTAGTCCTTAGTATGCTATCTCTTTTTTTAAAATTGAAGTATAACTGATGTACAGTCTTATTTAAGTTACAGGTGTACAATGTAGTAATTCACAATTTTGAAAGGTTACACTCCATTTATAGTTATCATAAAACATTGGCCATATTTCCTGTGTTGTATTTACAGCATATCCTTGTAGCTTATTTTATACATAATAGTTTGTATCTCTTAATCTTGCCCCTCCCCCATTCCCTTTCCCCTCTGGTAACCACTAGTTTGTTCTCTACATCTGTGAGTCTGTTTCTTTTTGTTATATTCACTAGTTTGTTGTATTTTGAGATTCCACATATAAGTGGTATCATTTAGTATGCTATTTCTAAACAGGAAAACGGCATTGATCAGATAATGAGCATGTGTTGGTAATTGTTACATAATATTAATAACAATAACAACAATAGTTAATACATTTATCCTTTCGCATGCAGTGCATTATATAATATTCACAACATCCCTATGAAGTAAGAGGTAGTATTATTCACATTCAGAAGATGAGAAAACTGTAACCTAGAAAAGGAAAAAAAGAATAAAAACCTGTCCAGTTTAAAGGTTATACTTAGACCACAGACGTAGGTCCTTTCTTCATTTTTAATCAAGGGTTAATTTCAAACAATCCCTAATAGTAGCCAATTATAAAGAAGCAGTTGGTGTGTATAGTTGGATATATTATCCCTGCTGACTCCAGACAGCTACTGGGTTCAGCAGAGGCCCCTTTACTCTGCCTTCTTGTACACAGACCTCGTCAGAATGAATGGGCAGAATGGACACCAAAGAGGGGTAGCACGAGCAAATTGTGAGGGTGAAATGCAATAAACGCCCAGCATGAAATAAGTGCTCAATAACGGTTAGTTGTTGTTATTATTATTATTGAAAATCATCAACATCAACACTGTAGAATTCAGCCTGATAGACTTTGCAGATCATAGAAGCTGTTCCCAGACCACCATTTGAAAACTCCTGCCTGAATGACAAAGCCCTGTTTCTGTCTAGAGAGGGTTTTCATACTGCTTTAATAATCTCCAGGGTGCTTTAAAAATATTATCTCATGATGCCACTTTCAGCTAAAGAAGTGAGTTGAATCAACATTATAACCTCCTGATTTTACTCACCTGGGCTATAGGGACTGAGCACTGTTTTGGATATTCTCTCTTTTTTTTTAAAAAAATTTATTTATTTTATTAATTGATTTTTTGGCTGTGTTGAGTCTTCATTGCTGTGCGCGGGCTTTCTTTATTTGTGGTGAGCGGGGGCTACTCTTTGTTGCCGTGCTCTGGCTTCTCATTGCGGTGGCTTCTCTTGTTGCAGAGCACGGGCTCTAGGCGCGTGGGCTTCAGTAGTTGTGGCTCGCGGGCTCTAGAGCACAGGCTCAGTAGTTGTGGTGCACTGGCTTAGTTGCTCTGCGGCACGTGGGATCCTCCCAGACCAGGGATCGAACCCGTGTCCCCTTCATTGGCAGGCGGATTCTTAACCACTGCACCACCAGGGAAGTCCCTGATATTCTCTTATCTAAGACTAAATTATCAGGTTTCCAAAACCTGATATGCAGTTATTGGCTGAGGGTTGGAAAGAGGGAGTGGAGAATGGAGGGCTGGGTAAAGCTAGGTAAAGATATGTAAAAATTTATCATTGACTCAAATACGCCAAAACTTCTGATGATGTCATGACACAGTTCTAAAATGCGAAAAGCAAAATAACCATGTTGGAGGGATGGCACAAATACAGGCCAAGGAGCTTGACATTTCAGAAATGACAGGGAAAGTTTAAAGGAAGCACATGTGGAGAATATAAGGAAATGACCTTGAAATATATGGGCAAGGTCAGGCTGCTATAAACCACAGGATAGTGGGTGTAACTCAGGAGTGGAACAATTGACTCGGAAAAAAAACTGTCTGCAGTTTCCCAGACTGGATACATTTCCTGTCTTGGATGTCTGGATCTGTTTCAACATCCAAGTAGCCTTACTTCAAAGTGTTCATGGGAGCAGAAAAGACAATTGGCTGAGTGTGTTTATTTAGTGCTGGGGAGGGAGAGTGGGAGTGGGAATGGGCATAGGAAGTAAGTCTGGGTTTAAGAGCACATAGAGCACAAGGGGATAACCATTTTTCTGCAGACCAGCAGCCAGGGTACTTCTCAGAGAGAAGGAAAACCTGGGAGGAAAGAACCTGGAAAACAGGACACAAGCATCTTTGAAGTTATTTAGGTATGTAGGTAAGTCACAGTGGTGTTTGGTGCTCCAGGGAACGACATGGGAAATTCTCTCTCTTTTTTAAAATTTAAAAAAATTTGAGGGAATCCCCTGGTAGTCCAGTGGATAGGACTCTGTGCTTTCACTGCAGAGGGCCCGGGTTCAATCCCTGGTGGGGGAACTAAGATCCCGCAAGCTGTGCAGAGCGGCCAAAAAAAAATTTTTTTTTCTGAAATATTTTCAACTTTAAAGAAAAGTTACCACATTAATACAAAGAACTTCTAAATATCCTTTATCCAGTCACAATATTTAAAAATTTTCTTTCCCTTATTAAAAAAATTTTTTCTTTCTCTGTAAACACACATGTACATACACATACATATGATCTATCTATCTATCTATATATATATATATATATATATATATATATATATTTTTTTTTTGGCTGTGCTGCCCAGCTTGTGGGATTTTAGTTCTCCCCACCAGGGATTGAACCCAGGCCCTTGGCAGTGAGAGCATGGAGTCCTAACCACTGGACTGCCAGGGAATTCCCCATATGATCTTTATTTTGAACCTTGGAGAGTAAGTTGTCTAATCATGCCCCTTTGCACCTTAATATTTCAGGGTTCTTTTTCTAAGAACAAAGATATTCTCTTAAACAACTGTAGCACAAATTTCAAATTCCGTATATCAAACACTGACATAACATTCCTATCTACTCCATTGACAATATTCTCATATTATCAATTGTCTCAAAAATGTTCTTTATGCAATATTTTTTTCTGGTAGGGAAGGTCTCTCTTTGATAGGGGCATGAGGCTGGCATTGCAGGACAAAGATGCATGCTCTTTCCCTCAGTTTCCTTAGGATCTTTATTAGTAGGGGAACCCTCGCAGGTCAGTTGTTTGGTTTTCTTTGGTTTCGTTCTTATTCCATGTCCTCCCTAAGAGTACAAAAACTAATCAGCAGGAAATACCCAAGTGCTAAGAGATCTATAGTAGTAGAAGGGATCTGGCATGACAAGATGTAGTCTTAGCAAGGTGAAATTGGGCATCCTCCCTCGTCTCCCTCCCCCCGCCAGCCTCAGTTTAGGAGTGAGAATGGACTATAGTACTTTTCCTATTCCTTTTGATCTTTTTGGGGGAGGGTGGGTAACAGGGAGAATAATAAATACTTGAATGAGCAAAAATTAATTTGGGAAAAAAATAGGGAGATGATCTCCTATGGTAATTCTGATCCTTTACTGAGAATAAGACTTTCTATAAGAATTTCTCTCAAGGGAAGTGTGACACTGTACTTGTTTGTCTTCTTACCCATTCTTTTTGGTGATTTAGAACTAATTTCTGTTTAAGAGTCAATTGATGTCAACTTTCCCCACTGATTCCCCGTATGTGAACCAGTTGCAGAACTGCTACCCTGGTCATCTTCCAGTTCTGCAGGATCCACACATTATGCCACAGCAACAGGGAATGTGGTGGGAGGGACAGGAGAAATGGGAAAAGAGTGAGAAAGGATCTCTGCCTTGGGTGGGGAATGGGGTAATGTGGAGAAGGGAGAGGAGACCCCAAAGACTATGCTGTCGGGGTTTAGGGGAATCTACGATCTCTACTGGAGCCAAGTTTCATTTCAAAGTCCGTCCTCTGTTTCCCTCCTCCCCTGCAGGCAAAATGAAGCTGACTCTGGTGCAGATCTTTTTCATAATGTTGCTGCTCCTGCTGGGCCTGGGGGTGGGCCTGGGGGTGGGACTTCAGATGGCCGCAGCAGTCCTGGAGGAAAGTGATCAGCTACTGAATGAGTTTCAGTCCAGTGACTCACAGGACAAGGCTGAAGCCACTAGGGAGGGAGCGGGCACCCGAAGCATAGAAACCCTGCTGTTTAGCAACAAAGAAGTGGTGCAACTGGAAGAGACCATCATCAGTGAAGATGAAGTTGGAGGAAACAAGATGCTCAGAGCTGAGGCTCTCTTTCAGAGCAACAAAGACTATCTCAGGTCTGACCTGATGGACAGAGAATGCAATGCCCTGATGGCACAGAAGATGAAGCCGCACAACCACACATGCATACCCCAGTACATATTCATCCATGAGGAACTAGATGCAGTCAAAGCTGTCTGTAAGAGTCCTGTTGTTGCCTGTGACCTCAAGGGAGGCAAGTGTCACAAAAGCACCCGTCCTTTTGATTTGACATTCTGCAAGTTATCCAAACCAGGCCAAGTCACTCCTCACTGTAATTACGTAACTTTCATTCTTGAAAAGTACATTTTTATATCCTGTAGTGACATGAAAGTCCAGGTAACATCTGGACCATGAAGTAACTTCTCTTCTGCACCTTCTCATCTTTGTCTTCCTTTCCACTTCCTCTTTTTCATGCTGTTTTCGTCCTTGGGTATTCTGCAAAAAAGGTTCTGGGAAGAGAGGCTGGCCTATTCTTTATCATATTTGAAAATATAAATCTTCTTTGCCCTAGGGTTCACCCAACTTGCATTTTTTTCCTGGGATTAGAGGTGGTAGAATAGGGTGATGATGTCCGATCTCTGTAGGTTCTCTGTCTCTTAGAGTCTATCTCTTGCCCTGGAAAGAGATAAGTGAAGAACTGCTCTAGTCTCTCCTATGATCCTGGTCATCAGTTTGTTCCCTGGTCTGGATGCCTTTAGGTGTGGATTACAAGAGTTTAATGCATCCTTTACCCACGTCCTTCCCTGCTACCCACGATGAGCCTCTATGACAATCACATAAGCCTCCTGGGCTTTCCATGTAGCACTTCTCTGCTACAGATGTAAATTAAAGTGATTCTAACTGTGACTGCATCTGGACAACCATGTGGATCAGGTTTCTTTTCCCAACCCCTGGCTGTAGGGGTCTGCAGGTACAGTGCTATGGTGGTGCAGACTGAGATAAAACATGTCCTGGGGCAAAGACAGCACTCATTTTCTTGACCCTTCTCAACCCTTTTCTTTTTCCTCTCGTTTTTTTTACTACCTGCTATTTTGCATCTTTTTTCCCTCCCTTTATTTCTCCCCCACCCCGCCTCTTTCTCCTGGTCTCCTTTTCCTCTTCTCTTTGGGATCTCCCTGTTCTTTCTCTGAATCCTTTTAGATATTCATTCAACCAACACTGATCTCTTATGCCATGCCAGGTAAGAAGATGTTGGTCCTATAAAGAGTTTGGCATAGGGGGTTAGAGCGAGGGTGGGTCAAGAGAGTGATGAGGAGAGAGAGAAACAGAGAGCTATTTTTAAAAATTATGTCCAATAAGTAGAATAATGGTCACATTAGGTGCTCAATAGATGTAGAATGAATGGGATTGGAGGGAATTTTATTCTCACTCAGCACCTCTTTTCTTCTTTTGCTCTGAGAAACAAGAAAGTTGGTGAAAGAATATTTTCAGCAGAAAAGGGATTGGATCTACTCAAAGAGGAGAAAAGCTATGGGGTTGAATAAATAGAAGATGTAAGTGGTTGTGCTCAGCCTATTTTCTCTGAATTCAAATCTATCAAGAAATAGTTTAGTTCGACATGCATGGGCACAGGAAGGGATCTTAGAAAATGGCAATAAGGATTCACTATGTGACTTGATTTTGAGATTTCCTCTTCCTAGGGTTTTTGTCAGTTTCAATCTCCTTGACGGTAATACACTCAAGAGTCAGGGACATCCATAAATGGGACACTGGAGGAAGGAAAGGTTTAGCTTACTTTGACCTGGCTTTTACCTTCCTGTTCTTTCTTCATTTAGTCCCTAATTTCCCTTACCCTTCCTGTTCTTGCAGGCAGGCAACCACTTAAATGCTTTGCCTCTAATCTCCCCTCAGACTCCCCTGTTTCAACACTTCCCTCCATGCCTTTGACTCACCTCTCCCGGCAATGACCTCTTAGGAACAGTGTTGCTGGGCAGGAAGCGTGTCTGCGTCTGTGGGCTGCCCTGACATTTTAGAGGTGGGTGGAGGAGTGGCAGGAGACGAGGCCCTGGACAAGGCAGATTCCTACTCTTCTTGATGGGAGAATCCCTTTCAGAAGAAATAGACAAAAGACGATCTAAGACAAGGGAGAAAAAAAGAAGTGAGGTGTGAGAGAGGAAAGAAGAGTGGGTGTCAGAGAAAATCAGTGTGTTAAGAATTTGTCCAGTAGGTAAAGCAAAGGCATTGAAGATTGGGAATGTGATGGGAAAGGTTCCAAGTTTGACTTCTTAACCAAAAGACAAAGGATCCATTGTGTGGGGCAAACTATTAGGAGACTGGAATTAGCAAGGAATGGAAGCCCATGTGCTTTCATTCACAGATGAGAACCTCTCATAGGTTCCCACCAGCTTCTCTCCTTCGGGGTTCCCACACTCCAACAAGTACTGCTATCGCCCTCATCTGGTCTCCACTTTGGACAAATCTCAGTGGTCAGGCTTTTATCTGACTGTGAAAACTAACTCAGGAAAGCAAATTACAAAGCACTCTATGGGCTCCTAGTGGCTCAAGCAGGAAAACACAACTTGGTAGGTGTAATGGGTTGACAAGATGTTGTGGGAACTTCACTCAAAAGGGATAGAAAATTAACTCATTATAGCTCAAATGATGCCTGATTCATAAAACTTTCACCAACTCTTTTAGTTCCAATGTAGCTCCCTCTTTGCACTTCCAGTGTATATGCTTAGTCCATACAACAGGTCCTCAGTCCTTTACCCAGTGTTCCTAAATCCCCAAAGCTCTGAAAACTGAAAAATTTTCTGTCAAAGTGGCTCCCAAGCTCAGTGAGATGCAAAATCTGGCTGAATTGACTATGCAAGTCTATTTATTATCTTTATTTATGCTATATGACTATTTCACTACATTTCACTGAAGAAATATCAATATGTCTGATTATGAATACTGCCTCAGATAAGCTCTTCTAGGGATGCATAAATATCACATACACTTATACAATGTTGCTTTTTAAAATCCTAAAAATTCTGTTTCAAAATGCATTGGCCCTAAAGGTTTCAGGTAAGGGATTGAGACCTATATATACTATTTAATTAACCATTAATTAATTTGAATATATAATATGACCTCAGTGAGACCATAAGCATTTTTTTTTTTTTTTTTTTTTTGGCTGCGTTGGGTCTTAGAAAGTCCCCCTCTGGTGTCTAGGACTGACTGAGGTCAGCAGTGCCATCTGGGTTGGGTACCCTGAGCTTGAACTGGGACTTCTCTGGGCCTGAGTCCCATTTCTCCCCTCAGGTCACTGCTCCCCTACCCCATGCATAGGGCCAACAAGCTGCCCCCCAAAAGTTCTGAGACTTGCACCTATGGGGTTGTCCTAGGACCCTGAAGCCAGGCGCTGTTTCCAGGAGGGTGACCTGGCAAGCGGTGGTCCCCTCTGGCTGGTGTGGTATGTCTTTTGTGGGATCACATAGCAGTGGGTCACCAGAATGGTGCGGATAAACTGATTTTGCATGACTCAAACATATCCTGGACACAGAATGAATTTAGGACTCTGGATCACCAATGGTCACTACTCACCCTTGGACTTGAGTGCATATGTAGGAGGCTTTCACCCACCCATGTTCCTGTTGCTCTGCTACTTCTGGTCTATAGCACTTGAGGGTGGCAGGGACAACAGCATGTGTCCCTTATCCTGGGAGCTTCCCACTGCTGGCACCCAGGGTGGATCCCACCCCTTTGCAGGCTCCACACCATGTGGAGGTATAGTGGGCTGCTCCTGTGTCCTGTAAAGACTTTTGAGACCATTGCTCTGCAGTGCCAATGGGGCACTTCAGATCAATGCCCTCTCTTGCCTCTGATTGACAGGTGATGACACGCTCTCTTAATCTGTGCAAGATGAAGGATAGTCATTCCTTGTGTGAATGCTCTGCCCATGTACCCCCTGCCTATCCTCCTGGATGGTGGCAATGTGTGTAAGGCACGAGTGTGGTGTGGTCAGTTATGAAAAGAGGTGGCATTCTAGGAAGGCGGTGATTATGGCATAAAGAATTCAAGAGAATTGTACACCTGAAACTAATATAATATTGTAAGTCAATTATGCTTCAATTAGAAAAAAGAACAGAAAAGAAAAAAAAGAAAACTTTAGAAATTCTCAAGTCAGTTCTCAAAAAAAAAAAAAAAGAGTTCAGGAGAAGATATAGTTGGAAGATGTGTTGTTTTATGTTTATACTACAAAACTCTAAATGGCAAATTTCACACAGTCAGAAATTATCATTCTCATTTTCCTGTGTACTCTGGGTGCTATGGTCTGAACATGTATCCCCTCCAAAATCATATGTTGGAATCCTAGCACCCAACGTGATGGTGTGAGACGGTGGGACCTCTGGGAGGGAATTAGGTCATGGAGCCCTTATGAATGGGATTAATGCTTCTACAAAAGAGATCTCCCAGAGCTCCCTTGCCACTTCTGCCCTGTGAGGACCCTACCTGACCATGCTGGCACCCTGATCTTGGACTTCCAGCCTCCAGAACTGTGAGAAATAAATTTTTATTGTTTAGAAGATACCCAGTCTGTGGTATTTTGTTCTAAAAATGTGGGTTGGGCTAAATAAGACACTGCTTGTGTTTGTGGTCATTATCAACAACGTACAGTAACAAAGTAACCTTTGAGAGAGTCATTGGAAGCTGGTATTCACAGGCAGCACAGTGGATGATTCAGGGCCATGAGTCATGATACAGCTGGCATGAAATAAATGGCACTAGGAAACTGCAGAAACAAGAAGATCTATATGGGTCCTAGCAGACAGGTTTACCTTTTTCATGTGGTGGGAGATAATGAAATTATCCAGGAATAATACATCTGACGATAAAGAACATGAAGGAATGGCTCCTAGATCTAACAGGAAGAG
The DNA here is from genome assembly GCF_009873245.2 of Balaenoptera musculus. NCBI lineage: Eukaryota > Metazoa > Chordata > Mammalia > Artiodactyla > Balaenopteridae > Balaenoptera > Balaenoptera musculus. Next base: position 99,761,579 of record NC_045786.1, read on the forward strand.
ATGGTGCCCAGACAACACAGAAAGTCTACATGTGCATTGATTGGACAATAATCAAATATGTGAGTATCTGTCCTCTGCCCATAATTCTAAATCTTCAGCAATAAGTCCCTATACTTCACTTGGGCCTATGACTTTTATAATATATTTTAAGATCAAATTGTTTATATAGGATAAGGGCCGCATTCCCCATCCCTCCCTGGGGAAAAAAAAAAAAAAATTGGCCAGGGACACACACTCCTTAGAGGCAGCTCAGCTTGTGGTCAAATCCAGGGTAATGTCTCTGTATCATGCCCTTGCCAGGCTCTTGATTCGAGCTCTCCCCCTCAGATCTCTCTAGTGCTCACTCTCGCAGGCAGAGTGGACTGAGCTGTCTCTCTCCACCCCTTCTCTTTCCCAAGGTGGCAAAGTTATATCCTCTGGCAGAGACTCATTCCTGGTGGGATGAAAAGGGACTCCAAGGGACAGAGTTGTTGCTATTTTCTCAGTACTTGGACTTAGCATGTAATCTGTTGATGTTCCTTCCTCTGAACCTTGGATCCTACCCATAGGCCTGCCCTCTCCTCTTTGCATTTATAGACTGGGCTTCAGTCAGTTTCTAGAAAGTGATTCTAAGGACAGAGATGCCACCTCCAGGAGCAGCTGGGCTGGCTCTTTAGTAGAATTAATGATTCAGAAGCCAGGTAATAGTTGGATTTAAAGGAAGAATTCGGGAAAAGAGGAAGATGGCTAAGCAGAAGGAACATTTAGGGAAATGTGAGTGCACACGTCAAGGCATCATGGCCCTTTACCCATTTATATATGATTTCAGGAGGCAATGGGATATCCCACTGTCTGAAAATGTCAGCTCTCCAGTATTAGCACGAAGCTAATGTTTGGAATTATATCTGTATAAACTTATTGCATATCCCTATACACAGCATGAAAATTTTTAACTTCAAAGAATGGGTGAGATTTTCAGCACCTTTATAAGGTGACAACAAGAAAAGCAAAAGGCAAAACAGTACTTGTTCTATGAATGCTTTTGCATGAGTTTGGCAGTGTGCTAGTTACCGGTTGTAGCGTCATTAAAAAACAAAAAAACTAAAATCAGGCATTGTATCTGCCATGGTAACACATCCACAGATGAGGCCTATAGGGGATAGGATAGGAAGAGAGAAGGTGATATGATTAAATCCAGCACTAGGCATTGCCCTGGAAAGCTGGTCTGGCTAAGGACCAATGTAGAGCAAGCAACTGCATTAGCAGACTGGGGTTAGAAGAATGTATTTCCAAGGCGAGGAAAAGGCTGTCCAAAGGGTCAACGGATGAAGATAGATATTTTTACCAGGAAGGTGCAGCCATCTCCCAGCTTCTGTGAGTGTTACCTGCCAAGAATTCACAGGTGTACTTCTCTGGAAGAGAAGGAAATGTATTAAAGAAAATATGGTAGAAGGGGGTTATAAATATGGAAAAAGAGTTACATAGTCTGACCCAGAATTAGTCAGTAGAAGCCCTTCTAATCTGGCTTCTGTGTGCTTTTGACATGTCCCCATCATTCTTTAGGCACTTCCTTGCTTTGAGAAACAGCAAGATGGTCTAGGCTCATCTTGTATTTCCCTTGCCCTGGGACCAGTCATTTCTCTAAAGAGACATGGTTGTTTTAGTGGAAAACAGTATTTTAAAACCAAGATCCGGATGCTAGGTGTGTGTGTTCATTTTTGTGGTGAGAGAGTTCCAAGGGTTCCTCAGAGGACAGAGCTTGGGAATATAGCAAAAAGATGCAATTACACACACACACACACACACACATTTACATGTATTTTATTTATGTATTTACATTGAAAACCATGATTCATACCAATATCTCCAATTCCAATCCAACCCCATAGGCTCATATTAGTTTTCTCCCTTTCCATATTTGTATCTCCATTTCCGTATTTATAAACCCTCTTCTACCATATTTTCTTTAATATATTTACTTATTTGATCAATCTCCATGTATGTGACTAAATCTTCTGTTTCTGCCACTGTCCCCCCTTCCATATGGATGCCCTTTGCCCTCTCTGACTCTGACACTCTGTGCCAGGCTGTCCCCCTACATGGATGCGCCCCATTTGGGTTTTCATACCCCACGCCAGCTTCCCCTCTGAGTGGGGTACCTCCTCTCCTTGCTCAGGCTGACTCTCCATGCTGGATTTCCCCCCCTCATGCCTCACCTCTACTCCCCCTCACCCCCCATACGGATGCCCTTTTCTCTTTTCTTGGGCTCTGGCTTCCTATTCCCCATGGCAGGCTGACCCTCCTTTTCAATGCACACCTGGCTTTGCCTCATTTAATGGCTTCAGGACTAAATTTTTAGGAAGGGAACAAAGGGAAAAGAATGGAAGGAAATAGGAAATAAGCAAAATGGAAGGCCAGGGGAAATAAGCCAATGAAAGGGAAGAGGTGTTATATCTTTTGAAAATTAAAATTGTATATTAGCAGTTTCTGTATTTTAAAGTTTTATTAGCTATATATTATTCTATTTTATTAATGCAATATGATTCATTGAACTATTCCTTTACTTTTGGAGGTGAAGTTGATATCTAACAATAAATAGTTTGCACAGATTCTTTTCCTTAATGCAAATTCTTCCAAGTGGAATTATGAGGTCAAAGAGTATAAACCTCAAAGCTTTAGGTACCTATTCACCTATTGCCTTTCAGTAAGGTTGTGCTTATACTCTCTCCACCAGTGTATAGAATGGACCCACGTCACTATATCCTTTGCATAATTTGGTATTATATTTTATTTTAATTTTTGACAGTTTGATAGGCAAAATAAGGCATCTCATTATTATTTAACTTTGCATACCTTTTATTGAATGAGCCATATCTTTTTTTTATATAAATTTATTTTATTTTATCTTTGGCTGCGATGGGTCTCCATTGCTGCACGCGGGCTTTTCTCTGGTTGCGGCGAGCGGGGGCTACTCTTCGTTGCGGTGTGCAAGCCATCGTGGTGGCTTCTCTTGTTGGGAGCACGGGCTCTGTGTCTCGTGGGCTCTAGAGCGCAGGCTCAGTAGTTGTGGCCCACGGGCTTATTGGCAGGCGGATTCTTAACCACTGCGCCACCATGGAAGCCCCAAATGGGCCATATCTAAACCAATTCTTAGTAACTCAGTGTCTCCTCTTGCCAGAGATTCTCTCCACTTCCTGATACAAACCCTTATGAGCCCTCTTTTTGCGCATATACTCTGTTACTCTGCAACCACAAATTAAAAACTCTTTAAGTTTGAGTGGATTATTCATGATGGCTGCACAGTATCATCAGTCATGCATTCAGGGTGTTGAATCTGGGTTCATTTAGGAGGGTACACAGAGAAAATACGGTTCAGGAATTTTTCGTAGAGGAAAATTACCTCACAGTGCTCAGGTTGTGCAAGTGCCATGGATATCCCATCATTCACCCACCTTCAGTCTTGCCACACGCCCTTCTGTGGGTAATGTCATCATCAGTGTTTACCATTCTTGAGATTATCTATACCAGCCTGGGCAAATTATTCCCATACTCAGGCATCTTCTCGCTGGCTCCTCTTCTGTAATCTGTTTGGCCCAGCTTAGCCATCCCAACCACTTTTGAAGCAACTCGTTTATTTTTTTTGTTTTTGTTTTTAAATTTTTATTTTTGGCTGTGTTGGGTCTTCGTTTCTGAGCGAGGGCGTTCTCCAGTTGTGGCGAGTGGGGGCCACTCTTCATCGCGGTGCGCGGGCCTCTCACTATCGCGGCCTCTCCCGTTGCAGAGACTCCAGACGCGCAGGCTCAGTAATTGTGGCTCACGGGCCCAGTTGCTCCGCGGCATGTGGGATCCTTCCAGACCAGGGCTCAAACCCGTGTCCCCTGCATTGGCAGGCGGACTCTCAACCACTGCGCCACCAGGGAAGCCCCTGAAGCAACTCTTTTAATGTTAAGCCTAAAATGGGAAAAGATTTAGTTAGGGTCCCAAGACTAGATTTACGAAAAAAAAAAAAAAAAAAAAAAAAAGTCCGTTGTAATATGGGAACTTTCTCCCTTGGCAGGTCCTGTTGAATGAGAATAAAATCTGAACAGGCAGCATCACAACCAGAAATAATCAAATATCCTCATAATGACCCTGTGTAATTCCCTGGTTCTACAGTTCTTTCATCTTCGCTGTTGTGGTCACTTAAATCCATCTTCTGGAATTCTAGGACTAATCATTTCCCTAAGCAGAGGTATTGTAGGAGGTGGACTCAGCAAAAGATGAATCTTACCTCAGCACGCACTTTTCATTGTAGTAAAATATACACAAACATAAAACTTGCCATATTTGGGCTTCCCTGGTGGCACAGTGGTTGAGAGTCTGCCTGCCAATGCAGGGGACACGGGTTCGAGCCCTGGTCTGGGAAGATCCCACATCCCGCGGAGCGACTAGGCCCGTGAGCCACAACTACTGAGCCTGCGCGTCTGGAGCCTGTGCTCCGCAACAAGAGAGGCTGCGACAGTGAGAGGCCCGCGCGCACCGCGATGAAGAGTGGCCCCCACTTGCCGCAACTGGGGAAGGCCCTCGCACAGAAACGAAGACCCAACACAGCCAAAAAAAAAAAAAAAAAAAAATTAACTAAAAAAAAAAAAAAAAACTTGCCATTCACCTTGGGAAAGAGGGGTTGTCTTATTTGAGAAAGCCTAGCTGACTGTGATTAGTGGTTCTTGAATTTTGATTTCTTTCTTTTTTTAAAATTTTTATTTTTTTATTGACGTATAGTTGATTTACAATGTTTCAGGTATACAGTAAAGTGATTCAGTTTTTTATATATATATATATATATATATTTATATATAAAAATATATAAAAGAATATATATATATTTTCAGATTCTTTTCCATTATAGGTTATTACAAGATATTGAATATAGTTCTCTGTGCTGTACAGTAGGCCCTTGTTGTTTATATGTTTTATATATAGTAGTCTGTATCTGTTAATTCCAAATTCCAAATTTATCCCTCCTCCATACGTTTTCCCCTTTGGTAATCATAAATTTGTTTCCTATGCCTGTGAGTCTATTTCTGTTTTGTAAATAAGTTCATTTGTATCATTGTTTTAGATTCCACATATAAGTGATATATGATATTTGTCTTTCTCTGTCTGACCTCAGTGTGATAATCTCTAGGTTCATCCATGTTGCTGCAAATGGGATTATTTCAATCATTTTTATGGCTGAGTAATATTCCTATATATATATATATATATATATATATATATATATATATACACACACACATATACATACTACATTTTCTTTATTCATCTGTCGATGGACATTTAGGTTGCTTCCATGTCTTGGCTACTGTAAACAGTGCTACTGTGAACATTGGGGTGCATGTTTCAAGTTAATTTTCTCTGAATATATGCCCAGGAGTGGGATTGCTGGGTCATATGATAACTCTATTTCTAATTGTTTAAGAAACCCCCATACTGTTCTTAATTTTGGCTGCACCAATTTACATTCCTACCAACAGTGTAAGAGGGTTCTCTTTTCTCCACACCCTCTCCAGCATTCACTGTTTGTAGACTTTTTGATGACGGCCATTCTGACTGGTGTGAGGTGCTATCTCATTGTAGTTTTGATATGCACTTCTCTAATAATTAGGAACGTTGAGCATCTTTTCATGTACCTGTTAGGCCATCTATATGTCTTCTTTGGAGGAATGTCTATTTAGGTCTTCTGCCCATTTTTTGATTGAGTTGATTGTTTTCTTTTGATATTGAGTTGCATGAGCTGTTTGTATATTTTGGAAATTAATCCCTTGTCAGTCACATCTTTTGCAAATATTTTCTCCCATTCTGTAGGTTGTCTTTTCATTTTGTTTATGGTTTCCTTTGCTGTGCAAAATGAAGTTTAATTAGGCCCCAGTTGTTTATTCTTGTTTTTATTTCCATTACTATAGGAGATGGGTCCAAAAAAATATTGCTGTGATTTATGTCAAAGAGTGTCCTGCCTATGGTTTCCTCTAGGAGTTTTATACTAATCAGTCTTCCATTTAGGTCTTTAATCCATTTTGAGTTTATTTTTGTATATGGTGTTAGAGAATGTTCTAATTTCATTCTTTTACATGTAGTTGTCTAGTTTCCCCATCAACCTTTATTGAAGAGACTGTCTTTTCTTCATTGTATATCCTTGCCTCCTTTGTCATAGATTAATTGACCATAAGTGTGTTGGTTTATTTCTGGGTTTTCTGTCCTGTTCCATTGATCCATGTATCTGTTTTTGTGCCAGTACTGTACTGTTTTGATGACTGTAGCTTTATAGTATAGTCTGAAGTCAGGGATCATGCTTCCTCCAGCTCTGTTCTTCTTTCTCAAGATTGTTGTGGCTATTTGAGGTCTTTTGTGTTTCCATACAAATTTAAAGTTTTCTTGTTCCAGTTCTTTGAAAAATGACATTGGTAATTTGATAGGGATTACATTGAATCTGTAGATTACCTTGGGTAGTATGGTGATATTAACAATATTGATTCTTCCAACCCAAGAACATGGTACATCTTTCCATCTGTTTGTGTGGAAGATTTGATTTCTTAAATTTGAGGCATTTCAGGCTTAGCATTTTTTTTGCTTACATAGTGTATTAAGGCATTAAAGCCACTTTAGTTTAATGGCCTCCTTGTTTAATTAATTTAACACCCCTCATGAGTCTCTCCTCTGGTAAGTTGTTATTCTCTGTATGTATTTTCCTGTAGATCTCTCCAATCTTGGGAGCAGCAGTTAGCCCTATGTCCTCACGTCTCATATAGATCCTGGAAGAATTGTTGATTTTTCAGTCTGTTCAGCTTTTAACTTGCCATTAGGGAGGGGTGGCACTTACCAAGGTTCTTATGTGTGGAAGGAACTCCTTGTATCCTGAAAGGGGAAGTTCCCCACAGTTCCATTTAGTCTCTATGAATTTGATTATTCTAGGTACCTAATATAAGTGTAATCATACAATATTTGTCTCTTTATGTCTGGCTTCTTCACTTAGCATAATGTCTTCAAGGTTCATCCACATTGTAGCATACATCAAAATTTCATTCTTTTTTAAAGCTAAATAATATTCCATTATATGTTCAGTTGACCCTTGAACCTTGAACAGCTCAAGAGTTGAGTTGCTCAGTTGAAAATCTGCATATAACTTTACAGTCAGCTTTCCATATCCTTGGTTCTGCATCCACGAACTCAACTGACTTGGATCATGCAGTACTCTAATAGGTATTTATTGAAAAAAATCTGTGTATAAGTGGACCCACACAGTTCAAACCTGTGTTATTCAAGGGTCAACTATGGACACCAAATTTTGTTTATCTGTGCACCTGTAGATGGATATTTGGGTTTTTTTCACCTTTTGGCTATTGTGAATAATGCTGCTATGAACATTGGTGTACCAATATCTGTTTGAGTCTTTCCTTTCAATTTTTTTGTGGATATACCCAGAAGTAGAATTGCTGGATCATAGAGTAATTCTAAGTTTAATTATTTAAGGAACACCGTACTGTTTTCTACAGCAGCTACACAACTTTACATTCCCACTAGTAATGCACAAAAGTTCCAATTTCTCCACATTTGTTGTTTTCAGAATTTTTTGGTAATAGCCATCCTAATGAGCAAGAAGTGGTAGTTCATTGTGGTTTTGATTTGCATTTCCCTAATGATTAGTGATGTTAAGCATCTTTGCGTGTTGTTATTGGTCATCTGTATATATTTTTTTGAGAAATGTCTAATCAAGTTCTTTGCTCATTTTTGAATTAGATTGTTTGTTTTTTTGTTGTTGTTGAGTTTTAGGGGTTCATTATATATTCTGAATATTAATTCCTTAACAGATATGTGATGTGCAAATATTTTCTTCCGTTTTGTGGGTTGCATTTATACTCTGTTGATATTGTCTTTTGATACACAAAAGTTTTTAGTTTTGATGAAGTCTAGTTTGTCTACTTTTTGCTTATTTGTTTACCCTTGCTTTTGGTATCATAGCCAAGAAATCATTGCCAAATTCAATGCCATGAAGCATTTTCCCTTTATTCACCTAAGAGTTATATAGGTTTAGGTCTTACATTTAGGTCTTCGATCAATTTTTAGTTGATTTTTGTATATGGTGTTAAGTAAGGGTCCAATTTCATTCTTTTGCATGTGGCTATCCAGTTTTCCCAGACCATTTGTTGAAAAGACTGCGTTTTCCCATTGGATGGTCTTGGCACTGTTGTTGAAAATCATTTAACCATATATGTGAGGGTTAATTTCTGGATTTTCATTCAGTTGGTCCATATGTTTGTTCTTATGCCAGTACCACACTATTTTGTTTATTTTATCTCTGCAGGAAGCGTGAAATTTCCACTTTGTTCATCTTGTTCAAGACTGTTTTGGCTATTTGGGGTCCCTTGAAATTCCATATAAATTTTAGGATGGATTTTTCTATTTCCGGAAAAAAGTCATTGGGATTTGATAGGGATTGTATTGAATCTATAGATTTCTTTGGATAATATTTCCATCTTAATATTAAATCTTTTGATCCATGAACATGGGATAGCTTTCCATGATTTCCCTTTTAATGAATAAGATCACTAAGGCACAGAGAGACTTTCTAATTCCCAGCAAGTCACTGTTGCATCAGGAATGTAATTTCTTGATTCAAGAACTATGGTGTAGGGCTTCCCTGGTGGCTCAGTGGTTGAGAATCTGCCTGCCAATGCAGGGGACACGGGTTCAAGCCCTGGTCTGGGAGGATCCCACATGCCGCGGAGCAACTAGGCCCATGAGCCACAACTACTGAGCCTGCGCATCTGGAGCCTGTGCTCTGCAACAAGAGAGGCCACGATAGTGAGAGGTCTGCGCACCGCAATGAAGAGTGGCCCCCACTTGCCACAACTAGAGAAAGCCCTCACATAGAAACGAAGACCCAACACAGCCAAATTAATTAATTAATTAATTAATTAATTAATTAAACACACACACACACACACACACACACACACACACACACACACACACAAACCCCTGGCTCCATTGTTTTAAAAAAAAAAAGAACTATGGTGTAAACCATTGGAATCCAAGCCATTGTGAAACTGGTTTTAATTTAATATGTCTTCGTTGGCCTAAGAGGGAAAGGGCTGAAGAATGAAACAGGGGTCCGGATATAGGAAGGTTTGATAGGAAAGTAACTTAGTTTAAACACCAACCTTATGTCAAAGAGAAGATAAAATTGTATTTTGAGGGAATTCCCTGGCAGTCCAGTGGTTAGGACTCTGAGCTTTTGCTGCTGAGGATGTGGGTTCAATTCCTGGTAGGGGAACTAAGATTTTGCAAGCTGCACAGTGAGGCAAAAAAAAAAAAAAAAAAAAAAAAGATGTATTTTGAGATTTAAAACTAGATTTTCTCTTTTCTTTCCTTCAAGGAAAAAAAAAAGTGTTCTGTGCTCATTGCCTCAGAGAAGGCAGATAGCAAAAATTAATCTCTATTCCTTTTGTGTTAAAATGAAAGTTGGAAACATTTTAGAGTAGGAAAAAGAGAAGAGTGACTTATGGGCAAAGATCTTTAGCTGGAAATATGAAAACAGAAGAATGCCAAAACAGGAAATAGATACCCTTGGGGAGTGGGATGGATGGGCAAGGGTGGAGAGGATATCACATAGGAGCCGGTGTGACATTCGCAACAATGCCACAGGTCCATCTTGCTATCCCTTACATACTTGGAAAGAGTATGAATAGCTTCTCAGTTTCCTCAGACCTGTTGAGGTCTTCTAAACTTGTGGATTGACAAATATTCCTTAGAGTTAATCACACTTATTTGGTCCTGTATCTAGTGGGTCTCCAACATACCTCTGTACTCATAATCTTGAAGCTGAGTAAATTGTTTACTTAGACCATGTGAAATCTGATAAACAGTGAATAAAAGTATGTTTCAAGTTATTACTCACAGAGCTATATTTTCCATCCACAAGCCCTATTACCATCAAGATTCTGCCTTGCTACATGTAAAAGAATGAGATTAGGACATTTTCTCACACCATATACAAAAAATCCTCAAAATGGGTTAAAGACCTAGATGTAAACTGGAAACCATACAATTCCTAGAAGAAAACATAGGTAGAACACTTTTTGACATAAATTGCAGCATATTTTTTTGGATCTGTCTCTTAACGCAAGGGAAACAAAAGCAAAAATAAACAAATGGGACCTAACTAAACTTAAAAGCTTTTGCACAGCAAAGGAAACCATTGACAAAATGAAAAGATTGACTACTGAATGGGAGAAAATAGTTACAAATGATATGATCGAAAAGAGGTTATTATCCAAAATATATAAACAGCTCAAAAAACAATATCAAAAAAACAAACAAATATTAAAAAATGGGCAGAAGACCTGAATAGACATTTTTACAAAGAAGACATACAGATGGCCAATAGGCACATGAAAAGATGCTCAACACTGCTAATCATCAGAGAAATGCAAATCAAAACCACAATGAGGTACTACCGCACACCTGTCAGAATGGCTATCATCAAAAAGAACACAAATAACAAATGTTGGCAGGATGTGGAGAAAAGGGAACCCTCATTCACAGTTTGTGGAAATGTAAATTGGTGCAGCCACTGTGGAAAACAGTATGGAGGTTCCCCCCAAAATTAAAAATAGAACTACCAGATGAGCTAGTAATTCCACTCTTGGGTATATATACAAACAAAAACAAAAACAAAAAACAAAAAAAGATACATGCACCACAATCTTCATAGCAACATTATTTACAACAGCCAAGATATGGAAGCAACCTAAGTGTCCATCAACAGATGAATGGATAAAGGTGATATGGTATATATACACAATGAAATACTACTCAGACATGAGAAAGAATGAAATTTTGCCATTTGCAACAACATGAATGGACTTGGAGGGTATTATGCTATGTTGTTCCCTACAACACAAAAAAGGAATGGACACCAAATACAAAAGTAGCAAATGTCCGTTAGGAACAGCTGGGGAAAAATCAAAACACTAAACTATATGTGCAAAGGGAATTCCCTGGTGGTCCAGTGGTGAGGACTCCACTTTCTCACTGCCGAGGCCCCTGGTTCAATCCCTGGTCAGGGAACTGAGATCCCACAAGCTGTGCGGCATGGCAAAAAACAATCAAACAAACAAACAAAAAACCAAACACTCTATCTGTAACATAGTCCCAATTAATAGAAATATAGATTACATTGTGGAGGAAGGGGAGCTGAAAACAAAACCTTACTAAACTGTTGTTTCTAAATGGTTTATTTTTGTATTATTATCTGTAAACTTGTCTATTTCTCAAAGTTAAAATAAGTAACTCTAAGGAAGTGTCACTGAAGAAATGGACTTTTAAGAGCTGGTTTGGTTATCTTCTTAAATATTCAGTGCCAATTTCTCAGCATGCCACATTTTGATATCAGCGAACTCCCACTTTTTATCAGCATCAGGAAATGTCAGTTCCTTAGTTTGAGTGGTTGAGCAAAGAGAAAATCTAAAAAGTCAGCCCTTAGAATTAGACCTACCTTTGTGAGTAAATCCCAGAGTATCCCTTCATTAAATTCAGGAAGAAAAATCTGGGCTTTAGCCAGCTTTAAATTTATACTTTTCACAAACATATGGAGGCAACATTTATGCTTCAGACCTACACACCCATAACCAAACTGAGACTGGTGTCAATTTGAGAAAACCTGGAGAACAGTGTGATCCTTATGGGTCATTAGAGAGAGGGTCAATAGGTTGGCTGAAACACACATCTTTTGGTCAATTCAAGACACGTCTTCCCCTTAGGGTCACTGTGAAGACTTGAGTACCTGAGCTTACAGAGGTGCACAGAGTAGACAGACACAAAGTAAGAGTTCCTCAGTAATTGAAAATCAACTTTCAGAGCACAAATATAGAGTAATTTCAACATCTTACTTTGCAAAAATGGAATCAAAGCCAGGTCTTGGATCACAGGAATCTCTCTCAGTTGACTGCAGTTTTCTGCAAATTTATACTTACTCAGGCCTTGCCTAGTTTTTAATTGTATTATTCTACAAAAAATTTTTAAAGATTTGTTGCATTGATATCTCCCATTTTTTTTGTCACGTCAATGTGAGTTTATAAGGTATAGACCAGTATTTGGTTTGTTTTGATTTTATAAACTGCTCCTTCTGAGAGATTAGGAATAGCAGGAATATGGAAGTATGGAATATGTTAGGATAGAGTATCTCATAGATTTTCTTGGGAAAAAGAAAATAAATCCAGTGAGACAATGGGCTGTATATCAAGAAAAAATAACATAGATTCCAGTGTTCATTCCATACACCACAAACAGACACACACACACACTCCCCAATGTATCATGGGCTAGAGATCAAAATAATATTTAGAAAACAACATTAAGGATATTGATGCAATTAATTAGAGTATTTTTTATAATTTTGGAATTAGTAAGGAATGTCTTTATTAAACAAAACAGGAGCACAGGCATAAAGAAAATGATTGAAAGATTTGATTACACACACTTAGGCTGAATTACATACCCATATACACAAGTACACAGAAAACTTTTCCTGAAAGAAATCCCATAATAATAATCTCTAATGGCAAAAGACACCCAAAATGAATTTCAAAAACCAACAACCTGGAAAAAAATAATTTATAGATATGTGCAGTATGAAATTTATTCTCAAACTCAGGTGAAAGAAAAGTGTGAATTTCTTTTCTAAATTCAACATATCTGCATCAAAACTTCAACTCTCAAGGGTTGCAGCAAAATTTACCTCAGTTCTTATTTTAGGTCTCTTCCACCTTTTTTACATAATTAGAAAAATCAAATTATCTGAATTTGTCCTAAAACAGAAAACTTGTGTGTTTTTTTTTATGTTAGTGTTGCTTGACATTATCACAGTTTATCTTTCTGTTAAAAATTATCTGAAAGAAATTGTTATCAAGCTAAAAGAAGTATGCCCCAACCATAAAGATGGTATACTGTTAGCTTGTGAAAATTTAATTTTGGTTTAATAACCACAAGATATGACTGCTTTATCATTAAATTCTCTGTAGAAACAAAAAAAAATTATCTGAGTATTGAACATAGTGTTGTTTTGTTCTCACCTTTCAGATAGCTAAAGAATTTATAATTGAATACAGGGACTTCCCTGGTGGTCCGGTGGCTAAGACTCCACGATCCCAATGCAGGGGGCCCGGGTTCAATCCCTGGTCAGGGAACTAGACCCCAATGCCGCAACTAAGTTCTCATGCCACAACTAAAAGATCCTGCATGCCACAACGAAGATCCCACACCGGCAACGAAGATCCCGCGGGCTGCAACTATGACCTGGCACAGCCAAATTAATAAATAAATTAATTAAAAAAAATAAAATTGAATACAAAACTCATTAACATATCTTTTAGCCACCAAGACCCCGAGCTACACATAAAGAATGAAATTAACACTTATTACACTATATTAAAAAGACTCAAAATGGAATTAAAGACTTAAATGTTAGACCTGAAATCATAAAACTCCTAGAAGAAAAAGTAGGCAGCACACTCTTTGACATAGGTCTTTGCAATATTTTTTTGGATCTGTCTCTTCAGACAAGGGAAACAAAAGCAAAAATTAACAAATGGGGCCAATCAAACTTAAAAGTTTTTGAACAGTGAAGGAAACCATCAACAAAATTAAAAGACAACCTACTGAATGGGAGAAGATATTTGCAAATGATATTTCTGATAAGGGGTTAATATCCAAAATATATAAGGAACTCATACAACTAAATATCAAAAACAAACAAACGACCCAATTAAAAAATGGGCAGAGGACCTAAATAGACATTTTTCCAAAGAAGACATACAGATGGCCAACAGGCACATGAAAAGATGCTTGACATCACTAATCATCAGGGAAATGAAAAATCAGAACCACAATGAGATACCTTTCACCCATCAGAATGCCTATCATCAAAAAGGCAAGAAATATCAAGTGCTGGTGAGGATATATTGATAGGAATGTAAATTGGTGCAGCAATTATGGAAAACGGTATGGAAATTTCTCAAAAAATTTAAAATAGAATTACCATATGACCCAGCTATTCCATTTCTGGGTATTTACTCAAAGAAAATGAAAGCATTAACTCAAAAAGATGTATTTACCCTAACTTTCATAGCAGCAATATTTTACAATAGCTAAGATATAGAAGCAATCTAAGTGTTTGATAGATGAACAGATGAAGAATATATATATGAATGTACATACATATTAATATTAGTCATAAAAAATGAAATTTTGTCATTTGGAGGGTACTATGTTTTGTGAAATAAGTCAGACAGAGAACGACAATACTGTATGTTTTCATTTATATATGGAAGCTAAAAAATAAAAATAATTGAAAGAATATAAAAAAACAGAAACAGACTCACAGATACAGAGAACAAACTAGTGGTCACCAATAGGGAAAGGGTCAGGGCAAAGCAAGATAGGGAAAGGGGATTAAGAGGCACAAACTACTAGGTATAAAATAAATAACCTACAAGGATATATTATACAGCACAGGTAATAGAGCCAATATTTTATAATAACTTTAAAAATTGTGAATTACTATGTTGTACATCTGAAACTTATATAATATTGTACATCAACTATACCTCAATAATAAAAAAAAAGTTACATGCAAAACTGAGAAAAATAAGATACAAGGATATAACACACAGCACGGGGAATATAGCCAATATTTAATAATAATAACTTTATATGGAATATAATCTATAAAAATATCAAATTGCTATGTCGCACACCTGAAACTAATATAATATTGTAAGTCAACTATATTTTAGTTTTAAAAATGAAAGAAAGGAACCCAAATCAAACTTTTAAAGATAAAACTACAGTGTGTGAGATGAAAAATACACTGGATAGAATTCATGGCAGGTTAGATATTGCAGAAGAAAGGTGAATTTGTGGGCAATAGAACTGATCCAATTAAAACACAGAAAAAGAAAAAACAAAGTGAAAAGAGCATCAGCAAGCTGTAGAACAAATTCAAGTGACCTCTGAAGGACAATTTTGAGTCCCTGAAAAAGAGAAGCAGGAGGATGGGGAAAAAATGGAAGAAATAATGGCCAAAAACTTCAAAAACTTAATGAAAAGTGTAAATTCCCCAATCCAAAAAATTTCAACAAACCTGTCACAAAAACTTGAAGAAAACTGTACAAAGGCACATCATAATCAAATTGGGAAGAAAAAAGAAGCAGTAATAGAGACAAAACCATAGAAACAGCCTCAGAAAAAAGACACGTTATGGCCAGAGAAACAAAGACAGAGGTGGCATTAGATTTCTCATCTGAAACAGTATAAGTAAGAATTCAGCAAGAAAACATTATTAAAGTACTCAAAGTAAGAAAACAGTCAACACTGAAATTCTATACCTGGCAAAAATATCTTTAAAAAACGAAGGCAAAGTAAAAACATTCTCATATTGCAAAGCTTAAAGAATTCATCACCAGCAAACTGACTCTACAAGAAATGCTAACAGAAAGTCAAACAGGCAAAAGGAAAATTATACCAGATGAAAATCTAGATCTGCACAAAGGAATGGAGATTATTGTAAATGGTAACTACACGGGCAAATAAATATAATTTTATTAATTATTTAAACTTATTTAAAATATAATTGACTTAAAAAAATAGTAGCAATGTATAATAGGATTTATATAACATTTCAAAGTAAAATGCCTCACAACAATAGCATGAGATCTGAGAGGAGAGAAATGGAAGTATATTTTCATAAAGTTCTTATACTTTAAATGAAGTAGTACAATATTAGAAGAAAGTAGACTATAATAAGTTAAAGATGTATACTATTAATCCTAATGCAACCACTGAATTAACAAAACAAAGAACTATAGCTAAAAAGTAAATCCAAGAGATTAAAATGGAATCACTAAAAAAATTGATAAATCCAAATGAAGGCTCCAAAAATCAGAAAAAGGGGATAAAGAATAGAAGGGACATGCATAAAACAAATAGCAAGACGTTATACTCAAACTAACCATATCGACAATCTCATTAAATATTATGGTCTGAGCATTCCAATTAAAACCAGTGATAGACTAGATTTTTTTTAAAAAAAGGCTCAACTATACACGGTCTACAGGAAGTGCACTTTATATGAAGACACAGAGAGGTTTAGAGTAAAGGATATAAAAACATATGCCATGTTAATGCCAGTCAAAAGAAACCTGGAGTGACTATTGCAATATCAGGCAAAGTAGATTTCAGAACAAAGAATATTACCAGGGTTAAAGAGGGTTATTTCCAAATGATAAAGGGATCAATTAATCAACAGGACATAACAATCCTGAATGTCTATGCTCCTAAAAATAGAACTTCAAATTACATGAAGCAAACATAGAAAGAACTATAAGGAGAAATGAACAAATTCATAATTACAGCCTGAGCTTTTTTTTTTTTTTTTAATAAATTTATTTATTTATTTATTTTTGGATGTGTTGGGTCTTAGTTTCTGTGCAAGGGCTTTCTCCAGTTGCGGCGAGCAGGGGCCACTCTTCATCGCGATGCGCGGGCCTCTCACCGTCGTGGCCTCTCCCGTTGCCGAGCACAGGCTCCGTAGTTGTGGCTCACGGGCCTAGCCGCTCCACGGCATGTGGGATCTTCCCGGACCGGGACACGAACCCGCGTCACCTGCATTGGCAGGCGGATTTCTAACCACTGCGCCACCAGGGAAGCCCTACAGCCTGGGCTTTTGATATCCATTTCTTATAGATCAAGTAGGCAGAAAATCAGCAAGAATATTAAAGACTTGATTAAAATTATCACCTAATTTACCCCAATTGATATTCAGAGAACACTCCGCACAACAACAGCTGAATACATATTCTTTTCCAGTACATATGGAACCCTTACCAGGACATACAATATTTTCTGCCATAAAACAAGTCAATAAATTCAAAAGGATTCAAGTTAAACAAGAGTTAAATTAGAAATGAATAGGAGAAAAGCCTCTCAAAAATCTCAAAATATTCAGAAACTAAATAACACAATTCTAAGTAACCCATAAGACAAACATGAAATCAAAACGGAAATTAGAAAATATTTTGACCTGATTATTGTTGAAAATAATAACATGGCATAGCAAAATTTGTGGGATGCTGTTAAAGCAGTATTGGAGAGAAAACTGATAAGCACTAAATGTCTGTATTAGAGGTAAAGCGCATATATGTGATAAAAGACTTGTATCCAGAAATGCAACAACAAAAATACAAGTAGCATTGACATATATACACTACCAAATGTAAAATAGATAGCTAGTGGGAAGCAGCCGCATAGCACAGGGAGATCAGCTCGGTGCTTTGTGATGACATAGAGGGGTGGGATAGGGAAGGTGGGAGGGAGCCTGAAGAGGGAGGGGATATGGGGATATATGTATGCACATGGTTGGTTCACTTTGTTGTACAACAGAAACGAATACAGCATTGTGAAGCGATTATACTCCAATAAAGATGTATTAAAAACAAATACAAGTCATCCAATTGAAAAGGGACAAATATTTTACCAGACACTCCAACAAAGAAGATATATGGATGGCCAATAAACACATGAAAAAGATGCTCAATATGATTAGTGTTCAGGGAAATGCAGCTTAAAACCACAATGAGATCCCACTATATACCTGTTAGAATGTTAGAATAGCTAAAGTTAAAATGACTGACCTTACCAAATGTTAAGGATGTTGAGGAACTGTATTTCTCATATACTGCTGATGAGAATGTAAAATGATACAACCAAATTTGGAAATAGTTTGGCGTTTTTTAGAAAGGTAAACATGCATCCATCATATGATCCAGCCATTCCCCTCCCAGGTTTTATTCAAGAGAAAAGGAAACGTATACACATACAAAGACTTTTACATAAATGTTCCTAGCAGTTTTATTTGTAATTGCCAAAAATTGGAAACAACCCAAATTTCTATTATCAGGTAAATGGATAAATGAATTGTAGTGCATCCATTTGATGAAATACAAATCGGCAATAAAACTATTGATACGTACAACAACGTAGATGAATCTCAAAATAATTAAGATGAGTGAAAGAAGCCAAACAAAAAATAGTACATAGTGTATGATTCTATTTCTGTAAAACTCTAGAAAATGAAAATTAATATATAGTGAAAATTAAGCAGACCAGTTTTTGGGAATTAGGGGTGGGGACAGGTGGGAGGAAGGAATAACTAAAGGACATGACATTTTATAGGTGTTGGGTATCTTCCCTATCTTGACTGGGGCTATGATTTAATGGGCATATATGTATGTCAAGACTTACGAAATTTGACAATTTAAATATGTGCAGTTTATCATATATCAATTATACCTCAATAAAGCTGTTTAAAAAATTAAAATATGAAGTCCTATAACAAGGCTTGAGTGGTGATTTGTTGATTATTTGCCACACCCTTAAAATTCTCAACTTGAAAGTCTTTGCCAGGGAGAGCCTACATGAAGTTGTGGAGTTGGAACAGGGACCACCATATAAAGATGAGAACTGAAGTGAGTTTGAGAAATCCGGGGCTGATCTAGGAAAAAGACATGACTGCAATGTGGCAGTAGCACGCAACAAGCTTTATTTGGGTGATGCTTGACAGGTTTGCAGGTGGGTGAAGTCCCTCACTACAGTAGATCTTCCAGAGACTATGTGGTGGGGGTGGTTGCAGTACCACCCAGAAGGAGGTGGGGGGGGCCGGTAAGAGAACTCCTAGGGAAAAGGGATTAAGAGAAGGGGTGTGTATGTCTAGATAATGTTGCTCAGCAGACCAAAGAGAGGTCTCTGGGTCAGAGAGCTCCACAGGGCAGCAGCAGCTTGTGGTTTTTTATAGCTATAGGGTTTGTTTTAGAAATGGCTTGCAGATGTTGGGTGTAGTTTTAAGGGGTATACAAAGCAGGAAGCCTCTAAATGCTAAAAATCTACTATTTGGGCTATATTTAAAACAACTGGATGGGTAAAAATTTAAACTTGACACTAGTGAGCTTTTGAGCCTATGGGTCCCACCTAAAAAGAAGTAAACAACATAGAATCAATATATATATATATATATATATATATATATACTGAACCAATATATATATAATGAATCATCTTTGGTTCATTTATATAACAAGAATCCTCATCAGGAGTGCACTAGAAAAAAAAAAAATCACAGGACACCCCTGAGCTTAGAATCCAGCCCTTATATGTTTCTGATCACATCTTCCTGTTTGGGGGCCATATGAAACTGGATCACTGCTTTCTGCCAGTTGCAGGAATGGCACCATCCCTAAAGAAAACTCTCCTTTCCTTTTACTCTCAGGGAAGTGTACTTTCCCTCTCAGGAAAGACTTCTACTCTCCTTTCACTCCTAGCTATGGCTTTCTTCAGTGGGCCTAACACAAATGAATCTCTGAAAGCGTAGCACATTTTTCACTACTGTTCAGCTATTGTTACCTGACCTGAAATACAAAAGCTGTTGACAATCCATAAGGCATATGTACATAAACTTTTGCCTTTTTTTTTTTTTTTTTGGTGATGGGAAAAAACAAAAAAATAAAAATAAGGCATTGTACATTAGAAAAGTAAGGACAAAAAAAACCAACCAACCAAATTAGTGTCTTAGTAAATTATTTTGCCATGCACATAACAGGAAAGGTGACGATATCCATAATATGTAAAGAAAATTACTCCCTACTGATAAAGAAAAGCAGCCAACCAACAGAAAATGATTAAAGATTTATATAAATGGCCAAATGTAAGAAAGAAATTACACCGATTATTTATAATCTCTTTCAGAGGATAGAAGCAGGGAGAATACTTTCTAACTCATTCTATGAGGCCAGCATTATCCTAATACCAAAACCAAAGACAGTACAAGAAAGGAAAAATAAAAACCTACAGACATTCAATTAAAAAAATCAATTAAAAAAAACTACAGACAAATATCTCTCTTGAACATAGATGCAAAAATCTTCAACAAAATATTAGTAAGTTAAATCCAAAAAAGTATAAAAAGAATTATATACCATAGCCAAGCAGAATTTCCTAAGTAGGCAAAGCTAGTTCAATATTTGAAAATCAATTAATATAATTCATCATATCAACAGACTAAAACAGAAAAGATACTTAATTACATCAATTGATGCAGAAAAAGCGTTTGACAAAATCCAACTTTCATTCATGATAAAAACTCCCAGTAAACTAGGAGTAGAGGAGAACTTTCTCAGCCTAAGAAAGAATATGTACAAAAAGCCTAGGGACTTCCCTGGTGGCTCAGTGGTTAAGACTCTGCACTCCCTATGCAGGGGGCCCGGTTTCGATCCCTACTCAGGGAACTAGATCCCACATTCATGCCGCATCTAAGAGTTTGCATGCCACAACTGAGGAGCCTGCATGCCGCAACTAAGACCTGGTGCAACCAAAAAAAAAAAAAAAAAAAAAAGCCTATAACTAACATTATACTTAATGGTGATAAACTTAAAGCTTTCTCACTTTGATCAGGTACGATGCAAGTGTGTCCCCTCTCACCACTCCTTTTCAACATTGTATTGGAAGTTCTTGCTAATGCAATATGGTAAGAAAAGGAAATAAAAGGTATACAGATGGGGAAGGAAGATATAAAACTGTCATTGTTTGTGGATGACATAATCATCTATGTAGGAAAAAAAAAATGACAAAAAAACCCCTCCTGGAACTAATAAATAATTATAGCAAGGTTTCAGAATACAAGGTTAATGTACAAAAGTCAATTGCTCACATATATGCCCACAGTGAACAAGTGGAAATTGATATTAAAAACACAATACCATTCATTGGGACTTCCCTGGTGGCGCAGTGGCTAAGACTCCGCGCTCCCAATGCAGGGGCTCCGGGTGTGACCCCTGGTGAGGGAACTAGATCCCACATGCATACCGCAACTAAGAGTTCACATGCCACAACTAAGAGTTTGCATGCCACAACTAAGGAGCCCATGTGCTGCAACTAAGGAGCTTGCCTGCTGCAACTAAGACCTGGCACAACCAGATAAATAAATATTTAAAAAAAAAGTTATTTAAAGCAAACAAACAAAAAACCACAAACCATTTCCATTAACACCCCCAGAATGAAATACCTAGGTAAAAAATCTAGCAAAATATGTGTAAGATGTATATGAGAAAAACTACAAAACTGAAGAATGATATCAAAGAACTAAATAAATGCAAAGACATTCCATACATATTGATGGGATGGCTCAATATTGTCAAGATGTCAGTTCTTCCCAACTTGATCTGTAGATTCAATGCAATATTAATAAAATGCCAGCAAGTCATTTAATAGATATTGACAAACTGATTCTAAAGTTTATATGGAAACTCTTACATCAAGGAAAAGATACAGAATAGCCAACACAATATTGAAGAGAAGAACAAAAGTTCGAGGACTGACACTATCCAACATTAAAACTTATTATAAATCTACAGTAATCAAGACAGTCTGGTACTGGTGAAATAAAAGACAAATAGATCAAGGTACAGAATAGAAAGCCCAGAAATAGATACATATACATGTAGTCAACTGATATTTACAAAGGAGCAAAGGCAATAAATATAATGGAGCAAAGACTGTCTCTTCAACAAATGGTGCTGAAACAACTGGACATCAATACGGAAAAATATAGATCTAGACACAGACCCATGTCTGTGTCTAGATCTATATCACAGACCAATATGTTCCTCTCTTAAGATATGATATTATTATCCTGTATCTAGTGTTTCTTTTTTTTTTAATTTATTTAATTAATTTATTTTTGGCTGCATTGGGTCTTCATTGCTGTGCAAGGACTTTCTCTAGTTGCGGCGAGCGGGGACTACTCTTCATTGTGATGCATGGGCTTCTCATTGTGGTGGCCTCTCTTGTTGTGGAGCATGGGCTCTAGGCACTCAGGCTTCAGTAGTTGTGGCACACAGGCTCAGTAGTTGTGGCACACATGCTTCATTGCTCTGCGGCATGTGGGATCTTCCTGGACCAGGGCTCGAACCCCTGTCCCCTGCACTGGCAGGCAGATTCTTAACCACTGCGCCGCAAGGGAAGCCCCTGTGTTAGTTTCTGCTGTACAGCAAAGTGAATCAGTTATACATGTACATATATCCCCTCTTTTTTAGATTTCCTCACCATTTAGGTTACCACAGAGCACTGAGTAGAGTTCCCTGTGCTATACAGTAGGTTCTTCTTAGTTATCTGTTATATACATAGTAGTGTATATATGTCAATCCCAATCTCCCAATTCATCCCACTCCCCCTTCCCCCCTTGGTACCCATAAGTTTGTTCTCTAAATCTGTGACTATTTCTGCTTTGCAAATAAGTTCATCTGTACCATTTTTCTAGATTCCACATATAAGCAATATTACACAATACTTGTTTTTCTCTTTCTTACTTCACTCTGTATGACAATCTCTAGGTCCATCCACACCTCTGCAAATGGCACTATTTCATTCCTTTTTATGGCTGAGTAATATTCCATTGTATATACATACCACATCTTCTTTAATGTAATTTTAAATGTAATTTTCTCTACTGCAAATCTGCATATTATCTCTCATTATACTCGTATTGGTTTCCTATTGCTGTTGTAACAAATTACCACAAACTTGGCTACTTAAAACAATACACATTTATTCTCTTACAGCTGTGAAGGGCAGAAGTCCAAAATCAGTTTTACTGGGACTAAATCAAGGAGTTAGAAGGATTTCACTCCCACAGCAACTCTAGGAAGAATCAGTCTTCTTCTCTTTTCCAGATTCTAGAGCTGCATTCCTAGCATTCCTTGATAACCCCTTCTTCCATCTTCAAAGGCAACATTGTAATATCTCACCTCAGTCCATCACATTGCTTTCTGCTCTAGAGTCAAATCTCCCTATGCCTCCTCTTATAGGGACACTTATGTTTGCATTTAGGACCAACCCAGAAAATCCATAGCTCAAAATCCTGAACTTAATCACATCTGCAATGTCTCTTTTGCCACATAAAGTAACATTCACCAGTTTTAGAGATTAGGACCTGGATATCTTTGGGAGCCATTATTCAGCCTACCACAATCCTGTGGGGGAAAAAACCATACAAATTATTTATTCTAATACTCAAAGGATCTAGTACTCATCTGTCTACAACTATGTTTCCACCCACTCCTTTCGTATGTTTCTTCCAACTCCTAGTACTTTTTTCTTCTATTCAAATTTTAGCTATTTTAATGGATTATCCATCAAGTTCAAGATTTTAGTTCTTCTTTTACACATGCCTGCTCTGATCACTTCAGACAACAGAGATATGTTCCTCTCTTAAGATATGATATTATTATCCTGTATCTAGTACCTTGTATACAGGTGCACATTTCTTTCATTTATGCCTTTTTCCCACAGTAGCTGGTACAATGCCTTACATAGAAGTTTCTCAGTTGCTTGCCTGTAAATATCTTCTACTCATTAACCACTCTATTATTATTCTGCCCCCATAGTAGGTCATCTCACATAATATCATGACATTTCGCCCCACTAGGTCCAAATGCCTATTCAACCACTTTAGGCCTACATGAACATGCCTTCACTTTTATAATTTATGGACAGGTGACTGTCTGACATGAGGAGTAAAACTACAAAATAAAAAAATATGATGAACAGATTTTTGAACTGTGATGAAAACAAATTTACATCAGTATAATTTGCCATGCATTTAGTAATGTTCATAGCCATTATCATAGTGCCTGGTAAATAGGCCCAAAAGGAAGCAGCCCACAAAAATGTTTACAGTGAGTATGATTTTTGTAAAGATAGCTGAGTAATTCCAGAATTTTCTAAAGGAAGGCAAGAGGGAATTTCTAAAGCTGACTAGGGAGCAGCTCAGAGGCACTCCTCTAAAAGGGCTGGATGTGTACCCAGGGTGAGTTCAGCAATTCATGCTGCTCTTGTCCTTTTCCACCTGGGCAACTCAGGGCTATGTGTTCCATGAGCCTTGGGTGAACAAGTTGCTCCACTGGGGCTTAAACCAGGCCAGATTGAATATTGGCCTTTGAGTGAAAGTCTTATGGGTGGCCTGGCTCTAGAAATCTGTCCAACCTGTCACTATATCTGAACAGTGATTCTGAATACAAGACACACAGAGAAGAACACATAAAGTTAAGTGGTGCAAAGCCTGGAAGGAAAATAAGAAGCAGAGCCATGTAGGGTGCAAAAGGGAGATGTCAGTTGACGGCACAATCTGGTCAAGAGAAGAGAGCATGAAAGTTGGATGAGGAAGGGATAGAGGGTGAAAGGTGTCGCACAGGGAGAAGTAAGAGTCATCACTCTTCCTGGAGGCATGTTTCAAGAGCCCGTCCTCCCAACTTTGCTCCCCCAATTCCTCCTCTGACAGGCCCTGCCTCCCGTGCCCAGGAGAGCTCTCAGAAGGGGTATTGAAAGTGACAGGACAGAGATCTCATGGAGAACATGGGATTCTTGGAACAGCCTGAGCTGGAGAGACAAGGAGAGCACACGCCAGCAGCATAGCCTGCAGCTGTCACATGCCCAGGGCTCTGCCAGCTCACCTGGCCCTGCTCTCTGACATTACACAAGACAAGCCCCAGGGCCTCCTCAAGCCCTCCCGCGAGGTCCCGAACTCAAAGTCATCAGAGCCAGAATGGACTGAGCTGAGTCTCTTACCTAAAGGATGTATAAGAGGAGGGAGGAGTGTCATCAGTGGAGTAAAGAAACCAAACATGCAGAGGGTCTGAAAGCTAGAATGGGGTTGAGTTCAAATAGTTCTCCAGAAAGACAACAAATACCCCAATTTGTCTTCCCAGGAAGAGTGCATGAGAATGTCCCCTTTCCTGCCCCTATGCCAGCACTATGTTATTTTTTAAAATCTTATTTCTGCAGATTGGGCAGGTTAAAAAAAAATTATATCACATTGTTTTTTATTTATACTACCTTTAGTAGGAAGGAAAACAATTCCAAATGTTTAATAACTATTTATTTTTTGCTTTTGTTAATTTTCTGTTTTTCTATAAGCTCATTGCTTGTTTTTCTATAGGTATGTTCATCTTTATCTTATTACATTGACAGACCTCTTTATGTGTTAAAGACATCACCCCTTTATCAGCTATATGGATTGCAAATGTTTTTCTCCAGTTGTATGCTTAACACAGTGTCCTGATTTGATCATAATAATAAGAAAAACAGTAATAATAATGACAGCTACCATTTTATTCTCAAAACAGTCCTGTGAGATGGAGTTTACTCAGAAGTTTTCCACCATTATCTTTCTGTATGGTTATGTGCAAGTTTGCTTTTTCCTATCAAATAAAGAGGAAAGGCTAAAAGCTTGGTCCATGGAATGAGATTGTCCTTGTTTGTTTCTGAGGGACCACTTATTATGTGTGTGACTTTGTACATTACTCAAAGTCTTTGTCTTTCAGCTTCTTCATCACTGAAGTAGGGATAACAATAATCTAACTCATGGAGGTCTGTGGATAGAAAAAGAATATGTATATTGTAGACCAGTGCCTGGCACATCATAAGACCTCAATTGTTGTTATTAATTATTGTTACTATCTGTTAATCATCCTTGTGGTCATTATTGCATGTGATCTTGAAACAGTTTAACATTCTTGATAAACATGAAGGTTTAGAGATTTAAAACAGCCATCTTTTAAAAACAACTGCCGGTTCTCTGGTTGCTGGAGTGAAAAGGATGCATTTCACATGTGTGACCCTCTTCAAAATTCTCAGCCACTGTTTAGGAAACGAGTCCCTCTTACAGTGTCCTTATGTTTTTTCCTAGATGTATACCATGGCGAGGGAGTTTCAGGGTAAAGATACTGCCCTGGGGCTCCCCTGGTGGCGCAGTGGTTGAGAATCTGCCTGGGAAGCCCTGGTCTGGGAAGATTCCACATGCCGCGGAGCAGCTGGGCCCGTGAGCCACAACTACTGAGCCTGCGCGTCTGGAGCCTGTGCTCTGCAACAAAAGAGGCTGCGATAGTGAGAGGCCCGCGCACCGCGATGAAGAGTGGCCCCCACTTGCTGCAACTAGAGAAAGCCCTCGCACAGAGACGAAGACCCAACACAGCCATAAATAAATAATTAAATGTTTAAAAAAAGTGTTAAAGGCCCAATAATCAAGATAAATAATATTTTATTGCAATATTTAAAAATAAATTGAATGTGTATGACACAAATGAACCTATCTACGAAAACAGAAATGGACTCACAGACATAGAGAACAGACTTGTGGTTGCCAAGGGGGAAGGGGATGAGGGAGGGATGACTGGGAGTTTGGGATTAGCAGATGCAAACTATTATATATGGAATGGATAAACAACAAGGTCCTATTGTATAGCACAGGGAACTATATTCAATATCCTGTGATAAACCATAACGGAAAAGAATATAAAAAAGGAATATATGATATATGTATAACTGAATCACTTTGCTGTACAGCAGAGATTAACACAACATTGTAAATCAACTATACTTCCAAATAAATAAATAAATAAATAAATAAATAAATTTAATGCAAAATAATCCCTGATGAACAATTATCAAAATTTTAAATGACAGGATCTGACCCTGCATTGGTACAACTCGTGTACCCCACCTCATCCTAAATCCAACCCTGTCAGAATGGGTCTTGATTTAAAATTCAGATATTTTGTTCATCAGGGATTTTTGCATTAATTTTGATTTTTAAAAATTTATTTCTCTATATTGCTCAGGGCGTTTTGGTGCTCCTTCAATTTTGCGTGTGAAGTGAGTCCCTCACTCACCTTACCTAATCCCAGTCCTATGTAGGATTCACTCTTGGCTCTCATCAAATGACTCAAAGAAAAAGGACAAGGAATTAAAACACATGCAGAGTTTATGGTTTAATTCGGTAGATTTTTTTTTTTTTATTAAAACAGAATAAAAAGATCCCAGCTCAGCAATACTGAAAGGATAAATGCATTTCACTCAAGGCATGACCCCATGTCCACAATTCAGGTGCGCCTCAGGGGGAACCAGCATCAGTGCCTCCGAGAGAGGAGACGAGAGGGCGGCCGACTCAGATGCTGGTCTCAGGTTATTCATCGTATCTCTGGATATTAACTGGCCCCATGTCATCACAAGTGACGACAATAAACCCCTCTGTGCGGGAAATGTGGTAGCTGCAGGCAGGATATCTGGTGCCTTCAATGAGCTTGCAGACTGTCATTTTGAACTTGGTCTCACTCTGGAAGCAGAGAATGGTGGAATGGTTTTGGCAAGCCACCTTCCTGAGAGAATTGCAAACACTGCTGATATTTCGAGGCCTCTCATGGACGAAGACATGCTCCTTTTTGCAGGTGGTGTTGGGTTCCTTGATGAGTCTTTGTATGACCATGTGGTTGCAGTACCTTACAGGAACGTCACTCTGAGGGTAGTCCACATGCAGCTGGTCTAAGGTTGCCGCCATTACTTCCCCATTCAGCTCATTTTCCCAGAATAGAAGCAGCAGGAAAAGTATCACCATTAGTACCATCAGGGGTATGAGGTCGTTCACCTCTTTTGCTCTAACTCCTATAGAGTAAGAGGAGACAGAAAATATCAGAGGGTCATCAGATTCCTCCAGCACCATCCCCTGACTTTGCTCCCCTAGCCTTTGATATTTTATTTCCTTCTCTCTGTTAGTGAAAATCGTGCTAAACCTGAAGGTCCAGCTGGAGGTACAACTCCTCAAGAAAGCCCTTTCTGACCCTTTCAGCTCTCAGAGTTTGGCATTGAACTATTCTCTAATTTTTCCTGTTGTATTGTGTTTGTTGGCTTCCACAGCTCCTTGACAGTCAGTATCTCGTTTCCTATTTCTCCTGAATCCATCAGAATGTTTAACACAAAGCAGAACATACAGAAGCTATCAAAAGTACCCTTGTCTGATTGTTTTATTCCTATTGCTGAATGACTTTCTTTCCCATAATTGTTTTAACCTTGATCCCACCAAATTCCATATGATTTTAGCACTGTCTATTAATCCGTTCTTCCCAATTCCTTCCTAATCTCTCCCTCTGTCAATCCTACTTGGTTCTGTGCTAGATCCTCTCACCTTTCCTTTTTGCTGTAACTCTCACAGGTAACATATCCTTGTGATCATGGATCCAAGAAAGTCCTTTGTGTCTCACTGTTCCCAGACAATAACTGGTAGGGAGCCAGCTGAGTGTGGGGAGGCCAAGGGGAAAGAGCAGAAAGGGAGGAGCCCGTAGGAGGGGAGTGTGCATGGCTGCCATCAGGAAGAGAAGTTACTTTCAGAGGGACAGTTGGGTAAGGCAGGTCCTGAAGGTGTCCTCACTAAACAAGCGTTGACATTTCAAAACATTTATTATAGTCCTGAAGTGGGCCAGATGCAGTACTGTTTATTTTCCAAATTTTCATCAGTCCTTACACAAACCTGTGAAGTAGCTGTTATCTCCATTTCATTAATGAAGAAATGAGTTGCAGAAAGTTTCAGGTAGAGATGTGAGATGGCAAGAGTAAAAAAAATCTCACTTTCTCAATGCTTAACCCTTGAACTCCAGTTTCAGCAAGTTTCACTCTCACATGGTGTCCAGGACAGGGCAGAAACAATTCCCTGACCTTAACATTAGTCTTGATAAAGCCCTGGACTCCTGGCGAGTATGGCAATGGTTTCCAAACTCTGCTGAACATTGGAATCTCCAAGGCATTTTTTAATGCCACCTTGAGGCATTCTGCTTTAATTAGCATTGAGTAAGACCTGGGAGTTGAGATTATTAAAAGCTTTCCCAGTGACTCTAATATGCAACAAAATTTGAGAACCACTGAATTATAGTATACTTGGGAGGCCTACATGGAAAATTAGTAGATGAGGGCTTGGTAAAAGATAGTGAGTGGCTCAAGGCATTGAAACAATAGAATTCTTTTTGTTGTCAACATCTCCCAGTCTTTGATCTAGGAATGGAAAAAATGGACTTAATTGTACTATTTCTTGCTCTGAAATGATTTCTTTTTTGGAAAGACAGCTACATAGCCTCCTTTGTATGTATCTGTGTCTTTCTAATTGTCAAGTAGAAAGCTATTTGGGGGTTAAAAATTGTCTGGGAAAGACAGAGAATCCTAGAAAAGACTTCAAAGAATGTGTCTCTTTCTATGCAACAAAAACAAAAGCATAATTCCAGACCATGAAAATGAACAAGCAGGAGGTTATTATTTACTTTCCAAAAACTTTCATTCTGATTGTCCTTTCACAATTCAAACTGCTCTGTTATGGATATGTGTTGCAAAAATGCCACAATGGTATAAGTGCATAGTTAATTGTTGACAAATTTTTCAGTTAACAAATTTTGATTTGCACACCATCTTGCAAAAACATTTCCATTGTGTAAAAAGAACTCTTTCTACGTATTGTAGCATGTTCAATATTTCCTGCCAGGACTTCCAAGCAGCCAAATTACAGATGTTATACTAAGTTTACAGGCAAGGAATCAACCCTTGTTACAAAATTTATCCTCAACTGAGGCAACTCGACCTATCTCTACATTTTGGAGTATTACCCTCCTGAAATAGAGTTAAGACTGATTTCAAATGTTTAATAGTGCTGGCAGCCTTGGAGAAGATATTTGTAATGCCTAAAACCAACTAAGGATTAACATCTAGATGTAAGGAATTCCTTCATATCAACAATAAAAAGACATAAAAACTCCAGAAGAGAAAAGATTGTCAAAAGTTATAAAAAGTCAATTTCAGAAGAGGAAGCCAAAATGGATGATGAACAATTCTTAACTTCGTTAGTAATCAAATAAATGGAAATTAACATAACCAAAAGATATCGATTTATAACTATTGGATTATCAACAATTAGAAAATCTAATATCAAGTGCTGGAAAATATGTTACTGGGCATGAGAATTGGTGTAGTGATATTGGAAACTAATCTGGAAATATTTGGCAAAATTATGAATGGGTATAATCTGAGACTTTGTAAGCCCGTCCCGGGCATAGACTTCAACATAGTTCTTCCAGATGTAGTACGTGCAGGGATGTTCACCATGGCATGATTGGTGGCAGAAAAGAGCTAAAGGTAACTGAAATGTCCCTCATGAAGGGGATGGACAGGTAAAGATGTGTTACATACATAAAATAAAATAGTATAAAACAGCTTCAAATAATGCACTAGCTTTACAAATAGCAATAGGCTATTTGGTGTGGTGTGAAAAAAAGAAACAATGAAAATCATTTCCAGTTGATTTAAATTGAAAACACGCATGCTCCAAAATAATACAAAATATCTTCCAAGGACATACAATATTTAAGTAGGATGGAAGAACGTGGATTAAATACTCTAAGACAGATGCCCATGAGGATGAGAGAAATAGAAGCAGGGGTAAGGAATAAAAAGGGAAAATAATAAAATTGAATAAAAGAAAAGAGAGGCCTAGCATGCGCCATAAACAGAATATGATCAACTCAATTCTGCGCACCTGAAGAGGGAAGGGAGGAAAGAAGAAAAGAGGGAAAGAAGGAAGGAAGGGGATGGAGGAGGAAGAGAAGGAGAAGGAGGAGAAGAGGAGGAAGAAGAAGGAAAGGGAGGGAGAAACTGGGCCTATTATCAGATGATTGCATTTGACCTAAAGTTCCCACCACCCTCCCTTTGCTAAGACTCAAGTCACCCTCAGGAGACTGCAGGAGGCAGGTAGCTGCTGGAGACTAACATTAGTGCCAGGATGTAAAACAACATTAGTAGTTCCCCTCACTACTCATTTTGTCAAATTAATAAGCTCTACTCCAGGACTGCTAGAAACCGACCCAGCTCCAGTATTGGAGCTTGCATATGTCCAAGAACGAGCTGCTCCTGATTTGGGCAGAACATGTTCTGAATCAGAGGCTGTCATCAACCTCAGCCTTGCAGGTACAGCCCAGGCTATTCACACAGGAGAAGGGAGGTCCTGTACTCCCTTGGGGGCAAACCAAGCCTTGTGTGTGTGTGTGATTTTACTTGTATTCCTGAAATGAAAGCCACCAGGTGATAGGCCAGGGGAGGTCAGGTTGAGGGGAGGTTGCCGTAACCATATCAAACAGCTGCTTGGTAGGCCCTTCAGCTTCCCACTTCTGAGAATGCTTTGATCATAGCGTACCTGGCTTCTTATGTGTGTCCCCAGGCTGAGCCCTCAACAGTTTCCTTTGAATCCTCATCGAGGAAGGAGCATTAACCCAGCTTTCCCCTACAGCACCTCCAAGCACATTCACAGCTTTCCTGCCATTCCCAGCTCTGCTCTCCTCTTGGGGGCCAGTTCCAGCTTCCCTGAAAATCAGATAAGATTCCTTGAAAGCAGATGAGTGATGGCTAATCAGCAAATAATCACCAAGGCCCTAAAGAACCCAGATGCAATAAAAAATAAGTAAACAATCAAAACCAAAAATAAAACCCACCACCAACAAAAAACACCCTCCCTTTTCAGAAGTCTCCAGCTAGAGCAAAATGAGCAGAGGCCTGGGAGTCATGAAAGCAAGGTTCCTATCTTCATACTGGCTTTGCCACTAACTAGCTCTGTGACCCTGAGCTTAATTCCACGGGCCTCACTGACCTCCTTTGAAGTGGCTCAGGGAGTTGGCAGAGTTGGTGGAATGCATGAGATAAAAACAGAGAACAATTTTAGAGTGGATAACACACATTCAGTCGTAACCTTCCCTGATGCAGGGCTCTGTGCTTGCTTATTAGAAAGCTGAAATGGGAGTCCCCATGGCTTTTTGTGCAAACCCTACTATATCACAGTAATCTTTTTAAAACACAAATCTAGTTCTGTGCCTGTGCTCTCCACCCACACACCCACCTAAACGGTGTCAATGGCTTTTCATAAGTCTTTTTTTTCCCATAAGTCTTAAAATAATGACCACAGTCCTTACCGCTGCCTACCAGGCCTTGCAAGGGATCCTCACCCAAACCACTCTTCCTCTCTCTCTCTATCTCCTTACACTCCCCTTTTCAGTTCCCTGAACTCATCAGGCTTCCTCCCAACTCAAGGTTTTAACATCTACTTTCCTCATTATGTTCCTTACTCCATTCACCCCTCCCCATTCTACCTGCTTAAATCCTGTGTGTGCCTCCTTTCCTTAGACAAGCCTTCCCAGAAACCCCAGGGGAAGTGAACAGCCTCTGTTTTGCTTGCGTCACACTCTGTCTGTACTTTTCCTTTGTGGCCCTTATCACTAGCGTAATAAATTAACTGTATTTCTTAGTTTTTGAAAAACTATTTGATTGTTTCATGAGGGCAGAAACCATACCTGTCTGGTTCCCTGAAGTAATCTCTGTTCCAAGCATAGTGCCTGGAATACAACAAATGTTCAACAAACATTTGCTCAAAAAATACTCTTTAAATATTGATTGAATGGAAGAATCCATGAGTAAATGTCCTAAAAGAACTAGATTTTGCTCTGTAACAACAGTATCAAAAAGCTATCCTTTGCAAAACTTAACAATCCTTTTTGATACTTTTGGTGGGACCCTGTAGCACCATATGGACATAAGATCAGAAAGATCAATAAAAGGAAAGAAAAATGTTGATTCACTTCTACTTGAAGACTTTAAATCTGTGATTGCCACTCTTAACTCTCACCTTTAGCTGTTAAAGAACAACTCAAGAGTTTTGCTAGTGGCTGCTAGCTCTGTTTTCTGCTTTCCCTCTATAGCCATGGGATGCCATCTACTTTAATAAGTAGTTCAGCTTAATCCCATGAACACCATCTCCCTGGACAATAACACAGCTCTCTCCTCTATAAGTTCCACCTGCATATAATGTACACGGAAGGATCAGCAGAAAGTAATGAGGTCCCTAGGAATTAATTTTTAATCTGCAAGATCTTAAAGGGAAGACCCATGGTAATACTTAGTTTGTCCACAAGGGGGCAGATTTCAACTTGCGGTCATAGCTCCTGAGAGCAGAGACACTTTGCCTATTCATATGTACTTTGTGACCATCAACAGGTTTTCACCCCCTGTTTCATATACTCCTGCCGGCATTCTCCCCACATGTGAGCAATGTCTCCTTAGGACTCATACTCAGAGTGATCCCTCATCACAAAACCTGGTCAAGTGAAGTTGATGAAGTCCTGCTGGGTTATACACCTCCTTCCCTAACCTTCTTTTTCCTCTCCTCTGCAGTCTCCCTTTTATGGACTTTTGTTCCTCATCTTGTTAAGTCACTTGTTTTACATACTCTTACAGAATGGCTAAATGCAACCCTACAGAGTGACCTCAAAACACCACCTGGTTCAGAATTTGCCCAAAGCCATGGAAGCCTGAAGCAGCCCCGTACTTCAGCATTTCTGCCTGGAGAAAGTTTGCAACAGAAGTCAATGGCGCTGATGCACGATTTACAGCTGCGAGAGCCTACTCTGTGCCTTTCTTTATGTCCAGTTGGGAGAACTTTTCAACCCTTCTGTAAAGCATTTACAGGTCCATACTGTGGCCGAGAAGGAAAGCTGCTAGAGAATATATTTCAGGCATGGCCCTCCCTCAGCCTTTCCCAGAGGATGGCACACACAGTGGATAACCCACACTGCAAGAGCCCCTCTATTCAAGTCCCCAGTACCTCCATGCTCTTTATTCCCCTCAGTGTCCAGGATCTGGGATTCCTGTTTGATTTAAAACAGTTCACACAGAGAATTCCCTGGCTTCCAGTGGTTAGGACTCTGCTCTGTGGCAATAAATAAATAAATAAATAAATAAATAAATAAATAAATAAATAAATAAAATAAAATAAAACAATTCACACAATTCATTAAACAAATATTTATTGAGTGTCTATTAGGTGCTAAGAACTGTTTCAGCCTCTGAGCAGGAGGCTTTGGCAGTAAAAACAACAACAACAACAACGATGCCCTGTTCTTGCGGAGCTTCTATTCTAGTGGTTGGGGAGGGAGAATTCAACAACAGCGAGAGCAGCAGCAAAAGTCAGGTGGTGGTACGTGCAAAGAAGAAAATTAAAGTAGAGAAGGGGGAGTAGAGAGCAAAGGGGTGCTATTTCATGCACAGAGGTCAGAGCCATGCAGATATGAAGGAGATAAGATTGAAAGCAGAGAGAAGAGCATGTGCAAAGTTACTGAGGTGGGAATTTCTGAAGAGTACTAGAGGCTAATGCAGTGGGGAGGCAGCTGACAAAGGGAGAGATGGTAGGCGATGAGGTCAAAAAAGTGAGGGGAGTCCAAGAAATGGCAAAGTCATGTAGAGATTTTTAAAGCCATGGCAAGGAGTTTTAATATTATATGAAATGAAATGGGGATGCATCAAAGGATTTTAAGCAGAGCAATGATCAGCTCTGTCCTAGGCTTTAATAGGATCATTCTCTATGTTAGCACAAGTTCATGTGCCCAATGCACAGTGAGGCCAGACAAACTGAAATGTCAGAGTTTGGAGCAAGAGAAAGGTTTATTGCAGGGCCATGCAAGGAGCCGGCTGGCTCTTGCTCTAAAAAATCCGAGCTCCCTGAAGGGTTTCGGCAAAGCATTTTTAAAAGCCAGGTGAGGGATGGGAGTCGCAGGGTGTGTGATCAGCTCATGCACAGTTCTCTGATTGGCTGATGGTGACGAAACAGAGCAGTGTCACAGGGGTTAACATTATCAGTCCTTAGGCTCCAGGAGGCCTGGGGCTGTGTGCTAAAGGTCATCAAGTAGTTAACATCTTCCATTTGGTGGGGGGTTTTCACATCTGTAAAACAACTCTGGAAATGTGCATCAAATACTGTTATCTAGGTACTTCAGAGAGGAGCTAAAGCAGAGGATATGGGGGAAGGCCTGTCCCGGGAAGGTCCCATAGGGTCCTACTTGGTTACATCTATGCTGCATTGAGAATAGACATCAGGGCCAACCAGGGAGGCTTGCTAAGGGGCTCCTGCAATAGCGCAGGGGAGAGGTCGTGGTGCCTTGGAGTACAAAGGTGGTGGAGGAGGTGGTGAGAAGTGTCTGGACTCTGGAAATATTCTAAAGGCACAGCCAACATCATTTGTTACAGGACTGACCGTAGGTTATAAGAGAAAGCACTAAAAGATGATTCCAGGATTATTTGTTTCACAGTTCTTCCACATGTCTGAAGAGGTACTAGAAGTTAAATACTCAGGAGAATAATTAAGAGTGAGGTGAAAAATACCTGTGGTTTCTAGGTCTTGTTCATCAGGTGAGTCAGGGCACATCAGACTGAAATAAGAGGATGTGAACACTGCATACCCAGCAGGTAAGGAGCGAGTAGGGGTGAAGGGCATAACCATGTGGGGACCCCATCCTCAAAGACTCCAATGTAATTGGTTCGGTGTTGGACACCGCAGTGAATGGTTAAATAGTTTTACAGGTTAAGCCTAATCTGCAGGCAGGCTTGAGCGTCCCTGTTGAGAAGTTCACTCCCAGGGTGCTGTGCTACCGGTGACTCCCGCACCCCGACGCACACACCCAAGGGCCCTGGAATGTTAGACTTGACTGAGGGAGGGAGTCCAGGCTTTCTTTGACGAGACACGTCGTTGCACTTGCTGACCTGCGGAGGTCCCAGCACCCTGTGGGCCCCCAGGCTTACAGTGGAGGAAAATTGAGGGTTATGCGAAGCTGTTTATATAAAATACACCTCCCTAAGTCCCGAAGGAACAATTCCTGGCTGATAATAAAAAAACTATAAAAGAGAAATGATGGTTGATTTTAGAAATAATGATTTCGTAGAAGAAATACTGAATGAAATATACCTAATAACATGTCATTTATCCTCGTGAATTAATAATACAAGGAGCATTGGTCTAAAGATACATATAAATCTGCAATAGTGGAGTATAAACTGGTGTTCATACTGTAATAGTAGCTACATAGGGTGCTTGCTTAAGGTGATGGTGTTTAACATCAATAAATCAGAGGCTTTATGGGAGGTAAGGTAAAAACCGAGACCGCTGCTAGGAAAAGCAGGGCTCGTCCGGGATTTGAACCCGGGACCTCTCGCACCCTAAGCGAGAATCATACCCCTAGACCAACGAGCCACACGAGATTTACTTGCATTTCTAAACTTTAGTATAGAAACTTTTCGCCACGTCCACGGTTGTAAACTCTTCTTTTACTAACTGTGGGCATGGATGACACCTAGTGGAGGAACAAATCACTGCACGCTCTCGTCCAAATTCCCGAAAGCAGTGCCACACATCTTTTTTAGTAAAAAAGATTCAGGATCAACAATAATTACGCTGCATGTTTTCGCTTCCGAATGGGCCAAAGATGCTGCGGGAATGATGGCAGGCAATCTCATCAGGGACAGTCACAGGCTGAAGGGTGATCCCGTGGCACTGGGGAGGGGAGAGGACCCGCGTTCCCAACAGGGCGTCTCCCTGACGGGTACCGACCCCTCTGCCCGCTGTCGGCCGGAGAGCTGGGCCCAGGTCCGGAGGCTTCTTCTGGCTTCGGCATATTACTGACCGGTTCCTGGGCTCGGCCAGGCCGGGACGTCTCTGGCCGTGCCTTACATGCTACGGAACTCACCGCCCGGTGAGCTTCCGCGTTTCCTCCGGGAAGATCCAGGCGCCTTCTCTCCGCAGGACCCCAGACTCAGCATCTCAAGTAGCGAAAGCTCTCGCCGTGTGGCGCCCTCCATGGAGAGCCCGCCAGAGGTCCGAGAGGGCCCCGACTCTCCCGGGTGACCGCCTATACCTGGCTCAGGCAGGCGCTCCGTACCCGTTAGAGCTAACAAAGGTTGTCGGGTCTCTCGAGACTCCCTGCGCTTGTGTAATACGACTCTTTCCATCAATCTCAGGCACTGTGGCTTCAAAGAAGAAAGCAAAACAAATCGGGAAGAAAGGGGGAAAAAAGAGATACGAAGAGCCTCCTAAAAAGATAAATATGTGAACCATGTGGCGTGGAGAGAAGGGGAGGAGAGTAGAGTGTACAGGATACGCTTTGCAAACGCTCGTCATAGGGTAGCGTGGCCGAGCGGTCTAAGGCGCTGGATTAAGGCTCCAGTCTCTTCGGGGGCGTGGGTTCGAATCCCACCGCTGCCAGGCACTTTTTGTAGCAGTCTGAGTGTCACAGCCACGAATGCGCTGGTCCTGCCACTTAAAGACAGTTTCTCTACTTTCCTCTCTTGTCCAAACGCTTGTCTATACTTAGTAGAGAATCCGGGTTTGCACTGTTTTGCGACTTCTCATGTTTCTGAGTCTTTCATAAGTCAAAGTTCTTTAATGATGCACAATAACACCATCGTAAGATCATAATAATGCCTTTGAATCCATGGTTTCCCATAGGCAAGGTGCTAGGACTTTAATATAAACCTGTAAGCTTTGCTTTGCCTTTCTTCACTCAGCCAAAGGGCATATTATGAGCACTTTTATTGTTATTGACACTGCTCTGCTGTTGGGGAGTACAGAAAAAATGAATAAAACACGATGCCTGTCCGCAAGGGAAGCTCACAAAGCACACTGGAAAAGTAAGCCATACTATTTGAAAACAGTCTCGGAACATTGTAAGACACCACCATGCAGCAAACAAAGGCAGTGTAAAGGAAGGCAGTGCAGTGAGGTGGAGAGGGTGGTGTGGGTGTGGAAACGCCGGGCTCCGCTGCGGCTGTTAGACCACCAGAGTCCTATTCTCACACTACTAGCTGTGTGGCCTTAGGCAAATTGCTTATCTTCTGCGTGCCTCAGTTCCTTCATGTGTAATATGGAGATTCCTCATGGAAATATTATAAAACTTAGTTCACACATGTAAGGTGCTTAGAACAGAGTTCGGCAATCAAAAAATGTTAAGTGTTTTCATTGCTTAAACACATCTTTTGCCACATTTCAGACCACAGGTCTGTCTCTTTCTTTTCTCCCATCTGGGTTGAAATTCCACTAGAGATTAGATAATAAAAGATCAAATTGACCACAGAAAGCTACAGTAAAAATGTAGAAATGTGAAAGTCCTGTAATTATCAATATAGATATTTGTCATTCTGATACCCACAGATAAGCAGTTTAGTAGTTTCTTATTGAGGAGAAGCCTGAATTGGATACTTGGGCCAAAGTGGAGAGACAAAGACTGATTTAGGCTCTCCATTTGTATTGTAAACCAAAACCATGGCTCCTGTCCTTTGGGAAGATTCCAATCTGAGTCTACAAAAGCCAAAAATAAATGCTGTTTAATTGTGGCTTCTGGAGGCCAGCAGGTGCGTCCAGGAATATGGTAATATTCATTCATTCATTCATTCATTATTAATCACCTACTATACGTTGTACACAGGGCTAAGTGCTGAGGGCACTGCAGCGAGCATAACAAAATTTTTTCTCTTGTGGAGCTTACATCCTAAGAGGGGAGGAAAGAGAAGAAAAAAAGAAATAATTAAATGTATATAAATGTGTCAAGTAGTGATAAATGCTGTGAAGAAAAATAGATTTGTATAGGGGCTAGTGAGTATTGGGGGCTATTTTGGAAAGAGTGGTCAAGGAAGGTGTCTCTAAAGAGGTGACGTTTGCGCACAGAAGGAATAAGAAAGGAAGGTATACAAATATCTGAGGGAATAATATTCCAGAAAGAGGAAACAGCAAGTGAAAGGTCCATAATAGGAAACAAGGTCCATGTATTTGAGGAATAGTAAGAAGGCCAGTGTAGCCAGAAGAACGAGTGAGATGGAGGAGGAGGGGGTAGGAGTCGGGATCAGAGGGATAGTCAAGGCCAGAACATGCAAGGGCAAGATCGTGGATTATATTCTATGTGTGAGGAGTTACTGGATGTTTTTGAACTGAAGAGATTTTTTTTTTTTTTGCTTGTATTTTAATAGGATAATTCTGGCTGCTCTCTAGAGTAGGGAGTAGAGAGGAAGTAAGAAGATGACTTAGAAGGCTATTGTGGGAGTACAGTCAAAAGATGAAGGAGAGTTTGGACTAGGGTACTAGCAGTGAATGCGTTGGGAAATGGATGAAGGTAGACCCAATCGGATTTGTTGGTAGAGTGGATGTAATGTATAGGGGAACTGGATGAATGATGGATCTATTTTCTGAGACATGGATGGAGGTGGAAGGGCAGTTGGAAGAGGAGTGGCAGGAGATCAGGAGTAGTGTTTGAGACGTTAAAATTTCAGATACCTACAACTCATTCACGTGGGGCAAGCAGGTGACTATATGTACAAACCTAGGTCAAGGCTTATGATACAAATTTAAGGATCATCAGTATAGAGACGGTATTTAAAGCCAAATGATTGGATGAGTATATGTAGACTGATCCAAAAAGGAGGACAAGAAGACATTTGTAAATTGAGAGTTTGGGAAAGCAGGGGCTAGCAAAAGAGACTAAAAAGTAGCCTCCTGAAATGAGGAGTATAGTATCCCTATGCTGCTGGGAAGTCAAGTAGGATGAAGAGTGAGAACTAACCTTTAGATTTGGAAACAAAGTCATTAGTGACCTTGACAAGAGTGGTCTCCGTGGAGTGGTGGAGACAAAAGTCTGATTATGATCTTGAAGGACTGGAG
Source organism: Balaenoptera musculus (assembly GCF_009873245.2). Lineage (NCBI taxonomy): Eukaryota > Metazoa > Chordata > Mammalia > Artiodactyla > Balaenopteridae > Balaenoptera > Balaenoptera musculus. The sequence goes on from NC_045786.1 coordinate 99,801,027, forward strand.
ATACTATGTATGCTGATGGGAATGATCTTGCACACTGGGAGAAATAGCTGTTGTGTGTTGGGGTTGTAGAAGGGAATGTTGATTGCAGAAATCATGCCCTTGAGTAAGGGAGAGCAAAGGGGATTAATCTGATGAGAAAGTGAAGGAGTTGCCTTAAATAGGATGAGCCTTGAAACAGGAGGGAAGACAGAGAATATGAGTGTGGATGTGGGTGAAGTGGCTGCAGGAAGGGGATATAGTTCACTTCTAAAGGAGTTATTCTTTTCTGTAATAGTTATTCACTTAATAAAGAAAGTTGATAAGGATCCACAAAACATTTTTTTAAAATTTAGCCTTTAAAATTTGCCTTTGGGGATTTACATTCCCTCCTTTCTCTGCTGCTCTGCTAGAGTTAACAGAATTCGTTCCCTACTCCACAGGAGTGTTTTTTAAAAAAGAGGCGGAGGTGCGGGGGAGGAGAAAGAAAGAGAGAAAGAAAAGACACGACATATATGATAATACATAAAAACTCTTTTAAAGGATAATTATCACACTCATAAAATGGTGATTATGTTAGTATATTTGAGATCCCAGTTCCCTCGGGGAGGAGGGGCGGGGGGGGATGGGGAACAGCCCCCGTATTTAGCACTATTTGAAGTTGCCAAGCAGTTTCCCAAACACTATTTTATTTTACTGAACGGGGTCCCTGGAGGTAGGCAAGGAAAGGGAACGTGTTACCATTTCCATTTCACAGCCGATGCACTGAGAGGTCAAGAGACTTATCCGCTCTCGGACCTGCCACGTCCGCCTACCAGCCGGGGAAAGTGGGGAATCGCTTCGTCAGACAGAATTCAACAGATAACTTGGAGCTGTCCCTAACTTTGCTCTTTCACATCCTAGGGGGCCTTTGCGCCACTTTTCAAAGCACAGTAAACAAAATATGGAACTTTGCTCTTTCACATCCTAGGGGGCCTTTGCGCAACTTTTCAAAGCAGAGTAAACAAAATGCGGTGACAGACGTATATTAAATAAGTATTTATTAGAAACAGGAAAACAGGGCTCGTCCGGGATTTGAACCCGGGACCTCTCGCACCCTAAGCGAGAATCATACCCCTAGACCAACGAGCCACGCCGTAGCCAGCCTGTAATTCGGCCTCAAGGCTCACTCACGTCACTGGGCGTTTCTCAAAGAAATGTGAGTTTGAGAGGCTTCTACTGGAAGGAATGCGTGTTTGTTAACCCAGCCCGCACAAGCCTCACGCCGTCGAGAGGCATTTATCAGCTGCTATGGTGTATCCAGACCGGGAGAACAGCAGGGAAATCACTATGCGTCCGTTTTGCTTGAACGTCCTCTCAGGCGCTGCCGAGCAGAGGTGAGATCTGCCGAGCACCGCCGCGTTGGCACCGTCTTCCGGCCTCTGCCGCTTTGAGGCCTCGGAGGGAAAAAATATCCCACAGGCCCCAGCGAGATTTGAACTCGCGACCCCTGGTTTACAAGACCAGTGCTCTAACCCCTGAGCTATGGAGCCCTCGCCCGAGAAGGGGTTCTCTATCTTCCATGTTATACATGTATTCAGTACGCCTAGCATCTGTTAAATGAAATGGAATTTTGACCCGGGCAAAAATACAAGATATTCTACAAAACTGAAATTTTTCCGTGTCCTGTCAACCTCTCGAAAAGGCTCCACTTGGAGCAGAGCCACTACTAGACTGTCTTCTAGTCCCTTATCTTGATACTCTGCTGAGACATCGCCGTCTGCGCCTCTGGTGCCCAGAAAGGATGCATAATACAAGCACTCTAGAAACCTGGGCACACGGGAGACCCACCTGAGAATTAAGAGGAGCATATAGAGGTTATCTGATGGGCAGGGAGGTTATGGTGCACTCCCTTCCCTTAATATAGTGGTAAAATCTGCAGAGAAGGTGAGAAGAGGTTTACCACGCGGTTTTGTCCTTTCTGAACAGAGCCCCAGACCCTTGTTTGTATATTGGAATTAATACCTCTCTCTCAAACAAAGGTCCAGGGTTAGGAGCAAGCAGGAAAAAGAAGTGCTGGGGAGGAAGATTTTAATCCTTCCTTAAGGACATATGGATTTACATATATCTTTGGTTTGAAAATAATACAATTTTTTTAAAGGATTGTGTTTTCACTTTTTAGAGACCCTGTTTTTGTAAGCTAGTAAACAGGAACTAAAATTTTATTTATTTGTTTGTTTGTTTGTTTATTTATTTAAATAGGTACAAAAAATCTTGTACCTATTTCTTACTGCAAATATAGTCATAGACTAGAACACTGGGGAAAAGGCACTGATTCATGCAAGCCCAAGAAGTGAACCACTTCTGTTTAGTAAGGTTTAGATCCTCTGACCACAGGCCTGCTAGTGTACTCACTATTTTTTAATGTCATTTGTCAAAGATCATGAAGTCTGTAAGAAATCTGAAAGCTCATGATTCATTGTCTCCTTTCATTTTCGTTGCATAAATGTAAAACATGGTGACACTGACCTTACAAATTTATAAGGAAGAAAAATTCCCTATTTAGACAGATAAAGTAAGGCCGTTATGGCAGATAGTCTAGGTTCAGGGATGAGTCATGGGGAGGCATCACACTGTTGTCCTAAGGTGAGATGAAAGTGTACAATTGCCCAGGGCCAAGAATGTAATAGATCTTCTGTGGCTTGACAAGAGCTGCTCCTCCCAACACTGCCTTGGTGTTCAACCTTCAGTCTTTCTGCACCAGGCAATATCCTCCACTCCCTCAACCCTCAACCCAAGAGAACTACAAGGCTTTGTTTTAGCTGACTGCTCTGCCTGTGAGAATCAAGAATCAGGTTGCTGTACCTATTTGCCTACACAAGGCATTTTACTGGAGGAAACCTCCAAGGTGCTCAGCATGATAATCTCTTTGAACCTGAAGACAGACATCATAATTCTTAAGGAAACAGCAGGAATATCAAATCAACACTCTGAATCATGGGCGATGTCTTATGTTGGTGAGTGTTACACTGAGTACGTAATGTAGTGGTTAGAGAACACCTGGAGCAGTTTTTCAGCCTTGCAGAGTCACAGTGACCTAGTTTTGTAAACGAGGGTTCATTATTATCAATCATCTTTATTATTGTTGCTATTTTTGAAGAGACAGGCCTTCCGCAAAATTGCTAGAGTCAAAACTCTCTCCCCCGCAGCTCTCTCATCCCCTCGCCCTTGCCGTTTCTCCTCCTCTCTTTACTTGTTATTCTCTGGTTGTAGTCTTGGCTCCTCAGACCTTCTCCTAGAATCTGTTTCCTCATCCTCACCTGTCACAATTCAACAAGCTCACTTCTATTCCACCTATCTCCTACTCCTGAAGGCTGTCCAGGACCTTAGGTCAATCTCCCTCTTTCCCCCAGCCATTGTCCACCGCTCACTTTGGTTGGCCTGTCTGATTCTAGGAGGTTCCAAGGGTCCTTCCCACTAGTTTATTAGACTCAGAGAGCAACATCAAATATGGGCATGTCCCAGTGTGCTCTGGACATCAGAAGCTTGTCTCTGAAACAACTTGACTCTAGTAGAGATCTTAGGAATATTTTTCATTACTTTTTTGTTTGTTTGTATTTCTTCCATTTCCCCTCAACTTTTTTTGTTTTTGCAAAATTTTAATCCTAGAGTGGAAATAAATGAAGCCCAACTAAATGAGAACAAGCAAAGGCTAATCATTCAGAGCTTGCTGTAGCGAGGGAGTCAGCCACCATCACTTGCGTTTTGGCAGAGACTCAAAAGTAGACCCAGGAGTGGAAAAGCGTTATACAGGAAAAAGGGGAAGGCTCAGGTGCCCTGATTGGAGGCTGCTGGCCTAGGGAAGCTGCAGGTGGGTTAACTAGAAGCCAGGTATCCTATGTGATTGGTTAGGGATGCGTATTTGACTTTGTCTGGTTGATCCTAAGTTGGAAGCAGGGACTAGTATCAGGAAGGCTGTCAGTTACTAATCAATTCCTGGCCATTTGGAGCTAACTGTTACAGGGGTTCTTGTTTGGCTTCCCGGACTCTTACTAGACATAGTGGTCAGAGTTCCTACAAGTCTGACTTAAAGATGGTAGGCTGGCTTCCTGAGCTGGTAGATAACGGATTGGTTTCCTGAGCTGATTTCTGCAGGCTGTGGGCCAGAGTTCCATTGATATATATGGTCTGTCCATTTGTATATTCAATCTGCCACTAGAGGAAAGTTGAAAAAAACAGTACAATAATACCTGTATACCCCTAATTTAGAATCACTAATTATTAACATTTGCCACATTTACTACTTGTGTTGCCATAGTGTGTGTGTGTATGCATATTCATTCTTCTAAGTTTATGTTGTATTATTACAAAAGGAGAAGACATTTTCTTTTATTAAAGTGTAAGCTCCCAAGAAACAGGGATAATAACCTTGTTTGTTTCATATCTCATATCTATGATCCTTCATACCTAAATACCTCAACAGGCATCTCCCAAAATAAGAATTGAGAATAGAAGCATAACTTCAGTACCATATCACACCTAACAACATTTATAATAACTCTATGTAATCTAACAGTCCCTATTTTCAAATTTCCCCAATTGGTTCCCTCTAATTTTTTTAAAAAAATCTATATTCAAAGTATGTTTCTCACTGTGTTTAGTTTTAATGTTTCTTTAGTCTCTTTAAGTCTAGAAAATTCCCCTTTTCTCAGCCTTTCTTTTTTCATGGCAGTTGTCTTACAGGAGGTCTCACATTCTAGATTTGTCTGATTATTTCCTCATATTAGATTCAATTTAACATTTGATTTTGATTATTTCTTCATGACTGGATTCAGCTTACATATTTTTGTTGGAAACACTACCTCAGAGATTTTTAATACACTGAGGAACCCAATAATTTCCAGGACAGATGTCTAGGCTGTAGGAAAAATTAAATTTTTAATTACCCAAGCAGAAAGAATGAAGTCTAATAGGATTATTTTATCTATTTGCATGAAAATGCATTGTGTACCACTCAAGGAGCTTTTGTTCACGAAAGAGTCCTCCTTTATTTTTTGTTTTTGGAATTTTATTTTATTTATTTTTTTATACAGCAAGTTCTTATTAGTTATCCATTTTATACATATTAGTGTATACATGTCAATCCCAATCGCCCAGTTCATCACACCACCACCCCCTCCCCACCACTTTCCCCTCTTGGTGTCCATACATTTGCTCTCTACATCTGTGAAGAGACCTCCTTGATCTCATTGGGTGAAGACCTTGTAATTTTCAGCTTCATTGACCATAAAGTATCTTAAAAAGTCAAGGATTAATATAGAAAAGTAGGCACAATTACCAGAGTCCAGTCAATTATTCACCTTAGCAACATCCAAGTACATCTGTGGATAGGCAGACTGATTTCTAAGGTACATAGATTATTTATCTAAAATATCAAGGAACATGGTTTTGTAAAACTTTAGCCAAAAAAAAAAAAAGTTGTACTTGCCTCAATTTGTGCTTTCTTAAATTTATTTTCTTCAGTTTCCACAGACCTCTCACCCTTGGGAAACTGAGGCTGCACTCACTCTGGCAATTCTCAGTCACTACTTGTGTTGCCACCTGACCACTCTGTGTGTGTGTGTGTGTGTGTGTGTGTGTGTGCATGCATATTCATTCTTCTAGATTTATATTGTATGTATTACAGAAGGAGAAGGAGATATCTTCTTTTATTCAACGGCAAGCTCCCTACAAGCAGGGATATAACCTTGTTTATTTTCTGCACCTCCCCAAACCTGACGAAATGGTGAGTGCAGATTTATCTGGTGGATGTGAAGTGGGTTGTGTGCTACCTTGAAGGGCCAAAAGAAGATCCTATTTCTCAGTTTCAAAATGCCTCTTGGTAGATATTCCCCACTAGCCTAATCCTAAGTGCCTAAATCCATTATAATCACTCTTGTGTGTTCAAGCTGACCAAGATTTGAGCTGTATTGGAGTCAGAAGCTGGGAAAGGTAGTAGAAAAATCAAAGAAGAAAATCAAGTGTACATCAGACTTGATCTTCTTAAACCCAAAGCAGCCAGACTAGTATAATATTTTGCAGGGACTGAGTCAGGGCAGGGGAAGGAGGTTATTGCTACCTGCAGGATGAACAGAAACAAAGAATAAAGTATGTCTCATAAACTTCATCTTTCCATTCTGCTGGCCATGCCCTATTTCAGGGTTGCATTTCTTTTCACCTGAAGCTTGCAGAGGCAGTCAATCTGGTGAGATTGCTCCCTTTTGTCCCACCTCTTCCATAAACTCCAGTAAACATTGTAAGGACAAATAAAAATTTAAAGTAAGAGGCTTAATTTTCCCTGTTGAAAATAAAGGAAGGGATTTCCTTTCCCTTCTCTCCTTTTTCTTTGAACAGTTACTTTAGAAAATTCATAAGTATAAATACATTGCAGTACTTTGCATTACTGTAATGGTCAATGTGATGAACATATGAGACCACAATAAAGCTAAGTATTTAAGTAGGGGCTCAATAAATGCTGAAAAGACTATCTGATACATCCATCAAAAGGAACATATTATTTACCAGTATTTAATTTTTAGTAATATTTTTATAGTGCATGCAGAAAAGAGCCAGACCAATACCTGGATGGCTCTCTACTGGAGCTAGGGAGAGAGATTTACAGAGAGACCTCCTATAAGACAACTGCCATGAAAAAAAAGAGGCTGAGAGGAGGGGAATTTTCTAGATTAAAAGAGACTAAAGAAACATTAAAACTAAATGCAATGAGAAACACTGTTTGAATCTAGATTAAAAAAAAAATTGGAGGGAGCCAATTGGGGAAATTTGATGACATAGAGTTATTATAAATGTTGTTAGGTGTGATATGGTACTGAAGTTATGTTTCTATTCTTAATTCTTATTTTTAGGAGATGCCTGTTGAGGTATTGCAATGTAGTGCAAGTCTGGTGGAAACTTTCAAATGCCCTAAATTGAGCATAGAACAGTTGAAACATAGAGTACTTGTAAAAATTCTCTAACCTTTGGGGAATTTGTTAAGATGCCAATTCATAGGCCTGAGATTCTGCATTTCTAATCAACTACCAGGAGATGCTGATGCTGCTGGTCCTTAGACTACACTTTGAGCATCAAGACTTTGAGGTAAATTTCCTGCTTTTATATAAATTTTCATCACCTGGATTATTGCCAAGGTATGGATGGCAGGAAATCTAAGGTTAAATTCTCCAGTAATATTGCAGAATGCTAGAGCCTAAAATACTAGTATCCCACACTGAAAACGGAAGGAATAGGCATGTGCCAGACAAACACAGCACATTTTATCTGTATCAGGCATCATTCCAAATGTCTTCAGATAATGGACAATTAAGTATTTGGTAAGGTTGGCACTCCACTAGGAAAGCTGAGACTTCTGGCTTTCAGGTCTCTGTGTAATCCAATGAGTGGTCCACTTCTGTGGGGAATGGATCAAGGATCCTTCCCCCACTGAAGGATCCAGTAAGTTCAAGGCAGGCAGTGAGTGCTCAAGCAACATCAAGGGATTGAATAGGGGAAGCCATGCACAATGGTTAGTAAAGGAAACTCAGCCTGGGATATGAGAGTGTGGTACTTTGTCCTGATAAGAAAGTGCTTTGAAGTCTGTCAGTTTGTGGAGCCTGAACATGCAGTCCCCTGGGATCAAAAGGAGCTCTGCTATAATGACCGGGTTCTTTCTTGTTAGCTGGTTCCTTTTACTGCCTGACCTAGCACTAAAAAAAAAAAAAAAAAAAAAAATCTAGGGCTCAGGTCACTTCCACCTTATGAGAATCTCGTACTTTTTTGAATCCGTATTTTTAAAAAGAAGTCAAAACATTTACAGAAACTGTGGTTTACTGAAATGTGCATGTTTATCAAATTAGCACTAACAGAGACTTAAATATGACTATATAATCTCATTTGATCATCTCAGCAAAAGCCTCAATATGAGGCTTCCAAAGACCAACCCGTAGACCCTGAGTCTCTTGCCTGGTTCAGTACTAGACAAAATAGTTCAATATATATTGATATTTTAAATATCAATACTTGTTCTCTCTCCTCCCATCCACTCCCTACCTCCTTTCAAGGAATAAAGAGCCCCAGGCCTTTTCTGTCTTTCAAATTGATGCTTCCTCATCTTACGCACAAAAGGTGCGTAAGGATTTCTAGGTTCTCTCCAATCTGAGATTAGCATCAGTCTTTCCATTGTTGTGGCGTGTTGCAAAGACTTGCGTGTACTGCTGAAGGCAATAAGCTCATATTCGCTTTTACCTGAGGATTCTCAAAAAGTGTGAAAACACAAAGTGAAGTTTCTCAGAAGTCGTACCCTTCAGCCAAAGGGGCTGGCGATGGCTACTTGAACCCCTCCATCTCCAGTGATGTGGAACATAGAAACCACACCTTGCCCATTCCGCTAGACTAGCTGGCCTTCGCCGCTAACCATCTCCGAGCGTGCGCCTCGCTCCTGACTCCGGTAGCTTCTGGAGAGAAAGAGAACTTAGTTGGAGCCCAAGGGTCGACATCCAGCTCTGCCCCGGGAGCTCAGATTGCCTATCAACTGGGACCAGAGGGAGGGAACGAGAGGACGAAACGGACCGACCAGGTTGGGCATAACCCGGTGTGGGAGGGGGTGAGACGGGGGCGGGGTGGAAGGGACTTGGCTCAGAGGGCAGCCGGGACTGGAGGGGGTGGAGGGTTGATGGGGAGCCCGAGGAGAGCCCGCTTCCGGCCTCGCGCCCTGGGAGCCCCTTCCTAAACCGGCCCCAGCCTTCTCCCACTCGCCACGCCCACTTCCCGGCTTCGGTCCTAAATTCATCCAGTGCTCCCTGAGCCCTCTTTCCAGGCAGCTTTTCTAGTACTTCTTTTCTGTTCGTCGGCCCCCACCCCCTTCCTGGAAGCAAAGACGGGAACTAGCAGGACCTTCGCCCCGTGAAGATCCAGTGAAGAACAATTTTGCCTGTCTCTAAGCACCCCTGACCCCGACCCCTCAAGCCACCACGGGAGGACTTCGGAGAGCCCTTGGGCAAGGGGAGGCAAGAGCAGGGTGTTTTTATGAGTGATCGAGGAGGAGAGTAAGAGTTAGGAAGTTAGGAAACTTTAATTAGACTCCTAAGAGAATTTCTGCATCCGGAGACCCAGACATGGCCAATCAGAAACAGCAAAGAAGACTATATGTAACGTGTAACCCAGGACTTTTAGCGCCTAGTAGAGGTCATTGACAGGTACGAGATCCCAGTTGGGTGCTGAAGATCCCCGGGATCACTTCGGCAACTTTACTTAGCCTTTCCTCTACTCCATTCGAAAGAAACGATATGGAGCCTAGTGGATCCAGGATCCCAGGGAAGCCCGGGACCCACTCCTTTCCAGTATGGGAACGTTCTTGGATGTAACCTCCCTCTGGCAGTCACCCTGGTCCCTACATAAGGGAAATGGTTCAGAGGCTACATGCGCATGGGTCTACCCCAGAGTGCTACTTTCAAGAAAATTAGACCCAACCTCTCCATTCTGACTGAACCTGCAGGGGATGCGACCAAGGATTTTCTTTTTTATCGGTGACAGGCTTACCAGATCTGTCAACGGAAGGGGGCCTCTTACTGGATCTCCGGCCCCATTCGCACTGCGAGTTTCACAGCCACAGACCAACGACCCAACAGCGAGGAGTTCCTTATTCAGTCTTCTGTAATCACTTGCGATAAGTCGCCAGTGAGATGGGTTTTTGTTTTTTGTTTTTTGTTTTTCCCTTTCGGCGTGGAATTGCCTAGGTTAAAGAAAAGGCAGAAGTCTTCAAAGGATATTCACGCTAATATCATTGACCACTTTCTAGCTCACTGCTCAGGCCTGTGAGAATGCGATGATTTCTACTCTCTCTAAGTTTGCTCAGAACCCTAGGGGTTAATGAAAACAGTGAGGGAGATCCGACTAACCATGAAGAAATTTCAGAATGTTGAGCCTGCGGCCGGTAGTAAACAGCTCAGGGATGAAAACCTGCACTCGCATGTGGTAGTGTGGCCGAGCGGTCTAAGGCGCTGGATTTAGGCTCCAGTCTCTTCGGGGGCGTGGGTTCGAATCCCATCACTGCCAACTGTATTTTAGTCTAGCTGTAAATCCGAAGTAACACAGAAATTCCGATTAAATCCCAGGAGATCCTCTTTCCTCCCGCAAGAATTCCCCCGGACCTTCGATCAGTACCGCCCCCCGAGAAATATCTGTTACCGGATACCAAGTCGGGTTACCTCGGATTCCTCCCAACACCCGTGCCGAAACTAGCTGTATGCACTCTACTCGACTTTTCATTGTGTCCAAGTTTTTGTGTTCCCGCAATGGGGAATTCTTTCGGTCCTCCTCTTCTAAAACCCATGCTCACATTGAATCATTCTCATGACCTGGCTTAGGCACCATCCAGTAGGGAAGGCTTCCTAGAAAGTGCCCCGCAGCCTCCATCAGCCCGCCGCCCACACTGGTTTAGGAGCTGCAGCTCTGTGGTCGCGAAGTAACCTGCACAGACCCGATTTTGCTTTTAATCACATTACTTTTGTAATTGAATATGATGAATGAATGAAGGCAGAAAGCCACTTCCTACCAGGCTTCCAGCTGTCACTCAGGCATGGGGGTGGAGTAGGGCAGGTAAACGGTTCTTTTGAATTTGACTTTGCAGGTGGGTTTGTGATTCCAAAACACTTCAAAGCTGATTCTTGGCTGACTCTGCGCGTCTGGCCCAGTGGGGTGTGCTGTGAATGTTGGCTTAGCCACTGCTCTGCCCCTTCCAAGTGAATTCACTTATCTTGGAGACCGTCCAGGTCTCTGAGCAACCCAACTGCAATACCTGTGCAGAACCTAACTCAGTGTGGGAAAGAGGAGCCGGTAAACTCAGGGTCTATTTAGTGGTACCCTACCAGAATGGTTGTCCCACTGCACTTAGCCGTTTCAGCCCGTTACCCCACTGCAGTATTCACAGATTTGGCTGTACAGCTCTCTCAAGGAGGTACGAATTTCCCTGCAGTGCCTTGAGGAATGAATGAAAGGAACAGAGCAGAGAACTAGGACTCTGTGCAGGAACCAAGGTCTAGGGATTTTTTATGACACTTTTTAATTCTGCCTTCCTTTTTATGTCTTTCCCCCTCCTCAATCAAAAGCCTCTCCTGTGTCCTCCCAGACCCACCCCCATTTCACTTTGATGACTCCTCCAGACCAGTTCCTTTCATTTTTTACCCACCTTAGGCCCCTGAGGTCTTCACAAAAACAAAAACCAAAACAAACCTCTAAAGCCCATAATTTACATTAGGGTTTATTCTTGGTGTTGCACATTCTATGGGTTTTGACAAATGTATAATTATATATATCCACCATTAAAGTATCATACAAATAGTTTCACTGCCCTAAAAATCCTCAGTGCCTCACCAATGCATCCCTCCCTCCCCTTTAACCTCTGGCAAACACTGATCTTTTATCATCTCCGTAGTTTTGCCTTTTCCAGAATATCATATATTTGGAATCATACAATATGTAGCCTTTTCAGACTGGCATCTTTCACTTAGTAATACACATTTAAAGTTCCTCCATATCATTTCATGGCTTGATATCGCATTTCTTCCTGGTGCTGAATAATATTTCATTGTATGGATGTACCACAGTTTATTTCTCTGTTTGCCTATTGAAGGATATCTTTACTGTTTCCCAGTTTTGGAAGCTATACATACATAAAGCTGCTATAAACATTCATGGGTAGGTTTTTGTGTGGACATAAGTTTTCACCTCATTTGAGTAAGTACCTAGGAATGTGATTCCTGGATTTTATGGTAAGAATATATTCAGTTTTGTAAGAAACTGCCAAAATGTCTTCCATAGTGGCACAGCATATTTTTAAACTTCATTTTGTAAGGTTAAAACACTGTTTTTTTAAAAATTTAATTTAATCTGGGTAAATATAATAGACTTTTTCTCCTTTTAATTCTTTAAAATGTGTATGACTATTGGAAGCAAAAACTGTAACATTGTCATTGGGGGTATAGTGTTCATTGTATGTATATGTAATATATATGATAACTATAATAAAGTGGGAAGGCTGAAAGTAAAAAAAAAAACATTTAATTTATATATGTGGCATATTTTGAAAAAAATACCTTAAAGTAAAAAGAACACAATTTACCCACAGATAAACATCTTTTGCCATATTTCCTTTTCTCCAAAAATGAATGATAAATTTCTAGAAGCAGGAAAAGAATACCTGATCAAACACAATGTCTTTTTAAGGTTCCTGATTTATAATGCCCAACTGTCCTCCAGAAAGTAGTGCCATTCTACAAGAACCTCCTCGTCACCGTATCCTGCCCAGTACTAAATAATAAACACTCTCTAATTTGGTGGTGCAGCAAAATCCCCTAGTTTTAATTAGTATTTCTTCTTATTATTGAAGGAACATTTCCACATGCATATTTTGCCTTTTGCATTGCTTATTCTCTACACTGTTTGTTTACATTCCTTTGAAGAACAGATATTTCTACAATATTTCTCTTTAAACCCTGAATTGCCCGGTATAAAATATTCACGGTAAGGGAAAAGTGTAGGGATGGGGTGGGGTTGAGGGATGTTACCCAATATTCAGTCAACTCTAGCTGGTCTTCAAGATTAGGAGATAACATTCAAATCTAAAAGGGGAACCATTAATTTGTATCTCCTCTGTAAATCGAATCACGTATACTGCATGATCACAAAGAGGACACACAAAATTGTTTCATAGTCGGCAAAAAGCTGTTCGTTTGTTGCCTGAAAATAGAGTTAAAGTAAATGTTTTACAGTCGTTGGTTTAGGAGGATAAAACCTGGTGTGCAGCAAAATCTCACGTACCTCCTTCGAGCCGGAATCGAACCAGCGACCTAAGGATGACAGCAAGTAATTACCTCTACAGTCCTCCGCTCTACCAGCTGAGCTATCGAAGGACACATTTAACAAGAATTAGTGTCAATTATTGAGCATATAGTAACAGCCAGTGCGAGGCCTAGCTTCTTTGTATTTAAAGTTCGGGCTCAAGTTCAAGAAGTCTCCAGAGAGTTGAATCTCTGGTGAACCAAATCCAGGGAGCAGCCGGGGGCCGAAGGACGAGGAGTCTGAATCCGAGGAAGTAAGCGATAGGAACAGAACAGGAACCATCCGGATTGGGTGTACCTGCGTAGCTTCTGGACTAGGCTGTCCCAGAGTAATCTGCAAACCAATTCTCCCTCCAGGAGCACAGGAAAAACTGGGGCGCCAGGCAGACTGCAAGTGGGGAAATGCGCAGGACGCCACGCTCCAGTGGCAGCCGGGGGATCATGGCCATCAATAGGCCGAGGCTAATTTGCTCTTTTCCGTAAACACAGGTGTGTGTGGACTCCGCCAAGGCCCGGAGTGTTCTCGCAGAGACCTGAGTAATCTAGTTACTCCACTACTTACTGAATGGTACAAACACCTGGCTTTTCCCCCAGGATCATAGTGCTCCCAATACTATAGTCTTTCGTCCCAAATACTCGGGATCTGATTTTCCCTGAAACATCACACAGTGCTTGCTTGCTTTCAACAGTCAGTGGACGTAAGAAAAGGAGAGGACGCCACCCTCTCTGTGACAAGAGCACGAACAGGCCCCAGTGAGATTTGAACTCACGACCCCTGGTTTACAAGACCAGTGCTCTAACCCCTGAGCTATGGAGCCTAGCCACGATCCTAGGCCTTGTGTCGAATTCCCGAAGTTTTAAAAGCTGCAGCCAAATGGCATATCTAAACAAAATTTAATAAATACTTAAAAATTAAAAGGAATTTCTTTTGAAGGAAGCGCTTCTTTATATACGAGGAAGAAACGTGTTCTTGACTAGGCCCAAACGGGAATGTAAGTCCCTGGAAGAGCCCTGCTAGCGCCTGCAGTGCATGCTCCTCAGTCTCAGGCCTGACAAGTCACTCAACTTGGGCAACACCAGGGCCACGAGCGGAGCCGTGGGATAAAGTGGGGTAGGTGAGGGTGCCTTACCGAAGAGAAGGATGCGAGAGATGGCATCACGTCACTGTCTCCTATCTGCTTGGATTCTTAAAGTAACTGCTCCAGCTCTCGTAGACTGAGATTAGGGTTTGTTTGTTTGCTTTTAAAAGGAGGCGGCCTTCTCGAAGCCCAGAACTTACCCCTTGGACCCTCAGAATGGAGGGGGCGGGGGGCGAGGCAGTGAGGATGTGAAGGTATCCAGGAGTCGAGGCCGCCCCCTCCCACGACCTTTCAGCGGAGTCAGGTTCGGTCATAGTCAATCTGGGCCTGAGATTCCTCCAGGTTTCCTGAAGCAGAAACTGGCTTTAGAAAAGGAGTAACCTTTCCCTCGGTCCTTTAACACTCTTTGCCAACAGCTCGGAGTCTGAACGGTAGCTGCTTCTCTCTCGGCCTCGGTGCTCTTCTAAATGCCCAACCTGAAGTCCAGAATGAACAGAAAGTGGCGATACTTTGGAGGGCTGGGAAGGGAGCGCTCCCCTTCTTTTCTCTCCCGTCTTAGCCCGCGCAGCGAGCTGGCGCGGATATTTAGCCATTCATTCAACTGTTATTTATCGAGTTTGTCCCCTACGCCAGGAATGTGCTCGGTGCATGGTGAACAGGTGTGACCAAACCAAACAGGCTAGAGCCCAAGAGCGTCGTTCCCCAAGCAGAAGGGACTGCGGCGTAAGGACAACGCTCTCCCTTCCCATTCCACCCACTACCTTCTAGGTGATAGAGAAGCGGGGAGAGCAAGCTTCTCTAGAAGAGGATATTGGAAGTGGGCAACTCTCCCGGACGGTTGCCATGTTCTGTGCGCCCTTGAAGGGTGCCTTAAATCTAGACCTATAGTACAAAGTTCATTAAGTAAAGCTGCAAGGAAACAGCAAGAGCATGTTACAGGGTGTGAGATAGCAGGGCAGACTAAGACAATGGTTCTAGGATTTGACCTCTGCAGGGCAGTGGTATCGAGTTCCTTCGCTGCCGCACCCTGGGGAGGAGGGTCTTTTGACGAAATCAACGTTTTGGGGTTTTTTTTGTTGTTGTTGTTGTTTTCTTGGCCTTACTTGTCCTCCATCCCCAGACCACCTGCAATGGTGTTGGTCCTAACCTTGTAAGTACTCGGGCCCTCGCGAGAGGGTCCACAGGTGGACTAGCTAGCAGCTCAGCCTGAGTCCCATACTGAACATTCCTACCTCTGGAACGCTGTGGCTCAGGTTCCTCCGAATCTGCACGGTGACGCTCTTGGGCTCTGGAGAAAATCGCTGGACTTAGGAGAGGAATCAAAAACGGTCCTCAAATATTGTGATGCAACTAACAGAATGTATGAATATTCCTAAATAAAGGAAGATGCTTTTGCGGGCGGCTCGTTGGTCTAGTGGTATGATTCTCGCTTTGGGTGCGAGAGGTCCCGGGTTCAAATCCCGGACGAGCCCTCCCTTTTCTCTTTTTCCCCCTCCCTCTTTAGAGCTAAATGAAGCCAACACCGCCCAGCCTAGATCCACCTAGACGAAGTCCCTTTCAACCTCGACCTGATTCGAGATTAGCTTGTGAGCAAGTTGGCCACTTCTGTCGACCAATTCAGGGACAACGAAGATGCTACCGTGGGCCAAGGGCTTCGTTGTATAGATAGGGGCCCCTCGTCCCGCTATGACAGGCTTTTTTGTCAGGAATATCTTGCTCAGGCAGGTCTCACGCCGGCACTTCGCGCGGAGAAAAACTAGTGCAGTTCTCACTAGGGCATTTCACACGGAAGAGAGTGGTACCTGGAGGTGTGTTGGGGTCGCAGTGCCATACAGAGCCCTCTTCCTGAGGCCCTAGTCCGTCTACCCCAGAGTCGCAAGTGCTGTGGCAGTCTTCCTAATGCTAAATAGGGGCCCCGGGAACCCTCGGGCTCAAAGGGTGCAGATATTCATTCCGTCCAAAGGGAGTACAGTTGAATTATTTTCAGGCTTTACTTTCCAAAACGCGGTATAACATAGTGACATTCGTCTTGCCATTTCTGGCAAGAATCCACCCGGCTCTTTAGCGCTCTTTGATTGCTCACTTGGAAAACCAGCAGGCTATAGTGTGAGGTGTCTACCTGTCACCTTAGAGTGTGGTGGATCTTGGTTTGTCGAAGTTGCCCAAACTTAGAAACTACTGGTACGATAGGCCTTCAAACTTGCTAGTCTTCCTAAACTGCTTGTACAAGGGGATCCTTGACAGGATTTCTGTCTGACCTGATCATATTTGCCCTTTGCAAGGTTCGTCTCTTGGAAAAGGTACGTAGACAGGCAAGAATAAAGAGGTTTGTGATTGGTAATTGGAGGGAGGGGAGAGAGTACAATCTGCCAGGACATCCTGACTTCTAGGTTGGTTGTCTCCTGAGAAAGGTGTTATATCTAGCCTGGGTTTTGATGTATTTGCTGAATGATTACTGGTGGAGATGAACAGAAGGAAGTTGGATATAAAGTCCTGAGATTCAAGAGAAAGATCCAAATCAGAGAAAGGAATTTTAGGAATAAAAAACACAGGGCAGTGGTGAACACTGGTTTTGGAAAGAACCCACAGGGAAGAGCATTCATAGAGAGGGGAAGAATTTAAAGACAGGCCCTGGTGATCACTAGTGTTTAAAAATCTGATGGCTGATTTGGTTACTCAGGGGCTGTTGACAATCTTTACCAGCATTTAAAGCAGAAAGTTTAGGGAAGATGATAGCATTGAATGGGTTGAAGAATGAGGGGAAGGTGTGGAAACTAAGTAAATCATTCTTTTTAGGATCTTGACTGTGAAGGGGAGGACCTAGCCGGTTCACACGTCTGGCTTGGAAGTCTTAGGGTAGCTCCACAATTATTCTGTGGGGCCTTTCTTTCCCTGCCCTGAAACTTGAGCAAAGGTGTGTTGGGTTGCCAAGAGTGCACTCCTTGGCCTTGGTATGTTCTGACTCTTAAGGGATTTTATCACCAGCACAGATGAAAATGGCAGCATTACTCCTCCCGTCACCATGGTAAGAGGCAGAAATACTGGCTACAATCAAGACAGAGGGAATTCTGCAGCACTTGAAAAAAAAGCAAATTAAAGAATAGCTCATGGGGAACTTGTTGGAAGCTGAGAACTTGCTTGTTGGGGCTGAGAACTACCAGTTCATCCTCACTGACTGGGGAATGTCAGGGGTCACAGAGAAGGTCTGGATCCGGGAAAACCTGCCAAAGTCCTTACTGCCAAAATCCTTTCTGTATTGTCAGATCTTGAAATGTTTCCTATATCTGCAATGCATTAAAAAAAAAAAAAAGGGAACCCAAGGGAGATATCCATATGCAAAGTTTTGCAAAATCATGGTTTTCCTGGAACAAGGATCTTTAAGGAGGGACTTGACTGTGTATAGCTACTGAACTTACCTGCTCCAAGGCCCACTCAGGAGCTCAGCCAGTAGAGTCAGGGCCTGTACAATCTTAGCTCGAGCTGCTAAACTGTCTTCCTCACCTTCTGAGCAATAACTATGGTACTTCTCAGCCAATGTGGGCCTTTAGTATGCTATTATCAACGTGACCCCCTTTGAATTACACAAAAGTGTCCCCAGGAAATCACTATAGAGCATGACTGTTTGACACTTTTTCATCCCTTATGTCATTTGTCCCTTCAAGAAACAAAAAGGTAATGAGTCTTTGCTATGTTCTAGATTTCCAGGTACTCTTCTAGATGGCATGGAAACAAACTCAGGTATGACCCAGTCTCTGTCTTCAAGGGGTTTGCAAAATAATGGGAAACAGGAGAAATGCTGCAGCTTATTAGTATTGCAAAAGAAATTATATCATTTAGGATTCAACCAAAGAGGAACCACTATAAGTGATGAAGAATAAGAGGTTTATTATAATTCTGGGAATTGATGAAGAAGTTTATATGTAAGCCTCTTGCCTCTACGTCTAGTGTTGGGCCTGAATCTCTGTAACTCAGCAGGATGAGCAGTTGAGAAGGAGAAGTGGGCATGAAGTGAGGAGAATCAGTGCAAACCGACACCATGAAATCCACGAAGACAAACTGAAATCAAAAGGGCAGACTGGAACCTACAGCTGTCTCTCACTGTCTCCAACCTTGTTGATGTGGGAGACCTGCAGGAGAAGCTGGTTCCCTTCATTATGGAGATACCCATGTACTTGGCCTAGGAGTTGGAGGAGCTGAAGGAGGAGATTCATTTATGCCAGAGGAGTTGTGGGTCCAACTGAAGCCCCATGCCAACAAGTGAACAAGCAGGCCAGCATCAATAAGTGCAAGCTGCAACAGAGCCTGGCATCCTATGCCAACCTTCAGAACACTGTGGCTGCCGTGTGTGACATTTTCACCTTCCAAATCTCACTACAAATTTCACCATATCCATATAGAAAATTTAGATCCATACAGAAAAGAAAATTCTCCATAATGTAGTTCTAGCTTAGATAAACTGACACAGTACAAAGTCAACCTTATTGGGCACCTTCTAAGTACCAGGCTCTGTTCTATGTGTTTGGAACACATTCTTATTTTCAGCTTCCTCTTATTTTGTGATCTCTGGAAATAATCTTTTTTTCCTTGACAGCTTAGCTAATTTTTAATGGCTTTATTAAAGAGGATACACCTGCAAAACAAAACAAAAATAAAACAAAGCACACACACAAAGAAAGAGCAATTGGAAAGGTAGAGACAAAATCAGGCAAGTGTGGTCCCAGGGAAATCAAAGAATAAGACTAATTTAAATAAGAAGCCAAGATTATCTGTGCCAAGTACTGCTGAGATTAAAGTGAAGAGCAAAAAAAAATTTATGGCACAGAAATTTATAAAATAAGACTGAAAAAAATACATTCACAGATTGCTCCCTAGTACAATTTTTATTGTGATATTTCTATTCCTAATCACATTCACTTACCTAATATTTGCTCTTGTGCTTTATTAGTAAAATGCCATCTTGTTAGACCCACTTTAAATTTTACAATGATCTCATTACATTTTTGACCCACAGTCAGAGAGAGAGAGAGAGAGAGAGAGAGAGTGAGAGACATCCCTATCTCCCCCACCCTCTCTGTCTCACCCAAAAGAGTCTGTGAGTTCCTTGATGGCGGGGATCATGTATTTGTATCTCTGCATACCAACTTAGTTCCCAGAACATGGTACTCAATAAATTTTTATTGAATTAAATTGAGTCCAAAGTAATTTCCCACTATAAAATAATTTTGAAAATAGATGGTTTAACATGCTTTATTACTAAAATTTGGTGATGATTCCTTCCAGAAATGCTATAAACTCTTATATGATTTCCTCTCTTTGGCCAGTGTCTGTGATTCACTTCAGGTTTTTATGCTCCATGAAATTAGGGAGCTTTTAAGGCAATACTTCATCTGTCCTCTGGGGAACACTTCTAGATCACTCCAGAAGAATTCTTTTTCCCTCTCAAATTACTGATCATTCCTTCCATTCCTTTAGTTCTCACTCAGAAATTTTTCAGGATAGAAATATTATGTGTTTGTGTGTATTACTAATGGAACCAGATAAAAGCATTACTATTTCCAATGATCACTAAAACTTTATGGCCATCTCTTTGCATGTTAGTGCTCAGTTTTCCAATTTTGCACCATTTTTTTGAGGTGCTGTCCATACTTTCTTATTTGTTTTTTTTTAATATTGTCTCTATATATACAAACATACTTTAACATGGAATTAATTCCTGTTTAGTGAATGATAGCTTCTGAAAACTTCTCTAACAAGAAAATACTAGACAGGGTAAATCAATTTGCACATGACCTCCAACATTATTTTGTAAGCCCCCTTATCATCCCCTTCTTTTGAATTATTATTTGTCTCTTAGTCTTCCCCTCTAAGGTCGAAGTTGCTTGAGGTTAGGAATCATTGCTTGTTCATCTTAGCATATATTAGTGTATCACAGTATCCAACAAAGATGCTTAAAAGACCTTTGTTGAATGACTGAATGAATGAATAAATAAATAAATAAATAAATAAATAAATAAATAAATAATTTGTCCAAGATTCCAAGGTCACCACAAATGGAAACTCCCGTTCCCTTTCAAATATACAATGAGGTAGATAAAACATAACACAAAATCTAGTTCTTGGTAGGTACAACAATAGTTGGTATTCATAATTTTTTGATATTAAAGGTCCTCATTCCAATCCCAATTTTGCTAAAAATAAAAGACGAATGAAGACAAGAGATATAAAAATGTAGAAAGATGGACAAATGAAAGAGACAAAATCCAATGACAAAATGAGTGGATATGTCTTTAATTCACTTTTATAATACAGTGTAAATTAGAAAGCCACATTAAATGCTATTATTCATGAATTTTCTTTTTGATCTGCTTTTCCAAAGGCACCTGAAATTGCCATGGAGAAGTAAATAAGTCCCTTATTAAATTTGCTTTACCACCTGGCAGTAAATGCAATTTTTTTCAGAAAGTGTGTACAAAAATAAAATGAGTGGATGTATGGATAAAATTAGCTTGACCATGATTTGGAAATTCATGGGACTATGAGTTGGTTACACCATTATTCATTATACCATTCTATTTTTAGTATGTTTGAAATTTTTCATAATGAAAAAGCTTCAGAAATATGTAGTGACAATCAGGTATCTAGCTTTAAAAAACTCAAAGTTTTTAGAAATACAAGATGTCTGCAGTTAGAATTTAATGAATGTCAGAAATATTTCCCTAAAGATGGCAACTTCATTTCCACAAAATTAGTCAGCCAAACCCTGGGGAGTGTCAAATACCATGTGGGTTACTCAGAGCCAGGAAATGTAACGCTCTAATGAACTTCAACTCCAAGAGGAATTCAAACCTCTCAGTAACAACTTGCTTTTTGATCCAAAAGTAGTGGGGGCAATATAGAAACACATCTATTCACACAGAATCACAGTTCAGAATGGAGAGATAGGATTAAAATAATATATTGAGTACAGAAGCCTATCTTTTTCATTATTACAAAATTCCTTAAAATAAAGATTACTTTTTCTCTCCCTTGTTTTCTTCCCTTTTCATTTTTTAAAAGGGTAAGTAAATAACAACATAGGAAAACAAGACAGAGTGCCATTACCAAATTTTATATAAAAAGAACTTCCAGGAGAAAAAAAATAGCACATAAAATTGAATTAAAAGGAACAGAGAAATGCAATGCAAATCTAAAATATGAACAGGAAATACTTATTCCATAGTCCTTAATTCATACATGTTAACTCACACCCATATATCACCTGGCCTTGAGTATAACCACAATGTGAAAGAGAAGGATAAAATAGGACAAGTGACCTTAGAGGAAACAGTCACTTCAGGATTGGCTGAAGACTATCTTCTAGAATATAGAACTAAGAGATAAAATATATGAGAGAAATGTTAACTGAAAAGGTAGACAAATATCTACGAAACAGAATAGAGTGTGCAGAAAGTGACCCACATATTTATGGCAACTTGATTTTCAATAAGGGGAAAAGAAAATTCAGTGGAAAAAGTATAGTCTTTTCAACAAATATTGCAAGAACATTTGGATATTCATATGATAAAATGGACTTTACACCTTAGACCATATATAAAAATTGTCAAAATGAATCATAAACTTAAATGTAAAACTAAAAATTTTAAACTTCTAAAAATACAAAATAAGATATAATCTCTGTGACTTTGATTTAGGCAGATTTCATGGAAACTAAATCAAAAGCACAGTCCATAAAATAAAAATTGATAAATTGAACTGTATCAAAATTACAAGTTTTCTTTCTCAAATACTGTTAAGACAATGCATAAACAAGTCATCGCCTGGGAAAAATATATTAAAATCACATATCTAATAAAGGACTTTAGACTATATTAAGAACTTTTAAAACTTGTTCATAAGAAAACCAACAACTAATTTTTTTAATTAAAAAAAAGATTTGGACAGTCCTACAATAACAGTTGGAGACTTCAACATCCCACTCTAAATAATGGATAGAACAGCTAGACAAAAAATAAACAAGGAAATAGAGGACTTCAACACTGTAAGCTAACTGGACCAAACAGACATACATAGGACATTTTATCCAACAGCAACAGAATACACATTCCTCAGAAGTACACATGGAACATTCGCCAAGATAGACATTAGGCCACAAAACTAGTCACAGTAAAATTAAAGTATTGAAATTATACAAATGTCTGTTCTGATCACCATGGAACAAAACTACAAATCAGTAACAGAATGAAAAAATTCACAAATATGTGGAAATCAAACCACACAGTTTTAAGCAACCAATTTATCAAATTAGCTATCACAAGGGAAATTAGAAAATACTTAGAGATCAATGAAAACAAAGTCACAACATACCAAAACTTACAGGATGAAGCAAGAGCAATGTTCAGAAGGAAATTTAAAGCTATAAATGCATACATTAAAAAAAGCTCTCAAATCAATAACCTAGCCTTCAATCTTAAGGTTGAAGAAAAAAGTTTAAGAAAAGTTTTAAGAAAAAAGAAGAGCAAACTAAACACCAAGCAAGCAGATGGAAGGAAATAATAAAGATTAGAGTAGAGATAATGAAAAAGAGAATTTAAAAAAATAGAATCAACAAAATCAAATGTTGGTTTTTGAAAAGATGAACAAAAGTAACAAATCTTTAGCTTGACTGACAAAGAAAAAAAGAAAGAAAACTCAGATTACTAAAATCAGGAATTAAAAGTGGAGCTGTTACTACTGACCTTACAGAAATAAAATGGATTGTAAAGGAATACTATGAACTATTGCACGCCAACAAATTAGATAACCTAGATGAAATGAACAAATTTCTAGAAACACATAAACTATCAAAACTGACTCAAAACTTTCTCAAAAAAAAGAATAGAAAATCTGAACAGATATATAGCAAATAAAGAGATGAAATCAGTAATCAAAAACCTATCAAACAAAAATTCAGGATCAGATGGCTTCATTGGTGAATTCTACTGAACATTTAAATAAAAATTAACACCAATTCTTCTCAAACTCTTCCGAAAAGTAGTGGAGGGAATGCTTCCAAACTCATTCTATGAGGCCCGTGTTATCCTCATATCAAATCCAGACAAAGATATCATAAGAAAAGAAAATGATACACCACTATACCTTATGAAAGCAAATGCAAAAATCCTCAGCAAAATACTAGTAAACTTAATCCATCAGCATACTAAAAGGATTATACACTAAAACTAACTGGGATGTACCCCAAGAATGCAAGGGTGGCTCAACATATGAAAATCAATATAATATGCCATGTTAATAAAATATAAGGGGGAAACACATGATCATCCCAATTGATAAAGAAAAAGCATTAGACAAAATTGATATCCTTTCACGATGAAAATACTCAACAAACTAGGAACAGAAGGGAATTTCCTCAATATGATAAAGGACATCTATGAAAAATCTGCAGCTAATATCAATTTTAATGGTGAAATACTAAAAACTTTCCCCCAAATTCAGGAACAAGAGAGGACAACCACTTTCACCACTTCTATTCAACATTGTACTGGAAGTTCTAGTTAGGGAATTCAGGCAAATAGAATGGAATGGAATGGAATAAAGCAAAATGGAACAAAACAAAATGAAATGATACAATGTGATACTATGCCATACCATACCGTGCAATATAATGCATCCAAATTGGAAAGGAAGAAGTAAGACTGTCTCTACTAAGGGAGATTTTATGATTTTTATATCTAGAAAATCCTAAAGAATCCACCCGCCTTAAAAAACTATTGAAGCAAACAAATCAATTCAGAAATGTTGGTGGAAACAAGATCAACATACAAAAATGATTTGTATTTCTATACATTAACAATAAACAATCCAAAAATTAAATTAAGAAAATAATTCCACCATTTACAATAGCATCAGAAAGAATAAAATACTTAGAAATAAATTTAACCAAGGAGATATAGAACTTGTACACTAAAAACTACAAAAGGTTGTTCAAAGAAATTAAAGAAGCCTTAAATAATGGAAAGACACCCCATGTTCATGAACTGGAAGACTTAATACCATAAAGATGGCATTACTAACCAAAGCAATCTACAGATTCAGTGCAATCCTTACCAAAATCCCAACTGCATTTTTTGCAGAAACGTACATGCTGATTCTAAAATTCTTATGGAATTGCAAGAGACCTCTAGTAGCCAAAACAGTATTGAAAAATAAAAATAAAGTTGGAGGATTCACATTTCTCAATTTTAAAATCTTCTACAAAGCTACAGTAATCAAGATAATGTGGTATTGACATAAGGATAGGCATATAGGTCAATGAAATAGAACTGAGAGTTCAGAAATGGACCCATATATCTATGATCAATTGATTTTCAGCAAGAGTGCCAAGACCATTCAATGGGAAAGGAATAGTCTTTTCAACAAATGGTGCCAGAACAATTGGATATTCACATGCAAAAGAATAGAGTTGAACTCATCTCACACCACATACAAAATGAACTCAGAATGGATAAAAGATCCAAATGTAAGAGTTAAAACTATAAAACTGTTAACAGAAAACATAGGGGTAAATTTTCATGACCTTGGATTTGACAATAGATTCTCAGATATG
Source organism: Balaenoptera musculus (assembly GCF_009873245.2). Classification (NCBI taxonomy): domain Eukaryota; kingdom Metazoa; phylum Chordata; class Mammalia; order Artiodactyla; family Balaenopteridae; genus Balaenoptera; species Balaenoptera musculus. The sequence goes on from NC_045786.1 coordinate 99,825,536, forward strand.
ACACCAAAAATATAAGCATCAAAAAAAGAAGTAGGTATATTGGACTTCATCAAAATTATAAACTTTGTACATCAAACAACAGCATCAAGAAACGAATCCCCTTAAAATCTGACAAACTTTCAGGAATTATTTTTCTCCATTTTTTCTCTCTCTCTCTCTTTTATTGATTGGAAATACAACTTTTTAAATTGATCCTCAAATGTTTTTTAACTATTCTTTCCTATTTTCTATTAGTAATCATTTGCTTTACTTTCTGGGAGCTTGCTTTTTCTCTACATTATGACATATATTAAAAATTCCTGCTATCGTATTTTTTAATTCCTAAGAGTTCTTATTTCTGAGTGAGTTTTTTGGTTTTTCGGTTTTTTTAATATTTTAATTTTATTGGAGTATAGTTGATTTACAATGTTGTGTTAGTTTCAGATGTATAGCAAAGTGATTCAGTTATACATATACATATATTCTTTTTCAGATTCTTTTCTCATATAGGTTATTACAGAATACTGAGTAGAGTTCTCTGTGCTATACAGTAGGTCCTTGTTGGTTATCTATCTTATATATAGTAGTGTGTGTATGTTTATCCCAAGCTCCTGATTTATGCCTCCCCCCGCCCCCCCCCCCGAGTGGGTTTTTTGTTTGTTTGGTTTTGGGGTTTTCTGGCAACATCACTTTTTGCCCCATGTCTGCAGCATACTATCACTGAAAACATTAATGACATTTTTTAGAAAAATAAGATGATATCTTTCCTATGTGGTCACTGTTTCCTCCAAGTTACCCTTTTCTGTTTGTTTCAGACAAATAAAATCACATTAGATGATTTCCCCCAGCAATTAGCTGATCCTTGGTTAAATGTTTATATTAAAGAGAGGGAGACTAAGTAGCTGTTTGGAAGTTCTGAGTGCATGGATGGTACTTGATTCTGGACCTCACTCTACGGTGACATGGCTGGCTTGTTTTTTAGGAAACACCAATGCCAGTATCTTCAGATCTTTCATTTTGGACTTGTCAGATAACACAAAGAAAATTCTTCAGCTTCCTGTCTAGCTGCCGAACGTGTGGGAGCTAAGTAGGCAACTCAGCAACCAGTACATATACATTTATTTAATCCCCTACTTTCTGTACAGTATTCCTATCTTTGGCAATCAAGAGACCCTCTCTTTTACCTGTGCCAGAAACAAATCATCCAGTCTCCTGTTGGAGTGGGAGAGGGACAACAGTCAGCCTGGGTAGTAAAGAAGTATCTAGAATTCAACTGCTTCTTAAATATTTTTCAATTCTTCTTAATTTAGCCTTCCATTCACCCCACTTCCAAAAACATAGAGGGACTCTATGGATTATATCAAGCTGATTCTTGTTTTTTCTCACTGCTTGAATAGAAATAATCTTTTTCCATCAGTCTTTCCATGCCAGTTACTACTAAATTATCTGCTTTCTATCTTCCAAAATGCTGTTGCTTTGTTTCCTTTCCCATGCTATAGATTTATTGGAGTTTTGGGAGGGAGAAAATTATGGATGCATGTGTTCAGTCTACCATATTTATGCCCATATTTACCAATTTCTTTGTTGATCTTTCCTTCTTGTATCTCAGTCTCTCTTTCCAGGCTCATTTGCTGTACATCTTTTAGATGTTCCTTTAATAAAAATCTGTTGGTCATTAACACTCTCAGTTTTAATTTATCAGAAAATGCCTATTTCACCCCATTCTTGGTATTCTTTCTGCATACATAATTAACAGTTATTTCCTCTCAACACTGTCTTCAGTCTTCAATTAATACGTGTTGGAAAGTCAGCTATCATCTTGTTATTCTTTGTAGGTAATGTCTTTTACTCTGGCTGCATATAAAATCTTCTCTTTGTCACTGATATGCTAGAGTTTCACAATAATGTATCTATGTTTAGATTTTTTTTTTTTTAATTCCTGCATGGTCAACATTGTGCTTCCTGTATTTGGAATTCAACTCTCATCAGTTCTCTGAATTCATCACCTATTATCCCTTCAAGTATCCTCTCTTCTTCATTCTGTTTTCTTCTTTAGGACATTATTTCTTATACAGTTTTCATCTCCTTGTGTCTGGTAAATTCTGGGTAACATCTTCAGATGTTTATTGACATTTACTAATTCTCTCTTGGTATGTGTAATTCACTAATTAAATCATTCATTGAGAGTTTTATTTTAATAGTTATATTTTTCATTTTAAAGGCTATAGGTTTTTTTCTTTTGCAAATCTGTATGATCATTTTTATAGTTTCATATTGCTCATTTATTTATATGACCCCTACCTTTTATTTCTTTGAACATTTTCTATTTAGTGATTTTGTGTTGTTTAGCTGAAAACTCCAATATCTGAGGGCCTACTGAGTTTAAGATTTTTTTCCTGCTGCTTTGTTCCTGTGTGTTGGTGATTTTTGAGTATGAGTTCTTTTCTGGTTTATCTTTATCTGTGGAAATACTGAGGACCTAAGCTGGGGTGCCCTTCTTCTGATAGTATTTGCCTCTGATTCTGTCTGCAGCCAGGACTACCTATCTTCACACACTTACTTATGTGTTACTGGCTTTTCAAACCATTGAGAGCTATAAGGTAGCTCTTTAATATGTGAAATCTAAACACCTTTGGCCCCATGATAGTTGAGAAATGCAGTTCATGTAATTTCAAGTTTTTAGACACCAGTAGTTTGAGAGTTGATTAAAGATAGTGAAATAGTTTGTGTTTCTCTGAAGTAGAAGATGATAAAGAAAAACACATTTTTTATATGAGCATTCATCTATGTTTAAAAATAATTGATTTTAGTATCCTTTTCTTCAGATATTAAAAGTTATTTTCCTAAAGAATCTAAATATTTCACGTAAAGACTTTCACGTATAGGATTTTTTAAGGCTTAAATTTTTCTTAAATTTTAACCTTTGGAACTTAAATATTTTATCTGCTAAGTTTTTGGAGAACTCATTTTCCTAGATGGAATAAAAGCTCCTCAAAAAATAGTTGAAGTAACACAATACTATATATAAAATAGACAACCAACAGGGACCTACTGTATAACACAGGGAACTCTACTCAATATTCTGTAATAACCTATATGGGTAAAGAATCTGAAAAAGAATGAATATATGTATATGTATAACTGAATCACTTTGCTGTGCACCTGAAACTAACACAACATTGTAAATCAACTATACTCCAATAAAATTAAAAAACAAAACAAAATCAAACAAACGAAAAAATGATTGAAGTAGCAGGGATGACATTGCTTTAAAAACTGATAAAAGAAAAAGCATTTGAGATGGTTGTCAGTTGTTTTTCTTATTAATTTGTAGGCATTCTTTATATATTTGGGATGTAAATCTTTTGTTGGATATACAAGTACATTCTCCCACTCTGTGGCAGGCCTCTTTACTCACTTAATGGGATTTTTAAAATGAGACGATCTTAATTTTAATGTTACCCAATTTATCAATTTTATCCCTCTACATTTGTTTGTGTCTTGTTTAAGAAATGTTTGTCTAACTCAAGGTCATCAGGGTATTCTCTTATGTTTTTTTAAAGATGTTTTACTGTTTTACATTTCATAATTAGATTTACAATTAGATTTATAATTCATCAGTGTTGTATGCAATATGTGCTTTGAATCAAGATTCCTTTCCCTCCATTGTAGTAGCCAAATGATCCATTATTATTTATTGAAAAGACAATTATCTCCCTTGCCGTGTAATCTTTGTCACAAATCAGTGGCCAAGTTTGGGTCTATTTCTAGACTGCACTGTTTGATTGGTATATTTGCCTGTCCTATATCATTACCATCCTAACTAAACTGTTGTGTCTTTATAAAGTTTCTTGGTACCTGGTATAGTTAAGTCCTCTCTATTTGTCCTTTCCAAGAGTATATTAGCTGTTTTGACACTTTGCATGCCCTTATATGCTTTAGAATTGTCTTATCAAGTTTCCCTGCCCAATTACGGAATTTTGATTAGATTTTTAAGATCATAGATTATTTTGAGGAGATTTGATATTTTTACAATATTGAGTTGTTTAGTCTATAAATGGACTGTCTTTCCATTTATGTAACTTTTCTTTAATTCTCCAATAATATTTTATATTTTGTGCCTTGAGATTTTGCACATTTTAAAAGATATGTTTCTAGGTATTTAATTGTTTGATGCTATTATAAAGGTAATCTTTTGAAAATTTAATATTCTAACTATTCTAGTTGATGATGGCATATAGAAATATAAGTAATCTTTGAATATTGACCTTTGATACTGCAAGTGTATTAAAATAACCTATTATCTCTAGTAATACAGCTGTAGATTTCTTTTTTCTTTTTTCTTTTTTTTTTGGGGGGGTTGCTTTACACAGTGAAGGTTTATTTCTCACTCATATTATAGTCTCGTGGCCTGCAGCAATGGCTTAGAGATCCAGGGTCTTCAGCATGAGGCCTGCACGGTCACTAAGGGCATTCTAATCTTGTTTCAGTCTCAGACAGAAACCTAGCACCATTTCACCATTAAACACATTGTTAGATGAACATACAATGAGACTTTTGTTTGTAAATGCACTTTATCAAACAAATTGCCTTCTGGTTTATTAATAACATTATCATGAGAGATACTGAATTTTATTAAATGAATTTTCTTCATCTATTAAAATAGTCTTCTTATTTTTTCCTTTATTCTGTTAGTATGGTGAAGTACACTGATTTTTCTAATGTTAAATCAATGCTACTTTCATCCAATAGCTCCAATTTTGTCAGATATGTAATAATTTTTATATATGTTTTATTTGATTTGCTAATGTTTTGTTTAGAATTTTTATAACCATGTTCATGAATGAGATTGACCTGTAATAAATCTTTCTCTTAATATCCTTGTCTGCTTTTGTTATAAAATTCATACTGGCTTTTTCATAAAATGAGTCATTTTCATATATGTGTGGATTTTCTAGTTATTATCACTCTGGATTTTACCTCTCTTATATTTTGACTGAGTAAGTCTTGTCATCTTTTTTCTCTCTCCAGTATCACGAAGCAGATGTTTTCATATATTGTTTCAACTTTCAGATTTCCTCAGTGATGAGGGTTAGTTTGAATATCTTACCATGTGATTCCCAGAAGCTTCTTCATTTGCTTTTCATCACAGAAAACCCTGGACTCTTTACATGGAAACTGTCACCTCTGGTTGTTACCTTAGAAGGAATTATGGACCTTTTTTTACCTTCCAGTAAATCATGTCTTTAGTCATTACTCCAGGGTGTCATTATTTATCAGAGCCTTCATCTTTCTGGAGCTGACGGTGAAATGCCTCAGGCTAGTAAATAATTTAACATGTGCTAGATGTCTGTCCTGTGCAAGGTACTGTGAAAAGCAAGGTGCTGTTGGTACCAAAATAAATATGAGATTTCCCCAGATTTCAAGGAGCTCACTCCAAAAGAGGATATTAAAGTATAATATCAGCATAGCATGATAGGCGGAAAGGTGAAAGTAATTAAGGAGTACCAAAGAGACAAAGAGGAAGAGGACAAAATTGAGACTTGAGGAGCTAGGAAAAGATTATGATAAAAGATGATCCTGAAATGAGTAAGAGAGAATGAGAAGGAATTTGATAAAAGAGGAGGCAGAGGGATCAAAGCTGAACGAGCATCTTGTTACTGTCCAGTGTTCGTAAACCCAGGAAACACGGCACATTTTGACTGAATCAAAGAGTTTGGGTGGAGGTGGGAATGCGGGGCATTGAACTGATTAAGCTGGTTACTTCAAATGTGATCCTTTCTGAGGCTCCAATATTTTCAGTAAAATACTAAGATGATAGGAAGAAAAAGCCACCAGTAAAAAGAGCAGCCCTTCCCATCTTCTAGGGCAGTGTTGACCTCCCGTTGAGAATGGGTCATGCTGCAGGGCCTAGAGGCAGGAACTCATTTGCTCTCTTTGTGACTTGGATTCCTGCCCTATTACCTGGCATACAGTGAGAGACAGTGAAGTTGCAACAGTGGGAAAACAAGGAGCTTGCCTAGTAAGATACTGCTTGTTTTTTAGCCTTTCATCCCAGGTGTGGCTTCTCAGATGCTGTTCTTCTGCCTTGTAAAAATAAAGGGGGTGCCTTCTGATCCTGAGGAAGATGAGTCACCTTGTAGTATCTTGTGGCTACCAGCCTCAAGGACCCCACCCTCCCCTCTTTTAGAGAGTTTTATTTATCTACAATGTACTTAATAATTTTGGCTTGAGCATGCTCTGATATTTAAATAAAGGGACTTTGCCACAAAATGCCCCAAGACATTTCGGTCTGTGTACAATATGGGATTGGCAGGCAAAAGGTGGACTTGAAAGGATTACACTTCTCATCCTCCATCTTGAAAAGACTGTGGTATTTATCCACACTCCCTTACCCACTACTGATTGAAAAACTGTTCCATTTGAAGCCAGGTTTTATGTTTCTTGCTTAAAGATTTTACATGCAAATGTCATTTTACCCATCTTGGACCACATACTTCTTGATCACTTGTATTAGCATGAGTGTAGAGATGGAGGAGAGTGAAAAAACTTTGGTTTCTAATTAATCTCACTATTGAAAGGTAAACATTTTCATGTATAGCCTATGTATAACTATTTAATTATCACTGGGTATGGCCTGCATAGAGGGTTTTATTGATCCAGACATCATAGAGGCAAGACTTTCTGAGAAAGGCTACCTTGGTGGTAAACAGAAGTGATGTTGAGGTTTGAGAAAGAGAGAAGACAATTTCAAGAGCTCCTGAACAGAAATTTCCCAATTCCCCAGTCCTGACAAATCTGGAAAGGAGGTAAACCCTTATACAACATAAGATTTTTCTCTCCTGGCATCAGCAATATCTCTGCCTTCTCTGTCAGCTGATCCAAGCCAGGTAGTTGCAAAATGTATGTGCAGAGAAAATGACAGTAGGTGTGGGAATGGATGCAATGGAGGTGATTGTGGAAGTACAAGGACATTATGAACCTTTCTTCTGCTGGTCATTCTGGAAAAATAATAAACATATCACATTGAAAAGCCATGGTGTCTTCTCCAAAAAGACTCACAAGGGATGTTGAGAAATCTTTCCCTTGCTTCTGGGGTGAGCAGCAACTGGAAATCAGGGGTATGATGAGATAAGTTAAAATTCCATGCACAATTATTTGTATCTTCATTTCCTGCTAGTCCTGGACTTCTCTGTATGCTCTAGTGATACCATATATAGTTACACAAAAAATCAACACTCTTCAGGTTTCTGTTTCTTTTCTGCTTTTGATCCACTCCGCTCACCTGATCACAGATCTACTACTCCTCTTCTAAAACTGAGCTGACTACAGTGCATTGCCTCTACCATGAGATCTTCCATATTTTCTATTTTGCCCTCCACCCCAGCCTGAATTAAAACTTCCTAAGATTGATTTTAATTTTACATTTACATGGAATATTCTATCTACCTCAATTGTAGTTTTCAGCACATTGTATTATAACTGTCTACTTCCATCTCTGCGTAACCTACAGTCAGAAATATTTTAGGGCAAGACCTATATTTTAACCTCTACATCCCTGGCACAAGCACAATACATGGTACGTATTAGGTGCTTATTAAATGGTTTGTGAACAAGACATACCTGAATACCACCAGTCCTAAAGTGTGGCAATTCTATTGAGTGAACACGACCTGGGTTGATGAGCTAAGAGGATGCAGGACTTACTAGTCCCCTTATTGATGCATACATGCCTTCATTCATAATTCTAAGAACACATTCTTAGTAAATACATAATGTTGTAAAAGGTAGAATTACAGGATGTCCAAGAAAGGCCCAATTCCATCACTGGTCTCACTATGTTAATTTCTGCATATGGTGACATTCAAGGCTGGGGTCTCTTTGTGGATACAGAGCAACAGAGTCTTCATATAGATCACCTGTCTGAGCTAAATAATATAAGCAGACTAGGAGATACCATTGCTCATAAAATAGCCAAAAATCTACATGAGCGCCGGGAAATATTAACAATACAAAAAACCTGAGGATTCTTAGCAGAAAAAAATCCAGGGATCAGATTGACAGACCACCTAAATAAGACACTGGGAGTAATAATTATCCATTAAACTACAGGGACCAAACAGCTGCATATTTCGGCTTAAATGTCATTTAAAAAGCAGTGAAGATTAGCAAATACATTCTCAAAAGGTAAATCCCTACAAATACCATGCTAAGAAGGCAACCATGGGAGTTTACTACATAGCTGGGTTTCTAAAAATTATAGTTCTCAGGTAAAATAAAAAATACCAACAGAAAAAGAAAAAAAACATTGAGGAAAACAGACATATACATAAAATGACATGAAAAGTTTCACAGATGCATGCCAGGGTTATCCGTGGCCCGCCTAGCGGCCGGTATGGTTGCAGACATACAGGGCTTGCAGTAAACAGTTCCTCTGGGGCAACCTGTTTGACGGGGATCTGTCCATGATTAGAGAAGCTGTGGTATCAGATAGAGACAGCGCTGTCCTGGGCAGAAGGAGCAAAAGCAAGAGCTGTAGGTGAATAAAAGTATAAAGGGCTTTGGAGGTGGCGGGTCGGGGCTGGCTAGTTGCGGCTGCCCGCTAAAGCAGGAGCAATGGGGGCTGGGCCGTTTTGCGTTGAAGGGCATGGGTCAATGGATTTCAAGAAGTAGGTGTGTTCCTTGGCGACAGCCCACAGGTGGCTGTGAAGGTGAGTCCGGAAGGGTTTTCCTGGCTAAGTTCAGCAGCTGACCTGCTGTAAGGGCCAATTTGCAGGGCTGGGCGCTAGTGGGTGGTGACGGGGCAAAAGCAACAGGGCACTTCCTTCGAGCCGGAATCGAACCAGCGACCTAAGGATATCCTCGTGTGTCAGATCTACAGTCCTCCGCTCTACCAGCTGAGCTATCGAAGGGTGCACGGTAGCTAGTGCTGGGTCCTTCATTTTTTCTGGAAACGACAGAGGCCAAGGCTCTGGAAGGCCCCGGGTGCAATATGCCCTAGGTTAATTGGAAGCCCCTTGGCAGGGAGCCGTGCACACGCCGGGGATCCGTGGTGGCCAGGCATCCCGGGGAGGCGATTTTCAGAATGCCTGGGCCCGGGCCGCCACCTGTTGACTCATTTTCTCTCCCCTGGGCTCTTTCCACAGGGAGAGACCAGGACGACAGCCCTCGGTGGCCAGAAAGCCGGTAAGAGGGTGAAGGGAATGGGGGCGTTGGTGAAACCCACACGGATGAGTGGGTCGGGTAGGGGCGGGCTTGCGGAGGGAAGCAGGGGAGAAGAATGCACCACCAGGCAGGCACGGTCGCTGAAGGGCCCTTGAGGAGTTTCTGAGCTAGCCCCCCGCCCCACCCAATCACATACCCATCCCCTGGTGCTGGGGCGTCATCACCCCCGCCATGTAACCTCGACCCGACCCTGTTGCCCACCGTGAGCTGGGCTCACTTTTCCGCGCAGTGAGACTTCCTGGAAGTGAGGGAGAAAGGATGTCCCCATAAGTACCCAGCCGTCTGGCCCGCTGCGGCCCGTCTGGGGACTTGGCTCGCGTTCTCTGCCCACAGACCCGGATTACTCTGGCAGAGGCGGCCGCTCCCTGAAGTAGCTCAAGATTCTGTGGGCTTCCTGGACAGGCAGAGCACACCGCTGTCCAGGTCGGACCTTTTGCCCTCGCTCCGCGTCTTTGACAAACGTTTCAGATCCCATCTGGTGTGTGCCCGCCACCTGACACCACTCGCTCACCCACCCAGCTCAGGTCGCACAGAAGTACGGCAAGCCACACCCAAGTCACCTGTCCTCCGATGCCTGTGTCGCCACCCCGATCGGGAGACCGGCAGGTCTGCACCTGCGAGGATGAGGGCCATGTCTGCGGAGGTCCCCTACTGCCTTCTGTGAGGCCCCAGACAGGAGGAGGTGGCCGTGCCGGGGCTCACCGGGGTGTGTCCAAGTCACCAGAGTCCACCTCCCAACCACGGGCACACCTCCCCCGTTATATCCCCTAAAAACCAAAGCTAGTTCCCCCAAACCTGGGAACCTTCTCTCCCTCTCTCGAGGATGAGGGAGAGAGAGAGAGAGAGAAACGGAAGTTGGAGAGAGAGATGGACGGAGATACACAGAGACTGCAGTTGTTGGGCTAGACAGAAGAGAGAAGCCATGGACCATCCTAGGACTAGGCAAAGTAGGAAAGAGAAATTGAGTGGGAGGATTTTCAAGAAGAACGCCTTGGTTGTCCGCGACCCATGTGATGGCCCGTGTGCTTGTTGGGCTCCAGGGCTCGCGGTGGGCAGCTCCTGTGTGGCCACATGTTTGTCGGATTGTCCACGTTGAGCAAAGTGGTGGTGGCAGAGGGGGCGCTGCTCTCCCTGGGGAGAGGTGAGAGAATAAAAGTGTTAAGGGCTTGGGAGGTTGACTGGCTGGCTGGTGGGGGCACTCTGCTAAGGCAGGAGCAAGGGGATGTTGTGGACTGAGGGGCATACATCTGTGGATTTCAGGAAGGAGGGGTAAGTGGTTCTGGAAGGGCTTTGTTGGCTTTGTCCGGTGAGCATGAGCATGCTCTTGTAGCGCAGGCGGAAGGGCCAATTTGCAGGGCAGAGGCAGAGGGCGTGGCCATCATGATGGGCAAAAACTACTAAAGCACCTCCTTCGAGCCGGAATCGAACCAGCGACCTAAGGATGTCCATACGTCATCAAGTCTACAGTCCTCCGCTCTACCAGCTGAGCTACCGAAGGGTGCACAGCCACCCATCCACTGACAAGCACTGGGTCCTTTCTTTTTGCAGAAACGGTGGAGACCAAGGAACTGGAGCCTCACCGTTCCTCAAAGGGGAACACCGCCTCTAAGCTCCTCCCCCCATGCCCTCCATCCCACCCCAAGCCCCGCTCCCGGCTCTGTACACCCCTCAGCTCGCCACTCACTCCAGACAGAGGCCGTGGTGCCCACCTAAACCTAGTTTTACTTTTCCGCGCAGTGAGGGCTCCTGGGAAGTGATGGAGAAAGGACGTCGGGCTAGGCCCGTCTGGGGACTTGGCTCGCGTTCTCTGCCCACAGACCCGGATTACTCTGGCAGAGGCGGCCGCTCCCTGAAGTAGCTCAAGATTCTGTGGGCTTCCTGGACAGGCAGAGCACACCGCTGTCCAGGTCGGACCTTTTGCCCTCGCTCCGCGTCTTTGACAAACGTTTCAGATCCCATCTGGTGTGTGCCCGCCACCTGACACCACTCGCTCACCCACCCAGCTCAGGTCGCACAGAAGTACGGCAAGTCACACCCAAGTCACCTGTCCTCCGATGCCTGTGTCGCCACCCCGATCGGGAGACCGGCAGGTCTGCACCTGCGAGGATGAGGGCCATGTCTGTGGAGGTCCCCTCCTGCCCACTGTGAGGCCCCAGACAGGAGGAGGTGGCCGTGCCGGAGCTCACCGGGGTGTGTCCAAGTCACCAGAGTCCACCTCCCAACCATGGGCACACCCCTCTCCCCTGTTATATCCCCCAAACACCAAAGCTAGTTCCCCCAAACCTGGGAACCTCCAATTCCCATGGGGGGTGGAGGGCATGGGCACATCCAATGGAAATCTTAGTATCTCTCTTTGGTCCCTGTCTGCTGGTCTCTGCATATGGTGACATTCGAGGCTGGGGAACCTTTGTGGCCACAGAACAGTAGGTTCCTCCTGAAGGACTCCTGTGGGAAAGCAGTGGCACTACTCCCTGGACCCTGGAAACTCCACAGCCCCAGGCTCAGCTCCTCTTGGTCAGCAGTGGGGCAGCGGGGAAGACTGCTGCTGCAGAGGAGACCTGGAGACGAAGATATGCGGGAAACGCAGTCTGGATGCAGAGGCAGAACCCGAACCAAAAAGGAGCTCGCGGCCGCAAGGGTCAGGGGAGGGCAGTGGCTGGGCCCCAGGGCCTGCAGAGAGCCACACTCCCATCACCGTTCCTCTGACAGTGCTTTCCAACTGTATCTCCAGCCTTCAGGAGTTTCCCTCCCACAGGAGAGAAAAGAGCAAGGGCCACTCCTTGGCTTTCCTCTCTGCACCCACATGCCCTGAAAACCCTCCCCCAACCAGCACCATCCCTGAAACCCGGCTCGGTGGAGGTGGAGGGAGGAGGGTGTGGAAGGCTGTAGCCTCAGGGGCCCAGCACTTAATTCAGCCAGCTGGTCAGAAGGCACAGGCCAGTGGCCTGTGTCAGGAGGACAGTCGGTGTGCGCCTCCAGGATCACACATCCGGCCACCAAGCCCCACTCCCTGGCCCTTTCTGCTCCCTGCCTTCAGCCACCATTATCTGCCCCCCGACCCCGGCCTTTTCCTACTCTCAGGTCTCTTTCTCAGGTCTCAGCCTTTCCTTTTGCTCACAAACTCCCTTCCTCTCCCCATCTCCCCCTCTCCCTTGCAGTCGCTCTCCCTCGGTCTCTCTCTGTCTCTATCTTTATCTCTGTCTCTATTTCTCTGTCTCTCCATCAGAAGTAGCAGGGGAATTGGTGCAGGGGTTTTTCCCACAACTGTACAGAGTGTGAGCAATCGTTGCTCTTGCAGAAGGAACTCAAACCTTCCTGCGGCAGCAAGAACAGGTGTGAAATTTTGAGGAATTTGAAGTTTTCCCGTGGCCTCAGCCTTGTTCTCTGACTGACAGGAGAGCTGAATGGGGCCTCTGAAGTTTTCATTGTGACTTCAAGCCTCCTCCCCTGTCCTGAGAGCCCTGGTGTCTTTTGCTTCTGCCAATGCCAGCAGCTCTTGATGCAGGCGCACAATTGGCAACGGCTTGGCAAACCTCAGGGTGGCAGTCCTGTCCCACAGTATATAAAGCAAATGGTGAAGAAGGTTTTCTGTCTCCCTAAGTCTATATATTTATGATCATTCAAGAGAGACACAGAAAGAGAACAAGTTTGAGAATGAGGGAGAGAGAGAGAGAGAGAGAGACAGTTGGAGAGAGGGATGGACAGAGATACACAGAGACTGTGGTTGGGCTAGACAGAAGAGAGAGGCCATGGGCCATCCTAGGACTAGGCAGAGTAGGAAAGGGAAATTGAGTGGGAGGATTTTCAAGAAGAATGCCGTGGTTGGTTGTCCGTGACCCATGTAATGGCCTGTGTGCTGGTCGGCCTCCAGGGCTCACAGTGGGCAGCTCCTGTGTGGCCACATATTTGTCAGGGATCTGTCCACGTTGAGCAAAGCAGTGGTGTCACAGCGGGCACATCTCTCCCCGAGGAGAGGTGCGTGAATAAAAGTTTAAAGGATTTGGGAGGCTGAAGGGTCTGGCTTGTTGGGGTAGTCTGTAGGGGCTGCTAAGGGTGTTTTTGGTTGAGAGGCATGTGTCTCTGGATTTGGGGAAGGGACAAGTGGCTCCAGAAGGGCTCTGTCGGCTTTCTCCTGTGAGAATGAGGGTGCACTTGTAGTGCAAGGGGAAGGGCCAATTTGCAGGGCAGAGGCAAGGCGGCACTAGGCAGTGGTGGGCGTCATGATGGGCCAAAAGCATCAAGGGCACTTCCTTCGAGCTGGAATCGAACCAGCGACCTAAGGATGTCCACACGTGTCAGGTCTACAGTCCTCCGCTCTACCAGCTGAGCTATCGAAGGGTGCACACTGGTAAGTGCTGAGTCCTTCCATTTTGCAGAAACGACAGAGGCCAACGCACTGGATGGCCCCAGGTACAACATGCTTTTGGTTGGTTGGAAGGCCCCTAGGCAAGGAGCAGTGCATATGCTGGCTCCGTGGTTGTCAGGCATCCTGGGGCGGCAATTTTCAGAATGCCTGGGACTGGACAGTCACCTGTAGACTCACTTCCTCTACCTCCCCGCCCTGTCCCTTTCTACACGGAGTGGCTGGATGACGCCCTTCCCAGGCCAGAAAGCCGGCAAGCGGGTGAGGGGAAAGGGGACGTCGGACAAACGGATGCGTGGGTTGGTTGGGGGCGGGCTTGCGGAGGAATGGAGCTCAGAAGAACGCAGCCCACAGGGTCACAGAAGACCCCTTGAGGAGGAGCACAGCCTCTAAGCACCTCCCCCCATCCCACCCCAGCCCTCGCCCCCGGTTCTGTACCCCCCTCACCTCGCCACTTACTCAAGACCGGGACCGAGGTGCCCACGTAGACCTAGTCTTACTTTTACGCGCAGTGAGGCTTCCTGGGAAGTGATGGAGAAGGGATGTCGGGCCAGGCGGGCCGGGGGTGGAGGGAAGGGGATGGGGGACGACGACGACGCCACGCCCATAGGTACCCATCGGCCCGGCCCGCTGAGGCCAGCCTAGGGACTTGGATCCCCTTTTCTGCCCACAGAGCAGAATTTTTTTCAGTATCTGTTTCTCCAGCATCCATCTTCCACTCCCTGCACCCTTCAGTTCCCTTCCTTCAGCCTCCTTTGTTTTCCCCACCTCCTTCCTGCTACCAGGTGTATTTCTGATCCCTAAGCCTGTGTTTTTCTCTCAAACTTTTCCCCTTCTTGTATATCTGTTTCTCACTTTCTTTCTATCTCTCAGGGTGTCTGGCTCTCTTTTTTGATTTTTTGGTCTGATTTTTCTCTGAAACTTTTTTTCACTGTTGCCTTCTTTGTTTCTCTCTATGTCTCTTTCTCTTGCTTTTTGTCTCTTTTTTTTCCTGTCTCTCTATATTTCTATTTCTATATCTCTATGTCAGAATTTGCAGTGTATTTGTTCCTGATTCACCTATTTTCAGCAGTCATTGCTCTTTCAGGTGGAACTAACACTTTCTGGGTGCAATGAGAGCAGTGTATAGGGCAATAGATATTATCTGAAGTGCAGGCTGAGAGAAGCCAGTGGGAAAATAAAGGGAGAGGTCCAGAAGTTTAGGAATAGTTATCCTGGATGTGTTTTTAATTATGTATGCTCAGATTCTCTTGGGCTTTTGCTGCAAGTTTCTTTTACTCTCCAGTTTTGAAGAAATCTTTAATGGCAATCAAAGAAATTTTGCTAGGATGGAACGTACGTATCTCTGGATTTACTTATTAATAAAGTAGTACAATTGGCTCACCGATTGTAACAAAATGTATTATACCAATGCAATTTGTCATTAGAAGGGAAAATAGTGGAAGAGGAGCATAGAGAACATATATATGAGAACATTCTTGACACTGTACTCAATTTTCTTTTACAGAAAACTGCCTCCAAACAGAAATAGTATTAACTGAAAAATTAATAAATTGATTTTGTCCATGTATATTCATTTATGTGTATACAACTGCTGGAAAGAATGTTCTTGGGTAAACAATAAAGGATGGCATCTAGTGCACAGTTAGAGGGGATGGTCTTAGCTAGGATGTTGGATACGTCATCCACAGTAACAGGAGGAATGAAAGTACTCAGGTGCCTGTAAATGGGTACCTTGTAGATGTTCTCCTGTGAATGCTTCTGTTTTCTTAGTGAAATAGAAAGCTGAGAGTGAGAATGTATGCTGAGGTATTGCTATTTTGAAGACACAAGAGAAGGGATGAAAGAGTAGAAGTGAAGGGATTGAGAAAAATAGTAAGATTGTTATGCATATGCACTTGAGATTATTGTCATGAATTTAAATTGAGACCATTTCAGCATCATTGGGTTTCTCTTCATTCTAGTTCAGCTAGGTGAGGGCATGTATTGCATGCTTACATTAAATAAAGATTGCTATTTTGTTAAGTGAGTTTTTCTAAGCAAAAGAGGGACAATCATATTCAGACCCCTAGATCAAGAATTCAGCCAGGAACTTGAAACTTCTCTTGGTGATTCTTTTAAGGACATGGGCCATCTTCGTTCCTTCACCACCTCCTGAAGGTGCTCCCTCCCTTGCCTAAAGATGCTCTCACCTACTAAAGGTGACCTCTCCAAAGGCACACTAAGAAAGGGGCAACACTTTGATTCAACCTGGGTTTCAATGGACATCAAATTCCACCCATCCACTCTCTGGGACCCCCAAAATATGGGCTAGGATCCAAAGTACACTGTACTTACAGTTCAAGCGGTGAAAATGTCTAATAGGAGTTCAGATTATGGGTTAAAACATTCTCGGGATCTCTGAGAGCAAACTGTAGGGGCAGTGAGCTAATTTTCCAAGTTAGTTGTCAAAGATGCTTGATTCAAGTCTGCAAGAATTGAAACATCTCCATCATCCCTGGGGCATTGCCTTTTTGCTGAGTCACATCTCGGGACAGTCTCTCTCAGACCCTCTCTGTCCTTCTCACTTCCTGGCAGAGAAAGATGCAGAGGGAAGGGTAGGAGCTCCATCAGGATATCAGAAATAGGGCTTGGGCGTGAGGAGTCAGAAACATCCCAGAGCAAACAGACCAGTGGGGAGCTGAGGACCCGAGGAGCTGATTCTAAGGTCACTGATGTACTCCAGCAACAGTACACACCCAAGGGCCTGCACCGGCACTCTTGCCAAAGGAGTTAACTCTTTTTTTTTTTTTTAACATCTTTATTGGAGTATAATTGCTTTACAATGGTGTGTAGGAGTTAACTCTTGAAGTTTGCTTATAGACTGCGCAGGAAGCTTGTGTGAGTTTCCATTATGAGGAAAAAAATGTAAATAAAATAAAAAAAACACCACTCACTGTTTTCTCCACCTTTTTATCAGTCTCCTTTCACATGTGACAGCTTTCTCTTCTGGGGTTACACCTGTACTTAAAACTTCTGTTTCTTTTTTTATTTTTTTAATTCAATGCCCCTGTCCATTTTTATTTTATTTATTTTATTTTTTTATTATTTTATATATTTATTTGGCTGCATTGGGTCTTTGTTTCTGCACGCGGGATTTCTCTAGTTGTGGTGAGCAGGGGCTACTCTTTATTGCGGTGTGCGGGCTTGTCATCACGGTGGCTTCCCTTGTTGCAGAGCACGGGCTCTAGGTGTGCGGGCTTCAGTAGTTGTAGCACGCAGGCTCAGTAGTTGTGGCTCGCAGGCTCTAGAGTGCAGGCTCAGTAGTTGTGGCACATGGGCTTAGTTGCTCTGCAGCATGTGGGATCTTCCCAGACCAGGGCTCGAACCCATGTCCCCCGCAGCGGCAGGCGGAGTCTTAACCACTGCGCCACCAGGGAAGCCCAAAGCTTCTGTTTCTTACCTAACCCAATCCTCCTGATGAACTTCATCCTTTAAGACTTATCAAAATTATCAAAACTTACTAACTGGCAAAACTTTCCCAAGCCCTATCTGGCCAGAAAACAGGAACCCGCTTGCCTTGAATCGTCTGACCTGAACCTCACTCTGGTACTCTCCGTAACTTATCTCAGCCCCAAACCGACGACTAGAGTAGTATTCCCATTATTAGACCTCAGTTCTACAACGGGCAAAGCTGTTGCTTAGCAGCGGTGGGATTCGAACACCGCACCCAAAGTAACTAGAGCTTCATTCCAGCGCCTTAGACCGCTCGGCCACGCTACTTGGCATTGTGTGATATTGCCTATTCTTTCCCATACTACCTACTTTCTTTTACGTTTCAGCTGTGCTCTATACAATGTGTTCTCGAAATCCTAACTTTATACCTCAAGAGCAAGTGGAGGAAGGGTTCAGGGAACAGCGGAGGCTTATCACAAAAACTTACTTTCCTCATCGGCTCTGAATTTTTCATCTTTCCACCCAGTGCTTAAATGGGAAGAACTTAGTGGACGAATAATGAGTGAATTGAATCTGTGCCACACACTAGGCTGTGGGCCTTCTGTAGGTGTTACTATGTTTTATTCTTTTAGGCTTCCTCTCAGTCTCGCCACAAATTTCTTAGAAAGACAAACAAAGGCTGACGCTAATTAAAGCCACAAAAATCCTATCTTCGAAGGAGCATGACTTACCAAATGGCGTTTTAGAGCATTTGCAAATGCTTGCGCACCTACTTAAAGCTGGAATCTAACCAACAACCTAAAGATGCCAACGGAGTTCTACAGCGCCGCCCCCCTCCCCCATTTTACCAGCTGAGGCATCAAAGAATGCACACATGGGGCTCTGCTGAATTATTTCTTCAGAGAAGCAGAAGCCTCTCACATTGTTTTATACTCTATTCCTAAGACACCTAGAGATGTCTTCTGCTCTCATAGAGAGCAGATGCTCACGCCGTTGGAATTTGACGGTTTTAGGACCTTAGGGGTCGCCCAGGTCGCCACGTTGACATCTCTGCGTTACAAATCCACCCTCTTGTTGCTCCGGAACTTGTGCGGGGGGGGGGGGGGATGTGGATGTGAGCAGAATGCAGCGCTCAAGTTCCCTGTTGACAAACTCTGCTCCCCTGGTGGAACCGTCAACGCACCGCGGAGAGCTCTGCCCAGGGCTCCCGAAGGATCTCCGTCTCTAGGCCTCCCTCCTAGCCCAAAGACACAACGTGCTCATTTCTCCGAGAAAAACGTTTTGGTGATAGAAGTCCTGCAGCTCCACAGAGGCCTGACTGGGGCTTCCGATTCTGGCAGCTGTCCCCTCCCACCAGGCAGTTTTTACTATCACAGAATATTCTGTCCTCATGCACAGATCACCATCGTTTAATGGTTGACGCCATTTTTCAGAAGATCATTCAGGGTCCTTCAGGTTTTTAACCTGGCACATCACATCCAAAATAATAATTAAATTCCTAAAGCAGTAGTTCTCAACCCTGGCTGTACAGGAACTTAAAAAAATTCCGATGTGGACACCACAGCCTAGACCAATTACATCAGAATCTCTATGGGTGGTATCCAAGCATCAACGTTTTGTAAAGTTTCCCAAGTGCAGCCAACATTAAAAAAAAAAAAAAAAAAAAAAAAAAAAAATGCAGTGCAGGAGGATACTCCAAGAAGCCTGTTCTATTCCTTTACGGAAATCTCACATGTCCTGCCTGTCAAGTCAAAACCTGCTTGGCCCGCAGCTCTTTCTCTGGACACCTCCTGGGACACGGCCAAGAAATGTTATTGCTGCGTTCAATGCTTGGATGGCAGCCGCCAAATGCCGCCTGGCTACTGTTGTCCGATCACGGAAAAGATAGTGTGCTCTACATCTTACCAGTCACTAGACTTTCAATAAAAACAAGGTAAGGTTGTTATAGATTACAACGAGGAACCACATATAAGAAGGGCTCTTCCCCAGTCCCTCTAAATTCCTGTCTTTCAGTCTCGTTCTTTCACACGTCTCAGGATGATCCAGGGCTTCTAACTCCCTTATTCCCACCCACACACCTAAAGTGAGCTCTGGACTTAAAGCCTTAGTACTAGGAGCAAATATATCCCCGAAATGACACCTGAGAATAGGTTTTCCGGTTCATGATTGCGCGGATCCTAAATCGTTCATTTAATCGTCAGAGGCTGTCTTAATCAACATAGTCTAAAAGTACTGGCTTCTCTTTGACCTTTGACACGGCGTATAGAAGAGATGAGACAGAGATGCTGCTCCCAGAGCCATTGCGCTCTTCCCAAAGCTTCTGCCCAGGAACTTCGGGGAATGTTGGGGGGCGGGGAACCTTGGGGGAGGGTCTGGCACCAGTCTCAGAGCCGTCTGCACCAACACTGGAGATTTTCTTCACCTGAGACGAGATGAAGGGAGCGCAGGCCCTGCTCACCCCTGACCTTGCCAGAGACCCCACCCTTGAACCACCGCTATAAAGTTCTCATCAAATCCTCCCGGGTTGGGACACATAGTTTTCGAGGACAGGAGCCCACTGTGTCCCCCTTTGCCTGGCAAGGCGATAAAGCTATCCTTTTCTACTTCACCCAGAACTCTGTCTCCGAGATTTGATTCGGTACCGGTGTACAGAGGCAGAGCTTTTGGTAGCAGGGTCAGTGAGAACGGCTGTATTTTCTTTAAGGATTAGTGTTGGACTCTTCTGGATAACACCTGAACATGCCCTCGGGTTGAGTGGCTTCGGCCTAGACAGAACTCTTCTAGCAGGTGGGGCATGGACCTCTGAGGACAACGTGCAGGGTTCCGCGCTCTCACTGTTCCTGTGCTGCGTGGATTTCCAGTCAGTCTGAGCAAAGTGGCAGGGCCAGGAAGGGAGAGACACTACTGAAACCACACACCTGTGAACTCAGGACCACAGGTTGTTCTGGGAGCTGGCTGAGTCACTGACCACTGCTGCCCTGGCTCCAGGACTTCGTTCTATATTCCTTGAAAATCTGTAGCTGACACCACACTCACAGATGAGCAGTAGCTTCAGTTCTTTCGTATGTGGGTTGATGGAGGATGGAGCTGTTAGCAGTGGGGAAATGTACTGGGTTTAAAATGTTCTGTAATAAAACTCAATTGGAAAAGTGAAAAAAAGACATGAAAGCCTATGTAAAAATCCGATGGAATCTACAGAAAGCTATAACAAATAATTGAATCTAGAAAAGTTGTAGAATACAAGATTAATATTGAAATTAATTGTATATTTACTGTTTATACTATATATACATATAGAGAGAGTATATACCATATATATGTGTGTATATATATATATATACATATATATACACACATATATATATATAGTATCTAGCAATGAACAATCAGAAATCGATTTTGGGGCTTCCCTGGTGGCACAATGGTTAAGTAATACACCTGCCAATGCAGGGGACACGGGTCCGAATCCTGATCCGTGAAGATCCCACATGCTGTGGAAAACTAAGCCCGTGTGCCACGACTACTGAGCCTGTGGTCTAGAGCCCGCAAGCCACAACTACTGAGCCCATGTGCCACAACTCCTGAAGCCCGCGCGCCTAGAGCCCATGCTCCACAACAAGAGAAGCCACCACAATGAGAAGCCCGCACACCGCAACGAAGAGTAGCCCCTACTCGCCGCAACTTGAGAAAGCCCACACGCAGCAACAAAGACCCAACACAGCCAAAAATAAATAACATAAATAAATTCATTAAAAAAAAAAAAAAATCGGGGCTTCCCTGGTGGCGCAGCGGTTGAGAATCTGCCTGCCAATGCAGGGGACAAGGGTTCGAGCCCTGGTCGGGAAGATCCTACATGCCGCGAAGTGACTGGGCCCGTGAGCCACAATTGCTGAGCCTGCGCGACTGGAGCCTGTGCTCCGCAGTAGGAGAGGCCGCGATGGTGAAAGGCCCGCGCACCACGATGAAAAGTGGCCCCCACTTGCCACAACTAGAAGAAGGCCCTCGCACAGAAACGAAGACCCAACACAATCATAAATAAATAAATTTAAAAAAAAAATCGATTTTGGATTCTTTTAAAAAGCAATCCAATGTACTATAGAATCATTAAATATGAAATACTTAGCATTAAAATGTGTACACTTGTACACCGAAAAAAAAAATGCTGAGAGAAATGAAAGAAAACCTAAATACAAGGAGAAACATTTTGTGTTTGTGAATGAGAAGACAATACTGTTAAGATATCAATTATCCTTAAATTGATTTATAGGTTCAATGCAATCCAAATCAAAATAACAACAGGTTTTTTTCCCAGAAAATGACCAGCTGATTCCAAAATTTATATGAAAATCCAAAGACATAGCATGCTCCAAACAACTTTGAAAAGAAGAACAAAGTTGGAGGACTCACTGTGCCTGACCTCAAGACTTATAAATCTGCTATAATCAAGACCGTAGTATTGGCATTAAGATACAAAAAATAGACCTATGGAACAGGAGTGCAGAGGTAGAACCACACATGTATTATCAACTAATTTTTGACAAAATTTCAAAGGCAATTCAGTAGAGAAAAGTAGTCTTTTCAACAAATGATGCTTTAAAAAAACACAGTTTTGATCCCTACTTCACACTGAATGAAAAATTAACTCAAAATGGATCAAAAATCAAAACTATAAAATATTTAGGGCTTCCCTGGTGGCGCAGTGGTTGAGAATCTGCCTGCTAATGCAGGGGACACGGGTTCGAGCCCTGGTCTGGGAAGATCCCACATGCCGCGGAGCGGCTGGGCCCGTGAGCCACACCTACTGAGCCTGCGCGTCTGGAGCCTGTGCCCCGCAACGGGAGGGGCCGCGATAGTGAAAGGCCCGCGCACCGCGATGAAGAGCGGTCCCCGCACCGCGATGAAGAGTGGCCCCCGCTTGCCGCAACTAGAGAAAGCCCTCGCACGAACCGAAGACCCAACACAGCCAAAAATAAATAAATAAATAAATAAAGCAGCTTTAAAAAAACGAATCCTTTAAAAAAAAAAAAAAAAAAAAATATTTAGAATAAAATCTTTGTCAATTTGTGTTGGGGGAAGATTTCTTAGATGCAACATTAAAAGCATGATCCATCAAAGAAAAATTAAGTACAATGATTAATTGTACTTCATAAAATTAAGAACCCCTGCCCTTCAAAAGACACTGTGAAGAGATTGAGAAGACAAACCAAACACTGGGAGATAATACTGTAGTTGCACCCTCAGTCTTTAGGGAGGATTTTGCCTCATAGGGGACATTTGACAATGTCTGGAGACATTTTTGGTTGTCAAAACTGGGACAGTACTACTGGTGTCTAGTGGGTAAAGGCCAGGGACGCTGCTAAACATTCTATAATACATATGACAGGCCCCCACTACAGAGAATTATCCAAAATGTCACTATGGTAGAGGCTGACTAAAGTAACAAGTCACAAGGACAAATTTATCTCTTGCCTCCTTTAGGGCATGGGCCAGTCAGGACTATCACCACCTACTAAAATGAACCGATGACTCCTTCTCAAAGGCTTGAGGAAGGGACAAGGCCTGGATTCAGACCTGGGGGCAATGGGTGCCAAACCGTGCCCAGTGTACCTTTTGGGTACCAAAGGCAGTGCACATGGGGCAGGAAAGTCATTGTCCAAAGGTCAGAAAGTGAGAATGTTCTTTAAAGAGCTCAAATTCTGCCTTTGAACCCATCCTAGGATACCTTGCGGGCTGGGGGGTGGGGGGGGGGGGGGCGGTCAGGGTACTCTTCCTTGGCTGGCTCAAGCCTGGGAATTGAATCACTTCCCTGAGCTGGTGAGCAGTTGCCTCCCTCGATGATTCGCTTCCTGCTTAACCCATCTCCTTTACTGGCCTGACTTTACCACCTTTACCTGGAGGGAGAGACGGAAAGAGAAATGGTGGTGGTGGTGGGGGGGTGCTGTTGTAGCGGGGAGACCAGTGGAAAAATAGAGAACATCCCGTAGGAAACTGTAGGGGTCCCAGAGGCAGTCAGCCGCAGAAACTGCACAGGGACACTTTGGATCTGCCCGAATTTTGCCGGGTTAACACTTAGGAGCAAATGATGAGACAAAGTCTCACTTCACTCCCCGCTCTCCTCCGTGCCCCACCCCAGAGTCTGTAGAGTCTTCCTCCCCAATTCAGCCCGCAGGGAGGGAGGCTGTCGTTTAGATTGGATCGGTTCCTGCTTCCGGGGAGCCTAACCCCACCCCACCCCGCCGGTTTCAAGGGTCTCCACCTCTCCTCAACTTGAACGCCCCAGCTAAATGCCACACCTTTGGCAAGTCCTTATCCGCTCCTGTAGTGAGGACACGGGCAGTGATCGCTTGCGATTAAGAAACAAAACCTTGGCAGCGGTGGGATTCGAACCCACGCCTCCAGAGAGACTAGAGCCTAAATCCAGCGCCTTAGACCGCTCGGCCACGCTACCAAGCCTACACCACAAAATTCTGTACTCTTGCTAGTTATACCTTTCTGCCTTTTTTTTTCCCGCGTTGTCTTCTACTCCCTGACCCGAAACCATGATTCTAGGTATCACCAAGGGACACTAAGAAAGTTCCTCTCCGCTCTACTAGGACTCGAACCTGCATTCACCCAACCCAAATAGCTCTTCTCACTCCAGGAACTAAAAGGGAAAGACCTTCAAAACCAAGTATCCGCTCCCGAAGCGCAGCACTTGGGATCTAGAATGTAACATCTTTCCGAAGGCGGGTCACGTCAGCTTCCGCCTGGAGCCCAGTAAGCGCTCAAAAACTGTTGAAAGGACGAATGAACTCCTTGATTTAGACTCCAGATCACTTGGGGATCGCGGTGGTGGAATAAGAAAGAGCCAACTGTCTTTCCCTGTCACCCACCGCGCGCCGCGACTTCAATTCTTTGCTAAATTTTGAGTTTGATACTTTTCGGTTCTGAAGCCGGGAGAGGAGTCTTCGAGTCTCCAGAAGGCATGCCCAGTGCGTGCGTTAAACGACTGGGAAAAAAAAAAAAAAAAAAAAGAAAGCTTGTCTCCTAGTTCCCTTTTGCTTCTCTTGGCCGAAAGCGCAAATAGCTGATGCCAATCAGTGCCCGCTCCCTAGTGTCAGCCCAAGCAGAGTCTGCAGTCTTCCTTCCCAGTTCAGCCTGCGGGAAGGGAGGCTGTCTTTTAGGTTGGATCGGTTCCTGCTTCCGGGGGGCCTCCAGTCCCTTTTGTATCTCTGCGTCTCCCATTTCTGCGTCTCCCAGAGAGGTCCCGTTTCCCCTGCGCAGCTGTAGCCATGTGGCGGCTATTATTACTGGCGACTGCGGAAGGAGACGGACTGAGACGTCCTTCCATAGGGACTGAGGCCGGATTCTGAGCCCAGACTGGTACTCAGGGCGCCCAGGATTCCTGAGAACTCTCATGCTCCCGCTCGTCATCCTACCTAGAAGCCCAAGCCTGCCGGCCTCCGGAGGGGAGCCTGGGAACGGGGCCAGAATAGGCGAGAGAATTAGCTTTACACTGTCACGCCTCTTGACACGGAGAAGGGTAGCCACACATCAGTTCTCCAAATGTTTGAGCATCTGTCTAGGGTCCACCAAACTTGAGTTTCCATGTTCCCTATGTGAAAAGGAATTCTTGCTGCTTTTAATTACAACGAAGTGGAAGTTACAGAAGGCCAAGATGCTATGTCTCTTTTGCTACTGTGTGGCAGTAGCTGAGAATTATTTCACAACTACTGCCTAAACTTGCGGGGGGCGGGGGGGTGCCAATAAAAATCATTGCAGCAGAGATCGGTTTTGTATTTTGGAATTCTAACAGGTGACTGAGCAAAAGGCTGGGTGATGGGATTGGGGGATGCTTGGGCCAATTTTCTGCCTTCTAAGGGTAGAAATTGTGGTTCCCTGGTGATATCCGATCACATCTTTCATTTGATAAAATTAAAGCTATATGGGGGGCAAATTCCACCAAGAGCTTTAAACGGGGAGGTTGTATATGTATATGTTCTGTGCTTCCCTCTCTCTTGCAAATATGCAGTCTTTGTCAGGGAAGAAGCGCCCAGAATTGGCTTACTTCCCTAAGAATAGACAATTGTCATTGTCTCTTAATTCCCCCAAGAGAAGGGAAAATTAATCCCATGGTGGTGTTGGAGGTTCCCACGACACATAAAGGGGATTTTCCCAGAGCCTCCAGTAAAATTCTATGGTCTTTGTTTTGGGTGGAATTGTGTCCCTCCAGAAGGATATATAGAAGTCCTAATTCCCAGTGCCCCAATATGTGACCTTATTTGGAAATAAGGTATTTACAGAAGTAATCAAATTAAAATGAGGTCATTAGTGTGGGCTCTAATCCAATATGACTGGTGTCCTTATAAAAAGGGGGAAATTTGGGCATAGAGATAGAGATCTCTTCCTGAAGTCCCGTAAGTTTCAACATAAAAGTGAAGGGAACAGGGATTGCAGGAAGACTGCTAACTCAGATTCTCTGTGGGATCTCTGTAAAAGAACCTCAATGTATTTTCAAGGGTAATAGAGGTAGACATATGGGGGCTGGAGCTCCCTGCTGGTGTGGAAAGAGATCACTGGGGAGGGGCATCTCACCAGTGGAAGAGCAGTGGCCCTCCAATGTTAGCATGCATCACAATCACCTGGAGGGCTTATTAAAAAGACAGATTGCTAGACTCAACTCTTGGAATTTCTGATTTAGAAGACCAAGGGCCTAAGAATTTATAGTTCTAACAGGTTGTTAGATGATGTTGATGCTACTAATTCAGGGACCATGCTCCGAAAAACACTGCAGCAGAGATCAGGTTTGTATTTTGGAATTGTAACAGAAATGAGGAAGGCAAAATGAAGGAGCCAAAGATGTGCAGACTTCTTGAAAGCAGAGTGCAGGGAAGAGATGTGTGCTCAATATGGTGGCAGTTGGGAAAAAATGAGAGGCCTTGGATACAAATGAGAGGGAAAAGCCTGGCAAAATAGTAAAGACTACTGTTAAGGACAAGGAAAAGTTCTTTCCAATACTGGTGAACAGTACCAGTCACTTTATGACCCTTAAGACATGAATAGAATGTGGACCCAAGGATGCCCAGGACTAGAAACACTAGAGGTCTCAGATGAACTACGCAAAAATGGAATCCAATGGTGCTATCTTCTGAAGTCTCTGGCCACGTGTATTTGTCTTACTGGGCATGGCATAAAGACAGATGAGTGTGCAGGAGAAACTAGGAGAAATGCTTGCACCCTTACCCTCTCCTAGGCCACATGGAAAGCTTTGCACATGTCCAGATTAATCAACTGAGGTCACCCTGGAAACTTGATACCAGAGATCTTTCTCATCTGTGAAAGATCTTTAGAGACTTGAAGCCTAGGAAGTCTGAGGTCCATGAACAATGCACCTGCAAGATCTTGGCCCAAGAACAGGGAATCTCATCTACCCTTGATCTTCTATGTCCAAGTGTATTTTTTTTTTTTTTAATGTCTGAAACATTTATATTAACATATTTCCATACATATTTCCATACAAATACAAATATAAGATTTTTAGAAATTTCATGTAATGTCTGAAACATTTATATTAACATATTTCCATACATATTTCCATACAAATACAAATATAAGATTTTTAGAAATTTCATGTAATGTCTGAAACATTTATATTAACATATTTCCATATAAATAACCCAATGAAAGTTTAGTATTAGTTGTTTTGTTTGTTTTTTTATACTGCAGGTTCTTATTAGGCATCAATTTTATACACATCAGTGTATACATGTCAATCCCAATCGCCCAATTCAGCACACCACCATCCCAACCTCACCGCAGTTTTCCCCCCTTGGTGTCCATATGTCCATTCTCTACATCTGTGTCTCAACTTCTGCCCTGCAAACTGGCTCATCTGTACCATTTTTCTAGGTTCCACATACATGCATTAATATACGATATTTGTTTTTCTCTTTCTGACTTACTTCACTCTGTATGACAGTCTCTAGATCCATCCACGTCTCAACAAATGACTCAATTTCGTTCCTTTTTATGGCTGAGTAATATTCCATTGTATATATGTACCACAACTTCTTTATCCATTCGTCTGTTGATGGGCATTTAGGTTGCTTCCATGACCTGGCTATTGTAAATAGTGCTGCAATGAACATTCGGGTGCATGTGTCTTTTTGAATTACGGTTTTCTCTGGGTATATGCCCAGTAGTGGGATTGCTGGGTCATATGGTAATTCTATTTTTAGTTTTTTAAGGAAACTCCATATTGTTCTCCATAGTGGCTGTATCAATTTACATTCCCACCAACAGTGCAAGAGGGTTCCCTTTTCTCCACACCCTCTCCAGCATTTGTTGTTTATAGATTTTCTAATGATGCCCATTCTAACAGGAGTGAGGTGATACCTCATTGTAGTTTTGATTTGCATTTCTCTAATAATTAGTGATGTTGAGCATCTTTTCATGTGCTTCGTGGCCGTCTGTATGTCTTCTTTGGAGAAATGTCTATTTAGGTCTTCTGCCCATTTTTGGATTGGGGTGTTTGTTTCTTTGATATTGAGCTGAATGAGCTGTTTATATATTTTGGAGATTAATCCTTTGTCCGTTGATTCAGTTGCAAATATTTTCTCCCATTCTGAGGGTTGTCTTTTCGTCTTGTTTATGGTTTCCTTTGCTGTGCAAAAGCTTTGAAGTTTCATTAGGTCCCACTTGTTTATTTTTGTTTTTATTTCCATTACTCTAGGAGGTGGATCAAAAAAGATCTTGCTGTGATTTATGTCAAAGAGTGTTCTTCCTATGTTTTCCTCTAAGAGTTTTATAGTGTCCAGTCTTATATTTAGGTCTCTAATCCATTTTGAGTTTATTTTTGTGTATGGTGTTAGGGAGCATTCTAATTTCATTCTTTTACATGTAGCTGTCCAGTTTTCCCAGCACCACTTATTGAAGAGACTGTCTTTTCTCCATTGTATATCTTTGCCTCCTTTGTCATAGATTAGTTGACCATAGGTGCGTGGGTTAATCTCTGGGCTTTCTATCTTGTTCCATTGATCTATGTTTCTGTTTTGTGCCAGTACCATATTGTCTTGATTACTGTAGCTTTGTAGTATAGTCTGAAGTCAGGGAGTCTGATTCCTCCAGCTCCGTTTTTTTCCCTCAAGACTGCTTTGGCTATTCGGGGTCTTTTGTGTCTCCATACAAATTTTAAGATGATTTGTTCTAGCTCCGTAAAAAATGCCATTGGTAATTTGATAGGGATTGCATTGAATCTGTAGATTGCTTTGGGTAGTATACTCATTTTCACAATGTTGATTCTTCCAATCCAAGAACATGGTATATCTCTCCATCTGTTGGTATCATCTTTAATTTCTTTCATCAGTGTCTTATAGTTTTCTGCATACAGGTCTTTTGTCTCCCTAGGTAGGTTTATTCCTAGGTATTTATTCTTTTTGTTGCAATGGTAAATGGGAGTGTTTCCATAATTTCTCTTTCAGATTTTTCATCATTAGTGTATAGGAATGCAAGAGATTCTGTGCATTAATTTTGTATCCTGCAACTTTACCATATTCATTAATTAGCTCTAGCAGTTTTCTGGTGGCAGTTTTAGGATTCTCTATGTATAGTATCATGTCATCCGCAAACAGTGACAGTTTTACTTCTTCTTTTCCAATTTGTATTCCTTTTATTTCTTTTTCTTCTCTGATTGCCGTGGCTAGGACTTCCAGAACTATGTTGAATAATAGTGGTGAGAGTGGACATCCTTGTCTCGTTCCTGATCTTAGAGGAAATGCTTTCAGTTTTTCACCATTGAGAATGATGTTTGCTGTGGGTTTGTCATATATGGCCTTTATTATGTTGAGGTAGGTTCCCTCTATGCCCACTTTCTGGAGAGTTTTTATCAGAAATGGGTGTTGAATTTTGTCAAAAGCTTTTCTGCATCTATTGAGATGATCATATGGTTTTTATTCTTCAATTTGTTAATATGGTGTATCACATTGATTGATTTGCATATATTGAAGAATCCTTGCATCCCTGGGATAAATCCCACTTGATCGTGGTGTATGATCCTTTTAATGTGTTGCTGGATTCTGTTTGCTAGTATTTTGTTGAGGATTTTTGCATCTATATTCATCAGTGATATTGGTCTGTAATTTTCTTTTTTTGTAGTGTCTTTGTCTGGTTTTGGTATCAGGGTGATGGTGGCCTCATAGAATGAGTTTGGGAGTGTTCCTTCCTCTGCAATTTTTTGGAAGAGTTTGAGAAGGATGGGTGTTAGCTCTTCTCTAAATGTTTGATAGAATTCACCTGTGAAGCCATCTGGTCCTGGACTTTTGTTTGTTGGAAGATTTTTAATCACAGTTTCAATTTCATTACTTGTGATTGGTCTGTTCATATTTTCTGTTTCTTCCTGATTCAGTCTGGGAAGGTTATACCTTTCTAAGAATTTGTCCATTTCTTCCAGGTTGTCCATTTTATTGACATAAAGTTGCTTGTAGTAGTCTCTTAGGATGCTTTGTATTTCTGCGGTGTCTGTTGTAACTTCTCCTTTTTCATTTCTGATTTTATTGATTTGAGTCCTCTCCCTCTTTTTCTTGATGAGTCTGGCTAATGGCTTATCAATTTGTTTATCTTCTCAAAGAACCAACTTTTAGTTTTATTGATCTTTGCTATTGTTTTCTTTGTTTCTATTTCATTTATTTCTGCTCTGATCTTTATGATTTCTTTCCTTCTGCTAACTTTGGGTTTTGTTTGTTCTTCTTTCTCTAGTTTCTTTAGGTGTAAGGTTAGATTGTTTACTTGAGATTTTTCTTGTTTCTTGAGGTAGGCTTGTATAGCTATAAACTTCCCTCTTAGAACCGCTTTTGCTGCATCCCATAGGTTTTGGGTCGTCGTGTTTTCATTGTCATTAGTCTCTAGGTATTTTTTTATTTCCTCTTTGATTTCTTCAGTGATCTCTTGGTTATTTAGTAACGTATTGTTTAGCCTCCATGTGTTTGTCCTTTTTATGTTTTTTTCCCTGTAATTCATTTCTAATCTCATAGCGTTGTGGTCAGAAAAGATGCTTGATATGATTTCAATTTTCTTAAATTTACTGAGGCTTGATTTGTGACCCAAGATGTGATCTATCCTGGAGAATGTTCCGTGCGCACTTGAGAAGAACGTGTAATCTGCTGTTTTTGGATGGAATGTCCTATATATATCAATTAAATCTATCTGGTCTATTGTGTCATTTAAAGCTTCTGTTTCCTTATTTATTTTCATTTTGGATGATCTGTCCATTGGTGTAAGTGAGGTGTTAAAGTCCCCTACTATTATTGTGTTACTGTCGATTTCCTCTTTTATAGCTGTTAGCAGTTGCCTTATGTATTGAGGTGCTCCTATGTTGGGTGCATATATATTTATAATTGTTATATCTTCTTCTTGGATTGATCCCTGGATCATTATGTAGTGTCCTTCCTTGTCTCTTGTAACATTCTTTATTTTAAAGTCTATTTTATCTGATATGAGTATAGCTACTCCAGCTTTCTTTTGATTTCCATTTGCATGGAATATCTTTTTCCATCCCCTCACTTTCAGTCTGTATGTGTCCCTAGGTCTAAAGTGGGTCTCTTGTAGACAGCATATATATGGGTCTTGTTTTTGTATCCATTCAGCCAGTCTATGTCTTTTGGTTGGGGCATTTAATCCATTCACAGTTAATGTAATTATCGATATGTATGTTCCTATGACCATTTTCTTAATTGTCTTTGGTTTGTTTTTTGTAGGTCCTTTTCTTCTCTTGTGTTTCCCACTTAGAGAAGTTCCTTTAGCATTTGTTGTAGAGCTGGTTTGGTGGTGCTGAATTCTCTTAGCTTTTGCTTGTCTGCAAAGCTTTTGATTTCTCCATCAAATCTAAATGAGATCCTTGCCGGGTAGAGTAATCTTGGTTGTAGGTTCTTCCCTTTCATCACTTTAAGTATATCATGCCACTCCCTTCTGGCTTGCAGAGTTTCTGCTGAGAAATCAGCTGTTAACCTTATGGGAGTTCCCTTGTATGTTATTTGTCGTCTTTCCCTTGCTGCTTTCAATAATTTTTCTTTGTCTTTAATTTTTGCCACTTTGATTACTATGTGTCTCGGCGTGTTTCTCCTTGGGTTTATTCTGTATGGGACTCTCTGCGCTTCCTGGACTTGGGTGGCTATTTCCTTTCCCATGTTAGGGAAGTTTTCGACTATAATGTCTTCAAATATTTTCTCTGGTCCTTTCTCTCTCTCTTCTCCTTCTGGGACCCCTATAATGCGAATGTTGTTGCGTTTAATGTTGTCCCAGAGGTCTCTTAGGCTGTCTTCATTTCTTTTCATTCTTTTTTCTTTAGTCTGTTCCGCAGCAGTGAATTCCACCATTCTGTCTTCCAGGTCACTTATCCGTTCTTCTGCCTCAGTTATTCTGCTATTGATTCCTTCTAGTGTAGTTTTCATTTCAGTTATTGTATTGGTCATCTCTGTTTGTTTGTTCTTTAATTCTTCTAGGTCTTTGTTAATCATTTCTTGCATCTTCTCAATCTTTGCCTCCATTCTTATTCCGAGGTCCTGGATCATCTTCACTATCATTATTCTGAATTCTTTTTCTGGAAGGTTGCCTATCTCCACTTCATTTAGTTGTTTTTCTGGGGTTTTTTCTTGTTCCTTCATCTGGTACATAGCCCTCTGCCTTTTCATCTTCTCTATCTTTCTGTAACTGTGGTTTTTGGTCCACAGGCTGCAGGATTATAGTTTTTCTTGCTTCTGTTGTCTGCCCTCTGGTGGTTGAGGCTATCTAAGAGGCTTGATGGGAGGCTCTGATGGTGGGTAGAGCTGACTGTTGCTGTGGCGGTCAGAGCTCAGTAAAACCTTAATCCACTTGACTGTTGATGGGTGGGGCTGGGTTCCCTCCCTGTTGGTTGTTTTGCCTGAGGCAACCCAACACTGGAGCCTACCCGTGCTCTTTGGTGGGGTTAATGGCAGACTCTGGGAGGGCTCATGCCAAGGAGACCTTCCCAGAACCTCTGCTGCCAGTGTCCTTATCCCCACGGTGAAACAGAGCCACCACTCGCCTCTGCAGGGGACCCCCCAACACCAGCAGGTAGGTCTGGTTCAGTCTCCCCCAGGGTCACTGCTCCTTCCCCTGGGTCCCGATGCACACATTACTTTGTGTGTGCCCTCCAAGAGTGGGGTCTCTGTTTCTCCCAGTCCTGTCAAAGTCCTGCAATCAATTCCCACTAGGCTTCAAAGTCTGATTCTCTAGGAATTCCTCCTCCCGTAGCCGGACCCCCAGGTTGGGAAGCCTGACGTGGGGCTCAGAACCTTCACTCCAGTGGGTGGACTTCTGTGGTATAAGTGTTCGCCAGTCTGTGAGCCACCCACCCAGCAGTTATGGGATTTGATTTTACTCTGATTGCGCCCCTCCTACCGTCTCACTGTGGCTTCTCCTCTGTCCTTGGACGTGGGGTATCCTCCTAGGTGAAGTCCAGGGTCTTCCTGTCAATGATTGTCCAGCAGCCAGTTGTGATTCTGGTGCTCTCGCAAGAGGGAGTGAGAGCACGTCCTTCTACTCCGCCATCTTGGTTAATCCTCCAATACCAAATACTGGGCTTGACTCCTGCTGCATGATCTTGGACGAGATGCCTCGGCTATTTCTCCATACCTCTGGGAGGGAGCTGTGAAGCAGGAAAGGTTTCCACACACTAGGAGCCCCTTCACGGGCGGAGACTGCGGGTGGCGGAGGGGGGAAGCTTCGGAGCCACGGAGGAGAGCGCAGCCACCCCAAGTGTATTTTTTATCATGTCCATTTTACGGAGTTAGACAAGGTAGAGTTCACACCCTTGTCAGTAGTGTGCAAAATACTTGCATTCTCCTTTGAACCTTAGAGACCTAAGGATGTCTACCAGGATATGCATCCTACAGTCCTTCATTCTATCAAATGAGTGATTGAAGTATGTGTCGACTGAAAAAACATGTACAATGTGAGAGTTGTGAGTTAATTTTATTTGGGGCAAAATGAGGACTATAGCCTGGGAGACAGCATCTCAGATAGCTCTGAGGAACAGCTCTGAAGAGGTAGGGAGGAACTCAGTATTGTATATGATTTTAGTGAAGGGGGTACATGCAGTCAAGCACACATTTTGGCAAGGCTTGCTGCTAGTCACAAGGAGCAGATGTCTCTGTTAATTATTTTAGTGCTTTTCTAGATGTAAGAAGATGCAAGAATTTGGGCTCGTAAAATCTTCTCCTGAAAATATCTAACTATCTGAAGGCCTGTTTTGCCAGTTTTTCCCAGAGCACAGATTGCCTCATTCCTGATCTCCACCCTGAACTCCTTTCAGGGTGTGTTGAAGGTCAGGGACTGCAGTGGCTAGTGACTTAATCCTTGTAGAGGCAGATGGCAAATGCCAATTTGTAGTTGGCATATGCATAGTAAACTTTATTCAGATTTTCTTTTTTTTAGGAATCTATCCAGTTACCTCCCAGTACCAGATATTGGTTACTGTGTTCATAAAACCTTCGAAGTCCTCACTGAATATTTTGTCTTCTTGTTTAATACTTAGTGAGAGAGGATTGTTCAAATATCCAATGATGATTGTGTATTTTTCTATTTCTTCTCTCAGTTCTGTCAACTTTTGTTTCTTACCTTTGAAGACATGTTATTAGATACATAAAAATTCAAGGATATTGTGGAGGGTTTGTTTAAATAGAATTTCTTTTCAGGGCAGTTTTAAGTTCACAGCAAAATTGAGTAGAAAGTGCACAGAGTTCCCACACACATGCACAGACTCCTCCATCTTCAGCATCCCACACTAGGGTGGTACAGAATGGTACATACGTTACAATCAATGAATCACACTGATACATCATTATCACCCCAAACCATAGTTTACACTAGGGATCACTCTTGGTGTTACAAATTCTATGGATTCTAACAAATGTATGACATGTATCTACTGTATCAAATAGAATAGTTTCACTGCCCTAAAAATCCTCTGTGCTCTGACTATTCATCCCTCCCTCACCCCAACCCCTGGCAACCAGTGATCTTTTTGTTTTGTTCATAGTTTTGCCTTTTTCAGAACATCATATAGTTGGAATCATACAATATGTAGCATTTCAGAAGGGCTTCTTTCATTTAGTAATATGCATTTGAGTTTTTTGTCTTAGTCAGCTCAGGCTGCCATACAAAATACCATAGACTGGGTGACTTGAACAACAGAAATCTATTACAGTTCTGGAGGCTGGAAGTCCAGGATCGGGGTGCTAGGATGGTCGGATTCTGATGCAAGCTATCTTCTGACTTGCAGGCAAGCACTCTGTTCTCACATGGCAGAGAAGGAGAGAGAAAGAGAAAGCAAGCCCTCTGATGTCTCTTCTTATAAGGACACTGCTCCCAGCTTGAGGGCCCCATCCTCATGGCCCCATCTAACCCTACTTACCCCCAAAAGCCCCATCTCCAAATACCATCACATTGCGGGTTAGGGCTTCAACGTATGAACCTGGGGGAAACAAAGGCATTCAGTCCATAACAGTTCTTACATGTCTTTTCATGGCTTGATAGCTCATGCTATAGGTCTTAGTGCTGAATAATAGTCCATTGTATGGATGTACCACAAGAAATATTGTGCTTTTGTATATAATTGACCCTTTTATAATAAAATATTCCTCAATATCTCATATAGTACTTCTCACCTTAAAGAATCTGTTGTCTGATATTGATATAGCTACATCATCCTTTTCCTTTAAAGAGTTTTCAATGGTATGTCTTTTCCATTTTTTTACTTCCAGCCTATCTGTATGATGGAAGAAATTTTCATATATTTGAATTCATAAATTCAAACTTTTCATAAATTTCCATATATAAATGTTTAAAACATTTGCATCATCACAAGTCATTCTGGCTTACACAATTTGGCTTGAACTTTACACTAACTAGAACAGCCTGTCTTATGACCTGTCAAGCATGCATTGTACATCTGCTTTAACAATTAAAGAAAATAATGTATTGTAAAATCAAAATGGAATAACTGTGGTTTAGGTCTTCTCTTGTAACTATGCAACCATTTTGGACCCCAGCCAATCCTTGCTTAACAAACACCCTTACTTCTTGCCAGCTCCAAACCTAAATCTTGACAAGCAACTTACATAACTTTGCAGTTTTTGCCTATGTAAGCCTCCATTTTATAGGTTGGTGGAACACAGTTCAATTGCTTCTTGAATCTGTGTCTCCTAGGATACAGTCCTCAGTTTGGAACAAATAAAGCTCTTTTCTCTTTCTATTGTTCATTGTTTATTGATTATTTCTGTCAACACTTGTCTTTACATTTAAAATGTATTTTCTATAAACAGCATAGAGTTAGATCTCATTTTTACTCAATCTAACAATTTTTGCTTTTAACTACAATATTTGTAACATTTACATTAAATGTAATTTCTGATACAGAGGAGATTGAGTCTACCAATTGTTATTTGCTTTCTATTATTCCCATCAATACTTTAAAAAAATAACTCTATTGAGGTATGATTTACATACCTTAAATTCATCTTTGTAAGTATACAATTCAATGATTATTTTAGTAAATTTACCAAGTTGTACCACCATCACAATAATCAAGGTTTAAAACATTTGTGTCATCACAGTAAGATCCCTCTTTATCTGTTCTTTGTTTCTTTATTCCTTGTTAACCAAGAATTCCAGGAACAGAGACCTGGTTGAGACAGAGAATAAATGCTTTTACTTGGGGTTTGTTAGGACTGCAGCCCAGGAAGCACAAATTCAAGGAAGCACTTGAATTGTGTTCTATTGGACTACAAAATGAGGGAAGCTTACAATGGCAAAAAACTGTGGGGTTACATAAATTGTTTGTCATGAATTAGAAGAAGTAAGTGTGCTTATTAAGCAAGGATTGAATGGGGTTTGAAATGGTAACATAGTTGTGACATGGGTGGGGGACATTTTGAAACTACAAGGTTGTAGCTAGCAGCCGCTAGCAGATATATATATATATATATATTTTTTTTTTTATTGGAGTATAATTGCTTTACAATGTTGTGTTAGTTTCTGCTGTAAAATGAAGTGAATCAGCTATATGTATACATATACCCCCTCCTGCTTGGACCTCCCCCCCATCCCACTCATCTAGGTCATCACAGAGCACCCAGCTGAGCTCCTTGTGCTATACAGCAGGTTCCCACTAGCTATCTATTTTACACATGGTAGTGTATTTATGTCAA
This sequence comes from Balaenoptera musculus, assembly GCF_009873245.2. NCBI lineage: Eukaryota > Metazoa > Chordata > Mammalia > Artiodactyla > Balaenopteridae > Balaenoptera > Balaenoptera musculus. The sequence continues at coordinate 99,861,740 of NC_045786.1, forward strand.
ACCTAATCTCCCAATTCATTCCACTCTCCCCTTCCCCTCCGTGTTCACACATCCATTCTCTAGGTCTGCATCTCTATTCCTGCCCTGCAAATAGGTTCATCTGTACCATTTTTCTAGATTCCACATATATGAGTTAAATCGACAGATGAATGGATAAAGAAGATGTGATATATATAAATATATACATATACATATAATGGAATATTACTCAGCCATAAAAAGGAACAAAACTGGGTCATTTGTAGAGATGTGGATGAACCTAGAGTCTGTCATACAGAGTGAAGTAAGTCAGAAAGAGAAAAACAAATATCGTACCAGATATTGTTTTGAAAATGACTGGTAATGTCCTTGAGTTTGATACAGTTCAGAAAGTTCAAGTTCTCAGTGATTTGGAAACGTTTCTGAAACCACATCCACAATGGGTACCTGGGTCCATTTTGGATACCTGAAACAGTTACTCCATTTTGATTTTTAAAATAATCTTAAATATATCATCATTGTCCTTTTCTGACTTTCTTTGTATTAAACAAGTACTTTTATCATTCCATTTATCTCCTCCATTTTGTTTTACTTTTAGTTATCATTCTTTAAGTTCTTAACCTTAAATTTACTAAATGCATCATTTTTATTAGTCTACCTGAAATTAACATTTTAATCATATCCCAGACAATGCAGAAAACTTACAATGCAAGAAATGTATTGCAGATGGCAGAATTTCCTTCTTTTTAAAGGTTGAATAATACTTCATTGTATATATGTATACCATATTTTCTCTAACCATTCATCCATCAACATTTAGGTTGTTTCCATATCTTGGCTACTGTGAATAATTCTGCAATAAACATAGGAATTCAGATGTCTGTTTGAGATACTGATCTCATTTCCTTGGGATATAAATCCAGAAGTGGAATTGCAGGATCATAAGGTAGTTATATTTTTAATTTTTTTCAGTATCCTCCATACTCTTTCCATAATAGCTCTACCAATTAACATTCCAACCAAAGTGCACAATGGTTTTCTTTTGTCCACATCCTCACCAACAGTTGCTATCTTTTGTCTTTTTGATAAAATCCATTATAGCAGGTGTGAGGTGATATCTCATTGTGGTTTTGATTTGCATTACCCTGATGATTAGTGATGTTAGTACCTTTTCCTTTATCTGTTGGACATTTGTATGTCTTGTTTTAAGAAATGTCTACTCAGGTCCTTTACCCATTTTTTAATTGGTCATTTGGTGTTTGGCTATTGAGTTATATGATTTTTAAAAAAATATATTTTAGGTATTAATCCCTTATCAGATATATGGTTTGCTAATGTTTTCCCCCATTTGGTAGAAAATATTCACTCTATTGATTGTTTCCTTTGATGAACAGCAATTTTTAGTCTGATGCAATCCCCCTTGTCTATTTTTGCTTTTGTTGCCTGTGCTTTTGGTGTCATATACAGAAAATCATTGCTTAAACCAATGTCGAGAAGTTTTTCCCCTATGTTTTCTTCTAGTAGTTTTATAGTTTTAGGTCTAACACTTAAGTCTTTATTCATTTTGAGTTGATTTTTGTATAAGATATGAGACAATGGTCCAATTTTATTCTTTTGCTTGTGGATATCCAATTTTCCCAACACCATTTCTTAAAGAAGCTATCCTTTCCCTATTGTGTGTTCTTGGCACCCTTGTCGAAGATCAGTTGAATATACATATGAAAATTTATTTCTGGGCTCTCTATTATGTTCCATTGATCTATGTCTATTTTATGGTAGTATGTCACTATTTTGATTACTGTAGCTTTGTAATACATTTTGAAATCAGAAAGTATGTCTCCAGCTTTGTTCTTCTTGCTTAAGATTGCTTTGGCTAGTCAAGGGTTCAAAGAAGACAAAGAGATCAAAGAGAATAAATCCAGTCCTTGTAAGAGCTGTAAATAAACACTGATATTTACTAAAAAAAAAAAAAAAAAGGATTGCTTTGGCTAATCAGGGACTTTTGTGGTCCCATATGGATTTTATGATTTTTTTCTATTTTTGTAGGGAATGTAATTGGGATTTTGATAAAGATTGCACTGAATCTGTAGATCACTTTGGGTAGTTTGGATATTTTAACGCTATTAATTCTTCCAATCCGTGAACACAGAACACTTTCCACTGAACAGATGTTTAGAAAACAAAGGTTGTCCTGTTATGCAGGTAAGTTTCTTAAGTGGGGCTTCTTTCACTAGAAAGTGTGTATGCTTGAGGGTCTGAAATCATGAATTGGCCTGAAAAAGGAGGTCAGAGATTTTTCAGAGGAAATCTGCCCCAGCAGGGCTAAATGCACATGCCATGTTAAACTGTTTCTACCCAGTGTTTTGTTATGAACATTATCTTAGAGATTCTCAGTCTCAGTAGGTAACCATATGTTTATTCTTAGGTAGCTTCTCCTTTTTCTGTAAGGATACTCTGTGTGTGTTGGGTGGGTGAGACATTCATCTCTGTGCTGGTGTCAGGTACACCATTCAGTGACCACATAAATATGAGAATTGGCACCTGAATTCAGACTAGTTTCCTGGAATTTATGCTTAAATTGGGTGACAGCTAGAAGTACCTCAGAGATTTTCAGTGCTTGTTTTACCAAGAATTTCAGGAAGAGGAAACTAAAAGAGTCTATTGTATTCCAGATTTCTGAGGGTAATAATTTCCTTCACTCGCTGCACATATCTGAGTATTTGTTTGCTCTCCATTTCTAGTATTTATTAATGCCCTGATATGTGATGGTCACTTTGCTAGGTATTTTGGAGACCCAGAAGTATAATCCATACAACCTTCCCCCTCAAGGAGCTGTATAATATATAAACTGTGGGTGGTGTACTAATACACACAATTCTAAAAACAAAACAAAGCCATCTAAAGCCAAAGTGCAGTAGAGTCTCCTTCTCTTTTTCTTTTCCATCCCATTCAGTTCTTTCTTTGTATCTTTTGTAGCATTTTCCAAAAGATGGACATAGAAATAGACAGAAAACCACAACTCAGAGGTAATTCTGGAAGATTAAAAAAATTAAAATGTGCATCCTTTTGACAATATTTCATATAAGATGAAGAAATATGGGAAAGAAGACAGAATCATGATAATTTCATGATTGACTGAGTGTAGTTGAATGGGTAATGTCAGTCTGGATGCTTACTTCTGGGTGCTGGGGGGCACTTCCATTACATGTGTCCTATTCAAAATCTCGAGAGAGGAAGTGTAGAGGAAGGAATAGCAAGGACAAAAAATGGTTCATGGGTTTCAGAGGGAAAAAGAGATGAAATCTATTTGGTAAAAAGCAAAAGCATTGTGAATTAGAACATTGAGATGGTCTTTCCAGGATAAGTAGTGTTTGATAGGTATGGAGAAATGGGAAATCATTCTAGTTGAAGAAATAATAAGCAAATGATCACAACTGGAAAAGGTGTGAGTCATATCTGGGGAATTATAAGTGGACCGAGTTGACTGGAGCAAAGATCTGTACAGGGCAACCTGTTGCCAATATATAACTGCCATTTGATAAATGTTGATCCAAATATTGGAAGATAAAAGCAGTAAGGTAGAGAGACACATACTAACACCTTCAGTGTTAGTTAGGAGTCTTTTAAGTTGAAAATAATTTTTGCTAAAACAAAAAGGGAGGATTTCTGTAAGAATCCAGGGAAGTCTCATCGATTCCAAGTGGGAATACAGTGAGACCTCTGGAGTGGGCCATAGCTAGGGACCTAGAAGGTATCCAGGCTTCCTTTCTCACTATCACTGATCTCTTTTTTGTTCTTTGGCATTCTCTCCCTTATGCTCTTTCTGTAGTAATGCTTTCTCTGCTTCTCAGTCCATGTGGTAGAATATGATTGATGTTATAACTCCTACCACTCTAATTTCCTTTCTAGTAATTGTGGGCTAATTAATTTGTACCAACCTCCTTGAGGAAAAATGATAAAAATATTGAATAAGATTTTACCAAATCTTCGTAAAAGCATCAAAATACTGATATGATAACAAGCAACTAATAGGTCAGAATCTAAAGGAAAGATGCAATCTGAGAGCATTAACCTTTGTAGCTCTTAAGACATTTGCTAATTACTGCAAAATTGGGCTATAGTTTTGGCAGCATCTTTGGGTGGGAGAAAAAAGAGGGACAGATGTCAAGATCCAGCACCCACCAAAAGTGGAAATTCTAGTAAAGCACTCTCCCAAATATTAGGTTGGGACCCCAAAGAGATATTCTCACAAGATAAGGATGAACAAGAAGTTAACCTTCCACTTCCAGTTAATTGTTGTGGAGCTCAGCAGAAATCAGCTAAGCTTAGCAAGAGAAAACAGAAAGGATGAGCTATCAGCTTTTCCTGGTCTTTTCCTGGTGATCACAGGTCTGATTTGGGCTTACATCATCTTGGAGGCCCACATCATCTTGGAGGCCCAGGGAATGTCTGGCCATGAACTTTTTTCAGGGTCCTCTTGGGCTGATAATGGTCCAGGTACATGTGAGAAACAAAAGCCATATATATATTTTTTCCAGGAAGACAGCTTCAACTTGACCTCAAAAATTCACTGCATATAATTTTGCAAAGATATTGAGCAGTACACATTCAAAGATGACCAGTTACACACGGAAACAATGTGACATGAGTACGAATCAACTAAAGCAACAGATAGCATAATACAGAATTATCAGTTATAGATATTAAAAGTTATAATTACTACGTTTAAAGAGATTTTTTTTTGAAGTGGCAGATATCTGCGAGGAATGGGAAATTACAAAATTTGGCTTAGTAGTTTTAAAAAAGAAGCAAATAGAACTTCTAGAATTGAAAATTACAATTTATAATTGCAGTTTACTCAGTGGGTAGCTTTAACAGCTGATTAAACACAGCTGTAGAGAAAATTAGTGGATTATGAGTAAGAACATGTAATCCACAATGCAACTTGGAGAGAAAGAAAGACAGAAAATACAGAAGAGAGATTAAAAGAAATGGAGGACAGGGTGTGAAGGTCTAATATATGTTTAATTCCAGTTTCATGAATGGAGAAAGAAAAACAGAGAAAAACAACGTTTAAAAAGATAATGGCTGAGAATTTTCCAGAACAGAAGAAAGACAGCAATCTATAGATTTAAGAAATCTGTAGTGTTAGTATGTGTCTCTCTACCCAAGAATCTGACACCTTCACCATTGGAAAAGTATGGGATTTCCCTGTGGGATTATTTACTCCTGGTTTACACTTCTAAACTGAAATCTTCCCTGGATGCATCTGATTGGTAGACCTAGGTCACATGCTCGCTCTCAGCTGCCAGGTGGGAAAGCAAGTTTTCTAGGACAGACTTACTTATAATGTGAAATTACAAAAAGTAAGGAAAATGTTTAAAAAATGTTGGACACTCACTAGTATGACAAACACCTGCAACAGGGCTATTCAGAAAGCTCATGTTCAGATGTCTGCTGTTTTTTCTCTGTACTCTCTTCTTTCAAGAACACATAATTCTTAGAGGCTCTGACTCAATAAATGACTTATGTAATTTGATCTAACCTTGACCTATCAATCTACAGAACTCTAGATAGAAGAGTATTCTGGCTATCATAAACTCCTATATCCTCCAACCACACCTCAGATTCAGCCTACCTAAATCTGAGCACTTCTCACCCCTCTGCCTTCTCAAGATACCCATCTCTCCCTTAGATTCTTTTTCAGTATCGTCTTGTTTCTTCAAGGTATGATATTTGAGAATCCTCCCTGACTCTTTCCTCTTTGTTGTCTCATTTCTTCTCATTCATATCTAACTTCAGCAGAATCTCCCTTGCCTGTGTCTCTCTCATTCATTCCTTCCTTTCCAGTCTCATAACTATTACTCTCCTGCATTTTATGTTTGAGGATCTGCACCATGGCCCATCTCTGGTGTCCCCTTGACTCTGATTTCTCTTTCCTTCAATTCATTCTGCATCTCCAAGCCTTGTGAGTTTCCATGTTCAATTTTTTAAAAGGTGTAACTTCATTCCAGAAATTTCACAGCCTCCTGCTAACTTGTCTTACATTCCCTCACTTCCACCAGGGCCGGCATCTGCCCCAGCGTCTGCCTTGGCCCTTTAAATGCCTAGGTCTTTCTCTCCAACTTTGCTCATAAATTTTTCTCTACCAGGGATCACTCCGCCCCCAAACTTGTTTGTCTTAACCTTTCTTCAAAGCGCAGCTCAAGTCCCATCCCCTCCTGCAGGCTTGCCTCTGTGATGGCTCACTCTGCAGGTTTGTGAACCTTGACCCTGTCCACCGCCCCTCACACCCAGCACAGCTACTTTTCGTTGTTCTCTTTCATGAAAACTAACTTTCTTTAATACCACAAGACTATGCCAGTGACTTCAAAGTAAAGACCATATCTGGATGCCTCGTTCCTAAGTGCAGAGCCTAGCACAGAATTGGAGCTCAGTGTTTATTGAATGAAGGGAAGAATTAAACAGAGAATTAACGAATGCCTGCTCTGGCGCTGAGACTCGAGCTGTAAAGAGGTCCCTAGTCTAACGAACTTGAGGCAGGCGGTTGCCGGTCGGTGGATATCCAAATCAAGGAGAAAACCAAGTGCGGATGTCTGGGTTTCATGTGAGAGATCTTAATTTTCACAATCTGCAGAGGGCAGAGGGGAAGGAAGCTTTCACTACATCAGACTGTGTTGGGTTGGGCAGATTTCTGCAATTTAAAATAGTGGTAGTTCCTGTCACCGCCCCGCATATTGCTCTGTCCCCAGCAAGAGTCTACCCACTGAGTTCCAGTAGTTGGGAAATAGGTCGAAACGACGTTCAGGTTTTGGTCGCCCGGTACCTACAGACACTCTAATAAAGGCCCAGCAGGGAGAGAAAGCCCTTGCATGTGAAGGCCCTATAGCTCAGGGGTTAGAGCACTGGTCTAATAAACACTCTAATAAAGACACTCTAATAAAGGCCCAGCAGGGAGAGAAAGCCCTTGCATGTGAAGGCCCTATAGCTCAGGGGTTAGAGCACTGGTCTTGTAAACCAGGGGTCGCGAGTTCAAATCTCGCTGGGGCCTCGTCTGTACTTATTATTTTCAAATCTTCCTCACCAGCCATCCACCTCTCTCTCGTAACTTTAACCCCTGCGAAAATTCCGCTCGTATCTTCTCGCCAGTGTCCAGAGGTGCCAAATAAACACCCAAGCGGAACCGCTTCCTCTCAGTTTCCAGTACTAGTGCGCAAGTGCTGCTTCGCTGCCTAGATTGTGGCTGAGTCCATTACAAACTGCGGGGAGGGCTGCCAGCCTCCGCGGACGCCTTGGCTGTGCGGACCCGCAGCAAGAGCCCTGAGGGCGGCCGGAGCCGGAGCGGGGCTTAAGGGCGGTGGGGAAAGAGATGGGATCGAGCCCTCAGCACCCGCTCTGGGCAGATTTAGAGCCCAGAGCAAGGTCCCCTCCCCACAGGGGAAGAGCCGGCGTCAGCTGTCCAGATTTGGGGGTCCGACAAGTTTACATGTTTCAGTGGATTTTCGAACATTTAAGTATCTCAGCGGGAAAATTAGCGTCGGGACTTGGGTCACTAAATTTGTTATTGACTCAAAGAAACTGTGGCTTCCTCTTTGAAAAACCTTAAAAGTTTCTCCAAGTCAATCCTCATAGCAACATTGGGTTTAGCCATATGTATTATATACCACAGCCTCTCCCTCCCCTACTCTGTGGACGTGTAAGCGGAAGAGAGAAGCAGCTCGCATGTACAAACGCTCCTGGATTTGGAGGCGAGCGCAGGAAGTGTGGAAAAGAAAGGCCCAGGCCAGAGCTCCGAGGCCCGCCCTTCTCCCTGGCTCGCAGTTACGCGATCAGAATTGTATGTTCCACCACCTCAGCCCTTAGTTCTCCGATGCCCGGGTGTCCGCTCCCACTTTAGACACACATCATGCCAGGGAGGTCCCGGGCAGCGCACTACGTGAAGAGAACAGCCCGGGGGCGAGCAGATCGCCACGGGCCGGGGCGGCCTCGGGATGCACAGGCTCTAGGTGCGCCGGTGAAGAGCCCACTGGTTGGTCCTGCTTGGAAGCCCGTACCTGAAGCAAGAGAATCCAGCTCTAGAGCGGCTGTCCGCAGAACCGCGGATGTAGGACTTTCTCCTAAGCTGGCTGCTACGTGGTGTCCATGCACCGGCAACTAGTGGGCCGTTATACACGAACCTCTGCTTATTAATGTCCTCAATATAGAAGAGTAGGCACACTTTCTCCGTTCTTCCTTCGATAGCTCAGCTGGTAGAGCGGAGGACTGTAGTACATAACAATATAGTCATCCTTAGGTCGCTGGTTCGATTCCGGCTCGAAGGAAGGGTTGGAATTTTGAGGGTTGCAACCACCCAGCGAGCGAGTCGTTGCTTTCCTGTTTCTTACGTCGTTTTCCCTCTTCTAGAGTCATTTTCTCCAGACCTTACCCCGTCCCAAAGATAAACTCAGCCTGGTTGTATGAACTTCGAGAATCACCTCTTGAAAAGTTGGACTTGTTGGGCACGGTTCTCAGTAAAAAAGGGAGTGTGCACTAACTCTTCCAACCAACTAAGGAAGTTCTGGGTTTGATGTTCTAGCTGAGCTTAGGTTGCTGCCTGAGGTCCAAAGTTTGGAGATCCAAGACCGCTCGTTGGTACAGAATATATATATATATATATATCCTGCGGCCCTTGGGACTCTAATTTGCGGGACAAACCCCTGAGACCTTCATTCACTCTATACACATACATCCACTCAGGGGGAGGCCCTTTTAATTTATTCAGCTGTTTATAGATTTTTATAGTTCCACAAAAAACATTTTGAGCTGGAGCAGGAAGGAGGAACAGGATTTGACGTGAATTGGGATGAGACTGGGAGAGAGAATTCCAGACTGAGGAAACAATTTAAGCAGAGGCGGAGAGATGGAACATTTGATTCTCATTCTGGGAAACTGCAGGGGTCTGGACTTTACGAACACGCCCCAGACTGGTTCACCTCCAACAGATCAAAATACTGGCTCCCCGTATGTTGATGCCCATCAGTCCTGCCTCTAGGATTTTTAACTCGCGCGAAGCAGTAGCAGCCCGGCAGATACACATCCTGTGCGTCTGTCCTGGGGCTCAGGACCCTACAGTGTTGCAATCGACCCCAGCTCGGGCCCTCAGGCTCCAACTCGGTTCTCTCCAGGCTCCCTCCAGGCTGGAGCTCAAGGCTAGTCTCCTCCCGGCGGGGCTTGCGGGAGCACAGACAGGTGGCCTGACGTCTGAAAAGCTGCCTCTTCTCACCCCATCCGGCGTCTGGAGGCGTCCAGGACAAGGATCGAGGAGAATTAGCGAGGCTGGAGTCAGACGTGAGACTTCTTGAAGACGGAAGAGCTAAGCAAAGCGAAAGGTAAATGTCGCAACAGAAGATAAAACTCCAGAGCAGCCTGGCAGCCAATTGCTGACGGAGAAGTAACATTCAAAGAAAAAGTACACAAGCACTAGTGATTGTGGCTCGTTGGTCTAGGGGTATGATTCTCGCTTTGGGTGCGAGAGGTCCCGGGTTCAAATCCCGGACGAGCCCACACAGCTAACACTTTTTTCCCTCTACCTTTGCTAACCGCTGAAAAAACCTCAGTTCTGTACAAACTTTCCAGCGTTCCAAACTGTTCTACAAAAAGATTGTGCGGAGCCAAACTGCCTGGCTTCTTGGACTCTCGCCAGCGGACGCCTGGGAGGGGCAGCCTCGCTCCCGGGAGCAGGGGCCAGGGTCCCGCCGTCTGCAGCCCCCGCAGGCCGTGTCCTCACGGCCCCTGAGCGTCGGGCTCGGATCTCCAGGCTCGCTCCCAGCCCAGGTGGGGACCCACCCCCTCCGCCTGGGGCGGGGGCTGCTCTGATGCCTGCGTCGGAGGCGGGTCCTGGAGGAAAGCGCCTTCTCGGAGAAACCGGGCGGGGCCTCAACTACAAAAAGGCTCGCACCCCGACGTTCCTCTCCTCTTTGTGTCTTTGCGTTTCTACCGGCTCCGCATCGTCCTTACAGGGAGGAAGAAGCGGGTGAGAAGCAAACACTTCTCTTTCCACCGTTCTACCTGTTTCTGCAGACTTGTTCTGAGGCCGAGGTGGGTTCACACTCCTCCTCCTCCAGCTCCTCTTCCTCCATCTCCCCACCCCCCTCCTTTTTAGTAGTTTCATCAGGGGCGTTTGGGTCGGGGGAGTCGCCTCTTAGCAGAGGCAGTGTGAGGTTCGGTGGGGAGGCGTTTGCGGCACCGGACTGGAGGAGCTGAGGAATGGGAAGGAAGGTAAAAGTCCAGTTCTTGTAGAGTTAGAGATTCCCCGTTCCTACTCCGATGCTTATTTTCCGCAGCTGAGTGGAGATGCCAGCGTGAAATGCCTGTTGCCTGGAACATAGGCTCTAAGGGGGACCCCAGAATTGGTGAACCGAAGGAAATCCGGGGAGGCCTACACTTCCTCAAAACTAAGGATTCTTTTGCTTGGTACCCAGGATGATCGCCAGATCTATGAAACGGGTCTTGTCCAGTTTTTGCAACCATAACTGACATGTGGGAACTCGTGTTTTCGTTTTCCGTTTACTCCTCTGTCTCCTCACCCTTAACCCACCTTCAGCCAGAGTTGAGAAGTTCTTTGAGACATTGCCAACAACCTCTTCTCTAAGCTTTCTTAGTGGAACCTTGGGATCCTCAGCTTTCTTACTCTGTGACAGTACATCAAATGGTAACAACACAGGGCTTATTTAGGCAGGATGGTAAAAACAGTTTCAGCAGCATTCTGGGGCCTGGGGAAATCTCAAGTGAGCTGTAGGGGAGCAGAATTTGCCACCCCAAAACGTCTCTGTAGCATATTATTTTAACCTGGTTATTTCCTAAGAAACAGCAGGCAAGGGGAAAATCCTGAAAGCCTAGTAGGAGTTAACTTTTTGTAATAAGAAACATTTACATTTATAAGGGAAATCTCCATTTGTAAGAGTGTCTCCCTCGCTGTCCCCGGAAGAAGAGGATGACCAAATATCTGCAAACTCTTGCCTGCTGGAGAAAGCCAAGACTTAAGTTTGCATCACAACCCTACTTTTGTTTACTGCGCTTTTCCTGGTACCCTAACATAACTGACTCTCCCCACCGTCAACATCCTTTTTTGCCTTGAGGGGAGGATGGTATTTAAAGAGAGAGCTTCTGCCATTTTGGCGAGTTACTCAGTTTTCCTGGGTCTCTCTAATGTGTCCATGATTTTAAACATGTTTGATTTTCTCCTGTCAATCTGTCTCCTGTCAATTTGATTCTTAGACCAGCCAGAAGAACCTGGAAGGGTGGAAGAAAATGTCCTCTTCCCCAACAGAGCCAAGACCTTTCCTGTGTCATTGGGAACCTCACAATCAAGTCATAAATGTAATCACTAGAGACCCAAGTGACATAATTATCTGAATAGCACATGGCTAACTTCCCAGAAGCAGCCAGAGGTATTCAAAGAGCCACTTAACTACACAGCTACTAACTAGTTAGTGCAGAAGGATAAGACACTTTATTTCAAGCAACTTTTTAACAGATAATGGGGGAGTAAAATATTTTGGGAATATATGGAAATAACCAAAGTAGTTTTCTCTTAAACAGCAACTTTTCATTGGCACCTTTAAAATTATCTTTGATTTCCTAGAAATCACTAGCGTGGATTATGAACGCTGTGTGGTGCAGTGGGAAGCGTCTAGTCCCTGGAACTGCATATATTCACTGGGCGACACATATTCTTTTTTCGTTCCTGGTTCCTCATCTGTAAAATGAGGGGTTGATAGATAGTCCCTGAGGCCCCTCTTCTAATTCCGACTGTAGGATGTTGGTAACATGACTCTTATATGAAAGAAGGTACTCCGGTAATATAGAGAAGAACTATAGTTTGGCAGAGAGGCTGGGGAAAATCATTCTAGGAAAAGAGGAATGGCTCTGGCTATTGTTGAAAGAGCAGATGTGAGCTTATAAGCAGTCAAAACTAAGGGGTTTGCCAAGTTACTGTTGTAAGCATTTGTCAGTGTGATTCATAAATTAAAGTAGATGGCCAAGAAAGTGGACCACAGCAGGCCAGTGAAACCCCTCTTTAGTTTTTATTTAATCTTTATTTGAGCAAAGAACAATCTCTGTAAACAGCTATTCTCCGAACACATTGAAATACCTGGGAGAGAGTGAATGGGCACAGAACAAGAGTTTGTTGAAAATGGAATGTTTAATGTTTGTCTTTGTTTGGAAATATAGGTGGGTCAGCGGGACTTTGTCCCCATCCTCCCTCAATCAATAGTGTCCTTTACTTCCTGGAGGTAGAGGTGTGACCTTTATTTCCATGTGGGCTTCATCCTCTTTTAACCATTACTTCTGTTACTAAATAAGTTTCATGCTTATAGACCTAAAAAATTTTGAGTTATGAAGGAATTTAGAGATTAATCCCTTCCCTCCATCATCTACTTTTATAATTAGCCTAAAGGACAGAATTAAACATATGTGCTCTGCATAAAGGGAAAAGTACACCAGCACTAAGGCCTTAGAAGGAGAACCCATGCTTCCTGTGTCCATGTGCAGGAAAGCTATTGGCTTTAAGGAGAGAGAGAAAAACATTTCAGGAAACGGGGGATGGCTTTAAGTTCAAGCTGTCAGAACATATGAGCATTTTTTTCAATTGGCAATTGCTTCACATCTATTAAAGTTACTGACAAAAAGATATAATATTCATTAATCATAGATTATAGGTAGTCCCTCAGTATCCAAGGGGGATTAATTCCAGGACTCGCCAAGGGTACCAAAATCCGATGCTCAAGTCCCTTAGATAAAATGGCATAGTATTTGTATATAATCTATGCACATCCTCCCTATACTTTAAATCATCTTTAGATTACTTATAATACCTAATACAATGTAAATGCTATGTAACTAGTTGCTGGGGCACAGCAACTTAAAAATTTTGCTTTTTGGAAGTTTCTAGAATTTTCTTCAAATATTTCCGATCCATAGTTGGTTGAATCCAAGGATGGGGAACCTGTGGATGTGGAGGGTTGACTGTAGTTCCTCATTATAAGTATTTTGAGTAAGCACTTAGATGCATTTTAATGAAATTGTAAAACTTTCTTTTTTAATGTTTTTCAAAATCTTATATTCTGTTTCATCATAACCTCATTGTGCCAAGGTGAAAAGAAAAACAATTAGAATGAAAGCAATCATTCACCATTCACCAGCTGGCTTTTGGCATTGTCAGCTCTATGGACAGGTTGTGAAATCTCCAAAGGTTGTCGGGTGAAACCCCAGAGGAAGAGAAAGGACTCGGCTGTGTTCAGAGGCTGAAGGTTGCCCCCCAGCACTACTGCATAACTCTAAAATCAGAGGCTGATCTGTTTGTGTGAGCTGGTGCTTGCACTGGTGTTTCAGGCCATGGGACTGTATGTGCACGATTTTGGAGTGGAGTATCTAATCTCTGCTTTTAGGCGATTTATCAGACTAGGGTGGGGTTATGTTGATCAAGTCATCTTGACCCCCACAGACTGTGGGAGTTGGCTGCTTCCTGGTCCAGGACTGCTGAGGCAATCAGGGTGTCAGCAATGGGTCTGGCAGCCTTCTCTGCAACAAGTGATAACTTGTTGATAACTCTTTTTTTTTTTTGGCCTCATGAAGCATCATTGTAAAATCTTATTTCCCCAACCAGGGATGGAACCCTCGCCCCCTGCATTGGAAAGAGGAGTCTTAACCACTGGACTGTCAGGGAAGTCCTGATAACTTTTTTTTAAATGGTATTATTTGTATTAATAAATCTGAACTCACTACTAAAAGAAAAAGATCTTCAGATTGAATCACAAAGCAAAACCCAGCTGTGTGGTTTGTAACGGTTGATAACTTTTTAAAACTCAGTTCTTCAGTTTGTGTTTAAAAGGTGATGTGTGATTAATTTACAGTAGGTGCCCCTCTCAAGCAGTGTGTTTGCCCATAAAAGGAAAGTGAGTGTTTGGGCACGTCGTTAGAGCCCGTAGAGCCCCACATCCTGCAACTGCTCTTTGCTCTGTTAAAAACCAAAATTCAACCGAGTAAATTTGAAGACCTAATTGACTTTTTTGAACGATTCACGAATGGGGCAGCATCTCATCTAGTAGATAAGAGGTGCTCCGAGGAGCTCTTCAATGGAAGGCTTTTTTTTTTTTAATAAAGGAACTCCTTTATTTATTTATTTATTTTTGGTTGTGTTGGGTCTTCGTTTCTGTGCGAGGGCTTTCTCTAGTTGCGGCAAGCGGGGGCCACTCTTCATCGCGGTGCGCGGGCCTCTTATTATCGCGGCCTCTCTTGTTGTGGAGCACAGGCTCCAGACGCGCAGGCTCAGTAGTTGTGGCTCACGGGCCTAGTTGCCTAGTTGCTCCGCGGCACGTGGGATCTTCCCAGACCAGGTGCTCGAACCTCTGTCCCCTGCATTGGCAGGCAGATTCTCAACCATTGCGCCACCAGGGAATCCCCCGCAATGGAAGGCTTTTACACTCAGAAGCTGGATGAGGCAAGAAAGTTATTAGCAAAAGAAAAAGAAAGGGTTGTTTCAGTCAAGGGCCCCTGCTGTTTGATTTCAGAGTTTCCTCATAAGAAAAACTGGCTTACATAATACCCACCTCACACAGTCTTGGTGACGGTTAAATGTAGTCATGTATATGAGCGCTTCATAGAGTGAAAGGTAACACTGATTATTATAATTATTATGATGATTTCAAGTGCATTTGTTTTACTGGTAGGCAGCCTGTCTTCAGTTGACACCTAAAATACAGGGAGACTGAAAACTTGGAGGTGGCTGGATGACAATAGAAGGTTAAGGATTTTTAAGAAGATAACAGTGTCCTAGGTCCAACATCAGTGAAGGTGGGTGCTGAGGGCTTGTGAAATAGTTGGCCTCCTGCTGCTACCTGATATTTGAAACCATAGGATCTATAAGTGATCCTGGTGACCTTCAGTCCACTTTCTATGCAGGCAACGAATCCACTTTGCGAGTGGATGCAATGTCAGTGTTGCGTTGATGGTGGAGATAATCAATTTTACAACTGTGTTACAAGGAACAGAAGATTGAGTGCTCACAGTTAGTCATTTGTGGACAGGTAAAGAAGAAAGGAAAGAGAAGCCCAGGACATATGATAAGGATATTTCCGAGGGTTAGTAAGGGTTAGTAGCTGGGAGGCTGAGGTCAAAGGCAGGGTGCTAACAGCTGCCACATAACCTTCTCTGGAAGTGCTTTCCTGGTTCTGTGAAACCTACTTAGCACCCTTTCATGAAACCAAATTATGTGGATAAACAGAAAGCACAGTGGAGCAACATCCTGCTGAGAGACCCCATCTTACTCTGCAGGCTTCTTCTGAGGCAGTTCTTAGAGCTGGCCCAAGAAGCGACATCTTCTGGATCCAGATCGTTGCATGGGAACAATGAAACCTCGGTCCTGTCCTGGGCAAAAGTAAGAACCACGATGTCAGGAAAAGCAACTTTGGGACAAGAGGCCATGTTTATCAAACTTTGCCTCTGGAACACGTCTCTAATCTATTCAGGTGGATTAATATTTGGCCGGGTCATGCCCAGGGAAGAGGTGAATGACTCTCGTTGTTTGTCCAAGAGCAGTGTCCTTGGTTTGCCTGTCTCTGCAGAACTGGGGATTTTTAGATCTAGTCTCCCCACCCTGTTCATCTGATCATTATATAATCAGAACCAACAGGGGCCTCCAGGTTCACACAGCTGGAACCCATCTCCAGGAACAAACAGCTGGAACCTCTCTTCAGTTGGAGAGAAACTTCCAGGTTTTTGTAAGATTCTTCCATCTGGGTAATCTGTTGTTTTATTTATTTACTTGTTTGTTTGTTTATATACTATTTTTAGCTGTCCATCCATTTCAGTGAAACTATTTCCCCCCTTTTAAAGCCTCTGGGCCCAAGCTCATGAATTAAGAAGAAAATGAATTAGATTCCAAAGTTTAAAATGAAAACAGATTTCTTTGGGGGATATCCTATATCAGGGGTCCCCAGCCCCTGGGCTGTGGGCGGGTAGCGGTCTGCGGCCTGCTAGGAACCGGGCCGCACAGCAGGAGGTGAGTGGCGGGCGCGCAAAGCTCCGTCTGCCGCTCCCCACCGCCCTCATTACTGCCTGAACCATCGCCCCGCCCCCGTCCGTGGAAAAATTGTCTTCCTCAAAACCGGTCCCTGGTGCCAAAAAGGTTGGGGACCACTGTCCTATATGTAGATAAAGGGAAATTAGTGCGACTAGGAGCAAGCGGAGGTTTAGGAGAGACTCCTAAATTGTGATAAACTCCCCAAAGATTTGGTAAAGCTGTTTGCTGAAGGGCATCCGGAACCCCCCCCCCACCATATAGGCATTGTATGTGGCTTAACAAGAAAAGAAACAGAAAGTACATTTTAAGCTCTGTTTTCTTTTCTTTTTCGATATTTATTTATTTGGCTGCGCCGGGTCTTAGTTACGGCACATGAGATCTTCGATCTTCGTTGCAGCATGTAGGATCTTTCAGTTGCGGCCTTCGAACTTAGTTGGCATGTGGGATCTAATCTAGTTCCCTGACCAGGGATGGAACCTAGGTCCCCTGCTCTGGGAGCACGGAGTCAGCCACTGGACCACCAGTGAAGTCCCAGCTCTGTTTTCTTATAACCTTCCCTGATAATTTCTTTCCTTAAGAAAGTTTTGGGGGAATTCCCTAGTGGTCCAGTGGTTAGGACTCTGTGCTTTTACTGCGGAGGGCGTGGGTTCAATCCCTGGTCAGGGAACTAAGATCCCACAGGCCGTGCAGTGGGATCAAAAAAAAGAAAGAAAGTTTTGGGTGCTCTTTGAAAGCAAAGTGGGACACATCCCAAGATCAAAAGAAGGTACACTAACCATAGTTACTCGTCATTAAAGGCCAAGGTAATTCCCTGGTGCATAAAGTTTGGTGGATCCCTTGAATACAAAATACTGCCTGTGGGGAGAGGAAGAGAATGTTAATTTTTATAAAGACCAAGGGATTGGTTTGAGAGAGAGGATAAAGTTAGTCTAAAGAACATTTGGAACAAATTCCACTGACACTTATGTGCTTAGGTCTAGAAGGATATGTGTAAATGAGTCTGACCACCCTTGACCAAATGTGAGGCTCTGCACCGTTGGCCTAGGCAGACTCACTTCTGTACCACAAATAATCTCTCATTTGTTTTCTTCCAATTCCCTTTTACCTCTCTTTTTGGGAAATTTAGAATTGCATATATGCTTGTGGAAGGTGTGAGTGGGGGGAGCAGATGTTATATAGTGGTGGCCACTATCACCAGTGGTGTGTATTTGCTGGGATTTGGTTTCTGGATGTCTCAGGGAGTCAAGGTTACAATAAGCCTGAGCAAACTTTAGCTGAGTTGTTATAGAACGAACGTGTAAATTTTGTAAGTCAGAAACAAAGATATTCCTTTACCTCCGCAGATTGGGACATGAGGACCTTCAACCTCCCAACAAACAAGTGGCTTTTTAGGGTGACAAGCCCTGAGGTAGGGTCAGCCCAGTGCCTTAACTAGGAGCGGTATGGGCTGGACTTACACACCGAGCCTTCAGGGATGATGCATACCAGTGAGATTGGGCTGCAGACCATCCTGTCATCTCTTTCTTCCAGCTGGTGCCTTGTGCCGCCAACTAAACTTACACAAACTTATCTTTACAATTCCATGGTCACTGGACTTCTGCTAGTGAAACTAGAAAGGCTCTCTTATGCTTAATGAGAACCAGGGAATTTCAAACTTTTAGAGCTAGCAGCTCTCATTTTATAGATGAACAAATTTAGGCCTGGAGAAGAAAATGAAGTCAGTCATTAAAAAAAAATATTATTGAGGGTCTACTGTGAGGCAGGCAGTATGATACAAGGCGAATAATATGAGTCCTGCCCTCCTGTAGATTATGCACGAGTAGGAAACACTGAGAAGTAAACAGGTAATTGTTCGCTCAAGATCCCATGAATAATGGTTTGGGAATGGCACCCATGAAACCTGACAAGAGGTAAATCTTTATTTTGTGGGCATATCCTGAGCTTTGCGACTTTTGCTTTGACACTGGTGAGCTGTCCTTGGGCTTAATATCTAAAGCGTAGAGTGGTTGGACAGAAACTGTAGACAGACCTGCCAGCTCACACCCCCTTCGGTGAACAGCAATATCCCCTGTACAATACTGGCACCTCCTACAAGGACCCACTGTTTTCTCTACAGCGTGGGAGACAGCGTTCCTATCCACCACTGCCACCTAATGACTCTTTTGGGTACTACCAGCTCAGGTTCTACCCCCAGATTTTTGGACTCTGGGATTCTGGCCTCTGCTCCCTGTGTGACCTTTAAGGACCCTTCCAACCTTGACAGCCTGCCATTCTACAATTGCCTGTGACATTAGAAGGCAATATTTGTCCATCGCAGACCAAGAGACTTAACTGATTACAATTCAAGAAAACTTTGTCTTCCAAAAAACTAGAAAGAGAAAACACACCCAGGAGACTGAAAAGCACAATGTAGATGTAAAGAGCTTGGCGCATGGGGAGCATGGCAGCCCAGCAGCTGTGTTGGAGCAGCGGCCACATAGGACTACTTGTTATTCTTTTATTTGTGACTCTTCCAATCATGTACCACTTTCTTGCTAACCTCCCAAGAACACACTTTTGCTGCTGCTATTACAGATCATACTCTTATGTG
The DNA here is from genome assembly GCF_009873245.2 of Balaenoptera musculus. Taxonomy (NCBI): domain Eukaryota; kingdom Metazoa; phylum Chordata; class Mammalia; order Artiodactyla; family Balaenopteridae; genus Balaenoptera; species Balaenoptera musculus. Next base: position 99,880,372 of record NC_045786.1, read on the forward strand.
CTTAATGGAAACCTTTTCAGTGACTATTTCTTTATTTCAGAATTGAGGAATGACCAAAGAATTTCTTAGTGTATAATTTGGTAATTCTTTGGCAGTATACCAAATTTGTCTACAGTTATGATAAAACAGACAAGGTAGAGAAATGCCCCATAAAAGTGATTCAAACTACCACGAGGGCATGACTCTCTCTCTCTCTGAGCCCTTCCATGTGTCTATCCACATGTACTGTACTCTTTTTCCTCCTAATAAACACTTTACTTGCTTCACAAAAAAAAAAAAAAAAAAAAAAAAAAAAAACGGAAGAAAGAGAGGTCATTTCGCTCACCCTGTCACATGCCTTCACATGTAACCAGCAGAACCCCGATCCTCTTGTGTTTCTAGAGTCACAGTTGTACTCCCAGGGCTGGTTAGCAGCACTACAGGCTCAGTGCTACAACCTGTGGCCTCTTTAAGGGCTACAAAAATATTTAATACGAAAATATGTTTATTGACTTACACACAAGAAAAGCACAATATAAAAATTAATAATTAATTTAATATCCATGACACTATACCAATTATTATTTTTTAAATAAATAAATTTATTTATTTATTTATTTATTTTTGGCTGCGTTGGGTCTTTGTTGCTGCGCACAGGCTTTTCTCTAGTTGCGGCGAGTGGAGGCTACTCTTCGTTGTGGTACACGGGCTTCTCATGGCGGTGGCTTCTCTTGTTGTGGAGCACGGGCTCTAGGCACACAGGCTTCAGTAGGTGTGGCACGTGGGCTCAGTAGTTGTGGCTCGCGGGCTCTAGAGCACAGGCTCAGTAGTTGTGGCGTACGGGCTTAGTTGCTCCGTGGCATGTGGGATCTAACCCGTGTTCCCTGTGCTGGCAGGTGGATTCTTAACCACTGCACCACCTGGGGAGTCCAAGACTTGGTGTGTCTTAATGGTCTTTGTGTTCCAGGACCTAGCATGGTGACTGGTACCCAGTAGGGGCTTATGTAGTGTTTGTTATTAAATTGGTTAATATGAATTAAAGAGTGTGAATGGATTTTGTAATGCTACAACTGATAGAAACGTAAATTTTCAGGGATAGGAAAGAGAGGTTGGGGCTGGAAGGTGTGTCCAGGAAACTTTTAAATAGACTTTCCAAAGGAATCGATTGACAAGACATATGAGACTAATGAGGAAAGGAAAAGAAAAAGATATGCTTAGGTGATGGAGGATACCTGATTCATGACTCCCTGTCAGAGGGAAAGGTCCCTGTCCTTTTAGCCTAATTTGGCAATGCTTCTGTACCCCTACTGCATCTCCTTTTGCTCTTGTCAGGAGCCTTTGTTGGAAGAGATGGTGATGGTCCTGAGCCCCCTGTTTTTCGTCTTCATGCTGGGTCTGGGTCTGACCCCACTGACCCTGGCTCTGGATGACTACAAATACAGACACTTCCTATCCCAGCACTCTGATCCCAAACCAAAGGGCCGGGATGACAGATACTGTGAAAGCATGATGAGGAGCCGAGACCTGATCAACCCCTGCAAAGACGTCAACACCTTTATTCACGGCAACAAGAATGACATCAAGGCCGTCTGTGAAGATGAGAATGGAGAACCTTACAGAGGCAATCTCAGAATAAGCAACTCTCCCTTCCAGGTCACCACTTGCAAGCATAAAGGAGGGTCCCCCCGGCCTCCATGCAAGTACAGAGCCACAAGAGCGTACAGAGTCATTGTTATTGGCTGTGAAAATGACTTGCCCACCCACTTTGATGAGTCCTTTATCCCTCCAAGGCAGTAGCCTAGAGCTGGCTCTGCCCTTTTTTCCTTGCATTTCCCCCTCATACTGTAGCAACATTCATTGCTAGGAATCCAGAAAATGAGCTGCTGATCTTTTGTTTTCTGTTTTACAATATGCTTAATAAATAAAAACGTCTCTGAAATCAGTAAGAATCAAAGTCTTCTCACTGATTCTTGGTCTATTGATCTTTCCCCATTTTCTCTATTCAGCTGTCCCCTGAGAGGGTTGGATGGGATAGAAATGCCTTTTTCCTTATCAGTCAGTTCCTTATCAGGCATTAAGGAGGTGGACTTTACCTTTCTGTGAAGGTAAGGATGTTAAATTCATCTTACAGAGATTGCTGGGAAAATTCCAGGGCTCAAGGCCACTAAGCAGAAGTTTTAGGAGAAGCAAATTGTTTTGCTGTCACCTTTAATAAGCCAGTATTACTTTTACAAATGTTAAGCCTTAGGAAGAAGAGTTTAGGACTAAATACCAACAGATTAATTACACTCTCTCTCTCTTTCACACACATACACACACACACACACACACACACACATTTGTAATCCTGCATGAATACCAAAATCCATTCAGGGTAGCCACTCTTACCTTAAGCAGGAAGTAATTTGATATTGCTTTGAATGGAACACTGCCAGGATATTCTCATGGTTATTTTATATAAAGATCAAAAAATTGATTACTACATTATTTTCTCTTTAATCTTTTACTTTATCAACTGACGTCTGGCAACTCTGAGGTCTTGGGGAGGTCATAGAAAGATTCCAAGATTATCCTTTATTCTTCTTCAACTTGATATGTTTTCAAGTAAATACAAACTTAGGTTAACAGTTTCTGTAAAATATGCTAATTAATCCACAGGTTCAGTGGTTAACTTCCTGTTACCTAATTTCATCAACAGATGCCTGGATATTTTATTTAGAAAGTAGTTAATAAATTACAATTATGTATCACTAGTTTTGCCATCTTATGAATGACTATAGTGGTCACAGTATTCCCCATGGTGGCCTCCCCTGCTGCCTACATGCCCTGAAATGGACCAAAAGCCCTGGTTCCTCAATACCTGGGTTATAGGCCAGTGTCCTGGTGCCACAGAGAGCCCACCCTCACTGAAAGTACTCAATTTATGGAGGAAAGGATGAAAAAGTAGGTTATGGGTACACACTCAACACATGAATATATCTGCCTTGAATTCATCTATTTCAAAATTGAAAACATTGTCATTTCTTTCTGAAGTAGGGAGAAGGGTTTTCCAAACCTCTTTTATTAGAAAATTTGTCTTGGGACTTACCTGGTGGCACAGTGGTTAAGACTGCGCCTGCCAATTCAGGGGACACGGATTCAATCCCTGGTCTGGGAAGATCCCACATTCCTCGGAGCAACGAAGCATGTGTGCCACAACTACTGAGCCTGAGCTCTAGAGCCCACGAGGTGCAACTACTGAGCCTGCGTGCTGCAACTACTGAAGCCTGTGCACCTAGAGCCTGTGCTCCGCAACAAGAGAAGCCACCGCAATAAGAAGCCCACACACCACAACGAAGAGTAGCCCCCCACTCACCGCAACTAGAGAAAGCCCGCGTGCAGCAACGAAGACTCAACACAGAAAAAAAAAAAAAAGTTCTGGAAATGTATAGTGTTAAAAAAAAAAAAGAAAGAAAGAAAATTTATCTTACTATAAAGTCAAAAAACCCTTAGGAAGCGAGAAATTTCCAGTGTTTGGTAGACTATTTGGATTTTTTTTTTCTGGTTCTCCAACCAGGACTATCTCCCTAATATTAGGTAATGGGGCTTCCAAACAGACTCTTGCCCACTCACGGTCTTGATGGGGAAAGTCAAAGGCATGGACCATTATTACATTGATCACATCATAGTTGTGAAAACTCACATCTCCAAACATCTACTTAGAGCATTATTATTGCATACCCTGCCCTGGTGTTAGGACACATGACACTTTCCCAGGAAATCATGTGGCAATGGGATAGGGTTCTTCCTGACCTGCTGATGGAGCTAGCAGCTGAGTAGCCAACCCTAGTAGTTTTTGCTCTTGATCTCTTGTTCTCTCACAACCAAAGGTTGTTTAGAATGAAATGTTTAGTCACAGGCAAGTCATTTAATCTCAGGTCAATCATTTGAAGAATTGAAATCCTAATCCACTATGTTTTGTTGACTTTGCAAGGAAAAGAGAAGAAGAACCCCCAAATGTCAAGTCCTTTGAAGAATGGTGACATGAAAGAAAGAAAATTCCATGCACTTTGGAGAGAAAGCGTCTGTCTAGGGACATAGCATAAATGCTAATAGCTGAGATATTTTGGCTTAAAAACAACCTTCTAATCTCTTGGGAATACAGGTTCTCTACAAACAAAGAGGGAGGGTGTCAATAATATGTGCAATTCAGTTTAGTTGTTATTATATCAGATTGAGGGAACAAAGGAAACCAAGAAAAATGGAAATTGTAAAAATGGCCATTGCTGACATTTACTGAACACTTAACCATAGGCTAGGCATTGTGATAAGCACTTTACATTGATTTTATCATTTATTCTTCACAACATTCCTAAGAAGTAGGTATTATTATTATGCTTATTCTACTTGTGAGGAAATATACTGAGAAAGGTTAAGTAATTTCTCCAAGGTCACACAGTTAGTGTGGCAGAACTAGGTCTTTGGGATCACAGTATCAAAAGAAGTTCTTACTGAGATTTGACGTGTGTGGTGGAGAAAGCCTTTGGGGCAAGCTCTAAACAAAAAGTATGTGTTGGGAGGATTTGGGGATCATTTCATTTTCTGTTGTAGGTAGAACCTTGAGATGCACCCATTGATGTCTACATTGGACTTCTGTTCATAATATTTTTCCATGTCTTGTTAAATCAGTTGGTTACTGTGGCTGAGGTCATGGGTTTACTCTTGTATGAATAGTTTAATCTACTCTGTAGCTAGTCATCTTGCTAAACCATGTTGTTGGTCACAAAGAAGCAGGATGAGAGAAAGTAGACAGAACTGTGCAAAATTGGATTTGGGAAAAGCAACCCAAAGTACATTGTTGTGATGAAGCTCTTACCCAAGTGCCAAGTGTATCTTCAGAAGTTGTATCCAGTGGTCCTGGGGTTGAGGGGTAAATCGAACATCATTTCTTCCTGCCATCCTGCTTCCCACAACTCCTTCACTTCCCTCACTTCCCAACTCCATATAGCATATCTGCGACAGCAGACACAGGAATATGACATAGAGCTTCGTATCTTTCTGTGCACAGGCAAAAGGTGGTTGTGAACTTAGAAGCTGGCAGTTAAAAGAATGATAGTTATGTTTGATCCTAATCATTATCGTTAAGGATAGGCTGTAGGTGGAATAAAGTGCAGGTCCCTTGTCAGCCGTTTAATCACTCACACAGTGTGATCCACCATCATGAAGCAGCCTCTTTGAAACAAAGGACAGTAGTAACCATATATATCAAACTAGGTGTTCAGCTGGGGCTAACCCTTGGACTGCATTGTGTAGAAATGGACCTGTCTGATGCTCCAAAAATTGTCCTTGCTGCTTCGGGTTGCTCACTTCCTGTTGAATCAGGGATGATTTTGCCTGCCCCTTGGTTTCTCTCTAGGCATCTCCAAGGTAGTGATGGCTCTCCAGAGGACCCATGCATTACTTCTGCTCTTGCTGCTGACCCTGCTGGGGCTGGGGCTGGTACAGCCCTCCTATGGCCAGGATCGCATGTACCAACGATTCCTGCAGCAACACGTGGACCCTGATGTGACAGGAGGCAATGATGGCTACTGCAACTTGGTGATGCAAAGACGGAAGATGACTTCACATCAGTGCAAGCGCTTCAACACTTTCATTCATGAAGACCTTCAGAGCATTCGTAGTATCTGCAGAACCGCCAATATTCAGTGCAAGAATGGCCAGATGAACTGCCATGAGGGTGTAGTGAAGGTCACAGACTGCAGGGAGACAGGAAGTTCCAGGGCTCCCAACTGCAGATACCGGGCCAAGGCCAGCACCAGACGTGTTGTCATTGCCTGTGAAGGTAACCCAGAGGTGCCTGTGCACTTTGATAGATAGATGCCACCCAGCAGGGGTTATGGCCCAGCTGCTGGCCTTTAATTTACTCCTTAAATAACAATGAGTAATGCATTTGAGCTGTCCCAGGCTCTGTCTCCACTGCTTCTTTCTTTCCTTTTTTTTTTTTTTTGTTCATTATATAACCAATTCTGTTAAATACATTGCATGAAAGAGAAAGATGAGACATAAACTTATAATGAATCTGAGCTTTTCTGTAATAATCTTCCTTCTATAATATTGGTCAGCTTTGCTCTCTCTAATCTTATCCTCTGGAATTTAGTCATTATTTAGCACTTCAAGAATTTCAAGGTGCTTTCATCTAAGTTATCTCATTCTAATACCATAGCACCCTTGGGATGCTGTTACCATAGCACCCTTGGGATGCTGCTGCTAGTGTTGCAATATACAAAAGCCCAAAGTTAAGAGATTTGCTAAGACTAAAAGGTTAGTAGAAAAACTGAGACAAAAGTCTAGTTTACATGGTTACTAATCCAGGGCTTTTTCCACTTCATCACAAGGAATGTTTTGAAAATATCTGGTTTCTGTTATTCCCAAATGTCAGCTGTTGGGGGAAGCATTACAAATTTGGAAATAGACACTGGCAACATGAGAGCTCTATCTGTATAATGTGGCAACCTTGCTGTGTTTGGATCTAATAAGATCAAGAAATGATACAAGGGATTTTCTTTTCCTCTTCCCAAACTTTTGAGTCACTCTAGTAAGTCAGAGTATTAAAATGTACTAGATCATTAAGACTCTTCCTGACTGAAAGATTTTTCAAGTTTTCCTTATAATAAAGGAAATAAGATACCTTCAATTCCAGGTATTTGAGAAGACTATGGTCTTGTGTGTGAGATTTTTTTTTTTCTCCCTCCTATCCTCTTTTAATTCTTCTCTAGTTTATAAACATGCACACACTTTAATATCCTCATAAACTCTGGCTCAAGACTAAAGCTCGTCAGATCAATGACCATGACACAAAAAAATTTGTCTCATTTGCTCCAGAGAGAATGATTCCTCTCAAGACAATTCTCATACCCCTTCCTTCTCCCTTTAAATATTTAGGAGCAAACTGGGGGACAAAGATGTATAAAGACATTAACTGATAAAGAAGGAAAGTGTGTGTGTGTGTGTGTGTGTGTGTGTGTGTGTGTGTGTGAGAAAGGACTGAACTGAAAGCATTTGAATTATAGCAGACATATATTATTTATATTTAAGATGTACAACTTCATTTGGTATACATATACATTCTGAGATAATCACTATAATCAAGCTAACAAACATATCTATCATTTCACATGGTTACCCTTACGTGTGTGTGTACGATGCGAATCCATAGGGTTTACCCTGTTAGCACATTTTCAGTACACAGTACTATATTGCCACCTGTTAAAAAACTTAGGGGTTCAGAAGAGGCCTCCCCAAGATGTGCTACTTTGGCATGCGGATTATTTTGAGCTAATGGCAGTGGAGACCCTGTTAACTCAAGAGAAACTACTGCCCCTCACTTAAGTTCCTAGAAGAATTTGAACTGGGGATTTTTCCCAGAAAAAGAGTTATTAGCAGACATAAATTGGATCTCTTTCTTAGCTTGCCACTTCACACATGAGCCCTGGGAGTGTCTCCCTCCTGCCTCTACATTCCTTGAGTCACTACTTGATTTAGGTCTTCAGTAGATAACACTAAGTTGCTGGGAAGGGCTCGAGATGTATGGGCACATGATGGCCATCTTATCTTTTCTTAGAGTCATCTCTCAAGTCCTCCATACCCAGGTGCCCAGAATTCCTGCCTTTTTACCCCCCCTCTTCACCCAAAGAACTAGAGTAGTTGGATTTACAGCGTCCTCTGAGACAATCCCTGTCTAGACTATCAGCACATGATTCCCCGTTATTCCAGGAATACTTGACATGAGCTAGGGTTTAAAGTGCACCAGAGTTACTGTAAATACCAACACGTCCGCGTCTAATCCTGATGACATATTTCCCATTCAAAGAGAAGAAACAGGATGGCATTGCTACTAACATGCTTTGAAGACAAGTTCTGGATATAAACTAAACATTCTGACTATAGGACAGGAAAAAGAATTTTCCCTCTATCCTTCTAGGTTCTGAGACCTGTCTGAGATCCCCCTGTAATAAGAGATAGATTAACAAGAGAAAATGTTGACCTAAAACAAACAGACTGCCAGTTATTTCTCCAGCAAAAAATAGTTTTATTTGGGATCAGCAAAGAATTGCAATTTGAGGTCTACAACCATGGTGAGCCACATGCAAGTCTCCAGCAAAAATGGAGAGGAGAATATTATAGAGGGGAAAAGGAAGTTGGGAGGGCTATAGTAAACAAAGAGAGCATGGCTTTTTGTTGGCTGAGTTGTGACAGTCTCTTAATGTCTGAGCCAAGAAAGAAGAGGAAATCTTTCTTCTTCCTGTTGGCTCTGCTATCCTCATAGAGCATGAGAGCTCCCCCTTCTGGTCTCCTGACTCTATTTAATTGAGATTTCTATTTATTATTATTATTATTATTACAAAAAACAAACAGAAGCTTAACAAAATGTATATTTCCTGTATGCTTGGGAGACACCCAAGAAAGCTGACTACAACTCCCCCCAGTGGCCCAAGCTGATACCTCAAATACCATTTTCAGCTAAAGACAAAAGATGATGTTGGGGATAGTATTACAGGAAGGAAGGCAATTCACCAGAAGTTGAAAGGAGCAAATGGTGGTAAACAAATATTTGTTGAGCCTTGCAGAGACAGTAAGACAGAGAGAAATTTTAACAAACAGACTTTGCTAGGTTCCTCCCTGTCTACACACCTAGTTCATATTATACTATAATTCTCCATGGTGTAACTATCTTCCTGGAACAAGTCCCCTACCTACATTCTGTCGACTGAAAAAAATGCACAACCTAAAAGGTGAGAATTATGTTTTATTTGGTGGACTTACTGAGGACCTAAGCTTGGGAGACAGCCTCTCAGATAGCTTTGAGGGGCTGTTTTGAAGAGGTTAGGGAGGAGCCAGGATATATAGGAGTTTTTCAAAAAAAACCCAAACAGGTAGTTGGAACATCAAAAGATTACTGTTAATTAAAGAAAAACCAGGCATCTTAAGTTTAATGAACTTAGCACTTTTCTATGTATAAGAAGATGCAAGAGTCTGGGCTCATTGAAATCTTTCCTTTGAGATGCACCTTGACTTGGCTATCTAGGGCCAGTATCCTGTTTATCTCCATCCTGAGTTCCCCTCAGGGGGCACCGTTGCGGGTGGCTGCAGTGGTTGCTGGCTTGATGGCTTCAATATCCTTTGTTTCCTGAAATGGCAGGTGATATTCTTTGTCCATAATTCTTTTAGGTAGTTAGAGGGGAGGTCAATGGTTCTTCCTGAGTCTTGTATGCCATGATTGTTTTCAGCTCAAAATAATCCACATGCCAAAGTGACACATTTTGGGAAGGTAAATGTTGCTCCCCTCAGAGGCATATTTTGGGATGGCATATTCTGCTACCCTTTATGGCATTCTGATAACAAGGTGGCCCAGTGAGAAATTCAACCAAGGAGGCTTAGCTAGGACCAGCCCTTGAAGAAATATGTTGATAGAAAACACATTCAAGGATCTCACTTTATCCGCAAATTGTGCCTTTGACTAGATACTTTTCACCTCTCAATGAAAGTCCCACAGTTTACAACTCCTGATGTGGTTTTCCTCACTGAAGTTCCCATGGAACACAGCCATCCAGGGAATTTCCCCTAGAAGTTTGTTGGGAAATGAGTTTAGGAGCCAGATCTCTGGTTGTCTCCTGATAACTCTAGATAACCCCTCTCTGGTGTTACCCAAGGCCTTGTAATTCCTTTATGCCCACAGGTCAGTCTTTGGTGCTTGACAACTTTGCTCCAGGCTATTCTCACAGTGAACCCAAGTATTCTAGATGAGAAGCTATAGGAACTGGTTCTCTTAGTGAGGCTGTCCCTCACCCCCACCCCACTGCCAATCAGTTGGAACACTGTACCTCCCACTGCTATTCCTTCCTTCCTTCACTGCTGCAGACTTCTTGGCTCTAAGAAAAGGGGAAAGACACAGACTCTCTGCCCTTCACATCCATAAACCGATCCCTACTACAACCGGTGACAGGCGTGTTGGATCTAAATAGGGTGAGTTACGTTTAGAAGGGTTGGTGCTGAGGATGCTTAGAGGGAAAGGCCCAGGAACACTGGAAGGGGCTTGGTTGGACTTCTAGATGGTGGAATTAAGAATAGACAGTGACCCAACTTGTAAGAACCAAAGACCTGGATTCAACTCAGCGTTAATCTCACTGATACAGTTCTTGGAGCCTCTCTCCACTCTTCCACCCCTCCCCACTTCCTCTCCACTTCCTCCCCAATCTTCCTGAGCATAATACCATTGTCCCTTGGTATCCATGGGGGGCATTGGTCCAGGACCGCCCCCATGCCCAGGATACCAAAATCCAAGCTTGCTCAAGTCCCTTATATAAAATGGCGTACGTAGTATTTGCATCTAACATATGCGCATGCTCCTATATACTTTAATCATCTCTACATTACTTATAATACCTAATACAATGTAAATAGCTGTAAATACAATGTAAGTGCTATGTAAGTAGTTGCCAGCACACAGCAAATTCAAGTTTTACTTTTTAGAACTTTCTGGATTTTTTTGGGGGGGGGTGCTATTTTTAATCCACTGTGTGGTTGGTTGAATTCCAGGGTGCAGAACAAATAGATACAGAGGGCCAACTGTACATTGAAGCAGCTTGAATCCTGGTCTTCTCTTCATCCTATTTAGGCCTTTTGAGCCAGGGGTAGGGTGCCACAAATGAGAACGTGCCTACCCCTTGTGCTCTGTTTGATGGAGTACTTGACATTCTCAGATATGCTCTCAGTACACGTATCTCATTAGCCTCTTACAGGTTTGTGAGGGAGTTATTATTAAGCCCATCTGAGGACATCACACTCAGAGAGTTGAGAATCAGGTTAGAGATTCCACAGGGCCAGGTATACTCCTCATGGTAAGTGACGACAGAGAGCTAGTTTAACCGGAAGACTTTTTCAAGCAAATCTCTGCTCTAATTTTGACCAGAGTAGCTCTTGTGAGGGCAGTTTCAATTTTGGTACTTGATTGATTAGAACAATATTTCAAAACTGGGGTTCCTTTATGATGACATTCTTAACAATAAATCAAGATCGTTTATAATGATGATAATTAGGGAAATGGCCTCTGAGAAGGGATGTGGGTAGTCACAAGTGATAACATGTTTCACACAAGCTTTGGGGAAGTGTTATAACGAAGTCAAGATCCTGGTAAGCACCATCTTGCAGAGTCAGCGTAGTTGCAGCCTCAGATTTCAAGGAACCAAAGCCTTCCTGCTTCAAAAATATTTCCCAAGTCTCTATTCATCTTCTGTATGCCCTTAAAAGGCAACAACACTTTCCACCTCACAGACATAGAGCTTAAAATACCATTTTCTTTAGGACACATGCTCTTTTGAGAATTGATTTGGGGACTCCCTGGTGGTCCAGTGGGTAGGACTCCGAGCTCCCAATGCAGGGGGCTCGGGTTTGATCCCTGGTCAGGGAAATATATCCCACATGCATGCTGCAACTAAGAAGTCCGCATGCAGCAACTAAGACCCGGTGCAGCCAAAATAAATAAATAAATATTAAAAAAAAAAAAAGAATTGATCTGGACTGCAAAACAGCTAGCTAGAGGGTGATTTGTTCCTCAGTTCAGGTGGAAGAGAGGGCAGACAGGAGGTACTTGGAATTCTCAAAATAAACTTCACCAGTTTTTTACAACTTTGTGCTTATCTCACTCAGGCTGTAGCATATTTTCAGTTCTTATAAACTTTATTATCTAATGAGAGTTATCACCTTCTAGCCTGGGAACCAAATGATAAAATTTAGTTGAAGGGCCTACGTTGGCAGAGAAAGGAATTTTAAGGTAGAGCTCAGCAGTGTTTCCTCTCTCTTCCCTGTACACACACAGGTGGCCCTGGTGACTGAGATGGCATCCTCTCTAAAGGTCCTAGGCCCTCTCTTGGCCCTGCTGTTCCCTCTATGTGGGCTCCTTGTACACAGCCAGAACATTTCCTGGAGGGAATTCGTGAAACGGCACCACCCTAGCACAAACTGGGAATTCAGCAAGTACAAATGCAGTGATCTGATGAGGGAAAGAGGTGTTTCAAAAGACAAGAACTATCACAGCTTCGTCTATACCGTATGGCACAAAATTGAGCATATATGCATCAGGAACTGGAGAGGTCACTACAGAAATGTATATATATGGGCCCCATATCCCTTCAAAACACTCAAGTGCTACCGGGAGAATAGCAAAAACAACTACAAAGATTACAAGAGCTACAGCTACATTGAATTCCATTGTGGCATGAACGGGTTTGTTGATGGCATAGAGGACATGCAGTTGTTAGAGGATATCAGCAACTAGAAAGTTGACCCACACCCACAGGTTTTGGTGTTCAGTGCTTCCCAAGTTGTGGCCCCTCCCTGCATCAAGAGCCCTTGCATTTATTTGCCAATGTTTTGCAACTACTGAGAGTTATGTTTCACGTGGTTTCTTACTATCGTAACTTTGCCTATGTTGTTTCTCTTCCTGGAATACCCTTCTGTCCTTATTTACTTGATTTACTTCTACATTTTTGAAAAGATTCAGCTCATATGAAATCTCTTTTTGACTAACCCAGGAATTTTCCTGATATTGACTCTCCTTATAACTTCGCAAGTGGAATGATCTTCCCATCCCTAAATAAATTTTATCATTCCAATGTGTGTGAAATTTATTTATGTGTCATGTGATTAGCACAGGTGTTATAACTGTGAGTTATATAGCTTATGCTTGAATGTGATTTGTGCTGTATGTAGGTTAAAAGTGTATTATATGTGTGTGTCTAATGTGTGTAATAGACTTGTGTGTATGATGAAAGTATAACTGTTTATGTGCTAAGCTGGGGAAAAGTTGTGACCTAGGCATTGATTGTGGGGACATGCTGAGTTCCCATACCCACCCAGATTGGTGGGTGTGGCCAGAGCTGATTAGGTATAAAATATGTAGCATGTCCCTGGCACATAGCAGGTGCTCAGTCAACACTGATTTTCTTCCTTTCTCATCCTTTGACTTGGTATTTTAATTTTGACTTTGACAAAACAAACATGACGAGTGCCCATCAATTGTCTCCTCTCCCTGGATTTCATTAAGAATGTCTGTAAGGAGGCTATTGCATTTTAGATGAGTTACGGTAGTATGTGTTTCCTGATGAATAATACATTAAGTAGAAGATATGAGCACAAATGAGTTTATCTACTAAAAACCATTTTCACTTGGCAGAGATATAGGGTAGGGCTAGAGGACTTTAAAATGAAACTCTCTTCAAAAGTGGGGCTTAGGGACTTCCCTGGGCACAGTGGTTAAGAATCTGCCTGCCAATGCAGGGCACACGGGTTCGATTCCTGGTCCGGGAAGATGCCATATGCCGTGGAGCCACTAAGCCCATGAGCCACAACTACTGAAGCCCGTGCCCTCTAGGGCCTGCATGCCACAACTACTGAGCCCGTGAGCTGCAACTACTGAAGTCTACGCTCCTAGAGCCCGTGCTCTGCAACAAGAGAAGCCACCGCAATGAGAAGCCAGCGCACCGCAACGAAGAGTAGCCCCCGCTCGCCGCCACAACTAGAGAAAGCCTGCGCGCAGCAACGAAGACCCAACGCTGCCAAAAATTTAAAAAAAAAAAAAAAAGAGTGGGGCTTAAGACTTGCATTTTGTTGTAGGAAAGAGGAAGTAGATTGGAGAAGGAAATGTTGAGACACAAGTAAGTAAGGTCCACAGAAATTCTGTTTGCTAAATGAGAGATAGAGATAATGTTCGCTTCGTATAATTTTTTTAAGAGAAATGTTTGCTTAGTATAATTTTGCCTGGGGCAGGTATGCGAAGGAGAAATACTGAACATTAAAGGACCCTGTGTTCTTCAGCCTCCTGCATCACTGAATGACTCAAGCCTTGAAACAATTAGAAAAAAGACCAGGGTATAAACATTTTAAATTAGATGACACTTTAAATTAAGCTGCACACTATAAGGGAGCAGAATTTTCCACCCTAAAATATGTCTCTTTGGCATAAGGATAATTTTAGCCTGGTTATTTTTTTAAGAATCAGCAGATATGAGAGGAGCTCTGAAAACCAAATAGAAGTCTCTCTTTTGTAAGAGACATTTACAGGTAAAAGAGAAATCTCCATTTGTAAGGGTGTCTTCCTGCTGTACCAGGAAGGCGGGGGTGGGGGGGGGGCGGACTCATTCTCTAGAAACTCTTAGTGGTGGACAAGACAATGATAAGTCTGCAAAACAACGTTATCCTTGTTTCCTGTGTTTTCCTGGTCATCTCCCATAGATTTCCCTCCCCAACATCTCCTTTTGTCTTTAGCCGAAGATGATATTGAAGGTGATGGCCTCAGCCATTCTGGCGAGTTACTCAGTTTACCTGGGTCTCCGCCATGTATTATACGTGGTATTAAACTTTTGTTTGTTTTCTCCTGTCAGTTTGTCTTATATCATCGAATTATGAGACGAGCCAAATATCCTAGAAGGGAAAAAAGGAAACAAATTCCTCCTCAACAACACCTTCCTGGAACTCGGGCCTCAACAAGTAGGCCAGTGAATCTAGATTGGTCATTGTGCTCCAAGCATAGCTCCTCAGCTTTGCCATTTTTTCAGTGTACTTGGGAATGAGCAGATACCTGGGAGATGATGACCTATACCAACCAAACTCACAAGAGATTAGTGTTAAACAGCAGTTCTGTAAGCAGATAGGGTAGGGGGTCCCTGGAGAAAGAGAACCCGGAAGGGTTTTCTTGACATAAGAGAAGCCATTTTAGCCTAAGCCATTTTGTGGTCTAAGCCTGGCCACAAGATCTTAAGGGAAGTAAGGGAATGCAGGAACAAAGGAAAAGCAGTCAAGAAGCAACAGTTCAGCAATAAAATAGAATATTAGTTCCTCCTCAAGGGACATACATTACAATCTGATAAAGTCTTTGAGTTCTGTAGGAACTAAGGCCCCCACCCAGGTGGAGGACAGAATGATGCTGTTGACCTTCCTGACTTCAGTCAGCTAAAGCTTGGACTCTGTCAACCTTTCCCCAGTTCTATGCTGAATTCTCCTCTGCTCAAGCCCCTCATGAACATGCATATACCCTTAGCTTAAAACTTCCCCAGTTTTGCTGTTCCAGGGAGACTGCTTTGGGAAAGATTCCCAGTGTTCTCCTTACCTGCTGCAAGTAATAATAAATCCTTCCTTCTCCTGATCTTTGGCTTGGTTGTATCTTTTGGCTCGACATCCACCAAGAGACAAACTCAGTTTTTGGGTAATAGTTCTTCATCAACGATCATTTTACATGTGGGAAATACTGATTGTTTTTCTCACTTGATAAATGCTGCTTCAAAATGTACTGGCATATTCTGGTCTCCTAGAGTAGTATTTTAGGATTGTCTCTTCAGGTCTCCTACAGTAAGTTTTCACAAATACCTCATTTTAAAAACTCTTTAAAATTTGCTTTTAGGGACTTCCCTGGTGGCGCAGTGGTTAAGAATCTGCCTGTCAATTCAGGGGACACAGGTTTGAGCCCTGCTCTGGGAAGATACCACATGCCGTGGAGCAACTAAGCCCATATGCCACAACTACTGAGCCCACGTGCCACAACTACTGAAGCCCGTGCACCTGGAGCCCTTGCTCCGCAACAAGAGAAGCCATGGCAATGAGAAGCCCGTGCACCACAACAAAGAGTAGCCCCCATTCGCTGCAACTAGAGAAAGCCGCACGCAGCAACGAAGACCCAATGCAACCAAAAATAAATAAATTAAAATTTAAATTTAAAAAAAATTGCTTTTATTAAAAGGTTATAAGATGATGGTTCAAAACAGTATAGGAGGAAAATGAATTTAAGCACAATTTGTTATAAAAAATTAATAAACAGAAACCTTAATTAAATAGAGTTGGAAGACCAGAAGGAGGAGCTCTCACACCCTGTGACCATAGCTGAGCCCAGCTGGAAGAAGAAAGAGTTGTCTTCTTTCCTGGCAAGGACTCAGCCAATGAAATGCCATGCACTCTTTGTTTACTATAGCCCTCCCAACTTCCTTCTTCTCTCTATTAAAGCAGTCTCTTTCCCTTGCTGTGCAGGGACTTGCACATGGCTTGCCATGGTTGCAGACCCCAAATTACAATTCTCTGCTGATCCTGAATAAACCTATCTTTGCTGGAGAAATATCTGGCAGTCTATTTGTTTCAGGTCCACATAGGATAATAGCCTTGTGTTGTTGCTTAGACTTTCTCACATCCACTTCCCCTGTTTGGAAAGATGCATATTCATTTCCCTTAAGGAACTATCTTTCCCCTTTTTGTGTGCACATTGGTGGGGCTGTCCTTTAAGGTTCCCAGTCTCCTCTACTGAGTCAAACAATAGTAATGAGACCCAAGGTAGGCTAACTGGACTCTCTCTTATAGGAGACCAGAATGTACCTCTTTGACATAGGATTATTTTGAGAATCAGTAGATAAAGGAGAAACTTTGAAAACAGAGTATAAATTACCCTTATGTAAGGGAAATTTACAATTACCAAGGAAATCTCCATTTGTAAGGGTGTTTCCCTCTCTGTACAGGAAGAAAAAGATGACTCTAAATCACAAGAAACTCTCATCAATGGAGAAGCCACAGACTTAAATCTGTATAACAAACCCTACCCTTGTTTACTGTACTTTTCCTGGTCACCTTCCCATAATTTGCCTCCTCCACACTCTTCTTTCTTTGTTTTAGCTGAAGATGGAAAGTAAACCCAAGTTCTAGCCACCTCCTTGAGTTACTCACCCCTGAGCTTCTCCCATGTACATGTGGTATATTCATGCTAATAAACTTCTGTTTGTTTTTCTCTTGTTAATCTGTCTTTTGTTATAGAGGCCCTAGCTGAGAACTGAGAAGGAAAAAATGAAAAGATATCTTTTTCATTCTCTACACTGTCTTCAGAGTCTAAATCTCAAGTAGTGATGCAAGGATTTTTTAAAAATTTGAAGTGGATTCATGCCTATTTGGCACTGCTCTGCAGCTCACCCAAGCTTCTTGGGTTCCAGCTATTTCCAAAGACTGATACTTCTGCTGTATTTTTTCATATTGTAATCTCTCCCAGATTCTTCCAATAAATCTCCACCCTATTCCTACTACTACTGAAACAGGAGGGAAGCGGACAGGGCACAACCTCTAAAAGAATGACGTAGCCCTTGAGGATATGACATAAACTGGTTAGACCCAACTAGGTCCAAGAGAGTGGAAGATTTGACTTCCAGTGGACCTTGAGCCTCATTATACACTCACTGTAATACATTAGCATCTAAATGACACACCTACAGGTGCCATGACAGTTCCAAGGCTAACCATAAAAGGTCAAAAAGTGGGTGGTGGCCCAGTTCCTAGAAATCTCCACCTCTTCCCCAAAATGGTTGGCATAATCCTCCCACTCATTAGCCTGTGAAATTTCCCAGCCCATAAAAACTAACCACCCCATATTTTGGGGCCTCTTGCCCTCTTCCAAGATGGCCCACACTCTGTCTGTGGAGTGTGTTTCTCCCAAGGCTGTTCTCACCTTTTGAGACAGACCACGTTCTGTCTATGGAATGTGTATCTCTCTAAATAAATCCACTTCTTACCTATCTCTTTTTTTCTCACTGAATTCTTTCTGCCTTGAGTCATAAAGAACCTGAGCTTCATTAAGTCCTGAGACCAAGTGTGTGATCTCAATTAAAAGACAGTGGGTTCATGGGACTTCCCTCGTGGTCCAGTGGGGAAGACTCTGTCCGTGTTCCCAATGCAGGAGGCCCGGGTTCAATCCCTGGTCGGAGACCTAGATCCCGCATGCATGCTGCAACTAAGAGTCCGCATGACATGACAAAGATGCTACATGCCACAACTAAGACCCAGGGCAGCCTAAATAAATAAATATTAAAAAAAAAAAAAAAAAGGCAGTGGGTTCAAGTCCCAACCTGGGTTGTGCAGTTTCACCACCACTTAAAAATTTCTGGGCTTCCCTGGTGGCGCAGTGGTTGAGAATCTGCCTGCCAATGCAGGGGACACGGGTTCAAGCCCTGGTCTGGGAAGATCCCACATGCCGCGGAGCAACTAAGCCCGTGAGCCACAGCTACTGAGCCTGCGCGTCTGGAGCCTGTGCTCCGCAACAAGAGAGGCCGCGACAGTGAGAGGCCCGCGCACTGCGATGAAGAGTGGCCCCCGCTTGCCACAACTGGAGAAAGCCCTCGCACAGAAACGAAGACCCAACACAGCCATAAATAAATAAATAAATAAATAAATAAAATTTAAAAAAAAATTTCCCTCTCAAATTTGCTCAAATTTGTGTTGCTTGCAAACAAAATAAACCTAAAGGATAAACTTTATCAGCAACCTTTGTGATCCTCATCATGCCTTCCAAATTTGGGGATCTGCCATGCATACTAGGTGCCTATCCTACAGGAAATACTCACTTTCTTTAGCCCAGCATGTTGTCAAACCCAAGTTGTTGTGCCTGATACACAGTGATGTCAAACAACCTGAAACATCAAAATTTGGAGTAGAGAAAGGTTTATTGCAGGGCCAAGCAAGGAGAAAGGGGTGGCTCATGCTCAAAAGACCTGAAATCTCTGACGGTTTTCAGGGAGGAGTTTTTAAAGGCAGAATTTGGGGTGAGGGCTGCAGGGTGTGGGACTTTCTTCTGATTGGTTGGTGATGAGGTAACAATGTGATGCTCCAGAACTTGTGCTCAGCTTGAAGTTACCATCCTCCACCTGGGTGGGAGCCTTAGTTCCTGTAGAAGAATTCAAATATATGTTGTTATGTATATCCCTCGAGGAGGAAGTAGGACTCAGGAGGACTTTATCTCAGGAATCAAGCATAAGACCAGTCTTAAGAACTTGGACATTGGGTGAAAATCAATGTCAGTCAAGAAAAATGGTTCTCTACAAAGAATGGGTAACGGAATCACTGTGGAGTTAATCAAATATAGATATGCAAAGACATCCATCCCCAAGATTCTGATTCAGTAGGCCTAGGATCTTGGCATTTTAAAACTTTTCATAGGCAATTCTGATGTGAGGCCAGGGTTAGGAGACCCCTACTTAAGGACATGGGTAACTCGGTATTGTTTTCCTCTGTAGTGGGTTTGGTGTACAATCAAGTTGTGGAACTGCAGGGAGAAGGAGGACTGTTCTAATACATGGGATGTAGAATAAGACACATGAGCACTAGGCAAACAGACTTATTTTTTTTACTCTTTTTTTATTAATTTTTATTGGAGTATTGTTGCTTTACAATGTTGTGAACAGACATCTTAAATTTTTTTTTCTTTAATTGATGGACTTATTTGTTCAGAGCAATTTTAGATTTACAGAAAAATTGAGTAGAAAGTACAAAGAGTTCCCATATACCTCTCTTCCCTCCCTCCTCTCCTAACCACACTGTTCACAATTTTCTTATTATTAACATCTTATTTTACTGTGGTACTTTTGTTATATTTGATGAACCAGTATTAATAAAGTCCACAATTTACACTAGGATTCGTTCTTCATGCCGTACACGTTTTGACAAGTGCATAATGTCATTGTATGGGAAGAAAGTTTTCCTCAGCACTCTTAGGGTCTCTGGCTGGGTCTGAAAATTCAACTGACAAAGACAGGTCAATAGGAGAAAAGCATACAAATTTTATTAAATATTTACATATACATGGGAGCGTTCATAAGAGAATGAAAAATCCAAATAAGTGAAAAGGGCAGGAAGTTTTTATACCTTTTAGCCCAAGAAACAAGATATTTGTAAAGAATTGACAAGACAAAGGAGTTTGGTCTATGGTTAGTAAATGGTGAAGAAGTAACTAGAAAGATAAGGGTTAGTTTCAAGATTCTTTTGCAGATTCCTCTGGTGCCCTCTCTGGGAGGTTGAGGGTCTATCTCCAGTAAAAAGAGAATTTATTTTCTGGCTTTGGACAGAAAGCGGGGAGCTTTTTCTGCACTTCATGATTCTTAATTGCCTTCAGTGCAAAATAATTTTTATGTCAAAGAGCCATTTTTGGGGGTTACATATTCTGATTTCCTTCAGCATGAACATGGAATACCTCTCCATTTATTTAGATCTTCTTTTGATTTATTTCATCAGAGTTTTATAGTTTTCCTCATATTGATCTTGTACATATTTTATTAGATTTATACCTAATATTTCATTTTTCTTTGGTACTAATATAAATGTTAGCTGTTTTTTTTTTTATTTCAAATTCCAATTGTTCATTGCTGGTATATAAGGAAGCAATTTTTGTATATTAACCTTGTATCTTGCAACTTTGCTATAAACAGAAATAATTTTTATCCTAAAGATTATTGGAGCCATTAAAACTATTGGGCAAGAGTGTTTCACTGTTATATTTATGCTCAAGAAATACTAATCTGGAAGTATTAATATGTAGAATGGATTGGAAGGAAAAGAGACTAGAGGCAGGGAGTCCATGTAGGAAACTTTTATGTGAGTCCTCTATGAGACAATAAGGTTCTGAATAAGGATATTGCAGCACCAATGGAAAGGCAAGAACAGATTTAAGAGGCAAATACCCTAAATGTGCCCTTCTCCTTCATATGTATGGGTCTCTTCACACAGTTTCCTCTTTGGGCTGCCCTTACCATCTTCTTCACTTAATTTCTAATTAATCTTCAAAACTCTGTGCCGGTGTTGTGCCCTCCAAAAATACCTCCTCTCTACTGTCTCCACACAGTTACCTGTAGTTTCCTTGATCACAGCTGTAAGTGCTATTGATATTTGTTAATATATTGTGCATTGATCCATTTACCTGACTGTCTCTTTCATTAGATCACAAGCTCCCGAATCAGAGTAGCCCAGTATCTGGCCCGATAAACATACACATAAAGGAATAATTCATTCAAGTCTATGGTTGAAGCTCACATACCAAGTACATGGCAGTTATTATATCAGATTTTCATGTATATTTTATCCTAAGGAAATGAAACCATAAAACTTCAAAAAACTGAAGCTTCAAGTCAGGAAGGAAGCACCAACTCATATCAGGAAGTGATCAGTTCCTCAAAACTGTGTTTTGAGTCTCATTGTTTCTTTAAGTAAGCTTACTCTCCCTGCATTTACAGTGTTATTGATACTAATTAAACAGCAAGTTTGAAAGTCTAAGAGTCTCATCCACACTGTCAACAAGAAGTTCATCTTCCAAGCCCTAGTTTTCTCTTTCCTAGGGTTCAGTACCCTTCCCCTGCCACACGCAGGCAGCCTCGCACATCTGGGAGAAGAACAACAGACAAAAGCCTCTGAGCCTGGGACTAACTACTGCTGCAGTTCTCAGCGGGAGCCCCAGCGTGCAGACCTGGTAAGAGCAGAAGCCCCCAGGGCTGGGGAGAGTGGCCAGTGAAGATGGCTGGGAGATCCAAGTCAAATAGATGGAGGGTAAATATTTCAGGAGGGAAGAGACAAGGTTTCTGACATGGGGACCATCAAACGCATGAGTGCAGGACAAAGAGAAGAACGAGATCTACCAGTCAGAGAAAAGATCGTTTTACCTCAAATTCCTCTTCACTGAGCTTTAGTTCTTTAGAATTGTGAGACTCAAGTGAGAAAGAAGATGGTTAAAAACAAACAAACAAACAAGAGCTATGAAATCTTAAAAGGCAGGATAAAAATCTAAATGGTTATGAGTGATAATTTTGCTCTTATTGTTTTTACTACTACCACTATTTTCTCTCTCCTTACACAGAAAATATGGGGCCAGGTCTTCTGGGATGCTTTCCTCTCCTCCTATTGCTGCTGGGACTATGGTGGTCAGTGTGTCCACTTTGTGCTTTGCCTAAGCATCTCACCAAGGCTCACTGGTTTGAAATTCAGCATATACAGCCAAGGCTTCTCCAGTGCAACAAGGCAATGAGCGGCGTCAATAATTATACTCGACACTGTAAGCCTCAAAACACCTTTCTGCACAACTCCTTCCAGGACGTGGCTGCTGTCTGTGATTTGCCCCACATCGTCTGTAAGAATGGGCAGCACAACTGCCACCAGAGTCCAAAGCCTGTTAACCTGACTCAGTGCAGTTTCACTGCGGGGAAGTATCCTGACTGCCGCTACCGAGATGACACCCAATACAAGCTCTTCATTGTTGCCTGCGACCCCCCTCAGAAGAGCGACCCTCCCTATCATTTGGTTCCTGTACACTTAGACAAGATTGTTTAAAGTTTCCATCATTTTCCCTCTCACTTGGCACGAATTCTCTTACGATCTCTTCTGATTTTTCTTTCCTTTTGTTGATTTTCCTGGTTCCCATAGAAGGAAAAAGGAGGGTATTGGAAAAATTAGAGTGATGAGGATAGACAAGAGTTGGGACAAAAAATATGTAGGATTCTTTTCTGCTTTGGAGCTCTAGGTTTTGAAGGAAGATAGTAGGGAAGAGGGCAAAGAAGGGTCCAGGCCTCCATAGTTTCAGCCTTAGAACTTCGGCCAACTTTTGTTGTATTGTGTTCACAGAAATAAAACCATTTTCTGCTGCATTCTAATGAGTGTGTGTATAAGTGTGTTTGGAAGTGTGATCCCTTTCACATCATTGCCAGCCTGGAGCTATCTAGGCCTGCATTTGCCAGCATTCCAAGGAGAACGATTTTGGCCCTAGGCAACCTTTGAGGTTATTTGGCAACCTGGGACCTCTGCCACTTCCCTCACCCCTGTGTCTCTGGGACTTTGGAGCAAGAAAGTTCTCCATCCCTTCAAACTCTGCTCATGGCTTTACATATTTCCCTTGAAACCATTGTCTATGGTTGTTTGGAGGTGGCACTGATACTCAATGTTGATGGTATTTTCACAGATTCTAACGCTGGTAACTGAGGCATCCTAGATCTTAACTATTTGCCTCTATATTTAATCAGATAATGTTTTAAATATAAACAGTAGTAGGGACAATAATCCACTGTAGCCTTAGAGTCAATTCTCCCATTATCTATTGGAATGGACAAAGAGAAAGCATAGATCAAGGGGGTTAAAAAAAAAGCACTGGGAAACTAAAAACATTCTTGCCCTACTCAAATAGTGAAATATCACGGAAACATTGGGGCTTTGGAACAGGTATTTGATTCAGAGATCGAAGGACTGGGATTAAGAATTTAGGTCCTATGTGTAGGGGAGGAAAAATAATTTTTCATAAACCCTTCTAGGTTTTTGGCTGAGACACCCCCTGTAATAAAAAGATAGATCAACAGGAAAAAAACAATTTTAGTTACATATGTACATATGGGAGCCCTACAAAGATATGAGACTCAAAAGACACAGGAAGCCCTGAGGAGCTTCAGGGTCCATGTTTATAATGGCATCCTGGGGCCAAGCCTGGTGCCAGGAGGATTAGCCCTGGCTTAGAGATGCCAAAGTTCCCAGGGAAAATGAGCTAAGTAGACAATTCAATACATATCTCTTACTCACAGCGTGTGGAAATAGAATTTGAGTATCAGGTCAGAGGACACTGTACTTTTAAAACAATTTATAGTGCTTCCCTGGTGGTGTAGTGGCTGAGAATCCGCCTGCCAATGCAGGGGACAAGGGTTCGAGCCCTGGTCTGGGAAGATCCCACATGCCGCGGAGCAGCTAGGCCCGTGAGCCACAACTACTGAGCTTGCGCGTCTGGAGCCTGTGCTCCGCAACAAGAGAGGCCGCGATAGTGAGAGGCCCGCGCACCGCGATGAAGAGTGGCCCCTGCTCGCCGCAACTAGAGAAAGCCCTCGCACAGAAACGAAGACCCAACACAGCCAAAAATAAATAAATAAATATATAAATTTATTTTTAAAAAAAACAATTTATATTGACTAGAGGGTGTGGAGCCAGTAAAATATTATGCCCCTCTTACTGCTTTACTTACTGCCTTAGATGGATACTTTAACTAGTTCCATTGGGGTAAAATAGTATACAATCAAAAACTGTTTCATTGATAAATTCAATACTGTGAATATTCTTTAAGTCACCTTTTTAATTTATAACAGTTTGTGTTTTTCTTTTTCTCTCTTTTATTATTCTTATCTTTCTTTTCCGTTTGTGTTTTTCTGTTTGGCTTTTTTGTTTGAAAATGCCATACTATCTAGACAGGGCTAATAGAAACAGAAAACGTGATGTCCACATATGAGGCAAGCCTACAGAGGAAAGCCCACATATGGGGTGGCAAAAGCAAGGCCAAACAGCCTCACAGGAAGGGGGAAGCATAGGCTCATGAGGAGGGGAATTCTTCTGGAGCTCTTCACCCTTTTTTTTTTTTTTTTTTTTAGTTGCAGTGATCGGGGGCTACTCTTCATTGCAGTGCGCTGGCTTCTCATTTCAGTGGCTTCTCTTGTTGCAGAGCACGGGCTCTAGGTGAGTGGGCTTCAGTAGTTGTGGCACACTGGCTTAGTTGCTCTGCAGTATGTGGGATCTTCCTGGACCAGGGCTTGAACCCATGTCCCTGCATTGGCAGCCGGATTCTTAACCACTGCACCACAAGGGAAGTCCCTCTTCACACCTCTTGATGGATTTTATTTTATTTATTTACTTATTTTGGCCGCACCACACAGCATGTGGGATCTTAGTTCCCTGACCAGGGATCAAACACTTACCCCCTGCATTGGAAACACAGAGTCTTAACCACTGGACTGCCAGGGAAGTCCCTTGATGGATTTTATAAAGTCCTTCCCTTGCCCTCTCTCATGGGCTAATTTCATTTTTAATGTGATGAATTACTTTTCAAAAATTAAACAATGTAGGGACTTCCCTTGTGGCGCAGTGTCTAGGACTCTGCTGTCCCAATGCAGGCGGCCCGGGTTCGATCCCTGGTCAGGGAACTAGATCCCACGTGCATGCCTCAACTAAGAGTTTGCATGCCACAACTAAGGAGTCAGCTTGCTGCAACTAAGGAGCCCACGTGCTGCAACTAAGGAGCTGGTGAGCTGCAACTAAGGAGCCCTGGAACCACAACTAAGGAGTCCACATACTACAACTAAGACGTGGTGCAACCAAATAAATAAATAAATAAATAAATATTTTAAAAAATTAAACAATGTAGATAAATACAAACCAATATATAGCACTCAAAATAAATAGTTTTTCATTTACTTACTATCTAAAATATATATATAGACATAAAAACATTGGTGTCCATTTTATTCCTCTCTCCATTCCCATTCCTCTTAACTTTTCTCAAATGAAATTATACATTTAAAGTGTTACCAGTCTTATTTTTGTACTTATACTTCATGTATAATATCTTCATAAACAAAACATAGGGTTTCCATGTGCAATTTAAAAAGAAATTTATATAAATACTATCATATAGTACAAATCATTCTGCAACTTGCTTTTTTTGTTCACTCAACAATGTTTTTAAGACTCATCGATATTAAAATGTATCTTTGTTGTTCTTTTATTTTTACTGGTATATTGTTTGTTCCTTTGTATTAATAAACCGTCATTTATTTACCAGTCGTCTATTGTTGAATATTTGGGATGTTCCCAAATTTCCACCCTCACAAGCAGCACTGCAATGATATCTTTGTACATTTCTCTGTACAAAGAAACTTGTCAACTTAAAGAAAGACACACAGCATAAGAATTGCGAGTTTAAGTTGTATTCATGGTCTTACTGAGGACTAGAGCTTATGTTTGGGAAGGTGCAAGAATCAGGGGTCTTTGAAATTATTCCTGAGATATACATCTAACTATCTAGGAACCTGTTTTTCCAAAGCACAGAGTACCTCATCCTGTGTTTCATCCTCAGTTTCCTGCAGGGTGCCCTGTCAGCGGTCGACTGCAGTGGGTTGCGACTTAACCCTTGTATAACTGGGTAATGAGTGATGTTCTTTGTTCTTCTTTGTTCACAAACTGGTTGTAGCAGATTGTATTTTTCAGAGGTGTCCATATCAACATATCCCATTCTACATGCTCTTCTTATAGTGTGATATTGACTCTTCTCTATCAGAAGGGTCTATGTTCCCTTTCCTTGAGTATGGGTTAGTCTTAGAAACTCCCTTCTAATGAATAGAATGGGGTGAAAGTCACACTGTATGACTTCCAAAGCCAAGTCATAAAAGGTGATACAGCTTCTGCCTGGCTTTCCCTCTCTGTTGTAGGACACCCACAGTTGGACCCAATCATCATGCTGTGAGGAAGATGGTGCCACGTGGAGAGGCCTTGTACAGATATTCCAGCCAACAGGCCCAGCTAAGGTATCAGCCAACATCAACAATTCAACATGTGGGTGAATGAGCTTTCAGATGATACCAGCTCCCAACCTCTGAGTCTTCCAGCTGCCGCCTCAGACATTGGAACAGAGACAAGCTGCCCCCACTGTGTCCTATCTGAACTCCTGACCCACTGGGAGCATAATAAATTATTGTTTTGTGCCACCAAGTTTGGGGGTAATTTGTTACACAGATAGACTAACTGAAGCATTGATTGTATAATTTCACCAGAAACTATGGTATGTGAGTTTTTGCATCTCAATGTCCTGTCTCTGGCAAAACGTGAGAGTATCATGCTCCTGCATTTTTGGCAACCTGATGAGTATGAAATAGCACAACATTGTCATGTAGGCAAAAAAAAAGATGTTATTTGCATCTTTAGATCCTTGGTTCCTAGTACAATGCCTGACACCAGTGGGTTTCTTTTTATTTTATTTTATTTTATTTATTTATTTATGACTGCGTTGGGTCTTCGTTCCTGCGCGCAGGTTTTCTCTTGTGGCGAGCGGGGGCTACTCTTCGTTGCAGTGGGCGGGTTTCTCATTGTGGTGGCTTCTTTTGTTGCAGAGCACGGCTTCTAGGCGTGCGGGCTTCAGTAGTTGTGGCATGCGGGCTCAATACTTGTGGCCTGTGGGCTTAGTTACTCTGCAGCATGTGGGATCTTACCAGACTAGGGCTTGAACACGGTTCCCCTGCATTGGCAGGCAGATTCTTAACCACTGCGTCACCAGGGAAGTCCCTGACACAAGTGGGTTTCTTTTTCTTTTTTTTAATGTTTTATTTATTTATTATTTATTTATTTATTTATTTATTTATTTATTTATTTATTTATTTTTGGCTCCATTGAGTCTTTGTTGCTGCGTGTGAGCTTTCTCTAGTTGCGGCGAGCCCCTACTGCTCTTCTTTGCGGTGCGTGGGCTTCTCATTGCAGTGGCTTCTCTTGTTGCAGAGCATGGGCTCTAGGGCGCACGGGCTTCAGTAGTTGTGGCACAAGGGCTCAGTAGCTGTGGGTCGCGGGCTCTAGAGTGAGGCAGTTGATGAAAGTTGAATACAGTCTGTGGATTAGATAACTGTATAGTTTCAATGCAAATTTCCTGATTTTGATAAGTATACTTATTTTAAACCCTTGTAAAAAGAATGTTCTTGTTTTTAGGAAATGCATAGTGAAGAATTTTGGAAAAGGGGCAACATGTCCAAAACTTACTCTCACACATTCAGAAAAAAATTTATGTATCTGTACATAAATATGTGACTAATAAAGCAAATAGGAAAAATGTTAATGTTTAGAGAATATAGACAAATGATATACAGGAATTCTTTGTATCATTTTTGCAACTGTTCTGTATAGCTGAAATTATTTCAAAATAAAAAGTTTTTAAAAAATTTCAGCACGGTCATTTACTACTTGTGCAAATTACCTATCTTTGCAGATAATCAGTTGCCTCATTTACTAAGATAAGATATTTTACCTACTCACTTTCATTTATAGAATCTACCAAACTCTACTTTGTCTGGCACCCTGCAAATCACCAGCCACAGAAAAATGAAAAAGACCCAGTCACTAGTAGCTTTCAGCTGAGTGGGAAAAACAACCAAGAAAACTGGAATGTTTAACGAAGAGTGATTAGTGTTAGTTCTCAGGGTGGTTTCAAGACCTGAATGACCTAATATAGATTTAAACATACATATAAAAGGGGCTTAATGAAATTCCTGGTACCTCATACAAGTAGTTCCATCTCCCCTTTGGATGATTACTTTCAAGGAAAGTATTTTTAGCTCTCTAAAAAAGACATCCTCAAATAGCCCCCTTTCTAGCCAGCTCCCAACTTCCTGTCTTTCCCCCTGGGACAGTGATGGCACCCCTGGTGTCTCTCTGTGTTCAAATTTCCTCTTCTTATAAGGACACCAGTCAGACTGGATTAGGGCCCACCTAAGGCCTTATTTTAACTTAATCACTTCTTTAAAGGCCTTAGCTTCAAATACATTCTGATTTACATCTTACGTTTCTGAGAAGTTAAAGTTTGAACATATAAATTTTGGGAGAACACAATTCAGCTTATAACAGTGACTATAAAGAGAAGTTTCATAAGAGCCCCAAGGACCTAAGCGATGGTGTGAGGCATCCCCACATTTAGGTCTTTAATTGTAGTTTGGCAACTTTTCCGAGGAGAGGATACAGTAAGGATAAGAGCTGTTCCCTGCTCTTATGACAACTGTTGTTTGGTGCCTACCAGTGGTTGTGGGGATTTCACAGACAGCAGCTTGTAAAGAAAGGTACTGAGGAAAGAACTGATTTTTTTTATATCTCCCATTGTCTTGGTTGACTGAAGGAATTGCAAGAGTACATGGAGGCTGTAAAAGCAGTAAATACTGGGCATCACACTACTGAGCTTAAGTAAAATAGCAAGGCTTGCCATAGAGGAGGCCCACACCATTCCCAAAAGCCCAAGAAAAGAAGGTGGAATGCTGGAAATGCAGAGCTACATTTCCTGTGAGAAAAAAACAAAAAGAAAAACAGATTTTCCTCCTACTCCTGAGTGACCTGATTAGCTATAACCTTCCAGGTAGTCAACAGAACCAACTATGCCATCCCTTCTGATCTTGTTTTCTCATCCCTTTTTACCTCTAAGTCTCATCCATACTTACTTCCTGACACCGTATTTATAATCCCTCTGTCTTACTTCTTCTAATCTCCTGTGCCTTCTTCATTGCCTGTTCTGTCCCAACCTCAAGGCTCCCACCTACCCAGGGTCTGACTGAGAACAGATCCTGCTGGTGGTTCCAGGACTTAGAAGCATATCATAGGTCTCTCCACCAATACAGAGCTGCCTCTGTGGAAAAGAGAGGGCAGAGGGGGGAAGGTTTAGGGTTTTGAAATTAGGGGGCTTTTGTTTGTTTGTTTGTTTGTTTTTGCATGTGGATGTTCAATCACAATTTGTTGAAAAGATTATCCTTTCTTCCTCGAATTGCTTTGCACTTTTGTCAAAAATCATTTGACAGTATTTGTGTGGGTATGCCCTGGGCTCTCTATGCAACTCTGTTGATCTATGTGTCTATTCTTCCACCAACTCACACAAAAATATGTACACAGATGTTTAAAGCAGCTATCTTCATAATCACCTGGAATGGAAACAATGCAAGCGTCCTTCAACAGGTGAATGGATAAATAAGCCATGGACCATCCACGCAATAAAATGCTACTCAACGATAAAAAGGAACGAACCACTGATCCATACAACTTGGATAAATTTCATAGGCATTATAGTGAGTAAAAGAAGCCAGTCTTGGAAGGTTACATACTGTGCAATCCTATTTGTATGATTTTTTTAAAAAATAAATTTATTTATTTTTGGCTGCACTGCGTCTTCGTTGCTGCACGCGGGCTTTTCTCTAGTTGTGGCAAGTGGGGGCTACTCTTCGTTGTGGTGCGTGGGCTTATCGCTGTGGCTTCTTTTGTTGCAAAGCACGGGCTCTAGGCGCACAGGCTTCAGTAGTTGTGGCATGCGGGCTCAGTTGTGGCTCACGGGCTCTAGAGCGCATGCTCAGTAGTTGTGGCACACGGGCTTAGTGGCTCCGCAGCATGTGGGATCTTCCCAGGCCAGGGCTTGAACCCATGTCTCCTGCATTGGCAGGCGGATTCTTAACCACTGCACCACCAGGGAAGCCCTGTATGTTATTTTGAAAAGACAAAACTATAGTGACAGAGAATAGATCAGTGGTTGGCAGGTGTTGGGGTGAGGGGAGCGTATGACTATAAAGAGATAGCACAAGGGTATTTGGGGGGTGGAACTGTTCTGTGTCCTGATAGTGTGCAATTCATTTATACAAGTTAAAAATTCATAGAATTGTATACCAAAAAGATTAATTTTCCTATATAATCATTTTTTAAAAAAGAAAAAATAAAAACAGAAAAAGAAAGAAAATGTGGAAGCAAGGCATAAACGCACACACTCTGGGAGTCAGCAGACCTGGCTTTCATCATTCCATACTTGGCTTCATGCCTCAGTTTCTCTCTTTTTTTTTTTTAATTTTATTTATTTATTTATTTATTTATTTATTTATTTATTTATTTATTTATTTATTTATGGCTGTGTTGGGTCTTCATTTCTGTGCGAGGGCTTTCTCTAGTTGCGGCAAGTGGGGGCCACTCTTCATCGCAGTGCACGGGCCTCTCACTATCGTGGCCTCTCTTGTTGCGGAGCACAGGCTCCAGACGCGCAGGCTCAGTAATTGTGGCTCCCAGGCCTAGTTGCTCTGCAGCATGTGGGATCTTCCCAGACCAGGGCTCGAACCCGTGTCCCCTGCATTGGCAGGCAGATTCTCAACCACTGCACCACCAGGGAAGCCCTCTCTTTTTTAAAAAAATATTTATTTATTTATTTTATTATTCATTTTGGCTCCACCGGGTCTTAGTTGTAGCATGCAGGCTTTTAGTTGTGGCATGTGGGATCTAGTTTCCTGACCAGGGATCAAACCCCGGCCTCCTGCATTGGAAGCATAGAGTCTTACCCACTGGACCACCAGGGAAGTCCCTCTTTGTTTTTAAGGTGAAAGTTTTAGAGCCAGATTACAAAAGACCTTCCCTGCCCTGATGTTCCTTAATTCCACAGATCTACAAACATGATCACATTCATATTAGGCATGTGCACACACACTCATGGTCCCATGCAAACAGATTTTGTCTGTATGTTACAACAGCCCAAGCTCTCCTTATCCCAGAGCCCTTCCCTTAAATAATCGTCTGGCAGTATTTATGGGAGAGGAAGGGGGAGCTTGAGGGAGGTGGCGAAGAGAAGCTGCCAAACATGTTGGCCTGAAGCAGGGCCAGCTCTCAGCCTCTATGAGGAACGTTTCCAAGAAGCTCAGGAAATTCCTGGTCCCACTCCCACATTCTCTTGTTGTTGCCTTGTTCTTGCCTCCACATTACTCTCTCCCGTCTGCGGACCTGAGCCAAGCTAAAAACCTCCATGGGCTCTCAGGTCCCAGGAAGCCTAACAAGGCCTAGCAGAGGCTAGCTGCCAGCCTTGACTCTCAGAGGCTGCCTAAAGTTGCCTGAGAGGAAAATCTGCCCTAGAAGCATGTTTGAAGTCCTCTGGGATGACCTAGACCTCTGAACATGGCTTTGCATTGAGAAGAGCTCTGAACCAAACCAGATCTCAATGATGTGACTCTTCTAGAGATGCCTACCCATGAAGAGCCAGAAACTGCATGCCAGGGCTCAGCACTCACTGCTAGACATGGATGTTCATCTAGAAGGTCCTAAGTACTTCCCTGGTGGTCCAGTGGTTAAGACTCCCTGCTTCCACTGCAGGGGGTGCGGGTTCAATCCCTGGTCGGGGAACTAACTGCCAAAAAAAAAAAAAAATAGGGAGTAGAAGGCCCTAAGCGTAAGGGGACTTTGAGATGACCAAACCCAAGCCCTGGGTTTTACAGATTAGACAACTGTGGTCCAGAGAGGGCTACAGAGTTGTCTTAGAGGCACAGCACAGGGAGCTGATAGTAGGGCAAGGACTACATTAGGTGCCCTGGCCCAATTATCCACCCAGCTGCAGACTGAGGGAAGGTGGAAAAGGAAGGAAACTGACCCTGAATACAGGCCCTGCTCAGACTTGTAGCAAGAAGAAACCAGAGGATGACATACAGTAGTGATGAGCTTTAAAGTACAGTCACCACACTGGCTAGTAAAACAGGCCTAGTGAGACTCTGTCCATTCAGATGAACAACTCCTTCTCTATTGTTAAGTAAGAAGACAATAAGGGAGTGGGAAGGGAGATAAGCGCGGAGGGAGGAAGCTGAGATGAAACCATCCCACCTACACTTGCTTCAAGCCACAAAGAAACCTAAAGTACATGGGAATTTACTGTACATGGGAATTTACTGAATGATTTGCAGAGATGTTTGAGATTAGTCCCCTAGAAAGTGGCTCCTGGGAGACAGTTTTGAGATGCTTCCAGGTATGCCACGGTTTAGTCTTCAGGAGGTACACTTTCATTCTGAAACTTCTATGCAGGACCTCCATCATGCATCATGAATCATGCATCATGAATCATGCATCATGAATCATGCACATGGAGGGCTGCCCCACATTCGTGATCAATTTCCCAAACCAATACTGAGGCGCTTTCTGCCACGGGCAGGTAGATTCAAAGCCCTTTAGTGCTCCCACTTGCTCTGTGAGGGCTGAATCAGTCTAAGGAGGCAAGAGTGGAGACTGGGAGCAGCCTTTCATTTTCCAGTTAGACAGAAAGCGCAAAGTGCAAATACTGATGAGGCAGCACTTGGAAAGAAAGAAGCTGACGCAATGGCCCTTTACTCTGTTCATTGAAGGTATGGGCGACCGATCTGTTTCAGGCTGGAAGACTATTGGCTGCTGGAATTGAAGGGGAATTTACCAGAGAGAGAGACAGGAGAAAATCAGCATGTCAGAAGAGGCAGAAGACACTATGATTTTGTCGGTACAGGTAAAATTGCAGGAGTAAGGAGGACGCTGGGATGCATTTACCTGTCCCCTGAGATTGCAGAATTCTTGAAGCTTGTTTGGTTTGAAGACTCTTCTGAAAACTAACATTATCCTTCTTAGAAGAATCACTGGATATGGTCATTTCTGTCTTTAAGCAGGTATCCATCTTCACATGTTAACACCTCAATTTTAAGATTAATCTGCCTGGGTCAGTCTCCTAGAAGAGGTTAATACTCCTGTATCTGTGGGATAGCAATAGTCGCCCCACAGAACAGACACCTCTGATTTGTCTCCCGATGACTGGTGTTTCTCCCCTTGACTCCGCCTGATGGCTCTAGGACAAGACTCGATCTTCCCCCTCCCAGAGTCCTCCTATTCAGAGCACTTTCTGCCCCACCCCAGCCCCATTTCCCTGGCTGTGCAGGTCTGCACCCGGACCATCTGCTAGCACCTATCACTTGATT
The DNA here is from genome assembly GCF_009873245.2 of Balaenoptera musculus. Lineage (NCBI taxonomy): Eukaryota > Metazoa > Chordata > Mammalia > Artiodactyla > Balaenopteridae > Balaenoptera > Balaenoptera musculus. Next base: position 99,913,428 of record NC_045786.1, read on the forward strand.
CCCCGGGTGGAGACTCACAGTGGTCCCATGGCCAGGAAGGTGCATGGAACCAGTAGCCAGAGCTGGTGATTGTGCAGAATAGATGCAGCAAAGCTCCAAGTGAGTGTTCAAAAAAGATCTACTAAAGTGTTCTCTTAGCACTAGCAGGAGGGAAAATGAGGAACTTTGGGTTTGGAAACAAGAGTGAGATGAACTTAAGAAAAATTCTATCTAAAGAAAACAGAACTAGAAACTTAAATTTTCCCTTTTTTCCCTCCTCCATCCTCACTGTTTGTAAGGAGTGAGATCCCCACTACAACCAAAATAGCTGGCCACCCCTCTGACCCACAGGCCTTCTTCCTCTTACAGAGACCCCAGAGCTAAGCATTCACTTTACCTAAAAAACACACCATCACTTCCAACATTTATAAATGTAGTACACAAAGACAATGACAGAACTGGTCAAACTGGTTGGCAGTAGGACCTTTCTCTAGTTCTATGACCTTGTCTAGAGCTTGATGCAGGTGTAAACAGGGGGTCATATGAAATGATTAAGTGATGACAGAAGCCAAGTTTAGTCTTTTCAATGGATGTAAGAAAGGGTTGCCAAGAAGTGAGCAGACTCATAAGCCAAGTGCCCTGGGAACCTGTGGGAGCCCCCAGCAAGCTCAGGCAGAGAAAACCATGACTCCACAGCACTCAGTGAAGGAGGGAGACTGGGGAATTTCCTTCTTGAGGAGACTCCAATAGCAGAGAGAGCAACGACAGGGAAGCCAGGAGACCCAAGGTCTAGTCTCAGTCGAACACCAACTAGCAGCTGCCGTGAGCAGGTCACTTAACCTTTCTGAGATTCAGGTTGCCCCTCTGTAAAAGGCGGGGGTTACATTAGGTCAGGAGTGGCCAGTGGGTGGCCCACACACCCTCACCGCTCTCGAGCCTTCGGTAGAGGCCACTATTCCATCACTTCACTCTTTAGATATTTTTCTACAGCGTTCTAGGCAGGCACTTCCAATTAGAGTTGGTCCACAAGCTGAAATCTACTTATCCTCCCCCCACCTGATGATTGCTGAAGTCCTTCCTAGCTCCTGAATGGAGGGTTCCAACTCTGCAAGGAAGAGAGGACCAGCTTTCTGATTTAGCAATAGCTCCCTCAAAAAAAGGAAAATGGAAATTTAGGGTCATAAGTTCATACACTCCTCCTCCCCACCTGAGGCCGAGGAGGGTCTTCCCAGGGTCACGCTGTCCTTCCTTCTGTGCCAGAGATTTTTGTATCTGAGCTTCGCCCTCTGTCAGCTCGCCCAGCGTGACACTGTCCCAGACCGTAGCTCCTTTTTATCTAAAATAGGCCACACTTTAAAATTAATTGGGTATCAAGGAACCTACAAAGAGAGGAATTATCTCAGGTCAGTGAAAATCAAAAGTCAGAAGAGGTGGCATCTAAGGATTCCATTCGCCACTCACCAAAGCTAACCAGATTCACGGTTCTCACCCCTGTCAGGAGAGCGATCACACAGACAGCACCTGGATGGGGACAGCATCAGGAATTCAAGTGGTTGCAACTGTGTTTTATTGAAAGAAGCAGTGAAGTGGTTAACATAGGCCCCATCTCACAACCCTCTCCTCACCCCCCAAGCCACGCAGGGGCAAGCCTCAGGCCAGGGGCGCACGTGTGTGTGTGTGTGTGTGTGTGTGTGTGTGTGTGTGTGTTGGATAAGAGTCCTAATTAACTTGAGTGATTGCCCTCAAGCCAGGGAAGCATGTGCTTGTGTGTGTGTGTGCGTGGAGGAGGGGGGAGGGTAAGAGCCCTAACTAACTTGAGTTCTTGCCTGCAGGGCAAGGAAGCAAGAGGGGGAGAGGCGATGAAGTGGGGCATCTCTGGCTTCAGGTAGAGACCTACACAGAATTGTCAAAGTGGACTGGCACGTACGGGTCCCCCTCACAGGCCACGATGATGTGTTTCTCCTTCTGGCTGGTCTTGTAGGCACAGTTGGGGTACTTGGAGCTGCCCGTCTGGCGGCAGTCTGTGATGTGCATGGTGGAGTTGCTCTCATAGCAGTTGGTCCGCCCATTCTTGCAGAGGACGTTTTTCTGGGAGCAGACGGCCTTGACATCTTCCAGGGACTCGTGCACAAAGGTGTTCACCGGCTTGCACCGTCCCTGGGTCATTTTTCGGCGCATCATCATTTGGTTGCAGTAGTTGGGGTTGTTGCCTGGGGAGTTGCCGGAGTCCATGTGCTGCCGCTGGAACTTCATGGCCGGCGATTCCCTGCCCAGGGAAGGCTGGACCCACACCAGCACCAGCAGCACCAAGACCAGCCATGGCAGCAGGACCAGGGACTTCGGAGCCATGGTGGTCTCACTTTCCTGGAGGAGCCTGCCCGAGAAAAGGGGGAGAGGAGGAATAACATCGCCTTAGAAAGAGAACCCCAGCTCCCACCTGTAGCCTCCCTGGCTTACAGTCTCTAGGTCAACCAGAAAGATGTCCCTCTTCCTGCGAGCTTTTCCAAGTAACGAGACAATCACATATACTCTTCTCCACAAACATTTGATTCCCACTCCCTACAGAGAGGCCGTCCTCCCCTCTGGGTGGTGACCCCAGAAATGACCTAAAATCCTAGCAGCCCTGTCTTTGAATACAGAAATATTTTTGATACGAAATACCTTTGAAACATAAAACACCTCTGTACCCAGCGCTCACATGGCTCATTAGAAGATGCTTTGGAATAAACCATTAAATAAATAAACCAAATTTTGAATAAGCCAAATTACATCCCTGAGATAACCACCAAGTATTCATCCAGGATCACGGTGGACAGAGCCCTGTTGTCCTACAACACAAGGGAAACTCAGCCCCAGTGTTTTACACTGGCACCATAAAGAGATGCCATTGTATTCCAAAGAGAGATGCTCTCCTCCCCCAACCTGGGGGCTGCTCCTTCTCCAGCCCCATGGGCTCTCTGCAGCCTATGTGCTCCATTCCTGACTCCAGCTCTGCCCCCTGCCCACGTCTGCCTGGCCCGATTCTCAGGCTAGCCTCACCCACCCTGGCTCGCCCCTCTCCAACCCTTAAGCAAAAACAGCTCCTGTGTGCCTCTTGGGCTGCTTACCTGGGTCTCTAGCTTAGTCTCTGAGAGAGAAAAGGCAGTTTCTGCAATCACTCTATCCCAGGGGAGTGGACCTTATACAGATTAAAAGGGGGCTTGGCTTCCAGGAGGAGACGGGTGGGAGGAGCATCTTGGTCTCAGTCCATAGGAAAACAAGGTCATGTGAGGAAGGGGTGGGGAATTGCCCAGGCCACCCTTTTTTCAGGGTTGCTGGGGAGAGTGAGCCTTTGTCTATAAGAACCTTTCTATAAGCAGCAGAGAAAGCCACTATAGCACTGATGCTCGAACCCCAACCAAGTCCTTGTTATCTCTTTGCAAGCTATTTTCACCAAATAGCCCTTGGAGGTTAGCAAAATGCACATAACATGTGATCACGGGAAGGGGAGAGAAAGGGAGGTCCTCTCTTGCCCTGGGTGTCCTGGAGCTGCTTTGGCCAGAATTCCACATATCCCACCAGCTCCTCTGCTGGGGGAGCAGGGAGAGGTGGCCAGCTGCCCCCAGCTGGAAGGCTTCCCGGATCTGGAGAAGAAGGGGCAGAGTACCTGAACACGGAGGAGTAGAAAGCAGCTTCGGCCTGACCTCACCCAGTTCTGGCCACGTCAACACTCCTGGGCTGTTGAAGGAGGGTGTGTGGCCATTCCTATCTATAGTGACCTCTCATCCCGTAGGCCAGAGTGGAGGAGAGGAACTAGGGATAAGCCAAAATGCAAAATCCCCTTTAGAGAAGAAATAGAGAACATCATATTTCTTAGCAGTAAAATTTCATCCTAGAAAGAGACGTGTATTTGCTGGAAGACAATTTTATTTTTATTTATTTATTTTTAAAGTATAGTTGATTTGCAGTATTGTGTTAGTTTCAGGTGTACAGCAAATTGATTCAGCCAGATAAAATGGAGGACAATTTTAATCCCTTTGGAGTGAGAATTATCAAAATATCTCTCCATGCTCTAGGTTTACACTATCTCAGTTCAAATTCTGGTTTAGCACCTTAAGCCCTGGGCAAGTTTCCTCATCTCTAAAATGGGGATGATAATAACATGTTCCTTTTAGATTTGTTATTAAGACAAAATAAAATAAGATACAGAGGGTTTAGAACAGTGCTTAGAAAGCCAATGATGGTTCACATGGGGTGGGGTTAAGACCTCCCACAAGGAGTCTGTTTAAATAATACTGGGTGATCTCGGATTTGCTTTCCACAGGAGGCGGAGTCAAGTAACTGCCTGGCAAAACTTTTGTTTTGCTAAAATCCAGAGCTGAAAATAGCAGGCAGTTTCAAAGCCCTGGGGAGCAAAAGGGAGGGGGGAAGAGAGAGGAGAGGAAACTTGACGGGAACTTGACGGGAAGAACAGAATTATTTAAGGGGAAGTTTTTAAATTGTTTTGCCACATGAAATCCAAGACATTTTTGGTAAAGTCAGCATTATTTTCTAGTGTGTATAAATTTGGAAGTGGAAGTGGGGTCAAGGAGAACGTGGTGAGGCATGAGCTTTTAGTTTCATGTTTTTGTAGTTTACCTACCACCCAGGTTTTCTTTGCCTCTTAGTCTTTGGATCATACTCATACCATCTTGAGTGGTGTTAGAAGGAAAACTTTTCCTCTACCCATTTATGTTCTTCTCTGGAGGCCTGTGAATTAACTGACAAAAGACAGATTAACAGAAGAATTGACCAAGTTTATTCATCTGCATATGGAGGAGCACAAAAGAAGTAGTTCCCTGAACAGCTAGGGATAAAGGTTTATACATCAACTTAATGGGGGAGGGGGGGCAAATAGGGACTCTTAAGGAAATAAATGGATTTTTTTAAAGGAAAGATAAATGAGCTTTTGGGGGAATAAATGGGACATAAAATAATTTGTGATAATGTTTGTCTTTGCAAGTGTGAGTAGTGTGTCTTCTTCCAGGCTGTAAAACTCCCCTAAGGGGATTTATAGCAGCTTTACTCTCAGAAGACTCTGCCTTTATTCAGATGAGGGAAGCTCCAAAAAAGCCTCTTTCTGCATCTGCTGGGTTTCAAATATCTTCAGTTTAAAACAACCTTCATATTAACTCTGCAGATCTGAGACGGTATCCACAGTAACAAATTTAGAATTTGTTCATTTATTCATTCAACAGTGGGAATACAGAAATAAGTTACAGGGCCTGCCCTAAAGGTACCTGATAGGATAGTTTGTATTCATCAGGTGAGTCCCACCAAGGTGTTGGGCATGGCTGCATGAAAACAGTCATTCATTTGGCACCTTTCCAGTGCCAGAAGAATTTCAGGGAGTTGGTCCAACAAGAAGATTTCAGAGTCACAGTTCAAATATGAATAAGTTTTCTGTAACCCAAATAAGTTTCCTCAATAGTCTACCCCAGAGCATCCCAAACTATAAGAAGTCATTTTGCCTGTTTGTGCATGGCAATCTGGACAAACCCATGGGGTTGTTTTTGTTTGTTTGTTTGGGCTGTGCCGTGTGGCTTGGGGGATCCCAGTTCCCCAAGCTCACACCTGGGCCTCCCCGCAGTGAAAGCGTCAAGTCCTAACCACTGAACTGCCAGGGAATTCCCACCCTTGGGGTTTTAATTCAACTTCATGGAAACAATCAAAAACCCATCCTTGCTATAGCCTTACCCTTGGCCTTCTTGCCTTAGGGCAAGAGCTACAGTTGCAAAAGTTGATGCTTCTGGGCTTCCCTGGTGGCACAGTGGTTGAGAATCTGCCTGCCAATGCAGGGGACACGGGTTCGAGCCCTGGTCTGGGAGGATCCCACATGCCGCGGAGCAACTAGGCCCGTGAGCCACAACTACTGAGCCTGCGCGTCTGGAGCCTGTGCTCCGCAACAAGAGAGGCCGCGATAGTGAGAGGCCCGCGCACCGCGATGAAGAGTGGCCCCCACTTGCCGCAACTAGAGAAAGCCCTCGCACAGAAACGAAGACCCAACACAGCCATAAATAAAATAAATAAATAAATTAATTAATTAAAAAAAAAAAAGTTGATGCTTCTGCTAAACTAGCTCTAGGCTCCCTGCTTGATTCATGGTTCCTCATGCAGTAAGACATTACTACTGACCGAGAACACACAACACTTTCCAGCCAGTCCACTGACTCCTTGTAAGATTCTATTACTCTCTCCGTCTCACGTACTGTTCACCACGGAAGCACCCTGAATCCTGCCATTCTCCTGCTGCTACCAAAAGAAGGGGAGCCTCATGATCATCTTACGTTGGTAGGGAACTTTCTGTATCTCACTCAGATTTATTATAGACTCCTATTGAGAGCCCTGACCTAATTTTATTTGTTGATGGATCATACCTCAAAACTGAAACTGGAGGTTATCAAGCAGTATATACTATCACTAACCTAAACTCTTCAAAATAGAGCTTGTCAACTAGCCAAAGGCCAGCGAGTAAACATACAGATAGCAGGTATGCTTTTGGAGTAGTATATGATTTGGGGATGCTTTAGAAACAAGCACCAAAATGGACAACAAGTTAAGGAAATTTTAGATGCATTCCTACTTCCTAGAGAGTAGTTATTCTAAAGATTGAGGCCCACATTAAAAGAGATGATATGGAAGGTAAAGGATTGCTCTAGCAGATCATTATGCCAAAGAAGCTGCTTTAACCAAGATTATGATTTTATCTAAACCCTCAAAGAATAAATCTCTGGAAGGATTCAACAAGGTTCTAATAAAATATCAAAATTTAGCCCCTGATTTTTGAAAAAGAAGAATGAAAAAATTCTGGTTGTACTCTTCACTTAAATAATCCCTGATGTTCTCAAGACAGCTGCTTGGTGACTTTCATAGCTAGAGAGGAGAAGTCAATACCTGTCAAAGGACAGGCTGACTCTTGTTAAGAGGTTAATGCAGCTGGTGACTTTAAGTTGAAGCCAGTGCTCATTCCCATTCTGAAAATCCTAAGGCCTTTAAGAATTATGCTAAATCTACTCTGCCTGTGCTCTATAAATGGAGCAACAAACCCTGTTGTAAGCACATCGGCTTACAACATGGTTTACTAAATATTTTAAGTCCACTGTTGAGATCAACTTCTCAGAAAAGAAGATTCCTTTCAAAATATTACTGGTCTTTGACAATGTACCTGGTCACCCAAGAGCTCTAATGGAAATGTACAATGAGACTCATATTGTTTTCATGCCTGCTAACACAACATCCATTCTGCAGCCTATGGATCAAGGAGTAATTTTTAATTTCAAGTCTCATTATTCAAGAAATACATTTTGTAAGGCTGTAACTGCCATAGATAGTGATTCCTCTGATGGATCCGGGCAAAGTAAATTGAAAACCTTCTGGAAATGAGTCACCATTCTAGGTACCATTAAGAACATTTATGATTCATGGAAAGAGGTCAAAATATCAAATTAATTGGAGTTTGGAAGTTGATTCCAATCTTCACGGATGACTTTAGGGGAATCAAGACTTCAGTGGAGGAAGTCACTGCAGATGTGGTGGAAATAGCAAAATAACTGAGGCAGGAGATAGATGGGCCCCAGGCTAAGCAGCTGAAATCTGTCCCCTGTGGACAGATACTCCAAGATAAAGATAATGGCAGGAACAAGGAGGAGCTGAGTCCTGCCCAGATAAGAGATAAAGAGACCACATATTTCTCATTCTTGAGGTAAGGAGACCTTCCCAACTACGCATGTGCAGAAAGGCTCCTCAGAGGCCAAAAAGGAAGGGGGCACCACCCCATAATAGGTGGTGTCAACCTTCCCACAGTCCTCTTCGCTGGAATCCATCTTGGCTAAGAGATGCGTGCACACACAGGGGAGACTCTGAGTTATAACAAATACAGACTCAGAGCCAGGCAAAGCAAGATGATTGGCCAGAGGGAACCTGGAAGAAATGCCCCATATAAGTGATTCAAGCTACCACTAGGGCGTGACTCTCTCTCTGAGCCCGCCCCTGTGTGTCTATTCACTAGTAATTTCTTTTTCCCCTTCTAATAAACACTTTACTTGTTTCACTACTTTCTGTCTCTTTGTTGAAATTCATTTCTACAAAGCAGACAAGCCAGGGCCTCATCACTAGCCACTGACCCTCGTGGTCTAATGGTTAGGATTCAGTGCTCTCACTGCTGTGGCCTGGCTTCCATCTCTGGTGAGGGAACTGAGATCTTGCTTCAAGCTGCTGCCGGCTGAGGCCACTTGAGAGCAGAACCAGAATTAGAGGTAGAGCCTGAAGATGTAATTTAATTGTTGCAGTCTCATGAGAAAACTTTAACAAATGAGGAGTTACTTCTGATGGGTGAGCAAAGGAAGTGGTTTCTTGAGATGGAATCTACTCCTGGTGAAGGTACTGTGAAGATTATTGAAATGACAACAAAGGATTTAGACTATGACATAAACTTAGTTGATAAAGTAGCAGTTTGAGAGGATTGACTCCAATTTTGAAAGAAGTTCTACTGTGGGTAAAGTGCTATCAAACAGCATTGCATGCTAGAGAAATTGTTCGTAAAAGGACGAGTTAACTGATGCAGCAGACTTCACTGTTGTCTTATTTTAACAAACTGCCACAGCCACCCCAACTTCAGCAACCACCACCCTAATCAGCTATCAACATCAAGGCAAGGCACTCCACCAACAAGAAGATTATGACTTGCTAAAGGCTCAAATGATGGTTAGCATCTTTTAGCAATAAAGTATTTTTATTAATGTATATACATTTTTTTAGAAATAATGCTTCACACACTTAGTAGACTACAGTATAGTGTAAACATAACTCTTACGTGCACTGGGAAACAAAAAAAATTCATGTGTCTGGGTTTATTGTGATGTTCACTTTATTGCGGTAATCTGGAACCAAAGCCATAATATCTTCAAGATATGCCTGTATACATTTTTTTGTTTGTTTGCTTCATCTACTTTTTAAATTTGGTTTTAGAATAAGAGTTTGCTAAAAATGTTTTCTCTTAAATATAGCCAATTCAAAGGATCCATCATCTGGCCATCAGTGAATAGGATCTTATATTCATCTCAAATAGCGACTCAAACCAATAAGTCTTTCCATGGCTTACCAAAGACATGAGTCATCTCAAAAAAGAGTATGCAGCCTTCACAAGATCCAGAAAGTTCACACCTAGTGTTAGTCTAAGAAAGTAAAAGCCTTCATTGTTATAGGCGGTAAGAATGGTGTAGTGAAAATGGTGTCTCCAGTTTCCCAGGAGAACGTGGGATGCCTCCAGTTACAGACCCGCTAATCTGTGACACCAGGTAGGTGCTACTGGAATGGAATTTTTTGAACACTGAAAAAGCAATAAAAATTGAGATGACAAAGGCCCCTTAGGAACTGAGACTCCTTCTGACAAATTACCCTGAGAGCTGGTTATTAGACTGGCCACCAAGTTGCACCTGGGTAAGTGCACCCTCTGGATAGTGGAGACCAAAGTGAATATTCTCGTTGGTTACAAAGCCAAGCTATCAGGATATAGAACAAGACAAAAGGAAAAACCTCATCTTGTCTTTACATAGGGGACCCATGGCAAAGTTTGCCCAAACAGATGCCATTCTGGTGAGAACCATTAACTCACCAGTCTGTGAGGCCAGCTTGAACAGCAGGCTTATAGGGTCTACGCCTCTGTTCTGCCCCATGGGTTTTCCTCCTTATGACAAATGACAAAGACAAAGAAATACAGTGACCATCTCTGAGAGGAAAAGGAGCAATACCAGAGTCACTAAGTCCAGGAAACTAATTCTGAAAATACTTTTTCCTTCTAATTTAAATTTAGAAAGAGAGAAAAGGGACTCACAAATTTCCCTTCCACTGAATCCTGCCAGCAGATATCCAGGAGGCTGATGTGGTAAGAAAGCTCACCTTCTGCCAGCCTATCAGATGTCCCAGGATCTCTCAGCTGCAGCAGCCTTGGGGGAAAGAGGGGTCCAGGCAGCATCATGCTAACTATGCCAACTGTTAGGGACGTCAGGGATGGGGACATCCTTAACAGGAGGGGAAAAACAAATTTAATTCGTATATACAGAGGTCTCATAGAAGTGGGACCTAAGAAGTGTCCAAGGCAGGTAGCTTTTATACTTTTTAGACAAAGAAACAATAAATTGCTGAGGAATTGTCAGAGCAAAGAAACTTAGTCTTGGGTGCTTAATCGGTGAAGAACCTAAACAGAGTTTGGGGTTGGGGTAGTAAATTAGTAAAGAAATAACAAGGTTAGTTTATACAGCCTTCTTGGCCCTGATTTCCTTAACTCTGGTGATAAGGGTGTCTCTTTCTACCTCCTAGTACAGAGAGGGTACCTTTCACATGGGAGATTTATTTACTGCTTTCAGGGAGACAAAGGGCAGGATCAGAGTGTCCTTTTTGCACTGGCTGTTTCTTAAGTAAATTTAATTCAAAATACTCAGTATGCCATTTCGGCCTATTTTGCACCGGCCTATTTTGCACCGGCCTATTTTGCACCGGCCTGCCCTGAGCCCTAACAGGGTCACCTATTATGTGTCAACAACACAATTCTGGAAAAATTGTAAAGGTGGGACATGGCCATGAACCAAAGCCTCAAGAACCTCTTGGATACCTTTAGACACTTACCTAGCTTCCACCCTCCATGGAATTTAAATAAGTTTTAGTTATTGTATATCAACTTTCAGGATGAGTTGTAGCATTTCTTTGCCAAAGAGCTACAACCTTTACAGTCACTAAAAAGCTGCTGATTTAGTGTCTTCCACCTGGGGCATCCCAACTTTTATATCAAGTGATTGAGGCACAAGCTTTATGGTAGCCATTATAAAAGAACTCTCTATAGCGTTACTTCTTACTCAAAAACTGCAGGCAATTAAAGCAAACAAACAAATAACAACAGCAAAAAAAAAAACAAAACCCTCAAAAAAACAAAGGAAAGCTGTCCTTTCCACTCACAGTCCTCTGGAAATGCTGAAAGGACTCATAGCATCCTTAAATTAAAATTAGCAATATTGTTGGATGGACCTAGAGATTGTCATACTGAGTGAAATAAGTCAGACAGCAAAAGACAAATATCATATGATATCGCTTATATGTGGAATCTAAAAAAGGGTACAGGGACTTCCCTGGTGGTCCAGTGGTTAAGAATTCGCCTTCCAATGCAGGGAACACGGGTTTGATCCCTGGTCAGGGAACTAAGATCCCACATGCCACGGGGCAACTAAGCCCTCTGGCCACCCACGTGTCTCAACTAGAGAGCCTGTGTGCGGCAAACTACAGAGCCCATGCTCTCTGCAGCCTGCGCGCCCCAACTAGAGAGAAGCCCGCGCGGCGCAACGAAAGATCCCCCATGTCGCAACAAGACACGATGCAGCCAAAAAAAAAAAGAACTTATTTACAAAACAGTGACAGACTTACAGACTTAGAAAACAAACTTATGGTTATCAGGGAGTAAGGTGGGGGACGGATAAATTGGAAGATTGGGATGACATATACACACTACTCTATACAAAATAGATAACTAATAAGGACCTACTGTATAACACAGGGAACTCTACTCAATATTCTGTAATGGCCTATATGGGAAAAGAATCTAAAAAAGAGTGGATATGTATAACTGATTCACTTTGCTGTACACCTGAAACTAACACAACATTGTAAATCAGCTCTACTTCAATAAAAATTTTTTAAAAAAAAATAAATAAAATCAACAATATTGGGAATTCCCTGGCGATCCAGGGGTTAGGATTCAGCGCTTTCACTGTGGTGGAACTTGTTCAATCCCTGACTGGGGAACTGAGATCCCGCAAGCAGTGTGGTGCAGCCAAAAACAAAAAAAATTAGCAATATTTTCAGAAACGCTTGAGCTCTCTTGTCACAGCTGCTCCCACCCACCATGCTATGGCTCTACAGGCCACTCTCTCAGGAATACATAGGTTATCCCCCTATGAATTGATAACTGGGAGGCACGTGCATTTGGAATTTCACCTCCAATTCTAGACTCGTCCCGACCACACACAGACAAGACAAAATACTGCGAGGGACTCATGTGCTATACCCAGCCCTATCACCAACAGGTTAAGGCCATCCCCCCCACAACATCTTTCTAAACAATTTCTTCATTATTGTCAACCAGAGGACTTTATCTATTGGAAGAGACATCAGAGAAAAACTGTTCTTGAACCTCATTGGAAGGGACCTTATCAAAATACTGTTAACAACAAAATACAGCAGTAAAACTCCAGGAAATCAATCATTGGGTTCATAGTTTACAACTGAAGAAGCAATTCAGAATTCCATGTAATTGGAAGGCTATTTCAATACAAGATCTCAAACTGAGGATTCTCAGAGATCCTTCAGAAACCACTGATCTTCAGAAGCAGAGAGCTAGCCTAAGACCTGTGGAACAAGCAGATGACCACAGATAGTGGACTGCTTCTATCCAAGATGTTGGACCAAAACTCCTATCCATTTCTTGTTTGTTTTTTTAATCTGCTTGCTTATAATTCTTCTTCTTATTATTTTCTATAGACCTCTTGGTGTCATTCACCCATAATGAACCTTTTTCTCATTTCTTCCCTCCTTATTACAGTTGTTAGGTCAGAACATACTCATTCTAAAAAGGTAAATATGTGACGTGATGCATGTTAATTAATTCTATGGAAGGAATTCTTTCACAATGCGTGCGTATATCAAATTGTCATGTTGTAAACTTTAAATATCTTACAATTTTATTTGTCAATTATACCTCAATGAAGTTAAAAAGAAAAAAAAATACCCATTCTAATGCCATTTTTAGATTATCCCAAACCTTAGCCACTGTTCCCAATCTTACTAACTGCCGAATATACGAACCATCACCAGATCCCCATGATAAAACCCTCTGGGCAATTCTGATTTCATCAGGCAATCACAGCCAATGGCATTTCTACCTGTACCTATATGGAAAATTGACTCCAAAGAAGTCAACCGATGATTTTGCTAGTGTCCCTCTCTCCCAGGGAAAAAAAAAAATTTACAAAAATCTATTGTTCAGACCCCAGATAATTCTAAATTTGAACTCAGCAATCTTTGTAGGGTGATGAGCCAAATTCTTAGCACCTGAAAGAGACTAGTAGAGATCCAAACATGTACGACCTTGGTTCCAACCTCATGTCATAAACAACTCTTTTTTCATTGGATCTCTTTTTTTTTTTTTTTTTTTAATTTTTATTTATTTATTTATTTTTAATTTATGGCTATGTTGGGTCTTCATTTCTGTGCGAGGGCTTTCACTAGTTGTGGCAAGGGGGGGGCCACTCTTCATCGCTGTGCGCGGGCCTCTCACTATCGCGGCCTCTCTTGTTCCGGAGCACAGGCTCCAGACATGCAGGCTCAGTAATTGTGGCTCACGGGCCCAGCCGCTCCGCGGCATGTGGGATCCTCCCAGACCAGGGCTCGAACCCGTGTTCCCTGCATTAGCAGGCAGATTCTCAACCACTGCGCCACCAGGGAAGCCCTATTGGATCTCTTTGTATCTCTCCTGGATACTACTTCCTTTGCGATCAGGATGCCTGGTCTTGTTTGCCTCAGACTAACACCTCAGAAACATTAGGAATAGTATTCCAAGACTTGTCTGTAATTGACCCTGATTCCATAAATCACCAAGGCTGGAATTCCAACTTAGATATGAAGTCCAGATGAGGCCATTCTGGATTATTTAGGTGCACTGCTTGGAAGAATTACTGGCTCAATTTTTATTTGAATAATCAGAGCAGTGTTCCCATCAGTGGGAATCATACAAACAGAAAAGACTTTAAGAAACCTATTACTGGGGGGAAGGATAAATTAGGAGGTTGGCATTAACATATACACACTACCATATATAAAATAGATAATCAATCAGTACTTACTGCATAGCATTGGGAACTATACTCAATACTCTGTAATAACCTATATGGGAAAAGAATCTGAAAAAGAATAGATGTATGCATATGCATTAAAGGAATCACTTTGCTGTACACCTGAAACTAACGCAACATTGTAAACCAACTATACTTTAATATAAAATAATATAAAATAAAAATTAAAAAAAAAGAAACTGGGAATTCCCTGGTGGTGCAGTGGTTAAGAATCCGTCTGCCAATGCAGGGGACACAGGTTCGAGCTCTGGTCCGGGAAGATCCCACATGCCGTGGAGCAGCTAAGCCCGTGCGCCACAACTACTGAACCTGCGCTCTAGAGCTCGTGAGCCACAACTCCTGAGCCCACGTGCCACAACTCCTGAAGCCCGCGCACCTAGAGCCTGTACTCCACAACAAGAGAAGCCACCTCAGTGAGAAGCCCGCGCGCTGCAACGAAGAGTAGTCCCCGCTCGCCGCAACTAGGCAAAGCCCACGTGCAGCAACGAAGACCCAACACAGCCAAAAATAAATACATAAATAAATAAATTTATTTATTTAAAAAAAAAGAATCTGCCTGCCAATGCAGGGGACATGGGTTCAAGCCCTGGTCCAGGAAGATCCCACATGCTGTGGAGCAACTAAGCCCATGCGCCACAACTGCTGAGCCCACGTGCCACAGCTACTGAAGCCCACGTGCCTAGAGTCTGTGCTCCACAACAGCAGAAGCCACCGCGATGAGAATCCTGTGCACCACAACGAAGAGCAGCCCCCGCTCGCCACAACTAGAAAAAAGCCCACACACAGCAACGAAGACCCAACACAGCCAAAAATAAAAAAATAAATAAATAAATTTTTAAAAAAAGAAACCTATTACTAACTCTGGCAGAAGTTGTTAATGATACCACCTCTGCCCTAGATGGAATACTGATGAGTCTCAACTCAACAGCATGAGTAGTGATGGACAATCATATTGCTTTAGATTTCTTGTTGACTAGTCACAGTAATGCCTGTGCCAGTGCTCATACTTCTTGTTGTACTTGTCAATGAAATAGGCAAGTTTAACAGGCTATCCATTGCCTTAAAGGAGAAGCTATTTGGATGTCTAAGGTTGAGCTTCACGGCCTATGGGATTTGTTCTCTGGGCCTGGGTTGGCCAGCTGGGCTTTGTGGTTTCGAAGCACCTCAGAGAGACTATTGCTCTTGTTTTAGTGATAGTGGGCATTATGCTGGTCTGTTGCAGAATCTTAAATGCTTCTGCGCAGCCTCCCTCTCATCAGATGATCACCATGATGATACAACAGAAACATCAAGAAGATCTTGCAATACAGTTGACCATGAAGATAACTGAACTGTTTTTGAGCAATGAAGATCTGGAATTCTAGTTTTCCTTAAGTTGGTCAACCTTTTGGAAGTGAGAGAATGAACAAGAAGAGGGACTGAGACACCAAATATACAAACAGACAGCAGCCAGACTATAAATAAAGATAAACTTCTGACCCCAAATCTGTAGCAATAAATCCAGGAAGCCAACGCACTATACATAGCGAACCAGTCCAGGAAACCAAAAAACAACCCCAGTAGCAAAACAGGTTGGCTGTTTGCTGAAAACAGCTGTGACTTGATTAATAACTGAAATTTCCCTAATTTTTGTCCCCACTTCCCCAAATTAGGACCAACTGGAGAAAGCCAGATATGCGCCTCTAGCTGTAGGTTGTCCTGCTTCTAGTTAGCTCCATGCCAACAGCCTCCAATTAGGGCACATCTGAAAACTGCCCTTTTTTCCACCATAAATCTTTCCCACTTCCCTGCTTTTGAGTCTTTGCCAAACACAAGTGATAGTGGTTGACTTCCTTCTACAGTAAACTCTGAATAAATAGACTCTTCTTGTTCCCATTTGAGTGGTTTTGTTCATTTCCACATGATCTTTAAAAGAGCAAGGAAGGGGGTATGTAGAGGGTGAGGATGTTTTTTTACAGGGAAGGTTCAGAAAATCTCAAGGATGTTTTGCCATTAGGCTGGCTCCAAAGGCTCAGCACAGCCCCCCAAATACACACACACACACACACACACACACACACACACACACACACAAATATTCCAGAGTTCCTTGTCAAACTCAGCAAGTAACAAAGCAGAGAAAAATTAGAAGGAAAAAGATGGAAAAGTGGAGGCAGGCAAAGAGGTGACTAGTGATTGGAAGGGGAGGGCAAGGAGCAGAAAGGATGGAGGAAATACCCAAAGAGACATCTGAAGCCAGTGCTGCCCCTGCACTGGCTCTGCCCTGCCCCCACCCTGGTTCCCTGCAACCCAGCTGCCCACAGAGGGGAAAGAGGGTCACCGCCAAGATGACATCCTTCAACTCACCTTTTTCCATCCAGAAATCCCACATGTGATTCTAAACCTAAGATGTAAGAATTTTTTTTTTAACATCTTTATTGGAGTATAATTGTTTACAGTGTTGTGTTAGTTTCTGCTGTATAACAAAGTGAATCAGCGATACATATAGACATATCCCCATATCCCCTCCCTCTTGCGTCTCCCTCCCACCCTCCCTATCCCACCCCCCAAGGTGGTCACAAAGCACGGAGCTGATCTCCCTGTGCTATGCGGCTGCTTCCCACTAGCTATCTATTTTACGTTTGGTAGTGTATATATGTCCATGCCACTCTCTCACTTCGTCCCAGCTTACTCTTCCCCCTCCCCATATCCTCAAGTCCATTCTCTAAGTCTGTGTCTTTATTCCTGTCCTGCCCCTAGTCTAAGATTCGTTTTTAATGACTGATTATATGGAGAATGGAAAGGACAGCGGTGGAGGCTAAGCTGAGTTAATGACCAGCACTTCTCCCACCTCTAGCTCTTCCTGTCTTGTAGAGAGCTCCATCCTGGCTGCAGGGGCCTCTTCCCCGACTCTCTGCATTTAGGCCACTCCCTGTCTGACTCTCTGCATTTAGGCCACTCCCTGTCTAACAATGACTTACGACAGGTCTTAGAGCAGAACTGGGCAAGAAACTGCAGGGAGGGAGGCAGAATCAGGGATCTCCATCTTCAGGTCCCTTCGTCTGGGGACTCTTCCTCTCCCGTCCTTCCCTTTGGCCTCAGACACTGAAAGTGTTTGGAGATAAACACTTCAGAGCTGATTCTCAAACAGTCATGCCTGAGGAAGTATGCTGGGTCTGAGAATATTTGGGGGCACATGAGAGGCAACAAGGCAACTTCGACAAAGCTGTCTTCTGTCTCCAGGTCTCAGCCTCCCTTTCTGAGCTTCTTCCCCTGCTCATCTCCTCCACACATCTGTGCAGAAGCTCCTTGCTTCTTCTCTCCTTTCATCTACCTCCTTAAGAATCCAAAATCATTTAGAACCCAGTTAAATTGAATATATACTTTAAGCCTTATTTCCAAACATAGAATAAAATTTTTATCTTCTTATTAAAGAACTTCATGTGACGAGGGTGGATATGGATGCGTTTTTTTGGAATAGGGGAATGCAGTACCTGACACCCCGAAATCTCACCGAAGAGACTGTGATAAGCCCGAGTGTGAAGGGGAATTGTGTGTGGAGAGGACATCCAGGTGCAGGCAAGTGAGAAACAAGGGGATGGTGTCCTGAGCTCTGGAAGGTATGACTGCGACTGACATACCCAGGCCCTTGGGATCCTGAGCTTGTCCTCCTAGAGAAGGGACTGTGCAGCGTCAGGTTTCATAAGGCTCTTTGCAACGTCCCCCTGCTCTTCCTGCCCCCAAGCATGGCTAGGCTATCCAGGTCCCCAGTCTGCATCCTCGTGAGGGGTGGTGGGAGGACCAACTTGAGTGTTCAAGGCAGGCTCCCAAGACTACATCACATTGTGAAGATGTATCAGTGACTGGCTTGATCCCAAGCCTGGTGGCGGGGGGTGGAGGGGGGCTTGGAAATTAACCTCTGAAATCCCCTTAAATTCAAAGGCAGCCCAGGAAGGTTAGAACTATACCTCACCTGCGGGCTCCAGGCCCTGGGGAGCCTCCTTAGAGAGACTGCGGCAAAGCCCACCCACACCTCCTGCGCACTTTTCTCAGGTGGGGCATCTGCCCCTCTCCCAGGTTACGCAGTTTTCCTGGCTCCTTTTCAGGAGCGAGGCTCTGGACTCTGGACTGTCTGGAGCCAGCTCCACGGAGACAGAGGTTACTGTGGATGGCAGTAATTTGGGAGTCCCTTAGAAGCCCAACAGCGTGGCCCCTCAAGCCTGTCACAAAGCTATGCATTTATCAGCCTTAATTGAGAAACCTATTGTACAATCTTCTCCCAATTTCCTCCTGCCCATGTTGCCGAAATCTCGGCTTCTCTGTGCACCGATGCCGAACAGAAATCTGCTCACGGGCAGGCGGCCCCGCAGGGCCCCTTGGCTTGATCGGAAGCTCGGGAATCTCTCTCCATGCCAGCCTCCTTCAGGAGAGCAGAGGGTCGGAGGATATCTCTGAGTCCAGATCGCCTCTGACTCCCTGCCACAGGGCTGTGCCCGGATCGCACCCGGCCCGCCGACTCGGCTGCGGAACTCCGAGCCTGCGGTGGAGAACGGGGGAGAAGCTGACCCAGCAGCCGCCGAGGCTTCTTTTGCCTTGAGGACATCTCTTGCCCGCGCCGGCCTGGACTTCCACTCCGAGAAAATACTAAATATTGGAGGATCAGAAAGAGGGCATACGGAAGTCGCGACGCACCCGTCAGCATCTACGGTGAGTCTCCCGGAGTGCACTCCGTGACCTTTGACCGTCCCCTTATGGGAACTTCGGTTCCAGTTTGGGGATTTCCCTGCAAAGGGAAATCCTGATGTGGAATTCTCCCTACAAGGGAAAATTCTGATGTGGAATTCTCCCTACAAGGGAAAATTCTGATGTGGAATTCTCCCTACAAAGGGAAATTCTGATGTGGAATTCTCCCTGCAAAGGGAGATTCTGATGTAAGGCGTCGCTTTGGAGCAACGGTGCAGGTCGAGTGGGACTCGGAAGTCACGTCCGCCATATGTTTCTCGTTTTCCTTTTTGAGCATCCCTTTGCTGTTTCCTTTTACGGTTTATATTTTATGTGTGACTTCCAGCTGATGAGGTGAAGGTTTATGTTTTGACTTGAGCAGGCTAACATTTAACGTCTGTTACCAACTGCTCAAGCCAAAATGGGAAACGCTTCCTCTAAGGTTCCACCCCAACCTGGGAACCCTTAGGGAAAATTTTAAATGACTGGTCGACCTATAGCTATGATCCAAAGACAGAGAAAAATGGCCTGAAATGAGTCTCCTACAATTAGATCTTTATTGCCACAGGATGGGGAAAATGGACTGAGGTTCCCTTATGTTCAGGACTTTATGCCCCTTTTATTATAATCTGGCTCTAGGTGGCTCCATAAGCAAAAGCCTGAGGAATCAGGGGCTTCCCTGGTGGCCCAGCGGTTAAGAATCTGCCTGCCAGTGCAGGGGACCCGGGTTGGTCCGGAAAGATCCCACATGCCGCGGAGCAAATAAGCCCGTGCGCCACAAGTACTGAGCCTGCGCTCTAGAGCCCACGAGCTACAACTACTGAGCCCGCGTGCCACAGCTACTGAAGCCTGCGCACCTAGAACCTGTGCGCCACAGCAAGAGAAGCCACTGCAATGAGAAACCCGTGCACTGCAACGAAGAGTAGCCCCCGCTCGCTGCAACTAGTGAAAGCCCACGTGCAGCAACCAAGACCCAATGCAGCCAAATTAATTAATTAATTAATTAATTTTAAAAAGCCTAAGGAATCAGAAAGACAAACAAAAAAACCCCACAAAAACAAAAAACTCTCCTGACATTCTTTTTTTTTAAATTTATTTAACATCTTTACTGGAGTATAATTGCTTTACAATGTTGTGTTAGTTTCTGTTGTATAACAAAGTGAATCAGCTATATGTATACATATATCCCCATATCCCCTCCCTCTTGCATCTCCCTCCCAACGTCCCTATCCCACCGCTCTAGGAGGTCACAAAGCACCGAGCTGATCTCCCTGTGCTATGCAGCTACTTCCCACTAGCTATTTTACATTTGGTACTGTATATATGTCAATGTTACTCTCTCACTTCGTCCCAGCTTACCCTTCTCCCTCCCATGTCCTCAAGTCCATTCTCTATGTCTGCATCTTTATTCCTGTCCTGCCCCTAGGTTCATCAGAACCACTTTTTTTTTTTTTTTTAGATTCCATATATATGTGTTAGCATATGGTATTTGTTTTTCTCTTTCTGACTTACTTCACTCTGCATGACAGACTCTAGGTCCATCCACCTCACTACAAATAACTCAATTTCTTTTCCTTTTATGGCTGAGTAATATTCCATTGTATATGTGTGCCACGTCTTCTTTAGCCATTCATCTGTCAATGGACACTTAGGTTGCTTCAATGTCCTGGCTATTGTAAATAGTGCTGCAATGAACATTGTGGTACATGACTCTTTTTGAATTATATTTTTATCAGGGTATATGCCCAGTAGTGTGACTGCTGCATCATATGGTAGTTCTATTTTTAGTTTTTTAAGGAACCTCCATACTGTTCTCCATAGTGGCTGTATCAATTTACATTCCCACCAACAGTGCAAGAGGGTTCCCTTTTCTCCACACCCTCTCCAGCATTTACTGTTTGTAGATATTTTGATGATGGCCATTCTGACCGGTGTGAAGTGATACCTCACTATAGTTTTGATTTGCATTTCTCTAATGATTAGTGATGTTGAGCATCCTTTCATGTGTTTGTTGGCAATCTGTATATCTTCTTTGGAAAAATGTCTATTTAGGTCTTCTGCCCATGTTTGGATTGGGTTGTTTGTTTTTTTGATATTGAGCTGCATGAGCTGCTTGTATACTTTGGAGATTAATCCTTTGTCAGTTGCTTCATTTGCAAATATTTTCTCCCATTCTGAGGGTTGTCTTTTCTTCTTGTTTATGGTTTCCTTTGCTGTGCAGAAGCTTTTAAGTTTCATTAGGTCCCATTTGTTTATTTTTGTTTTCATTTCCATTTCTCCAGGAGGTGGGTCAAAAAGGATCTTGCTGTGATTTATGTCAAAGAGTGTTCTTCCTATGTTTTCCTCTAAGAGTTTTATAGTGTCTGGCCTTACATTTAGGTCTCTAATCCATTTTGAGTTATTTTTGTGTATGGTGTTAGGAAGTGTTCTAATTTCATTCTTTTACATGTAGCTGTCCAGTTTTCCCAGCACCACTTATTGAAGAGGCTGTCTTTTCTCCATTGTATATTGTTGCCTCCTTTATCAAAAATAAGGTGACCATATGTGCGTGGGTTTATCTCTGGGCTTTCTATCCTGTTCCATTGATCTATATTTCTGTTTTTGTGCCATTACCATACTGTCTTGATTACTGTAGCTTTGTAGTATAGTCTGAAGTCTGGGAGCCTGATTCCTCCAGCTCTGTTTTTCTTTCTCAAGATTGCTTTGGCTATTCGGGGTCTTTTGTGTTTCCATACAAATTGTGAAATTTTATGTTCTAGTTCTGTGAAAAATGCCATTGGTAGTTTGATAGGGATTGCATTTAATCTATAGATTGCTTTGAGTAGTATAGTCATTTACACAATGTTGATTCTTCCAATCCAGGAACGTGGTATATCTCTCCATCTGTTTGTATCATCTTTAATTTTTTTCATCAGCCTCTTATAGTTTTCTGCATACAGGTATTTTGTCTCCTTAGGTAGGTTTATTCCTAGGTATTTTATTCTTTTTGTTGCAATGGTAATGGGAGTGCTTCCTTAATTTCTCTTTCAGATTTTTCATCATTAGTGTATAGGAATGCAAGAGATTTCTGTGCATTAATTTTGTATCCTAAAAAAAAAAAAATTGTATCCTGCTACTCTACCAAATTTATTGATTAGCTCTAATAGTTTCCTGGTGGCATCCTTAGGATTTTCTATGTATACTCTCATGTCATCTGCAAACAGTGACAGTTTTACTTCTTCTTTTCTGATTTGGATTCCTTTTATTTATTTTTCTTCTTTGATTGCTGTGGCTAAAACTTCCAGAACTATGTTGAATAGTAGTGGTGAGAGTGGGCAACCTTCCCTTGTTCCTTACCTTAGAGGAAATGGTTTCAGTTTTTCACCACTGAGAACAATGTGGGCTGTGGATTTGTCATATATGGCCTTTATTATGTTGAGGTAAGTTTCCTCTATGCCTACTTTCTGGAGAGTTTTTATCATAAATCGGTGTTGAATTTTGTCAAAAGCTTTTTCTGCATCTATTGAGATTATCACATGGTTTTTATCCTTCAATTTGTTAATGTGGTGTATCACATTGATTGAATTGCATATATTGAAAAAGCCTTGCATTCCTGGGATAAACCCCACTTAATCACAGTGTATGATCCTTTTAATGTGCTGTTGGATTGTGTTTGCTAGTATTTTGTTGAGGATTTTTGCATCTATGTTCATCAGTGATATTGCCCTGTAGTTTTCTTTTTGTGTGGCATCTTTGTCTGGTTTTGGTATCAGGGTGATGGTGGCCTCATAGAATGAGTTTGGGAGTGTTCCTCCCTCTGCTATATTTTGGAAGCATTTGAGAAGGATAGGTGTTAGCTTTTCTCTAAATGTTTGATAGAATTCACCTGTGAAGCTATCTGCTCCTGGGCTTTTGTTTGTTAGAAGATTTTTAATCACAGTTTCAATTTCAGTGCTTGTGATTGGTCTGTTTCTATTTTCTATTTCTTTCTGGTTCAGTCTCGGAAGGTTGTGCTTTTCTAAGAATCTGTCCATTTCTTCCAGGTTGTCCATTTTATTGGCATAGAGTTGCTTGTAGTAATCTCTCATGATCGTTTGTATTTCTGCAGTGTCAGTGGTTACTTCTCCTTTTTCATTTCTAATTCTGTTGCTTTGAGTCTTCTCCCTTTTTTGCTTGATGAGTCTGGCTAATGGTTTATCAATTTTGTTTATCTTCTCAAAGAACCAGCTTTTAGTTTTATTGATCTTTGCTATTGTTTCCTTCATTTCTTTTTCATTTATTTCTAATCTGATCTTTATGATTTCTTTCCTTATGCTAACTTTGGGTTTTGTTCTTCTTTCTCTAATTGCTTTAGGTGTAAGTTTAGGTTGTTTATTTGAGATGTTTCTTCTTTCTTGAGGTAGGATTGTATTGCTATAAACTTCCCTCTTAGAACTGCTTTTGCTGCATCCCACAGATTTTGCATCGTCGTGTATTCATTGTCATTTGTTTCTAGGTATTTTTTAATTTCCTCTTTGATTTCTTCAGTGACCTCTTGGTTATTTAGTAGCGTATTGTTTAGCCTCCATGTGCTTGCATTTTTTCCCGTTTTTTTTTTCCTGAAATTGATATCTAGTCTCGTAATGTTCTGGTCAGAAAAATACTTGATATGATTTCAATTTTCTTAAATTTACCAAGGCTTGATTTGTGACCCAAGATATGATCTATCCTGGAGTATGTTCCATGAGCACTTGAGAAGAAAGTGTATTCTGTTGTTTTTGGATGGAATGTCCTATAGATATCAATTAAGTCCATCTTGTCTAATGTGTCATTTAAAGCTTGTGTTTCCTTACTTATTTTCATTTTGGATGATCTGTCCATTGGTGAAAGTGGGGTGTTAAAGTCCCCCACTATTATTGTGTTACTGTCGATTTCCCCTTTTATGGCTGTTAGCATTTGCCTTATGTATTGTGGTGCTCCTATGTTGGGTGCATAAACACTTACAATTGTTAAATCTTCTTCTTGGATTGATCCCTTGATCATTATGTAGTGTCCTCTTGTAATAGTCTTTATTTTAAAGTCTATTTTGTCTGATGTGAGAATTGCTACTCCAGCTTTTTTTTTTTAATTTCCTTTTGTATGGAAAATCTTTTTCCATCCCCTCACTTTCAGTCTGTATGTGTCCCTAGGTCTGAAGTGGGTCTCTTGTAGACAGCATATATACATGTCTTGTTTTTGTATCCATTCAGCCAGTCTATGTCTTTTGGCTGGAGCATTTAATCCATTTACATTTAAGGTAATTATCGATATGTATGTTCCTATTACCATTTTCTTAATTGTTTTGGGTTTGTTTTTGTAGGTTTTCCTTCTCTTGTGTTTCCTGCCTAGAGAAGTTCCTTTAGCATTTGTTGTAAAGCTGGTTTAGTGGAGCTGAATTCTCTTAACTTTTGCTTGTCTGTAAAGGTTTTAATTTCTCCGTTGAATCTGAATGAGATTGTTGTAGGTTTTAGGTTTTTCCCTTTCATCACTTTAAATATGTCCTGCCACTTCCTTCTGGCTTGTAGAGTTTCTGCTGAAAGATCAGCTGTTAACCTTATGGGGATTCCCTTGTATGTTATTTGTTGCTTTTCCCTTGATGCTTTTAATATTTTTTTTTGTATTTAATTTTTGACAGTTTGACTAATATGTATCTTAGCATGTTTTTCCTTGGATTTATCCTGTATGGGACTCTTTGTGCTTCTTGGACTTGATTGGCTATTTCCTTTCCCATTTTAGGGAAGTTTTCAACTATAATCTCTTCAAATATTTTCTCAGACCCTTTTCTTTTCTCTTCTTCTTCTGGGACCCCTATAATTTGAATGTTGGTGTGTTTAATGTTGTCCCAGAGGTCTTTGAGGCTGTCCTCATTTATTTTCATTCTTTTTTCTTTATTCTGCTATTTTATCTTCCAGGTCACTTATCCATTCTTCTGCCTCAGTTATTCTGCTATTGATTCCTTCTAGAGAATTTTTTATTTCATTTATTGTGTTGTTCATCATTGTTTGTCTGCTCTTTAGTTCTTCTAGGTCCTTGTTAAACATTTCTTGTATTTTCTCCACTCTATTTACAAGATTTTGGATCATCTTTATTATCATTACTCTGAATTCTTTTTCAGGTAGACTGCCTATTTCCTCCTCATTTGTTTGGTCTGGTGGGTTTTTACATTGCTCCTTCATCTGCTGTGTATTTCTCTGTCTTCTCATTTTGCTTAACTTACTGTGCTTGGGGTCTCCTTTTTGCAGGCTTCAGGTTCATAGTTCCCATTGTTTTTGGTGTCTGCCCCCAGTGGGTGAGGTTGCTTCTGTGGCTTGTGTAAGCTTCCTGGTGGAGGGGACTGGTGTCTGTGTTCTGGTGGGTGGAGCTAGATCTTGTCTTTCTGGTGGGCAGGGTCACATCTGGTGGTGTGTTTTGGGGTGTCTGTGAACTTAGTATGATTTTGGGCAGCTTCTCTGCTAATGGGTGGATTTGTGTTCCTGTCTTGCTAGTTGTTTGGCACGGGGCATCCAGCACTGGAGCTTGCTGGCCTTTGGGTGGAGCTGGATCTTAGCGTTGAGATGGAGATCTCTGGGAGAGCTCTCGCCGAATGAGATTACATGGGGCTGGGAGGTCTCTGGTGGACCAATGTCCTGCACCCCGCTCTCCCACCTCAGAGGCACAGGCCTGACACCAGGCTGGAGCACCAAGACCCTGTCAGCCACACAGAATTATCAAGATACTGGACATTAGCAAGTGAAACCACAAGAGAAGAGGCCCGTGCTATGCCTGGTCCTGCTGAGCAATTTTCAGACTTCAGCTCATTCTGGCAACAGGGCGACTGGGTCAGTGACACGAGGCAGGATGGGGTCTGTGAGGCAGGTAGCGCTCACCCGGTGCGCAGCCTGAGGGACCTGGTTGAAGCCCTTGGGGAAGGCCGACAGCGGCCGGACTCTGGACTCCTGCGGCTGTGGCCTCTTTGGGGTCTCCCTCCTGGTGTCAAGTCACTCTCACTCCTGCTTTGGCAGCCATGACTTTACCCTGAGCTTCTTCACGAGGCTAGCGCTCCCTGAGGTGATGCGCGAAAAGTGCGGGCCTCGCGGAAGCGCGAGAAACGGGGGCCTCTCCTGACATTCTAAATGATCATCTTCTAACTTCTCCCGGCTCTTGGGGGGCGGGGGTGGACCGAGCTAACCCCACTCCTGCAAGTTCCCTTACTCTTTTAGATTCTTCTGATCAAACTAAGACCCCACCTCCCCAGAGGGACAGTCCCTGCTGGGACAACATTTTATCAGCCAGTCTGCCCCTGTTATCAGAGCCCATTTGAGCACTACCTGGTTTAAATTTTAGCTATGAAACCATGACCACAAAAAGAGAAAGGTGATTTTTAACAATATGGTCACAATATTCTTTAGACTCTGGAGAAATTTGGTTAAAATAAAACTTTTCTTAAAATTGCAAAACCAGTTCTTTTTGTATGTGCAGTTAGAAAAAGCTTGCTTGTTAAAATACTTTTCTTCAAAATTCTGACCCTGAGAGAGCAAAAATATGCCTAGGACAAAGCTTGAAGTTAACTCTTATCATGTCCTTGAGCTACAAACACAGTCCACTTTGCCTGAGACTTCAGCCTTGGGTTAACTAGTAGAATTTCAAGCCAAGAGGAAAAAAAAAAAAAAAAAAGAGGCAAAGAGACATTTAAATCCCAAGTGGAGACTATGAGATCTCTGTCTGTCTGGATATATGTATATGTCTCAGTATGTGTTTTTGTCTTTGGATAATATTGCTGAGGTTAATTTGTAAATGAGCTCTATTTAATTGGCTTAAGTGAAAAGTAAGCACTTACAATCAAATGATTCTAAATACAAGAAAAATTAAATAAATTTCAGGTTCACGTGGACTGGGAAATATTCAATACTAAATTAATACTTGGTATTAATGTTTAAGTTTGTTGATCTAATTAATATAGACATGTCTTTAGAGCCATCAACATTAAGTATAATGCTTTTATTGTGCCTAGGTTTAATATAAACTAAATAAGATCTTATTATATGTTACAAATTTGTCAGCAATGAAAATAACTCGATGTGAAGAAACTTTTAAGGAAAAAAAATTGCAAGTGAGATAAGAGCTTTGGGTGAACATTTTAGGAATAATTATGTTTTAGGAATATTTGCTTAAGAATGATCTCTCCAAATATTCGACAACTTGAAAATTTAGAGTGTGCTAAATTAAGTTAAAGAATGAAAGCTTATTAAATAACTAGGCCATTTCCAAATAAAATAAGATACTGAAACATTAATTACTGAACATTGGCTTCCTTTTACAGAGAAACAAAAGGTTTAGAACTATTAAAAAATGTGTTTGGTGCCACACTGAGATATTTTCTATAAGAAAGCACGTTCTTCAAAAATTATTATTTGTATGTATGTTTACCAATCTACAGAGTGCTGATATAAAGGACAGTTCATGGTTGCTTAAGGAAAGTAGGACGTGTGTTTTTAGTAAAGAAGGTATGAGGAATGGAATTGCATTTTATTAAGAGAAAAGGAAGTAAGTCTGACTTAACAGGTGGCAGTTTCTGAATGGGAAAATAAAGTGATGGACACAGAAAGTGATGAAAAAGGTTTGTGGAAAGTGGACCCTGAGAAATGAGTTTTATACATGGTACAAGTTTTCTTAAGATGTTGAACTGCCTTGGATGACAGATTTTAAGCTTCTTTACCTTGTAAGTGATCAGTTCGATATTTGCGTTTAAAATCTTTTCTTGTTACTTTGCTAAGGGAATAACTATTATTTCACAGTGACATATGATCTTATCTGACTGAGTGTTCTAAACTCTTTGATTTTTTGATAAAACTTCCCAAATCAAACTGTAATGAAGTTTCTCTGACCTCTAGCTAACTTTGGGGTGCTTCAAAGGGCCCCTGAAACATCCCAAAGAGAGATATTACACTAATTAGGTTCATTTCATATGTTAAAAGCACGTGGGAAGTATTGTCAAACGTGTAATAAATCTTCTTAGGTTATATATAATAAATCTTCTTAGGTTATATGGTGATTGTTACTAATATAGATATTCTAGAAATTGTATGGAGTTTCAAAAAAATTCTGATATGTCCTGGTAAAATGTTATCAGTCATAATTCTAGTTATTATCTTAAGTGCCTTATGTTACAACAGTAACCAAGTTACCTTGTTAATTACATTGTAATCAGATTTTAAACTTCCTTAAGTCTTTTGTCATTATAGACATGGTTTCACTCTGATGCCTTTGCAAAAATGCTTCCTCTTCAAGAAGTTTTATAAAAAGGACTTTTAGATAAATACAAGTTTCTGACTTTCAGACCATAATGCTAAACTGGATATAAAGAAGCTCTTCTCAGGACTGCCCGGGTGGTGCGGTGGTTAAGAATCTGCCTGCCCAGGCAGGGGACGTGGGTTCGAGCCCTGGTCTGGGAAGATCCCACAACTAAGCCTGTGCACCACAACTACTGAGCCTGCGCTGTAGAGCCTGCGAGCCACAACTACTGAGCCCACGTGCCACAACTACTGAAGGCTGTGTGCTTAGAGCCTGTGCTCTGAAACAAGAGAAGCCACCACAATGAGAAGCCCGTGCACCTCAACGAAGAGTAGCCCCTGCTCGTTGCAACTAGAGAAAGCCTGCACGCAACTTGAAGACCCAATGCAGCCAAAAAATAAATAAATAAATAAATTTATTTTAAAAAAAAAGAAGAAGCTCTTCTCCTCAAGCTACTTATGGTTTACAACAATTTGGTAATTTACCCTTATGGGTAAAATTAAAACATTTATCTTTTCTCTCTCTCTGCTCCCTCCAGAGACTGGAAACTCTTGGGTCCCCAGCAGCTTTAACAGATAAATTAAGAAGGCTACCTCACTAACAGGTACAGAAATCTCAAGGTATTTTCAGGAACTTTAAAAGGGAGGAATTCACCTAGATCTGGTAAGTGAAATCTGTGACAAGCCCTTGGTGTGACTTTCCTGAGAGGTCTTTTAAAAGTTCAGTCTGAGACTCCTTAAAAAAGTTTCAGCAAGCAAAAAGCCTATATGATCAATTATAGTTATATAAATTATCAGGCCAAGTTTATTGAGACCAGACTGAAATTTGGTTCTCCTCTCTGTTAAGAGAACAAAGTTTTCTTGGAATGCTGCTTTAATAACAGACTATGTATATTTCCTTGCCTTTAAGTGATTTTCATTTGCTTTTAAAATCTTTTGTTACTTTGGTAAAGTAAGTAGTATTTCACAATGATCTATGAAGATTATGGCGCATGTAGATAAAGTTCATTCTGCTTCTACAAAAATTAAACCCTCATTGCCAGACTTTTGCCATCCTGATGTCCTTAAAACATAACAACAGTCTACTCCTAAATCAGGGAATTTAAAATGGGTAAACAACAGCTGTCAATCAAACAGGGTTATGGGAAATCCAAGACAGCTGCTTGGCTTTTTCCAGTTCCCTGACAAACCTCATTTTTTATTTGATGGGATAAAGCCTTCCCTGGCTGCAGGGTTAATGCCCTCACAATAAAGAAAAAAAATTATGTTTTACTGAATATTAAATTCTAGTTTTGTTAATTAAGGTCTGTGTTTACCAAGACTCACTTCCCAGATAGTTCCTTGCTATTATGTTATATTGCTAAAAAGTTTAATTGAATTATTAAAGGACACTCTAAGTTTGTTTCTAAAGCTTATCTCAGTAATCTGTCTTTGGATGAAGATCAGATGCCCCACGACCTACAACCAGGGGATTATACATACTGGAAAAGACATAATTTAAAGGACTATCTCCAAACTGGATGGAAGGACTCTTATCAGGTACTCTTAACTGGCTCATACACAGTAAAACTAATGGGAATTAACTCTTGGATTAATTTCCACTCACAAAGGGCCCCTGCACTGGACTGGCCTATAGAGAGGACAGCTGACCTCAAAATCACCTTAACGCTCAAACATAGGAGAAACTACACTCACACCAAGATGAGAAAAAGACAACATCAGAAATAGCTTATCCAAGATCCTGGACCTGACTCATATTCTCATTTAGAATGTTTTCTTGACTTCTTGGACCTTTGCATATGAATCAGATGTTTTTCTATCATAGGCACGATCCTATGCTAGTTTTAAAAATCAGTCCAATTGTTGGGTTTGTGGTCAGTTACCTATGTCTAGTACTTCTGGGTTACCTGAGCGGATTTCTCCAGTCCAAGGCTCTAACTGGTTGACTCTAGGAAATTTATCTTAAAAGGAAATTTATAGTCATGTTCAGGCCACTATTGATATTACTAGATGAGATCCCCTCACCTGACCAATTAATAATACCTGCTCTGACCCTGACCATAAATATGAATTTTCCTCTATTACTCAAAGTTCAATCAGAGCAACAAGCAAAATTTCAGCCAAGGAATAAAACTTCCCACAATTATGGGATGGATTTATGTAATTAACACCAGGCTATGGTAATTTAAAGTTAAAGGCTCCTCTATGCTGGGAACAATTAAATCATACTAAAGATAATAAGTCTAGTAACACTAGGAAACTGGGCTGAGCACCTTATGGACAATGCCAATATATAGTTTCCCTGAAGAATAGGGACTAGTACAGAGCAGACTAAGTCAGATGACCTGGGATATACTGGGCTACACCTAATGGAAGTTCTTGGCTTAATTCTTACTTATGACTTTATTAATACTGCCAGCTATGCTATTTGTATTTTGCCTATTTCAAAAAAATTATTGTTTCTTACATTACCAAATGTGTGACTGAACCGCTGATAAAATGATGATATATAGTTCCATATGAGATCAATGATTGCAATAGTCTTAACTCCAGGTGTGAGAAGTGGCAACAAGAGGGAATATTGTCCTGGACCATACAAGATTAGGAAGACAGGTGGTCCAGAGACTTCCAGATACTAGTAAAGGCCTAGTCCAGTAATAGCACATGGAGTGGCCTATCAGCAAAATCTTCGCCGGACCTGGGAATGAGCATTCCTAGCTCCATGGGACAAAATGGTCATGAAATGTCCCAAACCATGGTTGAAATTTTGACCATAAAGGGGCCCTGCTGACTGAAAACTGACACTTGCCATCTACTTCTACAAGGATTAAACCATGAGCTACTGTAGCTGTTGACTTTCAACACCCCCTACAAGGAGTTCAGGGTGGAGATCTTAAATGACGCACTCTGTGCTCTGGGAAAAACTGACAGGACAGGCCTTCAAATAGTTAAATACTTTCAGGAGAAGATTTTATGAGCCCCAATTCTTGCATCTTCTCATACCTAGAGAAACACTGACATCATTAACAGTGACACTATGGTGTGATTTTAGGCAAGTCCTTTTATTGCTAAGAACTTGAGTTTTCTGAGCTGTGTTAGATTTGGGATGCCACCAGCCATTCTCAAAACAATGTCTACTGGCAGCTGGTACCTGCAACCTTACTTCTTAAAGGTCTCCTCTTGTAACTATTACACTTTTAGATGATAACATTGCTTTAGATCATATGTTAACAAAAAGAGAAAATACATATGTAGTGACCAACAGCTCCTGTTATTTATATGTTAATACCACATCAAAGGTTAAAACCTACTTTGATGAAACTAGATAACCAGCTACCTGACTACAAGTCTCCCCAAAGCGCCAGGCCTAGACTGGGTTTCAGGCTTATTCTCCTAAAAAGAAATGAGATCTGTTTTGTCTATTAATGTTTAGGTTGTCACTCCTCCAAATACTTCTAACAGAGTCTGTTACACCTACATCAATCACACTGGGCTAATAGAAGAGGACATAAAGTTATATATATGACCAAATGGCTCGATTCCTTTAGACAGGGTAACCCAAGCACTGACTCTGTCTGGACCAGGATCAACTACTACCAAACGTAACATGGCTCTTAATCCTGCTTGGGCTCCCGGCTACAATAATTCTTTTACTAGTCTTTGGCCTCTGTTTTTTTAAACTACTTGTTAAATTCTGTCTCTACCAGATTACAATAGGTTCACATCAAGATAATGATGATGCAAAGATTCCAGCCATTTCTCAGAACAGATCCTGCCAAAACAACAACAGAAGTCACCCACCCTAGGGCCCTTAATAAGACAGGGCGAGAGCTCCATAACCCCAACTAGGTTGGGTCTACGAGCCCCTTGCCAGCCTGAAGAAGCTACAGAAGACAGGCTGTCATCCCTCATCCTCCCAATAAAGATTTCTTGGGGTTCATGGCTCTTGTGGGGGGGGGGATTTAAAATAGGAGATAGATGGGCCCCTGGGACGGACAGCTGGTGTTTGTCAAGTGGAGCAAAACTGAAGTTTTGTCCTCAGCCAGACAAGAACGATGCCTGTTTCCCTTCCTCCCTTGATATGGAGGGAATGAACTAGCAGTGGGGAATTAGTTTGCAGCAAAAATAGAAATGAAGTTTTCCCTCGCCTGAGAACAAGGAAAATAAAGGGAGCAGGCTAGAGAAGAAACATAAACTGGCCTGAAAGAGTTAATCATTCCTAGTTTTTTTGTTTGTTTTTTAACTGTTACTAACCTGTAGTGTCTGTAACTAGGTTTGTACTTCACAAAGCTAACCTATTACTCTTTAACACTATGTGGATTACATCCTGCACCCCCTTGTAGCAAATCACCCCTTGTAGCATTTGCATCTCAGAAGAAAAAGTCACAGGCCAATAACCCAGAGACAAAAGGACCCAATTACCAGGCTGCCTGATGCCAGCTGTGACTGCTTTGAGATAATGCAGGAAGAAGAATGCAGGAACTTCACTATTTTGATCCTTATCATATACCCTGTGAGCCCCACATATATAATCCTTTCTGATTCCCGAAGGAGGGGGGGCACTGTTCTTGAGGCGCTAGCCTGCTGTGTCTTCCCTTCTGCCTGGCAGAAAAATAAAGCCATCTCTTCCTCCAAAATCTCTGTCTCCGAATTTCTGTTCGGCATCGGTGCACAGAGAAGCCGAGATTTCGGCAACACCCACACCACAACACTTCACCTCACATGACAAATCAACTACAAAAGGGCAAAAAGCTTTCAAGGCTGTACAGGTTCCTGCTGATTATCCCTATTTTATAACACTTCCCATTTCTCCTTCTGTCCATCCCACCACGTACACCCAACAGCACACACTGGGAAAGAAAGGGGCTTCAACATCTTGAGCACAGGCTGCCCTTTCCCAGAGGGTGGCTCTGACTGCGTGTGAGCCCGCCAGGTGCAGTCAAGTCTGGACTCCAGAACACACAGAGACAGGCCCCAGTCTCCCACCTCCACCTCCCAGCCTTCCCACACTATCACAGGGTTCCTCAGCCCCAAGGACAGAGCGCCTTCTCCATATGTCCTTTCCCACCCCAATTACCAGCCCTGGGTCTTCTGAAATTGAGGCCAGATATTGCCCAGGGTGTCTGAGGAAAGACAGAGACTTGGGTGTCTGGTGGTTCCTGATTGGAGAAGACCTAATTACCTAATTACCTTTTAGCCTGAGTTGGTCAGTGGTCTCTTGGTTTCAACCATTTTAGGAGAGTCCCTGCACCCCCTGCTTCCCTTCTAGAGTAAGCCCCAGTGCCCTCATCCCTTACATAAGGGATAGCCCGCTTGTGCCAGCTCTTCTGGTGGCTTATCAGTGGTGTAATTGTTGACCAGGACTCCTGTGTGAAAGAAAACAGCTGAAAAAGAGAGGAGGGCAGGGCACCCGAGGGATGTGGGGACCTCAAACCGCAGCCTCTACCAGAGCTACATACCTTTTCTTCTCCTGAGAAGAGCAAACACTAAATCAAGGACTGTGTTTACGATCCAAGTGCTGAGAATTCTCTCCAACAGAAGCAGCTCTAGAGTTGTAACATAAATCAGACCTGAGAAGAGCTCCAGTAGACATGAGGATGGAGTTATTTGGAAGCAACAAGAGGAAATGGGTGGAGTGAGGGGGAAATCAGGGAAGGTTTCAGCGCAGAGATTACCTCGGGAAGACTTTTAAGGATACAGAGTTTTGTTTTGTTTTGTTTTCCCCATTAGGGGGAGGGGAAAAGTAATTCAGACAGAAAAAAGGCCAGAAAGTGACGTTAGACACATATGGCGGAGTACTGTGTGTTAGAAACTAGCGAGTTTCTCCATGTGGCTGGAGGAGGCAGGGGATGGCACAGGAAATAAAATTAGACCAGGGGAGGAGGGAAGTATCTTTTTTTTTTTTTTTCATGATAAAATCAAAGTGTAATATCCTTTTTTTAAAATTTAATTTAATTTATTTTTTATACGGCAGGTTCTAATTAGTTATCCATTTTATACATATTAGTGTATACATGTTCAATCCCAATCTCCCAGTTCATCCCACCACCACCCCCCCCTCAGCTTTCCACCTTGGTGTCCATACGTTTGTTCTCTACATCTGTGTCTCTATTTCTGCCCTGCAAACCGGTTCATCTGTACCATTTTTCTAGGTTCCACATAATATGCATTAGTATACGATATTTGTTTTCAGGGGAGAATATCTTGAATGCCATGCAGAACACTTCAATTTGTAAAAGATACTGTTCCTTGAACTCAAGGATGGACCGGACACAAGCATGCAAGAGGCCTTCCTCCAGGCATCCCATTATACAACCCGAGGAGACTGAGGGCCCAAGTGGACCCAAGGTCAGAGAGCTGCGTCTTGGCAGCAGAAGCAGAAACCAGTGTCAGGTCCCCCAACTTCCAGGGCAGCATTCTCACTAAACTGGGCTGCCTGGTGTGCCGTGGGGCCAGGGGAACCGCCCTCGGGTTGGACACCCAAAGGGCTGCAAATTTCTAATTGTGAAATAATCCCCTTCTTCTTCTAGCCTTGGATTTCCCCCTTCTAGCTCTTCCTGCTGCATCCTGTGGTGGGAGAAGACAGAGGTAGCTTTGCTGCTCCCCCTACCTGTGGAGTTAGGGGCCTGGGGACTCATACTGGGGTACAATCAGGGGCACTTCCACTGGAGCAGCTGGAGTAAGGGGACAGGAGGCAGGGGAGCCTGTTTAGGGGGAAGAGGCCCCCCAGGAAAACAGCTACTCCAAACAGTACCCCTCCCTTTCTTTAAGAGGCATCGCATGCTGGTTCCACCAAGGAGGCAAGGTCTTGAGAAAAGTCATTTGCTTAGAAATTTCTTGGGTCACACATCTTCCGTCTCCTGCTTTCCTCTTGGTATTAATCATCTGGACGGTTACAACCAGCACAATGGTGCTTCTTTACCCACAGGTGGGGGATGTTAAAGACAAACCACGTGGATCGGGAAGTCGATTCCGGAATATCAAGTGAAAAGAGTCAGCTTTATCGAGTTTAGGGGAAAAGTCTCACATCTACATAAGTGGAGTCTTTTATGGGGTCACTAAGTTCAGCCTCTTGACCTACTGGCTGACCTGCTTTGAGCTTTGAATTAAACAGTCCTGATGCATTCCCTCATGCGAACTGATCCGGCCTGCTGAGTTCCCACTCCCTGAATATGGGTTTCGTTTCTCCAGAAAGGCTAATCCTTAATCCCTCTCTGCTTTCCTGGTTCTGCCCCAAACTCAACTTTTTTATTTTTTCTTTTTAAGTCATTTTATCTCTCATAAAGAAGCTAGCAAAGCAGACCTCAGCAGGGCTATGGTTATTTTCTATGAGCAGGAGAGGGTATCCCACACTCAGTACACACGTGTGTGAGGAAAAGTGTGGGTGCCAGAGAGTCCGTCCCCCTCCACCAGCTGGGTCAGCGGACTTCTGTCACTGTACTGTGCAGTGACTGTGGCCAAGTCATGTGATCTCTCTGGGCCTTAGTATTGTTTTCTGAGAAACGAAAGAGTGAAGAAAGACGATCTCTAAGATCACCCTGAGTTAAAACATTGTTTTGTTTCTTTAAAAGTATTTTCTTCTTCTAAAGATCTTCTGCTCAATATTTCCCAGGAAGAAAGGCAATGTAAGATCTCAATATCAGATCTATTTTCTTAAGACTTTTATGTTTTTCACAGAGCCGAAGTTGCTTCTATGGATCTATTCACCAATTGCCTTCGGTCTAACTGAAGAACAACTCATTCACACACCTTAGTCCAGAAACACAGATACACAGAAAGGGAGAAGAAAGTTCTCACCTATACCCGCCATCCTCCCCCAACTGAATCCCTGTCAAAGACCAGCAAGAAACGGGTTTTGAATATTTTCACACAATACACAAATTCCTATCTTCCTATGAAAAAATTAAATGTCTCCAGTATATTCACAGATAAGTGAAGTTCAGAGAAAGCATCATCCTGTGTTTGTCAATTCCCAAATGTCTTCAGCTCAAAATAATCCTCATGCCATTGTAACACATTCTAGAACTCTTTAGGGATTTATCAAATACATAATTATTTTAAGAAAGATCAGATCCAGGTTTGCCATTTAGGAGATGAGAGTTCCAAACGTGGAAGACAAGAAACTAGAAGGAACCTTGTGATGTTGGATTGAAACTTGAGGGAACAGTGTCTAGTCATGGTTTTTGATATTGATATAAAATGGAGATGTAAATCTGTGTGCGTGAATTTACATTCATATAGTTCCTCGATCTGTTCACTCAAAGAGGCTGAGAATAGCAACACCCCAACAGTGACAAGCACACGTAGATTTTAGCCAGAACATGGCTTTTAAATATCATGTACTACCCTTAAAAAGAACCTTGGAGAAATAGCTCCTTGAAGAACTGGCTGATCCCAGGGCTAAGACGGGGAGCATAGGAGATGAGACTAGAATATCTTGTGCCAGAAAGCAAGGAAGTACCCAAAGAATGATAGGGACATGTCAAAAGGCCACAGAAGTCACTTTAAGGGGCTCCCAATGGCCAAATCTGTGACAATTTGAGCATGAAGATAAACAATGAAAATAACAGATTATATAACCTACTAAAAAATGAGAAACCATGAGGCTACACTGATACAATAAATAAATGAATAAATTGAAAGTTTGATGAGGAACAAGATATTGACACAATTTCAAAGTACAATCTCCCCCAACATTTATTAATCACAAAGGAGAAAACAATAACTGTACCAGAGAAGCCTGGCAGACACTACCTTAATAAGCGATCAAAGTGAATAACATAAGTTAATAGGGCAATAGTCTAAATGTGACGTGCCACCTAATAGGGTACAACAAGAAGAAAACAGCACCACTTCCCTGATATTCCTATCAAAGATGCACAAAACTTGAATTTAATCATGAGGAAACACCAGGCAAACCCAAATAGAGAGGTATGCTACAAAGTAACTGTAAAAGTCATGAAAGTCAAGAAAATGCTGAGGAATTATTCCGACTTGGAGAAAAAGAGACATGACAACTAAAAGCAGCAGATGGTAATCATGTACCAATATTCATTTCCTGATTTGGGTGGCTATTGATGATCATGATTAAGTAGGAGAATGTCCTCGTTTGTATGAAATACAC
Source organism: Balaenoptera musculus (assembly GCF_009873245.2). Taxonomy (NCBI): domain Eukaryota; kingdom Metazoa; phylum Chordata; class Mammalia; order Artiodactyla; family Balaenopteridae; genus Balaenoptera; species Balaenoptera musculus. The sequence continues at coordinate 99,950,411 of NC_045786.1, forward strand.
AGTGGTGTATTGGCAAGTGTGGGAGGGTGGCAGAAGTGATGGGCATCATGTCTTCAATTTGGTTTATGTCTCAATTGGTTCAAGAAAAAGAAAGCTCTTGGAACTACTTGCAACTTTTATGTAAATTTGAAAATTGTTTTCAAAATTAAAAAAAAATAATAAAAAATATGTCACAGTGGGAAAGTCCAGACAGAGGACTTCTAAATCTAAAAGGACCTGAGTCAAAATTTCTAATGCAAGCATGCTGCAAAATATTCAAAACCAGACAGACGAATGGATAAAGAAGATGTGGCACATATATACAATGGAATATTACTCAGCCATAAAAAGAAACGAAATTGAGTTATTTGTAGTGAGGTGGATGGACCTAGAGTCTGTCATACAGAGTGAAGTAAGTCAGAAAGAGAAAAACAAATACCGTATGCTAACACACATATATGGAATCTAAAAAAAAAAAAAAGGTTCTAATGAACCTAGCGGCAGGACAGGAATAAAGGCGCAGATGTAGAGAATGGACTTGAGGACATGGGGAGGGGGAAGGGTAAGCTGGGACGAAGTGAGAGAGTAGCATGGACATATATACACTACCAAATGTGAAATATATAGCTAGTGGGAAGCAGCCGCATAGCACAGGGAGATCATCTCGGTGCTTTGTGACCACCTAGTGGGGTGGGATAGGGAGGGTGGGAGGGAGAGGCAAGAGGGAGGGGATATGGGTATATATGTATACTTTTAGCTGATTCACTTTGTTATACAGCAGAAACTAACACAACATTGTAAAGCAATTATACTCCAATAAAGATGTTAAAAAAAAAACCACCAGACATGAGAATGAACACAAGAAAGTCTGGGACAAAAGGGTATGAGTGAGATGGTCTCGAGTAATCACTTAAGATACTTGTGAGGACAGGCTAGGCTATGATACCTGGGTGATCTGGCTGTTAAAGGGCCAGAGGAAGTGAAAACAGAAGAGAGGGGTAGATGTAGTCCAGAAACAACACACTAATTCTAAGAAACATTCCTAGCAGGGCTGTTAAAGCTCTGATTTACTGTTTCGACTTGAAAGTAAAGGGATGATAAATAGCACTCAGCATGGAGTCATATGAAAATCACGAGTCTAATCTCATCTCCTGCCTCGACAAGGTAGAATTAGGAAATGCAGGGAATATTTTGCATCTTTACTTCAGCAAAGCATTTGATAAAGTCTCTCAATACAATGGCTGCCTTCCCAACTGGTTAAAGCAGATCTGGTGATGCTGTGACAGAGCTGTCTCCTCAGGCCTGTCTTGTTCACTGTTACAAACGACTTAGATGAAGATGCAAAATCTCATCACAGTAGATGGCATGACGGACAGATGACAGACAGAGAGAGAAAATAATATGGATGATAGAAAAGCTCTTGCCAGGCTGAAGCAGTGGATTATATCCAATAAGAAAAAGGATGAAATTTCACAGGTATGAATTTTTTGCTTTGGGGAACAGAACACCAATTGCTTAAATACAGGATGGAGGTGGGGTGGTGATGAGCAGCTTATCGGCATTACCTTTGTTCATGCTACATTCATTGAGTGCTTGCCCAAGAGTGAATTAGACAGAGATCCTGCCCTCAGCGACCTTGCAGTCTAGTGGGAGATGTAAACAAGTAAACAGGAAATTAAAACACTACATGAAGGACTTCCCTGGTGGCACAGTGGTTAAGAATCCGCCTGCTGGGGGCTTCCCTGGTGGTGCAGTGGTTGAGAATCTGCCTGCCAATGCAGGGGACACAGGTTCGAGCCCTGGTCTGGGAAGATCCCACATGCCGCGGAGCAACTAGGCCCGTGAGCCACAACTACTGAGCCTGCGCGTCTGGAGCGTGTGCTCCGCAACAAGAGAGGCTGCGACAGTGAGAGGCCCGCGCACCGCAATGAAGAGTGGCCCCCACTTGCCGCAACAAGAGAAAGCCCTTGCACAGAGGCGAAGACCCAACACAGCCATAAATAAATAAATAAATAAAATTTATAAAAAAAAAGAATCCGCCTGCCAATGCAGGGGACACGGGTTTGAGCCCTGGTCCGGGAAGATCCCACATGCCAGAGAGCAACTAAGCCTGTATGCCACAACTACTGAACCTGCGCTCTAGAGCCCGTGAGCCACAACTACTGAAGCCCGCGCGCCTAGAGCCCGTGTTCCACGATGAGTAGCCACCGCAATGAGAAGCCTGCGCACCGCAAGAAGAGTAGCCCCCGCTCGCCGCAACTAGAGAAAGCCTGCGTGCAGCAACGAAGACCCAGCACAGCCAAGAATAAATAAATAAATTTATTTTTTAAAAAAATGCTACATGACAATGACTATTAGTGCTAAAGAGCACAGAGGAGGCAAAGCAGTGAAATTCAGCTCTTGTGGAATTTGGAAATATTTCCCAGAGTAAATCACAGCTGAGTGGAGACCCAAAAGATGAGTAGAAACAAAGTAATTTTGAGGGAAAGAATTTTCCAGGCAAATGCAGCAGCAAATCAAAGATCTGCAGATGAGGGAGGGCATGGCTCACTGCACCTTGAAAGCCCTGGAGGTGCCTCTGTGGCTGCAGTTGGAGGCTAGAGGAGCTGGAGAAGACATCAGGGAAGGACCAGAGGCAATTATAGTAAAGAGTCTAAAGGAAATGATGATGGCCTGAAATAAGCCGTGGGAACAAAAAGCAGTAAGTAAACAGTTAAAGATATGAAAGAGATGAAATATGCAGAACTTGGTGATTGATTGGTTTAGGGCAATGAGAGAAAGGAAGGCATCAAGTAGAACGCCAGGATTATACTGTCCTGTGTAGCAATTTAATTTTTCATTTAATACTTTCAATAACACTAAGAGATTGTTGGGCTACACCCCACAGACCTGCAAGCCCTGTACTTGCCCAGCCTCAAGATCCAAGAAAGAGCTGATAACAGAGACATCAATGGTTTAATGGATAGGGGGATCTTACATCTCTGAAGCAAGGCCCTGGAGCGACACACCACCGTGTGCAGCAGACAATGGGGAGGACAGGGCAGCATTCTCGGAGGAGGAAAGTTACCACTTGTAGGGGGAATTGACGTCAGGTTTGCTCATCAGTTACCAGGGAAACCAACAGAGGAGCACACCACTTTGACAAACTATCAGAGTGGAGATAGTTCTGATCTAAAGATTAGAATATGACTAGTTGGGGCCAGGGGGAAGTATGTAAGCTCTGTGATGAAGAGGGGAGGTCAGTCAGGTGAGTAGGGTGTAGGTGAGGCAGGGACTGGTTGAGCAGAGGATGTACAGAGGGCAAGAGAATAGCCATCTTGGGTGGCCTGATCTTACAAGATAGATGCTATTATTATTATATCTACAGATGAGCAAACTTGAAGTTAAATAACTTGCCAGAGTTAAGGTTAGAAAGTAATAGATTTGATATATTCAAACTCAGATTAATGAAAACACAACAGACTGGGCATTTATTTTTCACATATCAGGTATAAGACATAAATAAGAAATAAAAGAAATTTTAATGTCAATTTCTATTTAACCTTAAAAGTTTATGACTCTACTCTATTTTCTGAGTTTCAACTTTTTGTCCATAGATGTTCATAGATGTCCAAAAGTGTTGACATTTGAATGTCCGATCATAGCAACAAGGATCATAAAATAAAACATCTTCTAGGTCCTCCTTTGTTACTAATGGAATGTCCAACAGCAGAGGAGTGCAGAACTCCTCGGAAGTGATGACTCTAGGAATTCTGGCTTAGATTACTCATTTACGAGACAAAGAACACAGATGGAATACCCAGTATTATGAGAAAGATAGACTATGAGTTTTCTAAGATTGTCTTCAGAGGAATGACAGGCTGTTAGCTGACTTAGTAGAGACTATGGAAGCCAGAAAACAGAGGATTATAATGTTTAAAGTACTGAAAGAAAATCATGCCAATCTAGAATTATTTACCTGTCACTTTAAAAAGAAGGTAAAATAAAGCATTTTCAGACAAAAAAATAAAACTTCATAGAGTTTATAACTAGCAACCCTTCACTAAAGGAAACTTCAAAGCATGTATTTTAGGTTGAAGAAAAAAGATACTAAGTAGAATTCTGAAATTCAGGAAGGAATAAAAAACAAAGAGCATGATAAATATGTATGCAAATATTTAAAAATCACCATATAAAACAATGTCTTGTCCAATTAAGAAGATAAAATTAAAATGCACAACATCAATAACATAATTTGGAAGTGTTATAAATTGTCAAGTGTTCAACAGATGACCAAAAGGTATTGATTAAGTTTAGACTTTTATATGTTTAGCATGCATTTTGGAACTTCTAATGTAAACAAGGAAAAGAACAGAAACACAGTGTATGAATTCCAAACTAGCAGAGAGAACAAGTGGAATGTGGACCAGTTAGGATAGGCTAGGTTGTGCTGCAGTAACAAACAACCTCAAAAATTAAGTAGTTTAAAATTTATTTTTCATTCCTGCTATATGTTCATCCTGGTCCAGCCAAGGGGTTCTGCCCACTGTAGTCACTTGGGAACACAGGTTGACACAGGCTTCAACTTGACATACACTTTCACCATCACAGAGGGAGAGGAAAGAGAACATGGTAACCCGCAGGTCAGCTCTTAACCCTTCTGGCAGAAAGGACACTTGTCACTCTACTTACACTTCGTTGACCAGAGAAAGTCACATGGTCACATCTAAGTACAAGGGACAGAGAGGTAGAATCCTTTTAGGTACCTGGAACAAGAGAACTAAACATTTGTGAATAGCCTTCATTGTTCTCATAGAATGACTGACAGGTACACAACTAATCCAAAAGAAGGAAAGAAAGGAGAGGTAATAGAAATACCAGACAAATGAGACAAATAGAAAAGACAAAATAAGATGGTAGATATACACTGAAGAAGATGAAGATGAATAATTACAACAAATAAAAATGGGCTAAATGGTTCAGTTAAAAGACAAGATTGAGAGATGGGGAAAAAAATCTACTCTATGCTATTCACAAGAGACGCTTCAAAAACATAGGAATTCATAAAGCTTGAGAATAAAAAATAAAAAAGTATGCTATACAAATTGTGGCACATTTCTGCATTAGAATCCTAAAGAGGAATGAAAATGAAAAATATGCATATCTACTTGTAGCAACATGAATGGATTTCATAAACGTGATGTCAGTTAAGTTATAAAAAATATGTTCAATGTGACTCTTTTTAAAAAAATTTATTTATATTATTTATTTATTTTTGGCTGCGTTGGGTCTTCGTTGCTGCGCACGGGCTTTTTTTTTTCTCTAGTTGCGGCGAGCTGGGGCTACTCTTCTTGCGGTGCGCAGGCTTCTCACTGCAGTGGCTACTTGCTGTGGAACACGGGCTCTAGGCGCGCAGGCTCAGTAGTTGTGGCTCACGGCCTCTAGAGCGCAGGTTCAGTAGTTGTGGCGCACAGGCTTAGTTGCCATGGCATGTGGGATCTTCCAGGACCAGGGCTCAAACCCACGTCCCCTGCGTTGGCAGGCGGATTCTTAACCACTGCGCCACCAGGGAAGCCCTCAATGTGATTCTATTTAGATAAAATTCAAGAACAGGCAAAATTAAACTGTACTGTTTAGAGATACGTATATAGGAAATAAAAGTAGCAGAAGAAGGAAGGAAATTGCTATTTCAAACATAAATATAATGGTTTCTTCTAGAGGGAAAGAGGGAGCTGTGGTTAGGGAAAAGCACATGGTTGGGGCCTATGGAAGTGCTGGCAGTGTTCTATTTCTGACCTTGGCTGAAGCTATAAGAGTGTTTGCCTCATAGATATTCTTTAAACTTTCCAAACATGAATGTTTTTGGCACTCTGATATATATATATATATATATATATATATATATATATATATATATACACACACACATACACATATATATGTACACATTTATCTGATATATATCTGATGATATCTCTGATATATATATGATGTAGCTTACAATTTTAAAAACTGCTTTAGAAGGAAATCGTTTATTAGGCGATTAGATGTGAAAATTAGGAGTTTGATGGATTATTTGCTGGAGTAGTTTCAGAGCATCCTTATTCCAGAAAGTTGAAAAGAAAGTCTCAGAGATGAAGAATGGAGTTAACAAAGAACCTGACAATGACAGGAAGGTGCTATTAGTGCACTAGCTTGATGAGGGTAGGCTGGGGAGAGGTGTGCATATCCTGAGGAAAGAGTCCGTACAGGAGAAGACACTGAAAATACAGCACAGAGATAGAGCATTGCCCCAAGAATTGGGCAGAGATGGGATCCAGCTTGCAGGTAAAGGAACAGCTGTCCTGTATGTGAGAATGGTGCACAGGGGTGAGGTGCGTACCAGATAAGGAAAGGGATGCAACTGAGAAACAGTGAAGTTGCCCTAGAATACGAGCAAAACAGAAATGTCCTTTTCAGCAATGGAAACTGCTTCTACAAGTGGAACTTGAGTCCCTTCTCCCCTTTGGCTCAAACCTCTGTTTTGAAACAGGGTTCTGAGAAAGTCTGCATCACCTCTGTTGTCCTCTAGGTCATGGGGCAAGTTATCTGGTACGGTCTGAGTCTGTGATGCATTACTGAAGGGGTTCATTTCCAATGCATTAAATCACAGCTACAGGTTTTACTGCCATCACATGTATTAAAAGACAATATTTATCTCTAGGGATTTTTCTCAAGTAATTTGACATATATCACAACTTTAGTTTTGTAACTGAAAGTGGGGTCTGGCTGCTCGCCGCTCAAAAGCCAAGAGAGGCAAGGTTGGTGGAAAGGAAAGTTTGTTTTATTTTGGATGCCAGTAATGGGGGATGGGGGTGGGCGGTGGACTTCTGTCCAAAGGCTGACTCCTCCGCCAACTGACAATCAGAGGGCAAGAGCTTTTATAGGAGGGAGGGGCTACATGTAGAAACAGCACAGTTAGCTCTGACAGTCATCTTGAAATTGGTCATCGGTGATCTGACCAGAGTCATCTTGATTGTTTTAAGTACAGTTAATCTTCAGTTCCAGAGTCAGTTTGTTCCCATTTCCTTGAGGCAAATTCTCAGAATTGTGGCAGCTTATGTCATGGCTACAATCTGGTCATCATGTAGCTAACTTCTTCCACCTGGTGGGCGTTTCAGTCTCTACAAGACAGTTCACAGGACATGGCTCAGCATATTATCTCTAGCCCTTGAGAAGGAACTAAAGGTCCTTCACTATGCTTAATGACTAAACTATTATTATTTAGTCTTGTTGGACGGTTTTTCTTCGCTTCTGCATTTTCTCATTTCTCTGATGAAACTTAATCTTTGGCTAAAGTTTTTCCACAGACAAAAGGCAGGCTGAGGACATGTGGGGGAAGGACCATAGGGTCCTGGTCCATTTCAGTTTCTTTATATTCATAAAATGTGATACTTATCTCCACAAATTACTCTGGAGAATTTGAATAGAGCTAGTAGAATGAAGAGACCAAATATATTTGTTGCAGCTTCATGACTGGTTTGCTGTGTTCAGGGAAAATTATTTCACCTCTCTGGATCTCAGTTTCATCATCTGTAAAACAGATAGGCTGGATAATTGGCAAGCAATAATAAAAGATAATTTAAATGTATGTGTGTGTGTGTGTGTGTGTGTGTGTGTGTATTGGGGTGGATTTGGGGTGTGGAGTCAGTTCACCTTTTTAGTGATTCCTGCAAAACTGATTGGCATTTTTCTGGGTGAGTGCAGACTTATGCACAAAAGTCCTGATTTACTATTTTAAAGATCAGTCATTTTTCAGCTTCTATAGTTTGTTTTCTTATCTGTAAATTGGGGATAATTAAAGTACCTTACTGAATGTTTGTGTCCCCTCAAAATTCATATATTAACGCATCCTAAGGCTTCCCTGGTGGCACAGTGGTTAAGAATCCGCCTGCCAATGCAGGGGACACGGGTTCGAGCCCTGGTCCGGGAAGATCCCACATGCCGTGGAGCAACTAAGTCCGTGCGCCACAACTACTGAGCCTGTGCTCTGCAACAAGAGAAGCCACCTCAATGAGAAACCTGCGCACCTCAACAAAAAGTAGCCCCCGCTCGCCACAACTAGAGAAAGCCTGTGTGCAGCAAAGAAGACCAAAACGCGGCCAAAAAAATAAAATAAAATAAATTTAAAAAAAAATAGGAGTGACAGTGATTAAAGTTTTTGATTGGGAGGGAGGGATGGTCTGACAGTTCTCTAAATTTTATCTTTATATAGAATTGGAGGGCAGCACAAATGGAGGGGACATGTCAGGGAATGCAGGGCAGGCAGATCCAGGCTTGGGGCACCTGTGAAGGTCATGAGTCATTGTAGACACACTGAGATTAATGTCAGAGGAACATGCAGCAGGCAGTGAGACGTTCAAAGCAATGTCTCTGAGAGAAAATTGGTACACTGTGTATAAACCGAGCATAATTCTAGAGGCGTGATGGTGGGAGCCATGGCAATGCCTGAGTTTGGGGGGGTGGGGGAATGGGATGGAAAGAAAAAAGGAAACGAAGGAAGTGGAAGAAGGCTGGAGCAAGAGGTGTCTAAACAATGCACCTGAAGGTGCCTTTGGACACTCCGTTCTGTGTGGTAGACAGAAGAGTAGCCAGGAAGAGGCAGGGAGCAGACCCAGAGCAGTAGCATGCCTGCGTCCCCTGTCATGCCCTTTCTCCTGAACTCCCTCTCCAGAGCCCTTAATCCCTGTTAAGCTCCTGGGGGAAGCTGCCTTATAGCAGCTTCAACTCAGACAGTTGCAAATAGCATTTCAGAGCTGAAAGCTGGTCAGCCAGCTCTGATGACTAGAGTTGCAGCCCTTATTCACCGGAATAATGAAATCATTATTAAGTTCTCAGGGGACAATGGAATGTTTGTTTAACATTTCTGAGATGCTGCTGATTGCTCAAGTTCCAGAGAGTGTCCTCTTCCAGAGAAAAGCACTTAAAATTAGATTGGGAGTGGAGAGTGGGGGGTGGTGGGGGGAGCTTGGGAAAGTTTGCTCTGAACTTTCACTGACCTTTCATTGAAAGGGCGTGCTCCTTGTATTCTGTCCATCCTGTCCAGTGGTTAAGCTTGAGGAAAGAAAGGGGGCTCTCTTCCCATGTCGGCCTGCTTATCTGTCTGTTATCATCTGCCTCTGAACCACTTCCTCTTCCTGATTCCAGGCCCACTTAACTCTTCATCTGTGACTTCGTGGAACATAATGTAGTGAAGAAAAGCATGGGCTCTGGGGGGTACAAAGACATGAATTTGAGCCCAATGCCACCTAAGGCTAATAACATTGTCTTGGTTACCTGTTGCTGCACATCACACTTACTAAACAACAATATTTTAATTCTCTCTTCTGATTTTATGGTTTAATTGTAACCCTTAAGTATTAAGCAAGGTATAGTAGGGGTGGGGGAAAAGTTGCAAACATATCCTAAACCTTTTTAGTAGTCTTGTTTATTATAGTGGTAGGGCAAATAATTCTCAGACTATTTTAGATGTATTATAAGAGTGCGCAGATGAGTACAAGGGTTAATGTTGTGTGTTGGAAGAAGGGACATGTGAGTACCTAATGGGGGGAAGGTAATGCAGGGGAGAAAGAAACATTTTCCTCTGTCCATTAAGGTTCAGTGACTGAGGACCTACAAAACAAACAAAAGATAGACTAACAAGAAAACAAAGCAAATTTAATTGCAGACATATGTACAACACCAAGAGTGAACCCTAATGGACTTTGAGTGATTATGATGGGTCAGTGAAGATTCATCAGTTGTAACAAATGTCCCCCTCTGTTGGGGGATGTTGATAGTGGGGCACGCTAGGCATGTGGCAGGGGTGGGAGTAGGGGGTACATGGGTACTCTCAGTACTTTCTGCTAAATTTTGCTATGAATCTAAAACTGCTCTAAAATATGAAGTCTATTTAAAAGGAAAAATTTTAAAGGGGGATGTTGATTTCTTCAAAAATTTCGAAGACCTAAATGACAAAGAAAGACTGGAAATATGACAGATTAAAAATGGCTAAAGAGTCATACAAATAAATGTGACACGTTACACCAGGCTGGAATCTGTAGTAGTGGAAATATGTTATCGAGGATATTATTGGGCCAACTAACAAATTTGTATACAAAACAGATTTGAAAAAAACTATTCCATCAGGGTTAAATTTACTGCTCCAGGTGAAGTTGTTTATTTACCATTTTCTGAATTTTCCTTTTGAATCATTTGCCATTCCTGCTGCCTAGGGTGCTTTTGCCCATCCATTCGCGTACTATTCAGCTCCAAACTCCAACTAACTACCCCATGACCCTTGATAGACTTGTCTTACTATTTCAGCCCTGAGTGATCTAATCTTCCTGTGAACTCACAGAACCTTTTTCTGCACTGCTTATACTGTGCTTTGTGGCCTTGAAGTTTTGGTTGTCTCCCTATATAAATTTAGTTTCCATCTAAACGGGAAGCAAACAAATATAGGGATGTTGAGTTATTGTTACTGAAAGCTCGGCCTCTCTCTACACTGGTGCCGAATCGAATCTCGGAGACAGAGTTCTGGGTGAAGTAGAAAAGGATAGCTTTATCACTTTGCCAGGCAAAGCGGGGCACAGCAGGCTCCTGCCTCAAAAAACTATGTGTCCCAACCCGGGAGGATTGGAGGAGAAGTTTTATAGCAACGGTTCAAGGGTGGGGTCTCTGACAAGGTCAGGGGTGAGCAGGACCTGCGCTCCCTTCATCTCGTCTCAGGTGGTCGGTCCCCTAATCTGGATGAGCTCCTCTGGTCCCTTTAATCTGGCCTCAGGTGGTTTCTTGGCTGCTCCTCCCTTGATTAGCAACTGTTCAAATCTGCCCTTTGGAACTCAGGGAAGGTCCTGGAGGCTGGAGTCTTGCCTACAAGAAACGGGGGACAAAAAGGCCTCCGTGCCCAGGAGCCCCACAGGGCATCGCTTGGTTTCATTATGCTTCCTTTTACCTCATTGACCTCTCTTATGATAGATGTTCACTATCATTAACTTATTTGACAATTATTTATCAAGCATCTACTATGCACTAATCCTTATTAACACGCAGATAGATGAGACACAGTGCCTGCCCTCAAGGGACTTAAGAGTTCTATAGGGGGAGCCAAACTACTTTAAAAAAAGTTTTAAATGTGCAAGGAACATAAAGAAAGGAATAGGAATTGTTCCAAGGAAGGCTCCACGGAGTAGTTGACACTTAAATTGAGACTTGAAATGGTGTAGGTGTTCACAGGTGGACAGGTCCCAATATGGTACACGGCTGAGAGAGGGTAGATGACCCGGGAAAGGCATCTGCATAACCTCCAGGTCTGTGCCCCTAGCCTTTTGCATGAGTGCCACAAGCCTCAGGCTATACCATCCCTACGGCTGAAATGCTCATGAAAGGGAGGAGCAGATGGGTGACCTCAGGAGACTGAAGCCATTGCTGGAGACTGGAGGAGCTACAGTGGGACAGGGGCAGTTTTGGGGATTGCCACAGACAGAGAAATGAGAAGGAAGCCTTGATATTAATCAGGAACATGTAGAGGTCTGTGAGATTGATGGGGTTCAATGAACCCAGCCTGAGAACAAGCCGTCAGGCACTTGGGCAGCCTGTACACAATGGCTATGCACTCAGAGAGGAGGCGCTGGGTGATTTCTGCAGGGACAGGTTGATTAGACCACGATAGATGATGCCAATAAAGGAGGAAATTAGGCCACTGAGAAAGAAGGGGGAAATCAAACAGAAGTTCTTTATTCTATCAGTGATCTTTCATTACCATTAACGCATGGGATAATTGATTAATTTAGAGATTAGTCCATCTCTTCCTCTTTTTTGGCAAAAGGAAACTATACGTAGAGAACTAATGAAGGGAGAGTCAACATTTATCCTTAGTAATCCAGTAGATCAGCTCACAGCCCTTCTCTGCAGCTCTATAATAATGACTCTGAATCTCTGTGTTTGCATTTTGAATGCATTTAGTTTTTCTCTATTGTTTTCTTTTTGTTTGTTTTTTTTTGGCTGCACCTCATGGCTTGTGAGGCCTTAGCTCCCCACCCAGGAATCGATCCCGCACACCCTCAGCAATGAAAGCACAGAGTCCTAACCACTGGACTGCCAGGGAGTTCCCTCTATTCTTACTACTTATGCTAAATTAACATCTGTTCAGAATTTGTCATTACTTAACACAGTTTGTTGCGTGGCTGCTGATGTTAGAACTGTTAGCATGTCTCCTCCAGGGAGAGCATCATGCAACTTCTCTTTGTCTAGTGATGAGGCTCATTACATCACTCTTTCCTCTGCAGGAGGACCTCAGAACCTCAGAGACACCCTCCTCACTTAAAGATTTGCTGTGGAGAGAGAGTTTGTCACCTGAGATTTTGCTGCTGCTGCCCCTGCTTGGGTTAGATCTTGCACAACTCCTTGTGGTGAGCTGATCCACATTTCATTCCAGTGATGGTCTGCAGTCAGTGATGTCTCTTTCTTTAAGAAATTGGGGGTTTCTCTTTAGCATTTTCCTGAGGCCACGCCAATTCTAGGACGGGAGATCTATTCCCTGGAGAATCCCCTGTTGACCCTTCGGCTGACTCTTCTATTATGTATGTCTTCTCTTTCTATCTCTTCATCAGCATCTCACACACACTCACTTCACCTCAGCCGCACCGGCCTCTGTAGGCACCTAAAAGATGCCAAGCCTTTGCCTGCCTCTGGACTTTTGCACGTTCTGTTCTTTCTGCCTGAAATGTTCTTTTATATGACATCAGGTTTCAGTTTAAATTTCCCTTCATCAGTGATTCTTTCCTGACCACCCTGTCTATAGTCCTTGTCTTAGTCCCTTCAGGTTGCTACAACAAAATTCCAAAGACTGAGTGGCTTACAAACAACAGAAATTCATTTCTCACAGTTCTGAAGGTTGGGAAGTCCGAGATCAAGGCACCAGCACATTTGGTGTCTGGTGAGAGCCACTTCCTGGTTCATAGATGTCTCTCTTTGTCCTCACATAGTAGAAAGGGCCAGGGAGCTCTCTGAAATCTCTTTTATTTATTTATTTTTAATTATTAATTAATTAGTTAATTTTTTGGCTGCGTTGGGTCTTTGTTGCTGCACGCAGGCTTTCTCTAGTTGTGGCGAGCAGGGGCTACTCTTCATTGCGGTGTGCAGGCGTCTCATTGCGGTGGCTTCTCTTGTTGCGGAGCATGGGCTCTAGGCACACGAGCTTCAGTAGTAGCGGCACGTGGGCTTCAGTAGTTGTGGCACTTGGGCTCAGTAGTTGTGGCTGCCGGGTTCTAGAGCGCAGGCTCAGTAGTTGTGGCCCACAGGCTTAGCTGCTCCACGGCATGTGGGAATCTTCCCAGACCAGGGCTCGAACCTGTGTCCCCTTAACCACTGCGTCTCCAGAGAAGTCCCTGGAATCTCTTTTAAAAGGACACTAATCTCATCCATGAGGGCTCCACTCTCAAGACCCCACCTCCTAACATCATCCCATTTGGGGTTAGGATTTCAACGTAGGAAATTGGGGAGGATGAAAACATTCAGTCTATAGCAATTCTCTTCTTTTCACCCACCAGTTCTTCTATCATATCACCTTACTTTTCCCTTCATAGCTCTTATTATAATCTTCAGTTATTTATTGGTTACTTATTTAACATTTCTCTGCCTCCACTCCAATGTATGTTCAAAAGAGTAGGGCCCTTGTCTGTCTCTTTCACAACTGAGTTCCAATGCTTAGCACATTCCCCACATTTCTTGGCAAATAATAGGCATTTAACTAATAGTTGATGAATGAATAAACTAATAAATAGTGAAAATTACCCTCCACTCACTCTCTGGCAAGCTATTTTGCAGTTAATTTTTTATCAGTCTTATAGAATCAGTGTAATCCTTTATTATAACTCCATCAAGGTTTCCGATTATATAGGACAAGAATAACTACTTACGATATTCTCTTGCGAAACTAGAGGCAGGTGCCTGAAAGTCAGGAATCATATCTAATTCACATAATCATAATAGCATACATGAATCCCACAATTATAATGATTCAAACCATTCACTAATAGGTGGAACTAACAGAGTTTTTTTTAATTATTAGTAGGCCTCACTAGGCATGGTGACCTCAGAAGTCTTTCTGCGTTTTCCTTATATTCTTATGATCTCCCTCTGCTACCCCATCCCTGCCACACACATACTTTAATGTGCTGATTCATTCCTTACCCTAAAAGAAGTTAGTTTTCTAGGGGGAAAATATTCTTATCTTTTTTTGTTCAGAAGAAGAGGAAGACACAGAAATTCTGACCAGAGAAGTGAAGATTATACACTCACTCTTTACCTAAGACTGGATCTGGGGCAAGTGTCTTATTCTAGAAGTTTCCTTGGAAGGGAAATGCTAAAGGGAAGAATGAGTGGATATCTGTTGGGGGTTCCCATAAGAGAGTTCGATGAAAAGAAAGGGCTCCTGGACTTCCCTGGCAGTCCAGTGGTTAGGTCTCTGCGCTTCCACTGCAGAGGGCATGGGGTTCCATCCCTTGTCGGGGGAATTAAGATACTGCATGCCGCGTGGCATGGCCAAAAAAAAAAAAGAAAGGAAGGATGCCTGGGTTCAACGCCTGAGAAGTTGCTTCTTGCACCAGATATCTCAGGGGCAGTGAGCTCAGGACACTGGCGCTATGCTGCATGACATGTAACATGTGTGTTTGGCATGTACCTTTGTGTTTGCTACATTTAATTTAGGTCTTTGTTTCCCTTTTGTTAGTAAAGATAATTCCCAAAATGCCAAATGGATTTTCCATCCACACTGGGGTCTGTGGGCGTTAACGTGGGAGAGAGAAAATGAGACAGAAGTTAATGAAAACCTGCAGCAGAGTTCATGGGTCTCAAGCTTGATTTGATTAAACCTGGAAGAATTTTTTCAGAGAAGTGATTCTTTTATACCTCTAATAATAAATATGCTTAAAATGTTACTAGATTAGAATTATATTTTAAATAGTTGGTTTCTAAGTAACGACCAAACTTTAAAAATCATATTTGTTTTACAATTTTTTTAATTGAAGTACAGTTGATTTACAATGTTGTGCTAGTTTCTGGTGTACAGCAAAGTGATTCATATATATATAATATATATATGTATATATATATTCGTTTTCATATTCTTTTCCATTACGGTTTATTACAGGAGATTGAATGTAGTTCCCTGTGCTATACAGTAGGACCTTGTAGTTTATTTTATTTATAGTAGTTTGTATCTGCTAATCCCAAACTCCTAATTTATCCCTCCCCTGCCCCCTTTCACCTTTGGTAACCATAAGTTTGTTTTCTATGTCTGTGAGTCTGTATCTGTTTTGTAAATAAGTTCATTTGTATCATATTTTAGGTTCCACTGTTTTACAATTTGTATGCATCAAGCACCACTATTTACAGAAAGCCATCCCTTTGACTGTCCTCCCCTGGATTGCTGGTGTCTGCATATAGAGGCCCTTATGGCTATGGAACCTTAAGGAGAGGCTTTCTGGACTCGCAATGCTCACTGGCATCAGGGAACAGATGCACATCACGGAAGAAGGTTTTACAAATTTTCACATGGGCTAACTTCTTCCTTCTGCATCTTCATTCACAAGCCTCCTCAGTTCAGACTCTTCCCATCGTTCCAACAACCTGCATCCCAGAAGAAACATGAGAGTTTTATCAGGAAAAGAGTGGGAGTCAGCTTTCATGTTTACCCTGGAGAAGGAAGGCTACAGGAAGTTTCTTCATGTTTTTTTTTTTTTTTTTTCTTTGTAGGTCCTTGTGTCCTCAAGGTAAATGGCGTGACATTTCCATCAGTATTTGAAAGCTTCTATCTGGCAAGGCTCTGTGACCTATGGGCACCATCAGTTCTGTTCAGAACAGTGTGTCCTCCCTCTTTTCAGGTTCACTGCCTAGTGGGACATGAAAATTACAGTGACAAGAGTAAACATGCGAAGGTAAAGATTCCCAGCACCCAAAGGAGATCATAAAATATTTCAAGAGCATTCTCCAAAATGTATCAGGAGTCATGGGGAAAAGGGGTTCCAGGGCCCAAACATTTGGGGATAAAGAACAAAATAAAGTTAAATAGAATTATAACAGAACTTTTCATATTTCTAACATGCATTGTAAATATCTTAGAACCAACTACGATAAGCAGATTGCTTAAACTCTCCTCAACCCACAGGAACTACTCTTTCTCCCCAGCAAAGCATCCAGTAAGGCTAGCGTTTCTGCAGTACTGGTCTTCTAAGATCCAAGGAGATTAGAGATCCTTAAAAGTCACTATCAGAAGAACAAAAAGGAAAAGAAATGAAGGTCAAAGGGAGAAATGGCTTTATTTACTTTTACCTCCTCTGAATGGCCTTAACAATGGTTTTAATTATTCTTTTCAAAGCCTTAACCTGTAACCACTGACTAATGTGAATCAGTAAACATGTTTGATCCCTTAAGGCACCTTGTGGAAACTTCGTTCCTACAATACTGATCATCTAAGATAATGGGGAATTAAAGACCTTTGAGATGCACTATTCAGGGGAAGAAAAGAAATGCAAACCAAATGGATGTGATGGTTCCGTTTTAACTCCCCTGGTTGGTTCTACTGACTTTTTAGATAGCCCTCTATAAAGCCTTGTTAACCATAGGAGCCGAGCTCCAATGTGGGTTAGAATCAAACATTCCATCCCAGCCCCAGTTTTCAGAGGATTTGTTAGGATACCTAAAATACAAACTCATTTGCCAGCTTTTGCTCTGTCATGCCCCTATTTGACTGTTGGTCACACAGAAACCCCTGAGACAGGCCACTGAGTAAAAGAAGAAACCAGTTTTTGTCAGGATATGCTGGGCTGGCTAAAGAGCTAGTTCCCAAGGAGAGGGGCCAGGAGTCCAGAATAAGATGTCCGGTTGACTCAGGCTGATGTCAAAATTCCAGAAGAACCAAGCCAGTGGGAAGGCTGGTACTACTGGCTTTATAAGTGAGGTGGGAGCCATGGTAATGTGTGCAGTGAACAGTGGAGAGAAGGATCCTCTCCACAGCTGGAGGGTCTGGGCAACAGGAGCCAGCTCTCAATGGGAGAGCGCTGGTGAGACATTTGAATCTCTGGGGTTCCAGTCATGGCTCCAGTCCTAGAGGACAACTAGAGTTCAAAGCAGGAAACAGACAGATGATCACTGAGACATAGAACAGAAAGTAGGATAACATGTAATTGGTAGAATATTCTGATTTATACATTGAATGACTTTTAGCGGACTCGATGTGCTGTGTCAGATGTACAGTATGTCCCTCCATTCATCAATCAAACATTTCTGAGCATGGACTCTGTGCCAGGTAACAGGGATTCAAAGACACACCCAGTCCCAGGGAGCCCCCAGTCCTGTGGACTTAACTCACTAGATGTGGCCACTCATCTGCCTCCATGCCTGGCGAGGCATGAGGAAGCTTCTGGAAGATTCACCTTCTCATGAAGTCTTCATTCGCGTTCCCTTATACCCTCCCTTCCCTCCTCCTTCTCTTTCTTCTTTTCTTCCTTTCAGATGTTCCATACCTGCTGGTCTATTTTAGTACACTTTATTACAGCACGTGTGTCCGTCTGCAACAATACATGCTGACCTAGAACATCCTAGAGACAATTACCTGGGGGTAATTGGGTATTGGTTTTTTCTTTTTTCTTTTTGGCTGCATTGGGTCTTCGTGCTGCATGTGGGCTATCTCCAGTTGTGGTGAGCGGGGACTACTCTTTGTTGTGGAGCATGGGCTCTAGGCACATGGGCTTCAGTAGTTGTGGCACGCAGGCTCAGTAGTTGTGGCACACGGGCTTAGTTGCTCCGTGGCATGTGGGAATCTTCCCGGACCAGGGCTCGAACCCGTGTACCCTGCATTGGCAGGTGGATTCTTAACCACTGCACCACCAGGGAAGTCCTCGTAATTGGGTATTGTTAGTGGACCTTCACACATACTTGTGCTTTTGCTTAATAGACTTCCAGACTATTAGAGAATGTTAATCCTGGAGATCCTGATTTTTATTAGAGTTTCTAGACCTCTCTTTTAGAGAAATGCAGGAGCATCTGAATTCATCATCACCCACAATTAGTGAGAGCAAAGAGATGCATCCTAAGGGTGCTTACTTTCAAAATGATTCCCAACTTTCATAGAAATATTCTGTAATTTTATATAATTAGCTTACTTTCCAACTGCTAACAAAGATCTGTAGCACAGTCACTTCTAATTTTTGTCAACAGAGTGGCTCTCAGGAGTGTTGCCACTCGGTAGAAACTTCCCCATTCCCACTTCTTTGAGACTGAGGAAAAGATGCTCAGTCATCATACAAACCAGCCCTTTTTCTCAGTTCACCTTCCCCTGCTCCCCGTAACACACACACACACACACACACACACACACACACACACACACACACACACACACTAAAGACCTCCTTTAATTTAGACCAGGAGAAAACAGCTGAGGGTCCCAATGCATGGACCCCTCTATCTTTGCAGAAACTGCAGGATCTAACATTGGGATTCAAGGTGAATCTAATATTACAGCCTTCAGGATATAATAATAACTTCCTGTTCTCCCTATTCTGGTTCCTGGGGTGGGAAGAGCACAGAAATTTTCCAGTTAGAAAATTAAAGAATATACGCAAACAGGATATTTTGCTGAGACGTGAATTTTTCTTTCTTTTTCTGTACGTTCCTCATTCCCCTAGTTCCAAGTAGGAGCCGCACCCTTTGTATTTCCTTGGTTCAGGGATATCCGCTTTCTAAAGCTTCTGCTTTAGAAAATAAACATACTACTTCATGGAGAACAAAACCCAGTATTTCGAGTTATAACTCAAAACTTCCAAAGCTATTTCCATGCACTATTCCCAGGAGTTTCACATACTGTCATGTAATTACAGTTTCCAATGTCCTTCATTTCTGTGTAGGTTTCTATTTCCACTTGGTGTCATTTTTCCTCTGCCTTAAGGACTTCCTTCAGGCAATGAATTCTTTTAGCTCTTGTATGTCTGAAAAAGTCTTTGTTTAATAAGTCTAATAAAACGACAGCTCTCATAAGCTTTATCAATTTTAAAAGGTATAAATAAAATGTCAGAAATAAGATGTAAAAAGAGATGCTGTAAATATTAACAAAAGAATATGAACAACTTTGTGCCAATATATTTAAGCACTTTAGATGAAATGGATAAATTCCTAGGGGGAAAAAAAAAACTTGCCGAAATGATCTCCGGAAGAACTAGGGATATCACTTATATGTGGAATCCAAAAAAATAATATGAATGAATGTATATGCAAAATAGAAACAGACTCACAGATATAGAAAACAATTTGTGGTTACTAAAGGTGAAAGGGAAGGGAGTAAGGACAAATTAGGGGTATGGGATTAACAGATACCAACTACTATGTATAAAATAGGTAAGCAATAGCACAGGGAATTATAGCCATTATCTTGTAATAACCTATAATGGAGTATAATCTGCAAAAATACTGAATCACTATGTTGTACACCTGAAACTAATATAATATTGTAAATCAACTATACTTCAATTTTAAAAAAAAGCACTAGGGCTTCCCTGGTGGCGCAGTGGTTGAGAATCTGCCTGCCAATGCAGGGGACACGGGTTCGAGCCCTGGTCTGGGAAGATTCCACATGCCGCGGAGCAACTAGGCCCGTGAGCCACAACTACTGAGCCTGCGCGTCTGGAGCCTGTGCTCCGCAACAAGAGAAGCCACGATAGTGAGAGGGCCGCGCACCGCGATGAAGAGTGGCCCCCGCTTGCCGCAACTGGAGAAAGCCCTCGCACAGAAACGAAGACCCAACACAGCCAAAAATAAATAAATAAATACATAATAATTAAAATTGAAATAGAAGTTAAAAATAGTCTCAAAGAAAGTATCAGGGCCAAACAGCCTTACAGATGAGTTCTGTAAATAATAAAATAACATATAATTCCAATTACAGAAAATAGAGAAAGAGGGAATATTCCTCAACTCATTTCTGAAGGCTAACATAGAATCTGGATACCAAAATCAAACAAGATAGTTCCAAAAAAAAATTTCAGACCAATTTCATTCATGAACATAAATGCAAAAAACAAGAACAAAAAAAGACAAAAAAAAAACCCTTAAATATTAGCAAGCTAAATACAGTGATTAAAAAAAGAAAATTTAGCATAACCAATATGAGTTTATCCCAAAGTTGGTTTAATATTCTAAAATCAATTAATGCAATTCACCCCATTCACTGATTAGGAGAGAAATACTATACGATTTTATCATTAGATGAAGACAAATCTTCAATAAAATTCACAATGCATTCAAGAGTGGAAACTAGGAGTAGAAGGGAAGGAAACTTTCCCAACCTGAAAGTGAAAGTCTACGGATATCCACAGCACCAAAAGCATCTACCACAATGGCCCTTTAACATTTTATTGAAAACATTTTTATAGCAAGCATTAAGTGTGGAAGGTCACAAACGACTGTAACACAACTACAGCTCCTGGCTTCAGGGGAGAAGATGAAAATAAGAGTATCCGGTTTTGTCACCATTATTCCAGGAGGGTAAAATCCCCAGTCTACTCCATGAGCACCTAGCCAATCAGTCCATGGATGGCTGCCCTAGAGTCAGGTGACCTCCTTTGATTCAAAGCCCTGTCACCATTTTGATGGAGTCTCAGAGAACATGGTCATCTATGGCTGCTCCTTCTTGTGGGTAGAAAAACTTCCTTCAGAAGAGGATTGTATATATATATATATACATACATATATATATATATATATATATACACACACACATATATATGTATATATATGTATATAATGGATTCCAAGAAAGAAATAGGCTCTTTTTTTCCAGTGCAGCCAAACTGCAAAGCTTATAACACAAGTAGGTGCTCTGTACAGATCTTACTTCCTCTATATCTGCGGTGCTAGAATGTAAATCTGTAGGCAAGTTAAATACTAAAGAGTACGAGAGCGTGAAAGTTATGGTAAACTCAGAAATCTGTTTTTTTGAAAGTTAGGCTGTATTTATGCTGGCTGAATGTTCTGTTTAATCACCTGTTATCCTCCATTGCCGTGTCGGTAACCAAGAAGCTTCCAACCCATCTCTCCCTGTCTTGAGAGGAACCCGGAAAGCAGCTCTGGTCTCTGTTTGGCCCGGGGTCTCAGGTGGCGCAGCGCCCCCTGCGGGCCAGTTGAGGCGGCGCCGGCGAGAGACGCCGAAGGGACCGCTTGGTGTGGGAGTCGCCCGGCTCCGTGCCACCTCTCCTCCAGGTAGCGGCTCCTTCCCGTGCTGTGTCCCCCGCATCAGGGGTCTGTTTCTATAAAGGAAGCGGGTTTCCCTCACGGGAGTCGTCCCAAATCCCCTCCGCAGGAGCCCGCAGGAGAGAAGGGAGCCGAAGGACCCGCAGGAGGACCCTGCGAGGCGGGCCACTCGGGGCTGCCCAGGGCCAGCGCCATCGGGAGTTCTTATTAGAGCAGCTCGTGGGCAAATCAGCCCAGCCAGCCCGGCTTGTGTAGCCGCTCCGGGGGAGCAAGGCTTTTCCAGAGGTAGATTCCCTTTGCGAGGTAGCAGGGCTTTCTCCCCAACTCCCCAGCCGCATCTTGTCCTACACCCAAAAAACCGACTCCGTGGCAGGAGTGTGGGGTGGAGCGTGGAGTCAGGGTCGGGGGAGAGGCTGTGAGAGAGGTGCTCGTGACTGGGAACAATGAGGGATCCAGATGCAAGAGAAGAAGCGTTTACAGGGAAGACTTTGGCAGGGCTTCAAAGATCTGGAGGTGTAGGGTGCAAGTCACTGGGCTTCCCACGTCAGGGCTGGGGGAAGACTAGCCGTCCAGGTGAACAGGGCTCCCCTCCTCACAGCCCACGCGGATGGGCCTGGTGGAGTCCTTCTTACAGCAGTGGCAGTGCAGGGGCCGGGTGCCTGCTTTGGCAAAGCAGTCGGTGACGCTGACATCGTGAGCACCGTTGTGGCAGCTTTGCAAGGAGCTGCTCTGCTGGTACAGGGCACAGGTGGAGTTCTCAGAAATCTGCTCTGGTGGCCAAATCCTCGTGAATGAGGGTGTTGATCTGCTTGCACCTACCCCTCCGGAACAGCCACCGTCACCTCATCATCACGTCACAGTACCGGTGGTGTCCTCCAGGGACTCATGACCTGGGGTTGTCTGTACACCGTCTTGAGAAGGGCAGGCCTGGAGTGAAGACAATTGGCCCCAGGAGGAGGAGGAGAAGAAGGGTCCACATCAGATTCATGTTCCCTGTGAAAGCAGGTCGAGGAAGAGTGGGGTCAGGGAGCAGGCTGTGGTCCCTTGCCGCCAAGATACCTATTGTATTTCTAAGAACTCTCAGCCCAAACACTTCATGTCCCCGCTGGCCCCTATCTACACTTCTTCTTGTACTCACAGCAACTACTGTTCTCACATTCTCCTTCCACCTCACACCCCTTCTTTTCTCTGGGTAAGAAGTGAGAAGAGAAGAGAAGGACTTGTAAAGAAAGGAGGTGCCTACCACCCACTCACCCCTTTATAGGCCTGACATACAAAGGTATTTTCAAACTCCGAAGTGATTTTTGCTCCTCACTTGAGTAGTTAACCTAAAAAAGTGTTTGCATCTATCAGCCACCTGATTCCACAGCCTATGAATGAAGCAGGTGTCCCTGCCAAACCTTTTCTACAGTAGGTGAGCTCACTACTAATCCATATGCCTCGCATCTTAGAAAATATTTCCACTTCCTTAAATACATATGCCTGTTTTAAATGCTGTTAAAAAGAAAATGGAAGCATTTCAGTTCTAAGAGAGTAGACTTATGTTTTCCCCACAGATTCCTCTGCCTCAGAATAAAAATTCCTGGCTCCTCAGGGCTTCCCTGCTGGCGCAGTGGTGAAGACACTGTGCTCCCAATGCAGGGGGCCCAGGTTCGATCCCTGGTCAGGGAACTAGATCCCACATGCCACAACTAAGGAGCCTGCATGCTGCAGTAAGACCCAGCATCTTACTTATAAATAAATATTCTTAAAAAAATTCCTGGCTCTTCTATGTATAGGGCCTGTCATCATGAAACTTCCCAACTAGTGCCCAGGGAGTCTGAGTAAAGACTGAGTGTATATTCTGACTCTTTTACTGAATACCTGGGAGTCCCAGGGCAGGGTTTTTGCAGAGCAGATGACAACCACAGAGATAGATATGTCCCTTTCAGTGGTGGATACTCCTAGCAGAAATGGAACCTCCGTTGCCTTCCCTCCTTCCTCTAATCCTATAGGAATTACATTGTGGATATTTTCTTCCCAGACCTTAAAGGGAAGGCCATATGGAAAACTCTTAGGTCTGTCAATGATCTTTTTTTTTTTTTAATTATTTTATTTATTTATTTATTTTTGGCTGTGTTGGGTCTTCGTTTCTGTGCGAGGGCTTTCTCTAGTTGCTGCGAGCGGGGGCCACTCTTCATCGCGGTGCGTGGGCCTCTCACTGTCACGGCCCCTCTTGTAGCGGAGCACCAGCTCCAGATGCACAGGCTCAGTAGTTGTGGCTCACGGGCCCAGTTGCTCCGTGGCATGTGGGATCTTCCCAGACCAGGGCTCGAACCTATGTCCCCAGCATTGGCAGGCAGATTCTCAACCACTGCGCCACCAGGGAAGCCCCTGTCAATGATCTTAAACAGATTGCCTAGTAGGACTAATTTCATGTTTACTATTTCACACCCACAGTCTTTACCAGAATCACACAGAGTACCTATGACACCACCGCACATATGAAGAAAAAAACCTGCAGTTTGGTGACTGTCACTAGCTTGCTATTATTGGAGGTGGGCAAATCACCTCATCCTTATACTCTAAAGTGAAGGTTATAGACTAAAGATCTTTTTCACCTCAATCATTCTCTGTCTTTCACTCCCTAACTAAGCATTACTTGTGTGTATGAGTCCATGTGTGATTTTCTGTGTGTACATATTGTTTTGTACATGTTTAGGTAAGCAGAAATATTTTGTTTGCAAGTTGGGTTTCCATTTGAGAACTGTTAATCCAATTAAATCTAATTTTTCTTAAAAACAGTTGTTAATGAATTTAGGCAAAAAAAAAAAATCCATCTCTTTTATGTAAAGATTACATTCTTTTTGTCTTCACAATTTAAACTGTGAATGTTCTTATTATGGGAGAAGCTGCCTGAGATGTGGGTCTGCATTTCAGTAAGGTAAGGGAAGAAATAGTACATACGCCTTTCCAGAGCTCCAAAATCAGTTATGTTAGGGGACCTGCTAATGAAGGTGGTGGCAGGGGCACATACAGTCAATCAACAAGTTGTAATATAAGTAGATTTCATAGGTCTTATCTTGATAGGTCTCCCTGGCAGATAGGCCTCAGAAGCCTTTTGTCTGATTAGGCAACAGAGCAAAAGCTGACTGACAGCTGGCAGGAAACTGAGTTGAGATCTAATAACTAGATCTCAATATCCTTTATAATTGGCCAAGAAAAGAGGAACTGCCTTTTTTGGAACTTCACTATGCTTAGCTATTCTTGTTTAATTCACACCATAGTTCTAACAAGTATGTGTTATTATTTACAGGTTTCACAATTTCGTGTGTTCATGGCTCTGCATAACTGGCCATTGGGCTTAAAGAATCCAACCCTTTGGCCAAGTGGTACATATAGGGTCTCATTTCTCAGAATTAGTAGAGCTCGGATTCAAATCAAGGTCTTTACCTGACCTTAACTTTTTGAAGAGGGTATGTGGCAGGCCGCAGGACAAGCAAAGATTTAGAAATTCATTCAACATGAAAAAAACTTGTCTTTATATTGAGGGAAAAGTTACCTTTGTAGTGAGAGACTAACCTAGTCGTCTGAAAACAACCAAGAGGAAAAAGCACATTACCTAAAATTATTAGTTGTGATTAGTGGCAGTTACTGAATGATATGTAGATTAGCCAACAAAAATTTCTATGAAGAGATTTAGTGTAAGGTAAATATGCATAGAGGAAAGCTATGGATGAACCAATCAGGAAAAGCATAGAAGGTGTGCTCTGAATACAATTTTAAAGGTGGACCATGGTTGCAGATTGGGCATGATATTGGGTGAGTCTCTTCTCAGGACGCTTGTGATAAGCGTGATGGGCAGTATCTGAGTGAACAGACAGGATGTGATCAGTAGGTAGGAGTAGAGTGAGTGAAAACCCCTGAACTATTGCCACCTTCAACAGAGGTGGGAACTACTCAGCTCTAGTTGATCCCTTGTGGTAATGGAGACTCAGTGCACCGACAACATCTCCCGATTTTTAAAGGTAAGACAGGAATGCAAATTTTTATGTGAACTATCCCAACTTGAAGTGTTAATATTCCAAAACCCAATATTAAAAGTAAAACTATATGCTGATCAAGAACAGGTTTTGAGCCAGATGCACTCCCTGTGACTGCAGTGTATGATTTTTAGTTCATATTATAGACACTTGAGTACAGGTCCTTCTACCCAGTGTGGTTGTCGGTATCACAGAAGGGCTAAACTACACCTAATTCATTTTTACATCCTCATCTCTCATGAAAATGCTTTCCACAAAATATACATGAAAAAAAAAAAAACTTACTTCATGGTAAAAGATATTAATGCCTTTTAGGCAGAACAAGATTTCAGGCAGAATCCTATTAGCACTGCACTGAGTCCTATCCAGGTCACCATTATGTCCATGTTAACATAACGACATCAGTGGTAAAATAATTGCATTTCCACATGACAGAAATATAAAAAGGTAGTTTAAAAAAATGTGGATTAATTTTCTTGGAAGGTTGTACAGTGCCATTTGAGGACCTAATCCAGTTTCCTTTTTTTAAATTTTATTTATTTATTTGTTTGTTTGTTTGTTTATTGGCTGCGTCAGGTCTTCGTTGCTGTGCGCGGGCTTTCTCTAGTTGCAGCCAGAGTGCGCCACTGCGCCATCAGGGAAGCCCCAGTTTTCTAACTAAGAGGTTAGACCAGGGATTTAATATCTCTTATCTGGAGGCCTTTCCTACCTTGATACACTTTCCCTGTCTGTACAATGTCCCACACCATCTTCTTAGCCTAGAATGCTCATTTATTCCCTAAAGTCCCTAAACTCTGCTTATCCTTTATGGGCCAGCTCAAATGGACATTTCTTCTGGAAGCCTTTCTTATCCCATGAGGCCAAGTAAGACCCTTCATCCTCAGGGTCCCCATAAAACCATCTTCACACAGTGTTATTACCGCTATCACATAGTAATAAAATTATTATAGGTCTACAATTATTTTCCTCTGCTTCTCTGAGAACCAAGAGTATGTTTCATGCATCAAGTTACATACTATGACTTCCATAATTTCAGGAATACAGTGTCCTATCCATTGATGCTCATTTTATAAATTAAAAAATTTTTTTCCTGTTAACATCAAGAAATGAAATGTACTAGTAAGATAAATGACAACTCTAGGACAGACTGTTTTGTAGAAAATAGCACAGATTGAAAAGAACACAGGAATTCAAGCTCTAGCTTGGAATCCCTTACATGACACCAAATGTTCATTCTCTGGCAGATTTTACAGACTTTCTTCTGGGTGTTTTTAGGTCATGCTACTTCACAGGAAGTGAAGGCAAAAACTGCGCCAGGGTAAAAACAAGAGAAAGTGAATTCAATGCATAGGAAGCAGAAAAAAAAAAATGACAACAACAATAACAAAAAGTCATAGATTTGTCACAAACTAATTACTTATAGGATTTTGAACAGTGAGAAATTCAGAGCTCAAGTTTCCACCACAGGGAAGTGAGGAGATAAAGAACATTTGGGTGAGAAGGAACCAGGGTGATTACTAAAATGAAAGGGGTGCCTGGGTTCCTCTGGTGCAAACAAGCCTCCTGGCGCTATTTGTTCTGAGTACCAGGCCTGCCTTCATGTACTTCAGTCTTTCAATGTGTTGCCCCCAAGTTGAGTTATAAAATCTATAGCCATTCTGGGACTTCCCTAGTGGCGCAGTGGTTAAGAATCCGCCTGCCAGTGCAGGGGACACCGGTTGGAGCCCTGGTCCGGGAAGATCCCACATGCTGCAGAGCAACTAAGCCCATGTGCCACAACTACTGAGCCTGAGCTCTAGAGCCCGTGAGCCACAACTCTTGAGCCCTTGTGCCACAACTACTGAAGCCCACGTGCCTAGAGCCCATGCTCCGCAACAAAAGAAGCCACCGCAATGAGAAGCCCGTGCACCGCAACGAAGAGTAGCCCCCACTCGCTGCAACTAGAGAAAGCCCATGCGCAGCAACAATGACCCAACGCAGCCAAATAAATAAATAAAAATAAAAAATCTATGGCCATTCTGCAGCCAGTGATATTTTTCATTTAGGAAATCCAGACCCAGTGGCAGAGCTCTGCCCTGCACAGGATGCCTGGAATTAGATTTGTTACAACAGAAGCAGCAGTGGTTCACCCCTGGGTACGCATTGATCAGCAAATGATAAAACAAAGGGCTCATTGCATAAGTGGACCATGTCCTAATCTGTGCGTTTCTTCATGTCCTAGATTCAGAACCCTCCTTGTTCTGCTCGCCCCACCCACAGGGGCTGCTCTATATCTCCAGTCCCAAGAACTAGGGGGAAACCAGCTGCCCCTGAGCGCCAGGACCACCAGCTGGATCTGTTCTCTCAGGAGCCACAGCAGAGATACTGGGTAAGACAATGAGCCCCAGACCTGGAACAGGAGAGACAGCAATGAAGCAGCAACTGGGGGAGCGGTGAGCTGAAGTTAGTGCCCAGGACACATGACAGACTTCGGGGAGCAGAGGGGAGAGGAGCTAGAACCACAGTGACAGCAGGGTGTCTGCAGGGTGAGTGAGGAGGGAGTGCGTTATTTGTGGGCCGGGATGCAGAAGATACCCTTCTTTTCACAGGAAACATGGTTCCAATACAGCAGAATGCCCGGCTTCCTCTCTTTTTGCTGCTGGGGCTCTTGGGAATGGTGATCTCACTCCATGCCCAACCTCCTAATTTAACCTGGGCTCAGTGGTTTGAGATTCAGCACATAAATATGGCCCACCCTCAATGCAATGCTGCAATGTGGGTGGTTAACCGTTACAGAATGGAGATGGGTTACCGTCACAGAATGGTATGCAAAAATCAAAATACTTTTCTCCACACAACGTTTGCTGAAGTAGCTCATGTTTGTACCACCGGAAATGTACCCTGCCCTTCATCAGGCAGGATGAATTGTCATATTAGCTCATTTCAAGTGCCTGTAACCCACTGCAACCTCACAAGAAATGCACGACATTATACGGACTGCCGTTATACACAGACACCGGCACAGAAGATCTTCATCATTGCGTGTAAGAACAGATCACCACAGGACGATGCCACGTACCCCGTGGTTCCAGTTCACTTGGATGCGATCATCTAAACTCTGGGCCAGCACTTTGGGCCGTGCTCATCTGCCAAGCGCCACAGTCCTGTCCCACCATCCACCCCAGATATCAGCATCAGTCCTCATCTCACCAGCCTCCAGGTCCCTTTAAGCTTTGCTCAGCTGAAGCTCCTTGTGCACGCACAATAAACTTTACAGAATTACCTACAAGGCTCCGTGTGTCTGTCTGTGCTCTTCTATCATGTAGTTACATTCTGGTCTAGAGGCTTTTCCCCTTCTTCTAATCTGAGATTTGTGGGAAATGAATAGATGTGAGGATAAGAGGCTCCTTGTGTCATGAAGTTGTGCAGACTTTTCCTTCTCTCTGCTTTAGGCCAGGAAGCTGAGGCTTCCTCTCATAGCTGCCTATTTCAATACCAGGAGGCAAAGAGCCCCCAGTAAGTAGAAACAAATGTATTTGATTCTGATTTAAGAACCATACATTTTATGATAAAAGAGAACGATACAGTGTAAAAACAAAAAGAAAGGGGGAAATGCCATAATTGTGATAAGACCAAAAGAAAAAAGCAAATTTTAGCCCCAGAGATTTGTTTTTAAATAAGTGTATCAAATCTTCAGATATTAATGATTATCCTAGAGGTGGATCCAGAGTTTGAGTCTAATGTGGAATGAGACAAATTGTTCAGGTAGTATATGGACAGATTCCAGTACTACCTGGAGAAGAGGTGAAACTCTTTCCTAGCGATTTCTGTGTCCTGGAGAAGGGAAGAGCTGGTCATCTGGTAGCAGAAGGTAAAGAAGGAGACATGGAATTGGGCTCTCTCCCAAGGAGAGAATCAGTGGCTTGTTCACATTCAGGTCAGGAAGGGGCACAGGCTCCAGGATTACAGAAATGTAGACAGACAGAAAAGGGAGCGGATAATGAAAGCCCCTACTCTGCCTCCATCACAAGGCTGCACTCAGGAATCAATGAGGAACAGGAAGGGAAAGCTCTTTGCAAACTGTGGTCAGATGCAGCATTCAAGTGACTGTTCGGGGGACATGTTAGGTCTTTTGCAGCACCTGACTCAGAATAGAACGCAGGTAGCATGTCATTAAATCTGTACCTCCGTCCTTGAGTCCGGGATTCCTGACCTCCTATTTTTCAGCTCCTCTTTCAGGCCCAGATATACAGCAATTTCCATTCCTCCCACCCTCCATATGGGCAGTCATTCTTGCTCTTGATAGTACTACATACGGCATCTGCACTTGAGCATCTTCTCTGGAGAAGCCACTGGAGGATTTGTTCCTCCAGGCGGGTCTGTTGACTCAAGCTATTGCATGGAGATACTAGGTTTGGACAATTCCAGGGCTCAACAGAATCCACTGACTTTAGGTTAATACAGAGTGGCATGAAATGAGCTTACCCTTCCAACAGGCTTGGAGTAACAGAAGGAGAGGGTGGGATACCGCAAGGCTGGAGTCACATTTGCCATGATGCAGTGAACCTTCCTTGTCTCAGCAGATCATATGTCACTTCCCAGCCGTGGACACAGCATCTCTAACACCGTATGGTAGAGGGATCAGCCAACTCAGCTGCCCCATCTCTCTCTGCCTTGTGTCGTCATCCCCTCTCCCATCATTCACTCATCATTCATTAATGCAGTAGTTAACCCATGTGCAGATGTGCTCTAGGCAGATTTCTAAGCTCGTGAGGATGCAATGTAAACAAAGAGACATTTCTGTCCTAGGGTGCCTATTCTACTGGGAAGAAAATGAACTTACAAAATTATTTTTCCAGGTGATAAGTGTCAGGAGGAAAACTGCACTGAGGAAAACAATGTACAGTCATCTCTCAGTATCTTCAGGGGATTGGTTCCAGGAGACTCTGCAGATATCAAAATCCACAGATGCTCAAGTCCCTTATATAAAAGGGGGTCATACCGTTGGCCCTCCACATCCGTGGCTTTCACATCCACACAGAGGGCCATCTGTAGTGGGTCTCAATGAGTCCATAGAAGTGAATCTGCAGTGTGGTTGGTAGGGGCCCAATGAAGGAATGAATTCTGAACAATATCAGAAGCAGCTGGTCATGCAGAAACTAAGGGGATAGTCTTCCTGACAGAGACAGAGACAGAGACAGAGAGACAGAGAGAGAGCATTCAAAGGGCCCAACATGAATGTAGATTAGTCATGTTAGAAAAATAAAAGTTAGTCTAGCAGGACAAGAGCATTTTAACCATGAGCATTAGTGATAGAGGTTATTGAGGCTCAGATGCTTCATACCTATGGAGATGAAAATAAAGAGTAAATTTCCTATGGGGTACAAATGGAGCATGTTAGATAATACTGTGACCTGAAGATCAGTCTGGCAGCTGTGCAGGGACTGCGGGGACAGTCAGGAACTCGTGGTATCCAGGCCAAATCCCAGAGGCATGGGATAAGGTAATAGCAATAGGGCAGAAGAAAAAGTGCAGGTTTAGGATTATGTTTCCAAGTTCGAATCATCAGGCTTTAGTGAAGGATTGGAAGCGGAGGGAGAGGGGAACAGAAGAGATTTCCTCATGTCAGTAAAATGCACCTTCATCCTCTCACTCCGCAGCACCATGCTGTTCCCCCTCCCTGAGGCCATGCTTCCCCACTCTCTTCCTGCTTTTCCTCTGTTCCTCATCTTCCCTGGTCCCTGTGCTGAAGATTGGGCTGGGGTCAGAGGGAGCTGGTGGCCCTGAAGCTTAGAAGTAGCTTCTCCCTCCCGGGAGGCAGGAGGATTCAAAGCAGAGCAAGGAGGATTCTGTGCTCTGTGACGACAAAGCCGTGGCTTGGCTCCCACCGCCCTCTGTGATAGACACTCAAGATCTGACTGCACTGAACCTGAGGCCAGCACTAGAGTGGCCACTATTAGAGAAGTTAATTGTTCACGTCAGCATGTTCCAAGGACACGTTCCTTGGAGTCCACTTCTCTTCCCTAAGCCTCCATTTCTAACTTTGTAAAATGCTCGTAATAGTACCAAATCTCAAGGAAGTCTTGGAAGAGTGAAAGCAGTTAGTGGTTGTGACACACTTTGTAAGGTACAGCATGAAGTGAAAGGGCCGTTCACATTGTTATTGTTTCTAGTTTATGTTTTAACATCAGGAGCAGATTCCTCTGTGTGGGTACGAAGCAGATTGTCTCAAGTGACCCTCAGATCAGGGAGAGAAGGCCCCAGGGTCAGGTCAGGAGATGTGAGAGGAGAGCAATCTGATCTAAACCTTCTGATTTGTTTTTGTCTGATATTGAGATTTTAGGCACTGTTTCCATTTGAATCACATAAGGGAGTGAGACTGTGACAACATGGACGGACCTAGAGGGGATCATGCTTGGTGAAATAAGTCAGACAGAGAAAGACAAATACTGTATGATTTCACTTATATGTGGAACCTACAAAACAAAACAAATGAACAAGCATAACAAAACAGAAACAGAGTCATTGGTACAGATAACAAACAGGTGTTTGCCAGAGGGGAGCAGGATAAGGGAATGAAAGAAATAGGTGAGGGAGATTAAGATGTAAAAACTTCCAGTTATAAAACAAATGAGTCACAGGTATACATTTACAGTGTGGGGGAATATAGTCAATAATTATGTCATATCTTTGGTAACAGATGATAAGCAGATGTCATGGTGTTCATTTTGAAATGTATAGAAATACTGAATCACTCTGCTATGTACCAGGAACTAACATAGTGTTGTAGGTCAATTATACTTCAAAAACAAACAAACAAACAAACAAAACAAACTCATAGAAAAAGAGATCAGATTTGTGGTTACCAGAGGTGGGGGATGAGAGGGAGGGGGAATTGGATAAAGAGAGTCAAACTTCCAGTTATAAGATAAATAAGCATTAGGGATGTGATATACAACATGATAAATGCAATTAACATTGCTGTATGTTATATATGAAAGTTGTTAAGAGAATAAATCCAAAGAGCTCTCATCACAAGGAAAAAAAATATTTTCCAATTCTTTAATTTTGTATCTATATGAGATGATGAAGGTTCACTAAATTTATGGTGCTAATTACTTCATTATGTTTGTAAGTCAAATCGTTATGCTGTACACCTTAAACTTATACAGTGCTGTATGTCAATTATATCTCAGTAAAACTGGAAGAAAAAAAAGAGAGTGAGGCAATGAGTAGGGAAGGGAGCACAGAAATTCTGTTCCCATCCCCAATTCAAATTACCTATGAAAAATAGCCTTTTTTTGAAACTAAAACTTTACTTGTGTTATTAAATTTGCTTCCTAAAATGCACATAGAAATGTGGCACTGTTAACTGTTATTCATGTCTCAAGTATGAGTTATAATAATAACATAAGAACAATGCCTAGGTAGCTCCCATCAGGAAACTTGCATAAGCCTCTTAGATAGCCTCACCAGAGGGCAGACAGCAGAAGCAAGAAGAACTACAATCCTGCAGTCTATGGAACAAAAACCACATTCACAAAAAAGATAGACAAGATGAAAAGGCAGGGGGCTATGTACCAGATGAAGGAACAAGATAAAACCCCAGAAAAACAACTAAATGAAGTGGAGATAGGCAACCTTCCAGAAAAACAATTCAGAATAACGATAGTGAAGATGATCCAGGACCTCGGGAAAAGAATGGAGGCAGGGCTTCCCTGCCGGCGCAGTGGTTAAGAATCTGCCTGCCAATGCAAGGGACACGGGTTCAAGCCCTGGTCTGGGAAGATCCCACATGCCACGGAGCAACTAAGCCCATGTGCCGCAAGAGCCCGCAAGCCACAACTACTGAGCCCACGCACCACAACTACTGAAGCTTGCGTGCCTAGAGCCTGTGCTCCGCAACAAGAGAAGCCACAACAATGAGGAGCCCACGCACCACAACGAAGAGTAGCCCCCGCTCACAACTAGAGAAAGCCCGCGCACAGCAAGGAAGACCCAACGCAGCCAAAAATAAGAACAAACAAATAAATAAACACATTTATTTTTTTTTAAAAATGGAGGCAAAGATCGAGAAGATACAAGAAATGTTTAACAAAGACCTAGAAGAATTAAAGAACAAACAAACAGAGATGAACAATACAATAACTGAAATGAAAACTACACGAGAAGGAATCAATAGCAGAATAACTGAGGCAGAAGAACGGATAAGTGACCTGGAAGACAGAATGGTGGAATTCACTGCTGCAGAACAGAACAAAGAAAAAAGAATGAAAAGAAATGAAGACAGCCTAAGAGACCTCTGGGACAACATTAAATGCAACAACATTTGCATTATAGGGGTCCCAGAAGGAGAAGACAGAGAGAAAGGACCCGAGAAAATATTTGAAGAGATTATAGTCTAAAATTTCCCTAACATGGGAAACGAAATAGCCACCCAAGTCCAGGAAGAGCAGCGAGTCCCATACAGGATAAACCCAAGGAGAAACACGCCGAGACACATAGTAATCAAACTTGTAAAAATTAAAGACTAAGAAAAATTATTGAAAGCAGCAAGGGAAAAACGACAAATAACATACAAGGGAACTCCCATAAGGTTAACAGTGGATTTCTCAGCAGAAACTCTACAAGCCAGGAGGGAGTGGCATGATATACTTAAAGTGATGAAAGGGAAGAACCTACAACCAAGATTACTCTACCCAGCAAGGATCTCATTCAGATTCGATGGAGAAATCAAAAGCTTTACAAACAAGCAAAAGCTAAGAGAATTCAGCACCACCAAACCACCACCAAATGCTAAAGGAACTTCTCTAAGTGGGAAGCACAAGAGAAGAAAAGGACCTACAAAAACAAACCCAAAACAATGAAGAAAACAGTCATAGGAACATACATATCGATAATTACCTTAAACGTGAATGGATTAAATGCTCCAACCAAAAGACACAGGCTTGCTGAATGGATACAAAAACAAGACCCATATATATGCTGTCTACAAGAGACCCACTTCAGACCTAGGGACACATTCAGACTGAAAGTGAGGGGATGGAAAAAGATATTCCATGCAAATGGAAATCATAAGAAAGCTGGAGTAGCAATACTCATATCAGATAAAATAAACTTTAAAATAAAGAATGTTACAAGAGACAAGGAAGGACACTACATAATGATCAAGGGATCAATCCAAGAAGGAGATATAGCAATTATAAATATATATGCACCCAACATAGGAGCACCTCAATACATAAGGCAACTGCTAACAGCTATAAAAGAGGAAATCGACAGTAACACAATAATAGTGGGGGACTTTAACACCTCACTTACACCAATGGACAGACCATCCAAAATGAAAATAAATAAGGAAAAACAAGCTTTAAATGACACAATAGACCAGATAGATTTAATTGATATTTATAGGACATTTCATCCAAAAACAGCAAATTACACTTTCTTCCCAAGTGCGCACGGAACATTCTCCAGGATAGATCACACCTTGGGTCACAAATCAATCCTCAGTAAATTTAAGAAAATTGAAATCATGTCAAGCATCTTTTCCGATAACAACACTATGAGATTAGAAATGAATTACAGGGAAAAAAACATAAAAAAAACACAGACACATGGAGGCTAAACAATATGTTACTAAATAACCAAGAGGTCACTGAAGAAATCAAAGAGGAAATCAAAAAATACCTAGAGACAAATGAATGAAAACATGACGATCCAAAACCTATGGGATACAGCAAAAGCAGTTCTAAGAGGGAAGTTTATAGCTATACAAGCCTACCTCAAGAAACAAGAAAAATCTCAAATAAACAATCTAACCTTACACCTAAAGGAACTAGAGAGAGAAGAACAAACAAAACCCAAAGTTAGCAGAAGGAAGGAAATCATAAAGATCAGAGAAGAAATAAATGAAATAGAAATAAAGAAAACAATAGCAAAGATCAATAAAACTAAAAGCTGGTTCTTTGAGAAGATAAACAAAATTGATAAACCATTAGCCAGACTCATCAAGAAAAAGACGGAGAGGACTCAAATCAATAAAATTAGAAATGAAAAAGGAGAAGTTACAACAGACACCGCAGAAATACAAACCATCCTAAGAGACTACTACAAGCAACTCTCTGCCAATAAAATGGATAACTTGGAAGAAATGGACAAACTCTTAGAAAGGTATAACCTTCCAAGACTGAACCAGGAAGAAATAGAAAATATGAACAGACCAATCACAAGTAATGAAATTGAAACTGTGATTTAAAATCTTCCAACAAACAAAAGTCCAGGACCAGATGGCTTCACAGGTGAATTCTATCAGATGGCTTCACAGGTGAATTCTTCTCAAACATTTAGAGAAGATCTAACACCCATCCTTCTGAAACTCTTCCAAAAAATTGCGGAGGAAGGAACACTCCCAAACTCATTCTATGAGGCCACCATCACCCTGATACCAAAACCAGACAAAGATATTACAAAAAAAGAAAATTACAGACCAATATCACTGATGAATATAGATGCAAAAATCCTCAACAAAATACTAGCAAACAGAATCCAACAACACATTAAAAGGATCATACACCAAGATCAAGTGGGATTTATCCCAGGGATGCAAGGATTCTTCAATATACGCAAATCAATCAATGTGATACACCATGTTAACAAATTGAAGAATAAAAACCATATGATCATCTCAATAGACGCAGAAAAACTTTTGACAAAATTCAACACCCTTTTATGATAAAAACTCCCCAGAAAGTGGGCATAGAGGGAACCTACCTCAACATAATAAAGGCCATATATGACAAACCCACAGCAAACATCATTCTCAATGGTGAAAGACTGAAAACATTTCCTTAAGATCAGGAACAAGACAAGGTTGTCCACTCTCGCCACTATTATTCAACATAGTTTTGGAAGTCCTAGCCACTGCAATCAGAGAAGAAAAAGAAATAAAAGGAATACAAATTGGAAAAGAAGAAGTAAAACTGCCACTGTTTGCAGATGACATGATACTATACATAGAGAATCCTAAAGATGCCACCAGAAAACTGCGAGAGCTAATCAATGAATTTGGTAAAGTTGCAGGATACAAAATTAATGCACAGAAATCTCTTGCATTCCTACACACTAATGATGAAAAATCTGAAAGAGAAATTAAGGAAACACTCCCATTTACCATTGCAACAAAAAGAATAAAATACCTAGGAATAAACCTACCTAGGGAGACAAAAGACCTGTATGCAGAAAACTATAAGACACTGATGAAAGAAATTAAAGATGATACCAACAGATGGAGAGATATACCATATTCTTGGATTGGAAGAATCAACATTGTGAAAATGACTATACTACCCAAAGCAATCTACAGATTCAATGCAATCCCTATCAAATTACCAATGGCATTTTTTACGGAACTAGAACAAAAAATCTTAAAATTTGTATGGAGACACAAAAGACCCCGAATAGCCAAAGCAGTCTTGAGGGAGAAAAACGGAGCTGGAGGAATCAGACTCCGTGACTTCAGACTATACTATAAAGCTACAGTAATCAAGACAATATGGTACTGGCACAAAAACAGAAACATAGATCAATGGAACAGGATAGAAAGCCCAGAGATAAACCCACACACCTATGGTCAACTAATCTATGACAAAGGAGGCAAGGATATACAATGGAGAAAAGACAGTCTCTTCAATAAGTGGTGCTGGGAAAACTGGACAGCTACATGTAAAAGAATGAAATTAGAACACTCCCTAACATCATACACAAAAATAAACTCAAAATGGATTCGAGACCTAAATGTAAGACCGGACACTATAAAACTCTTAGAGGAAAACATAGGAAGAACACTCTTTGACATAAATCACAGCAAGATCTTTTTTGATCCACCTCCTAGAGTAATGGAAATAAAAACAAAAATAAACAAATGGGACCTAATGAAACTTCAAAGCTTTTGCACAGCAAAGGAAACCATAAACAAAATGAAAAGACAACCCTCAGAATGGGAGAAAATATTTGCAAACGAATCAATGGACAACAGATTAATCTCCAAAATATATAAACAGCTCATGCAGCTCAATATTAAAAAAAACAAACAACCCAATCCTAAAATGGGCAGAAGACCTAAATAGACATTTCTCCAAAGAAGACATAAAGATGGCCAAGAAGCACATGAAAAGCTGCTCCACATCACTAATTATTAGGGAAATGTAAATCAAAACTACAATGAGGTATCACCTCACACCAGTAAGAATGGGCATCATCAGAAAATCTACAAACAACAAATGCTGGAGAGGGTGTGGTGAAAAGGGAACCCTCTTGCACTGTTGATGGGAATGTAAATTGATATAGCCACTATGGAGGACAGTATGGAGGTTCCTTAAAAAACTAAAAATAGAATTACCATATGATCCAGCAATCCCTGGGCATTGGGTATATACAATCTGGGTATATACTGGGCATATACCCAGAGGAAACCATATTCCCAAAAGACACATGCACCCCAATGTTCATTGCAGCACTAT
The DNA here is from genome assembly GCF_009873245.2 of Balaenoptera musculus. Taxonomy (NCBI): domain Eukaryota; kingdom Metazoa; phylum Chordata; class Mammalia; order Artiodactyla; family Balaenopteridae; genus Balaenoptera; species Balaenoptera musculus. The sequence goes on from NC_045786.1 coordinate 99,988,158, forward strand.
TTACAATAGCCAGGTCATGGAAGCAGCCTAAATGCCCATCGACAGACGAATGGATGAAGAAGATGTGGTACATATATACAATGGAAGATTACTCAGCCATAAAAAGGAACGAAATTGGGTCATTTGTTGAGACATGGATGGATCTAGAGACTGTCATACAGAGTGAAGTAAGTCAGAAAGAGAAAAACAAACATTGTATATTAACGCATATATGTGGAACCTAGCAAAATGGTACAGATGAACCGGCTTGCAGGGCAGAAATAGAGACACAGATGTAGAGAGCAAACGTATGGACACCAAGGGGGGGAAAGCAGCGGTGGGGTGGGGGTGGGATGAACTGGGTGATTGGGATTGACGTGTATACACTGATGTGTATAAAATTGATGACTAATAAGAACCTGCTGTATAAAAAAATAAATTTAATTTAATTTAAAAATTAAAAAAAAAAAGAACAATGCCTACTTCAAAATTCTCAGTATTTCAAAGGTACGTTGGATTCAGAATTGGTGACATGAGAGACATTAGTGAATGGGAGTAGCAGGGTGATTACAGTGGCTAACAGGAACACCAAGTAGATCAAATCGTTCACACATACCCACTGAGTTAGAAAATACGACCCATGGTGCACCATCTGGACATTACCAAATCTGGCAAAAGACATCAGGACCCACCTATATTAGGTCAGTGCACTTCTGAACTTACCAGAAATTCAGTCTCGCCTGTGAGGTGAAATTTGTCTGGAGGGGAGTCGAGAACCTAGGACACAGCTAATAATGAGAAACAACAAATTCTTCATTTGCTTTCTAACAAAATGCGAGAGCCATGTGCCACAATCCTTTCATCATGAGCAGTTATCTAAAAAACAAAGAGATTCAAAACCAAGTGGAGGATTAAATTAATTCATTTATTCATCTATTTTAATATCCTCTACAGTTTCCCGTGGATTTTGACCAGCTTGTGACCCACTGGGTCCTCCACAGCTCTGATTATTTCAGGAGCTCCTCCGGCCACAACGGTGTGCCGAAACCCCTTCCCTCCACAAGTACTTGGCCTTGCTGATGATGTCCTAACAATCTGCAAGAACAGTTAAACTGCCCTGAGAAATAACGGGCTGTTATGGCTTAATGTGCAGCTTATCAGAACTCAGATGATGAAAAGAGAACCAAAGTTTCTCTCTCTTTCTCCATTTCCATCTCTCCTAGACCTTGGTGCTCATTTCAGGCAAATTTCTCTCACATTTTTGTAAGGTGACTGCAACAACGCCAAACCATATACCCTCTCAGGAAGAAGTCCAGCAGAGGAGGGCCCTGTCTTCATACGCCAACATTCCCATCAAACATATCTGATTGTGTTTAGGGTTGATCTCAGAATCAACCACTGTGACCTGAGAAATGAGAGATGCATGCACTGATCAGGTCAAGTATGGTTCGAGGAACCTGGTGGTCCCACAAACCCTTTCACAGTATCTATTAGGTTCTTACCTTTCAAACCACATATCTATGTGAGGCCAGGTTCTCTTTACATAGTTTAGCAAAACAACATAGTACAATGGATGAATGCAAAAGCAGATGTGAGAATCCAGCTGTCAATATAGAGTCAGCCATTAAAGAAAATGTGAAACAACGGCATTCTTCTTGTTACTATTTTTTGTTTTAGAAAATAAGTTTTTTTAAAAAATATTATATCAACATTTAATGATTCCATATTGTTATTAAATGATTTTTGAATTAATTACTAAGCATTCTAAAATTTCTTGGTTCAAATTTCTAATAAGGTAAATATAAATAGGTATAATCAACATAAACAAAAGCTCTTTGCTGTTCTCAGTAACTTTTAGAGTGTAAAGTGATACTGAGAGCAAAAACTTTTAGTCTTGCTGCTACGGAATATTGGGCAGAGGTCGGGGTGTGTGGTCGAGGTGAGGTTGTCCCATACTGAAACCTGGGTTCATACCCACCCTGCTGCTCTCCTTTGACATTCTGTGAGGCCAGAAATCCAACCATGGTTTTTCTGGTATCAAGCTATTATTCTAGGCAGTGGATATTGGTCATAGCCAACCAACATATACAACATCGTATTTGGTCACTCATCATGACCTCCGCAGAGTCTCAGAATGGGGGTTGTTTTACTGAGAGGTCAAATGAGGTTGAATTCAGTGGGCACTTTCCATGGTCTTTATTAAGACGCCTTAGAAGAAACTAAGGCACTGTGGTGATCACCGATACCTCATCTTTGTGTTCCACTCGGTCACAAAGTGAATCTTGCCTATGCCCTTGTTCATTTAGAAAACTGCAGAGTTTGGGAGCTCAGGAGTCAGCACTTCCAAATCTTTCTTCAGGTGTTTCTGTTGTAACCTGTCCCCAGCCTGGCATTTGGGACTCACTTTAACTGATCCTGACTTCAGAAGCCTATGATGGAAATTGATAGTGTCTCGATATTGGGGCTATTCCAAGGTGAGAGGAAGTGGAAGTACCATTTGCCTTGGGAGCCCAAGACAACTCCAGCTACAAATACTTCTAATCATGCACCTATATCCTAGGAAAACCCTGTGTTAACTTGACCCAATCATCACCTGAGTGCACACAACTGACCTACCTGTCATTGTGACATTTTCCCGTTGAATGAAGGGAGAAATGATCAAAGGTTTTGGCTGAGACCCATTACATGGAATAAAAGGCCTCAGTACATTGCTACATCCCTTGTGCCTAGAACAGTACCTGGTACCAATCAGATGTTAAGTAAAGTTTTTGAATGAATGAAGACACATAGATCGTATCAATTTTTCATTTTTGCATAATAAATTAATGAAAACTTAGCAGCTTAAAAACAACATATAATTATTATCTCACAGTTTTTGTGGATCAGGAATCCAGGCACAGTTTTTCTGGGTCCTCCACTCAGGGTCTCACAAGGCTGCAATCAAAGCGTTGGCCAGGCCGCATTCTCATCTAAAGGGTTGATTAACGGAGAATCTATTCCCAAATTCATTCAGATTATTGGAAGAATTTATTTCCTTGCAGCCATCAGGGTCCTTGGACCACATTTTGACAACTGCTTTACTAGAGTGCAAGTATTATACTATATGTTATTGCAAATATCCAAAAAGAAACACACGTTTACCTATATTAAGGAGGAATAGCAGAGGCTAATGAAACAACTGAACAGAAAGTACCTATGCCATGGTAAAACCATTTAACTCAGGTACTCAAAAGTATCACATAACAATTATACATATAATATATATATATATATATATATATATATAATATGTGATCAATTAAAATGGCAAAAAATAATTTTATTACTTGTGTATATAAACATAGCTTCTGCATGAAGGGAAAATAACAAGGGTCCTTGGGGGTATGAAAGGTGAGAGAACCATTAGAATGGAGACTCACATTCTATACATACATTTTATTAAGGAAACATTATTACCTAGGAAATAAAACCCTGACATACCTGATGAAGCAGGTATTTCAGCCTGGATGATATGCCCATCTTAGACAAGAGACTCAGAGGCCACCTGAATGGATGAAACTTACCTTAAACCTACTATGCATCCTGCCTCCTTCTAAGAAGCAGCCCACAATGAAGGATAACATCACGCTTTGAAGGAGTCGCTTGTGGCTCTGCTTCTACCTGCTATTACGTCACTCTTTGGACCTCAGTATAACCTCTAAAATGGGAATAATAATACCTGCCTTATGGGCTATTGTGAGGGTCAGTTTAAATAAAGAAATTGTTTTACAAATGAGAACTTTGAATTTGCTCTAGAATATGTTCAGTGTGAATATAAAAATAAGTTAGTTATCTCTCTTGGCATCTTAGTTTGTCCTCCATATATAAACATGGTTATTATTTTAACCCTCTCCAGTATTAAAAGACCAAAGTTTGATCCAATTGATCATGACTCCTCAGATTCCCGTTACAAGAAAAAATAACTGAGTTGTGCTGAAAATGTTCACTTTCCCTAGGCTTCATTAGATCCAGTGACACCATGTGCATCTGGAAGGCTTTTCTGTTGTCAGACCACAGCATTCCCCACCCTCCACCCATGCAGGAGCTTCAGCAAAGGCCCTAGGAAGCCCATGACAAGTACATGGGGTGACTTGCCAATAGCACATGCACTGAAGTAAACACATGGTGCTTAATGTTGCTGCTTTGTTCCACTATAATCATTCCAACTTGTTTATACTAGTAAAAGTTTGGAAACAAACAGAATATCCTGAATATGGGACTGGATAAAAAACAATGGTATATCCTTACAGAAGAATACTATACAGCCACTAAATAGTATAAGGTACACTCTTGCTGCGGGCATGGAATATGTCCAAAATATATTGTCGCTGGAAAAGAGGTAATGGTGTAGAACACTGAATATAAAATGTTACTATTTGTGGGAGGGAAAAAAGAGGAGAGAAACACTCGCATCTATACTCATGTCAACAAACTTATAAATGTGTTTAACATGTGTAGATTATATAAAGACTGTAAAAGTATACCAAAAAAAAAAAACTGAAAAATTATTGCATCTGGAAAATAAAATTTGGGCCTATTAGACAAGGACCAGAGGAAGACATCCTTTTTACTAGATTTGCTCTCAACGGTTGAATTTACGTCTGCCATTTGCAGGTACAACGCATCTGTATTTTGAACGGAAAAAGTCAAATAGGCTACCTCACTGTAGCCCTTTCTCAGTCGAGTAAGGAAAGGTCCCTGGTCATAGAAAGTTCAAACAATGAAGTGATGAAATAAAACGTAAATTGCCTTGGTGATGCAGCATAGAGCTGACCTCGAAACTCCCACCTCTCCCCTCGAGGCGGAGAAGCAGAGCGCCGCAGATATCCCTCCTTCCTCGCCCGGCCCTCCTTCCGCACATCACCACCTTCGTGATGGAGAGTTCGTGGTACACAGTAGGCGCTCATTATCTGAAGCCTACTTACTTATTATCCTGCGGTTTTCCTCAGTGATTGAAGGAGGCTTTTGAAAGTTCGAAGCCATCTCTAAGAACCAGGAGGTAAAAGTTCTGGTCCCTCTCGGCCCGCGGGGTCCCGGCGGCGCAGCGCCCCCTGCCGGCCAACGTGGCGGCCGTGGGAACCCGCCTGCTAGAGCAAAGGCGAGGGGAGAGGTGGGGTCGCCCCTACTCCGCGGCCCCTCCTCTCCTGGCAGCGCCTTGTCCTCGGGCTGTGCTTGCAAGTCTGGGGTTTGTTTCTATGAAGGAAGCGGAGACCCTCGGGGTAGAGCCTCCAGACCCCTCTCAGAAGCCTGTGATCTGCCCCCGCGGTGGCAGAGGCTTTGGGGGTGAAGAGACTCGAAGGAAAACGCTGTGGACCCGGTCACTCGGGGCTCAGGGTCAGCACCATCGGAGTTCTATTAGAGCGGCCGTGCGCAGATCGGTCAGTGAGCCTGGAGAGCATCATCCCATGGTGGGAGCATGGCTTTCCCGAGCAGATGCCCACCGTCCCATCACCACAGTCGCGCGCACGCAAGAACTTGCTGACTCTCCGGGCCCGGTTTCCTTCAATCCTGCCCAAGAAGAGGGCGAGGAGGGAAGAGGGGAGAACTAGCCAAGAAAACCGGCAAGGCTGGAGCAAGGCGCGAGCCCAGCACGGAATTTCGCAGCAGCACCTGCCCTCTGCTGGCGGAAAGGCGCATTTACAGATGGCTCCGCGTTGCGGTCAAAGGCCCTCAGCCATCGGAGAGGCTGTGAGAGAGGCAGCCGGCTGGGTTCAGCGAGGGGTGCGGATTCCGGACCGGAAGCGTTAGAAGGAAAGACTGAGGTTCACCAAACAAAAGAGGATTGGATCACCAGCACTTGTCCTACTAGGAAAGGAGGTGTCTACACCAGACCCCTATTAGGCCTCGTGGGTGATCAGTGTGGAGCTTCAGTTGCAAAAGCAGCTGGTAAGGGCTGGCATGGAGCCTAAATCAGTCAGGGACCTTGACATCTCAGGAATATTGTGTCATGGCAATTGATTTGAGGAGGCTTATTCAGCAAACATTTCTTGAGTACCTATGTGTGAGACACCGTTAGAGGTATGTGGGACTCTTCAGAGAATACAGCAGACAAAAAGGAGACAATAAAAATAATAAATATGTAAGTTATATAGACAGGGTGATGAGCTCTATGGGGGAAATAGAGCAGGAAGGAGAATGGAGGGGTGGGGAAACTACGGGTAGCATTTCATTTATTTTTATTTGCCAGGGCAGCTTGTGGGATTTTAGTTCCCCTACCAGGGATTGAACCCAGCCGCCCTCGGCAGCCAGAGTGCAGAGTCCTAACCACTGGACCACCAGGGAATTCTCTACCTGCAGCATTTTAAATTAGGGGTCATGAAAGAGCCAGGAGACAGTGGTGTCCCACACCCAACATGCAGATTGACACAACTATCTGTCTTGAGGGCATTGGGACTGATCTCACAATGCTTTTCACCCTTGTTTGTGTCACAAGAAGCCCCATTGCCAGGTCAGCCTCATCAAGGAGGAGGGAGTCATCAACCATGCCTGATGCTGCTGAGCCTGGAGAATCAACCCGATTGCGGTGGGGGGGTCTTACTTCAAATGCAAGGAGTGCCCCCTAACCCTTACTAATGATGCTGAGGAGTTAATTGAGGAAATTTACAAAGTTCTTGGCCTAGAAGAAGACTGTCTTGTCCAGGAGTGAGTAGGAAGAGGATACGCATCTGAGTCATGTTCTCTGTCCTAGAAGAGGGAATGGAGAGATAGAGAGTAGGGCATCTCTGTCTCACTTCCCCTAGTTACCAGTCCCTCCTCCTCCAGACTCCAGGCCCTCAGGACTCTCCCTTTCTCCTCTTCCTCACTCGTCTAAGTACTCATTTGAGAAGCTCACTTTGTCATACTTTCCTTCCTCTTCTGTATCGAGTTCCAGCTCCTCCCTCCTTACTTCTCTCTGTCCCACTACCTTGACTCTGCACGTTCTCCTGGAGATCTCTGCAGGTTGTACATAGACCCACCTTGTTTTTTAAATAGCCATGTAGTACTTATGGAATCCTTGTTTCAAGGAGCCATGTGTTTCTTTCCCAGTTCTATCTCTACTTTTCTGTGTCAGCTAGATAAATCACTCCACCATTCTGGTCCTCAGATGTTAAATGAAGGACTTGGAACAAATGTCCAAGTTCCTTCCAACTCAGACTCTTGTAATTCTCTGAATTCCTGATAAAGGAGTAGGGGTGTGTGTGTGTGTGTGTGTGTGTGTTTGTGTGTGTGTGTGTGTGTGTGTGTGTGTAGTGGAATGTCTACAGAAAATGCGATCCTCATTTCTGAATTTTTCTACTATGTAAATCTTATTTTTTTTTAAAGATTATACCTAAATCCAGAAGAAATAGCTCGATTACCTGAAATAAAATATATGTATGTATATGTGATGGTTAATTTTGTGTCATCTTGACTGGGCCATGGGGTGCCCAGATGTTCAGTCAAACACTATCTTGGGTATTTCTGTGAGGGTGGTTTTAGATGACATTAATATTGAAATTGATAGACTGAGTGAAACAGATTGTCTCCCTAATGTGGGTGGGCCTCATCCGGTCAGTTGAAGGCCTGAATAGAACAAAAAGGCTGACCCTTCCCCCAAATAAGACAGAATTCTCCTGCCTGATGGCCTTCAAACTGGGACATCGGCTTTTTCCTGCCTTTTGACTCAAACTGAAACATCAGCTCTTCATGGGTCTACAGCCTGCCTGCCTGCGTTTGGATTAGAACTACACCAACAGCTCTCCTGGGTCTCTAGCTTGCTGACTCACCCTGGAGATCTTAGAACTTGCCAGCCTCCATAATTGCATGAACCAATTCCTTACTACAAATCTCTTTATGTATATTTAATAACATTGGTTCTGTTTCTCTGGAGAAACCTGACTAATGGAGCATGTATATTTATTATTGTTATTGTTGCTTTACTCTTATCGAGAAAAACATTTAACTATTATATTGCAGGCAGCATGCAAATCCCTACCCCTCAGAACTGTTGTTTAATTGAGCAAGATAAAAGATCATCACAGAAGACTACAGGGTGATCTTAGGCCTCTGAGGCTGTCTAGATGTGAAGACTGGCTAACTGGCTAATGCACTTGGGGAAACCTGTCAGTCAGCAAACATTCATGGAGTAGTTCTGTTCTTGGCACTCTCCAGTGAGGCTCACCAACCTCTGGTCTAATAGGAAAACAGAAGGCCTAAAACTTATTAAACCTAAGAGAAAGCTTTGATGGGTGCTATACAGCCTAAAATATCTCAGCATCATTCACGATATTTATACCTTATGGAGTGTTGAAAATAAATGCAAAAAGGGTTGAAAATAACAAGAAAGCCACCACCTCTTTGATGCACCTATTTCATACAAGGCAATTGGGATTAAGCCTCACAATAATGCTGTCCAGTTGGTAACACTCCCTACACTTTCTAGTGTTTTCGCCTGTGCTCAACATCCAGCATGACCCACCATCAGACTTAGGATGTCTGTGTATCCAGAAAGAATTTTACTGTTTCCCTGGTAGAAAAGGGAAGGCAGACTCCTTGAGTGAGGTCACATGGTTGGTGAATAGCAGAGCTGTGAGTCAAACTCTGATCTTTTTTTTTTAAACCCATGCACTTTAACAGACAAACAAGCTTGTTCCTCTCACGTGAGACTGAGGTGAAGTAGGAGATAACGTTCCACACAGGAAAATATCCTGGCTTTGGAGAAAGAACATACCTTAACAATTAAGAGGCCCAAAATTAGCCTGAATGGCATCAAAAGGAAAGCCTTAACTACTAAAAATTATCAGCAGTAATGACGATTGTTGAGAAACAAGTGGAATAGCTCAAACTGAGAAACAAGACAATTAGGGCATAGACCCAGGTAAGCCTGACTGTTCATCTCAGGATTTCCCAGACATCAGATATCCTGCACCATAGCTCCATTCCATCTGTATTATTAATATTTCCTTTTTATCAGCTCAGTTTTTCACACAGTTTTGTTCTAAGCAATAATATATATGAAACCACAGATTTGACACACTGATTATTCATCACGTTAAAATAAACCCATAACAATTAATACCTTAAATATTTCTCTGTGTACTCCTTAACATCAGTCAGCTCACTTCTCAGCAGTTATACACGTTTCATACTTTCATAAACAGCTGTATCTCGAGTTTTAAGTTGAAAAATTCTACCTGGAAAAATGCTTTCACAGAAGAATAAAAAACCCAAGGACACTAGAAAAAATGAAGCCCCAAATCAAAGATTTGGTCATATTTACTCAACTCTGTTCAAAAGAGAGGCTAAACCAAGCAGTGTTAAACAAGCAGTGTTTATAATTATAAAATGCTATTACCACTGCATTAGGAAAGCCGTGTGCAGAAAGGTATTGACAGTTGGCATCTCCCTTTCAGCAGGTTAAGGGCACACATCGCAAGAGTACCCTGGGGCTGAAGCAATTGCAAGCGCTAGACATCAGATGACTTTGAGAAACCCTGTGGCCAATGTCCTCAACAGTTGTTTTTACTACAATGCAGAAGACTGTTTCCCAAGACTACATCTTACGATGTCCCTGGATTACAAATAATGGCATAATGACATTGGCTGATAATTCAGTGGCTGCTGATGTGGTGATTAAACTAATGAAATAACAGAACAAGCTCACATTTAGCAGCGTTTTGATACTAAAGACAATATCATGCTGAGAATCCAGTATACTTTCAGTATGGGTTTGTATTAATTTCTTTTCAAATAAACAGATCCTCAGCCCAAGGTCTTTCCTGTCAACTAGGTCATTTGGATTTAATTCGAAGGCAATGGAGGGCAATTAAAAATGTGCAGAAGCAATCTATAGAAAAAACTATCAGAAAATGTGTTTGGGGATGTTCTCTGAATACAATCTAAAGGAGACTGGTCAAGGATAGGGTAGAGTATCATCTAGACTTCTCTCAGGACACTTAACAAGTCTGATGGCTCATCAACACAAATGTCTACAGGAGCCAGATAGGTATCATCATTGAGTGAACAGACAGGATGGGAGTCAGGAGGGAGGAGTGGAATCAGGGAAGAGTTCTTGAGCTTTTTAGAAGTGGCAGTTGCTACTCTGCTCTAGTTGATGGTTACATGGCCACATTTTGGCAGGCTATTTTAAGGCAAACCAGGGATCCATATTTTCTATGTGAAAATCCCTGTTTGGAAAGGTTATCATCAACTCCAAAAATTATTTTTAAATTATTTTAAATTGTTAACAACAACAACAAAACCCACTGACTAGGCCAATCAGATCAGCTCTTGAGCCAGGTAGACTATGACTGGAGTATATGGGTTTTGCCTCATGTTATAAACACTTGAGTACAGCCTTGCTGCCCACTGAGACACTAAAGCATCACAGAAGGGGTACAATATACCTAATTCACTTTTATACCCTCATCACCTATAAAAACGCTTCACACACAATATATATGAAAAAAAACCGTGCTTAATAGTCAAAGGAATTAAGGAATTCCACAAAACAATATGACAAAATAGTGCTATTAGCTTGGCCTTCAGTCCTGTCTAGGTCAACATTTGTGTCCATATTTATATAAGGACAACAGTGGTAACAGGATCACATTTTCAGATGAGAATATAGAAAGGTAGTAAAAATTACGTGGATTAATTTTGTTGAAGGATTATAGTATGCCAGTTCAAGAGTCTAATTCCAATTTTTCTCACCTAGAAGCTGGACCAGTGATTTAACCTCTATCTCTTAGGACTCAGTCCTTCTCCACCTTTGTGCATTGTTCCACACCAATTCCTTCACCTAGAATGCCCAGCCTTTCCCTAATGCTGAGCAAACCCCTGCTTATCCTCACAGCCCTGCTCTGATGGAGTCTACTCCTGGAAGCCTTCCTGGACCCATCAGGGGAAGTAACTTCCTCCACCCCTTGAACTCCCACTAAGGCATGTTTATATAAGTGATATTACTTCTATCACAAAATCAGTTTCTCTACTTTCCACAGGCCACTTGGGGATCTAGACTACACTTCATGTATCTTGATATACCTTGTGGGTAACACAGTTTCAGGAATAGAGTACACTGTCCATAAATGGGTGGTTTACAAAAAAAGATAAAATTCCCAATTTACATAGTGAAATACAAGCACTAAGAATGTACATGACAGTTGTGTAGAAAACAGCACATATGTGAATAAATCCAAGATTCTAGAAACCTAGACTGGAGTCCTTTATACAACACCAGATGTTCATTCTTTTACAGATTTTACAGAAAGACTTTTGTGTTTTTTCAGGTTGTTAGTTGACATAGAGTAGAAGCAATGATCAGGTCCAGACTGAAAATTAGAGAAAGTAAATCCAATGCAAGTGAAACAGAGGAAGAAAACTCAAGAAGTACTTAAACTGTTCTAACACTTTGCAAAACTGAACAGCAAAAAAATCAAAGACTCAGTTTGCAGCATCAGGAGGTGATGAGATGCAGAATGTTTGTGTGAAGAGAAAACAAGGGGCATTACTAAAAACAAAAAGGAACCTGGGTTTCTCCTTTGCAAACAGCCTTCCCTGGCTCTATTTGTTCCAACTATTAGGACTCTTTTTTTGTTGGCCGTGCCGTGGGGCTTGCAGGATCTTAGTTCCCCAACCAGGGATTGAATCCGGGGCTTCAGCAGTGAAAACACGGAGTCCTAACCACTGGACCACCAGGGAATTCCGGGCCTCTTTTTATATAACATGGCTCTTTAGTGGGCTGGAGTAGGATTCAAGAGTTGAAGGGGGTTGGGGGAAGACTGAACTGGCCTGTAGAATCTTAGGAGATTTTATTGATATCTGATGCCATAGTACTTTCAGAGCTTGGATAAAGGCACCCTACTGAGTTCCAAATGGAAATTTGGGGGCTTCCCTGGTGGCGCAATGGTTAAGAATCCGCCTGCCAATGCAGGGCACGCGGGTTCGAGCCCGGGTCCAGGCAGATCCCACATGCCGCGGAGCAACTAACTACTGAGCCTGCACTCTAGAGCCTGTGAGCCACAACCACTGAGCCCACGTGCCACAACTACTGAAGCCCGCGTGCCTAGAGCCCGTGCTCCACAACAAGAGAAGCCACCGCAATGAGAAGCCCGCGCACCGCAACGAAGAGTAGCCCCCGCTCACTGCAACTAGAGAAAGCCAGCGCACAGCAACGAAGACACAACGCAGCCATAAATAAATAAATAAATGTCCCTTTTTAAAAAATAAAAATGTAAATTTGGAGCAAGGTTTGTACAAGAAAAAGAAGATAGCACCTCCCATAACACATTCCACTCCTCTCCTGGTTTTAGCCCTTAAAACAAGACTTGGCACATATAATGCAGTCAGTAAAGGATTCCACTAATTCAGAAATGAAAAATAATTTCCATATCATAAATAAATATATTTTCTCATTATATACCTTTCTCTCCTCTCTCTTTTCTCTCTCTTTTTCCACCCCTTTCTTCTCACATTTCTTCTTCATTTTCTAGACAACCTCCTGGGCTGAGTAGCTAGGTTGCCCATGTTGGTTCTCAAAAACACTGACAGATCCTTCCAGAATTCTCTCTTGAATTAGTTCCTGCTGCAGGGCAGTATATTAGAAATGGTATTTCTAGAAGGCATGGAGAAGTTAATGAGGAACCCAAGTTTCCTTGGGATTCCTCTCTGGAGACTGGAATAGAAACTGCTAAATAAGTAAGTTGTTGAACAGTGGAGGCCCCTGGCCCAGATGACTACATTTGGGATAATTTTAAGGTTTCCTTCAGAGAGTCATGAACTGAGAGCAGGAAGACTTCTACATCCTCTCACTGCCATGGCCACTCTGGTGCCCCTGTCGAAGTCCCAGGTCCTTAGGAGAGATACAGGAGATTCCCAGTGGGTGTCCAATCCTTTGTACCTCTAGAGAAGCTCCTATATGAGCAAGACTCATGTTCTGAGGATGTCAGGGATCCATTCATGCCATCCCATGCAGAGGGGAGCACTGCTCTGTGACACTATGTGGACTGGAGTTCCCCTACTCCCCTGTCCTATATCTGTAGGGAGCCCTGGCAGGGTCCACCCAACCAGTTTTTTAAAAATGTATGAGCCCTCTGGAACCAGGTTGCTCTCTTCAACATAGGTTTTTGCCAAAGGAGATACCCTAAACATATGGTGCACCCCAGCTCCTGCTTCAGAGGCAGCCCGGAATAAATGGGAACACTTGGCTTTTGAGGGAGACATTCCTGGTTCTGCGCTATTGTCTGTTAACTGTGTGGGCCTCTGTTTGATCACCTTTAAAATGAGACTAATGGGGACTTCCCTGGTGGCACAGTGGTTGAGAATCCGCCTGCCAGTGCAGGGGACACGGGTTCGAGCCCTGGTCCGGGAAGATCCCACATGCCGCGGAACAACTAAGCCCGTGTGCCACAACTACTGATCCTGCGCTCTAGAGCCCGCGAGCCACAACTACTGAGCCCATGAGCCTAGAGCCCGTGCTCCGCAACAAGAGAAGCCACCCAATGAGAAGCCTGCGAACCGCAATGAAGAGTAGCCCCCGCTCACCGCAACTAGAGAAAGCCCGTGCGCAGCAACAAAGACCCAAGGCAGCCAAAAATAAAAATAAATAAATTAAAAAAAAGAAATGAGACTAATGGTATCTACCTCATGGGTTGTCATGAGGGTTAAATGAGTCAATTTATGTAAAGTGCTTACCCCACAGAAGTTGCTTGAAAATGAGAGCTTGCAATTTGCTCTAAAATTCTCTCTATATGAAACTAAATTAGCTGTTCTTACTTGTATCTAGTTTATCTAACACATATAAATAGGTATTTGCTTTCTCTCGTATTAAAAGACCAGAACTTTGAAACTATAATGCTGACTTCCATGTGCAGATATGTCACTGGGCTCTCACAACAAGGAAACGTCCCCTGGTCGTGTTGTTATGTTCTGAAAAATAATAGTCTCCCAGGCTTCCTTGGGGTCAACGATACTGGGTGCATCTGGAAGACTTGGTGCTGCCAACTCACAACTCCCCTCCACCCCACAGCTTGCAGGAGCTTCAGTGCTGGGGTCTTGGGAACGTTAATCATGTATGGGAGTGAGCTGGTCAACAGCTGAATACAAAGGGTTTGATGTTGCTATTTTGTTCCAGGATATACATTCTATCTTGTTTCTAGCAGTAAAAGACTGGAACAAACTGTATGATTGTATCTATGATTAAATAGCCACAGATGAGAATACCATGCAGCCATTAACTAGAGTGAGGTACATCCTTCGCCAAAACATAGTAGTTAAAAAATAAGGTGCGGAACACTGTATATGATACTACTATGCGTGGGGTAAATGGAAGAGGTACACACAAACACACACAAACCTCTATACATACCAATAAATATATATAGGTGTATAGGCATATATATTATGTATCGACTGTGAAAAGATACAAAGAAACTAAATATCTGTTGCTTTTAGAAAAGAAACTGGGGCCTAAAAGACAAATATTAAAGGAAGATATTCTTTTCACTGGATACACATCGCTAATGTTTGAGGTTATATTTTTACCATATGCCCGTACTATCAGAGACAGAGATACAAATGATGATAGTGAGAGAGACAGAGAGAGAGAGACACGCTCACAGAGAGCGCCTGCTCTTGGAGCAGAAAAGAGAAGCGCTCTGCTGATACTCTCTCCCTCCTCCCCTGGTCCTCCTCCATCTTCACTCTACTGTTGGCGGCTCATGGTACACAATGGATGCTCAGTAGATGTGTCTGCTGCTGCTCTTCTGTCTTTGAAAAAGTGTGACTATCCCAAGGCAGCAGGTAGAATAAGGCAGGGGGCCAGTTCGCCGCGGAAGGGTAAAAATCTTGTACTTTGGCAGCTGATCTGTTTTAGGATATTTAAACCTATGTGTCTATTTCTCTGTTGTTCCTCTCAGGGCTCAAAAAGGCTTTTAAAAGATAAAGCCGGTCTCAGCCTTGCTAAGCAGAGCCAAGAGGGAAATTTCGACCTGTTGCTCTCGGCTCGTGGGGAGCCAGCAGCATAGCGCCCCCTGCCTGCCGGTGCGGTGCGCGGCGCCTCCGCCAGAGAAGAGGGTAGAGCCGCCAGAGGAAACGCTGTCAGCCAGGATCAGTTTTATGAGAACAGCTCGTGAGCAAATTGCCTCCATGACTCAGAGAGCATAACCCTAGGGCGGGATCAAGGCTTCCCGAAGTAGATGCTGCCCCGCTCCCGCCCCACGCACTGCGAACCCTGCGAAGATTCCCCAGGCGAAAGTGTGACCAGGGAAAAGCCGGCCAAGTGGCAAGTCTCAGCCTAGGATGTCACGGGGGCCCTGCACTCATCTGGCAGGAAGGGCAATCACGCGCGGAGGAGACAGCATAGCCATTCTCCCGTCGTACACCCATGTCTCCTCACCCCACTCCCTGTCACTTGAGGCGCCCTGAGAGAGATGGTGGGCTGGGGTCAGTGAGCTGTGCAGATTCGGGGAAGAAGTCTAACGAGGGGGAAGCACCACAAAAGGCGGTCCAATTAAGGCGCTGGGGCGCTGAGCTCCTCAGACGGCCCACGGAGGACCCGGTGACCCGGGAGTCCAGCCCTCCAGATGAACCTGCTGATTCCGCACACAGGCCACTCGGATGTGCCAGGACCAGATCCTCGACCTGTAAGGACAGTCAGAGGGCTAGGACCCCAGAGATACCACTTGGTGGTGAGTTTTCAGAGGCGGAAAACTCATTCATTCCGGCACCTGGTAGGTATGGCGCTGCACGTCATTTACCCTTTGCAAGCTCTGGCGAAGGAAGGTATTGAGGGACTTGCAGACCCTAGAGACCCTTCCCCTGTGCTGCGTCATCACGTGGTGGTACTGACTGGACCCACGCGGGATCCTGGACGTGGGGTAGTCATGATGACGCTGTGGCAGTCCTGGGCCTGGGAGAAAAACAGTCTGATCTAGCAGCAGAAACTGGAGGAGGGTCCACGTCATAACCGTGTTTTCTGTGAAAGGCACGCAGTGAGAATGTCTCTTCCCCGAGACGCAGTATCTTCCCCCCTCCTAGTCAGGAAATGTAGTACTGCAAGTTCTCGCCACTCTGTTGGAATTTTCTGACACTCCCTCTCCTGCACCAGTTCCGGACACTCACTTGGCCACATCCTCTTCTACTTGACGCATCTCCTTCTTTTTCTTCTCTAGGGCTTCCCCTTCCTTTATTCCCCATCCCTCTGCACTGGCCCAGCACATTCCTAATCACAGTGCTGGGGTCTAGATTTCTTCAAGGAACTGAGGTAGAGGGAGCTGTCACACAAGAAGAGGCCACATCCCACCTCCTTCTAAACGTGGTGCAGAGATCCCATCTTATCCCAAAGGATCTATGATCCTCACCTAATCGCTCCTCAGTAATTGCCATAACTTACATTTGTGAAGTGGTTTAGGGATTACAGAGCTCTTTTTTTTTTCTTTTTTCTTCCCATCTGATCCTCACCACAACCTTATGAGTTAAGGCAAGCATTTTTACAATCCCATTTTATAAAGAGATAACTGACTCTCAGAAAGTTTCAGCGACCTGCCCGAAGTCAGACAGCTAAAAAGTGAGAGGCAGGCCAGAATAATGGTGAGCCCTTCAAATTCAATAAAAACAAAGTTCTCCACCATTAGAAACCTGCCTCATGCTGCAAACTAAGAAAGCCTCCCCAGCCTCCTCTTCCTCTCATGCTCACTTTGCCTTATTTATAACTACCTCACTCAGCCCCTTACCCACTCTTCTGCCCAGGACCACAGAAGGGTCGCCACAGCTATTGCTACCCCTCCAGTGAGAATCCTCACTCCCACAGTCTTGAACTCATGTGCCCAGCCCCACAGAAGGGTCGCCACAGCTATTGCTACCCCTCCAGTGAGAATCCTCACTCCCACAGTCTTGATCTCATGTGCCCAGCCCCCTTTAATAGGCCCTGGGGCTGAGGATCTCGCAGAGTTAGAGTTGAGGATTCTGTGGCTGGAGAAGTGTTGAGGGTCTTTCCCTCCCAAGGTGTATTGTTCTATTGCCCAGGGAGGGAGGGACTGCATGTGGTGGGGCTGAGTACGGAGTACTGTCCCATTATCTTCCAGGGATGAAAGTTGAGACTTTCAGTCTTGACACTCAAATAGGACCTCAAGCAATATGTGACGAGACTGCATAGCAGGAGCCCAGTGGTCCTTGGGGAAATCAGACCCAGGCATGGCCTGGAGGGTGAAAAGAAGCAAATAGAAGGCAGCCCCAACTCCCGGACTCCCCAGATAATTGTCTCCTCTCCTTGAGCCTCTTTTTTTGCCACAGGTTGTAAGGGGAAGGAATCCAATTGTTCCATTTCATCTGGAAGAGCAGTGGTAAGGAAGAAGAGAGTCTAACTAGAAAGCGTAAATCCTTTCACCAAATGCAACCCAGTCTGAGCAACAAGCCAGCCTCCACCCTGACTGTCCTCTCCCCTAAGTAGCCCTGGGGCTCTCTCATTTGAAGCCAGGAAATCAAAGGGCCTGGGGAAGAGAATATTCATAGGTTCCCAGTGAAGAAGAGTCCCTCAGAGTCAGCTGGAAGGAAGGGAAGAGGACCTGAGGACGGAAGGCAGGAAGAGCAGGAGCTGAGATCTGAGGAAAAGAATTGGTGCTGACTGTGTAAGTAATGCTGCTCCTCTAATGCCCTCCCAGGTTCCATGAAGCAAAATCCTAACCCCCTAGTCTTCTCCTCCTTCCATCATGAGAGCCAGAACTTTGGTCTCAAGACTTTTTTGGTCACAGTCCACACTTGGGGACAGCTCTCTAAATGCCTCATCAACTTCATGCACTGCAGACTGGGTCACCCTCTTGCTCAGCCAAGTCTTTGCTTTTCTATTAGTTGGTTCTTTCAGCCTGACCACTCAGCCCTGATTGGCCTTCTTCCTCCTGGATTCAGGGCTTGCCCTGTGCTTCAGACCCTATTCTGATCTGCCACAGGCCCTTAGACAAGAATCATTATCCCTCATCTGGAAAATTGAAGTAAAAGATAGATACACGTTCACTTATGATGCATGGTCCATAGCACTTGCTAAGCAGATCTTTACCGAATGAAATGGAGCCACCCCCTAGGCGAGAGGAGAGTGCCTGAGTCCCTAAACCCGGCATCTCAGCCATCTAGCCATTCACAGCATGGTGGGGTGATAACAGGGCTTCTCCTATCCATAGAGCTCTCCAGGGTCTCCCAGATCCCTATGCTGGCATCTACATGATCACTGCTAGAGAGTGCTTTCTCATATGTCTAAATGCCTTTGGGACCAATGTACTGCAATTGTGACCCCATTCAGCTTGTTCTTGTTTTGGAGGAGATGGAATATAAAAACAAACTACATGTTGACTCTTCTTAGTGTTGCAAAACTTTTTCTTCCCCAGGCCCTCTCCTTTAACTTTTCCTTTAGGTTATAATTCTCAGGCTTTCAATCTTCCCATCTCACTCTTGGCAATGCTGGTGAGCAGGATTAAGTCCATTCTTCTCTGGAGACAGTTAGTGTATGTTCCTATCACTTTCTCCTATACTGTGGCCTGACTCTCTGCTCTGCCAAGGCACCAGGGGCCCCATGCCAGATGGAGCTGCCATGGGAAAGGGAAAGGATCATGTAGGTCTTGCCTGTCTTGTGCCCTGTGGCTCCAGCTGCCAGTCTCTCCTACCCAAGAAGTCATCTCTGCTTCTTATTAGGGGCTCAGGGATCACTGAAGTCCTGCATTGTGTTAAAGAGACCCAGGGAATGCAGCTCATGCTTGCCAGCTGCTACTACACGGGAGTTTGTAGCCAAGGTGGCATGATTTGCCTATGTCTGTCCCAGGGAAGTGAAGGGATGAATATGTACCTCTAGGCAGAAAATAAAAACCAGAGTCGGGCTTCCCTGGTGGCACAGTGGTTGAGAATCTGCCTGCTAATGCAGGGGACACGGGTTCGAGCCCTGGTCTGGGAGGATCCGACGTGCTGCGGGGCCCGGAGCAGCTGGGCCCGTGAGCCGCAATTACTGAGCCTGCGCGTCTGGAGCCTGTGCTCCGCAACGAGAGAGTCTGCGATAGTGAGAGGCCCGCGCACCGCGATGAAGAGTGGCCCCCGCTCGCCGCAACTGCAGAAAGCCCTCGCACAGAAACGAAGACCCAACACAGCCAAAAATAAATAAATAAAAATAAATTAAAAAAAAAAAAAACCAGAGTCAAGGGAAAGAAACTAAACGTGTAAAAAGTTTTTCTAATGTCAGCCTTGAGAATGGTTGACTAACTTGCTGAAATCACTTCCAGGCCTCTCCTCCAGCCAAGCTGAACCATGGACAGCCACATCCAGGTCTTATTCTGGCTCTGCCTGGAACATCCTTCCCCACGTGGTTTTCCAGGGTAATTATTTATCCTCCCAGATTCAGCGTGGTGTCATCTCCTGCAGGAAACCTTCCCTGTCCCCTGCCGCACCCTCACCAGACCTGCAGGTAGGCCCCCATCTTCCCCATTCACCTCTGTATTATTATTATCTGATTATTGGTATGTTTTCCCCCAGCCGTCCGTCAGTTCCTGAAGGGCACAGTATGCAACACCAGTCTCTGATGTCTCTGCCTAGAATGTTATCTGTCATTTGGAAGGGACCCTATAAATGTTCACAGAATAACAAAATTGGGATCAATGGATCAAAGAACACAAACAATCCTTTCGGCTCTTGATATATTGCAAAACTGCCCTCCAAAACGTTAACACCTATTTATAATGCCATCTGCTGTGGAATATAAGTTTCACTGCAACCTTGCTATTTTAATGGGAGAAACTGTGTCCTAATGCTTTTTTTGGGGGGGTGGGGTGGGGGGGTGTATTTTTGGCTGTGCCACGCGGCGTGCGGGGATCTTAGCTCCCTGACCAGGGATCAGACCCGTGCCCCCTGCAGTGGAAGTGCGGAGTCTTAACCACTGGCCCACCAGGGAAGTCCCTATCCTAATGTTTTAACATGTATTTCTTTACTAGTGAGGTTAAATAGTTTCCCCAATTTTTATTTCACTAATCATAATCCTCTACTGTGAACTGTCTCTTTATATCTTAGTAATCATTTTCTGACAGCTTGCCAAGGCTACAGCCAAATTTCTTTCTCCCCTTAAGCAAGGAGCCACAGGCCCAACCTTGCAGTTGAACGAAGGACTTGTTTCCTAAGCTCTGTAGATCCATATCAACATGCCCCAGAAGGGCAGCGTACAACCTAAGTTTGCTACAAGGCCCAAGACAGGTAAGATTCTCCACGTTACAGACTTTATTTTCTTGGTGGGAGCTACAGATAAGAAATACAGTCTGACAGTTTTCAGCAGATGCCTAAAATTTATGGAAACGTGCAAGTCTGCAGAAAAAAAGATCTATCCCATCTATCCCTTGAAATTTGTCAAGTCTGTTCTCTAGAACTTCTTCCCTTAAACCTCTCCATGGAGAGGGAAAGCAGGAGTAGGCAGCATGTGGTTTTGCCAGAGCACAGGTCAAGGACATGCCCACACTGAAAACTTCTTAGCCAGCTTTGCAGTCAGCTGGTTAAGTTGTTGCGATATAAATTTGAAAGACAAAGTCTTTTTCTCCAAAAAGTGTGGCCTGAGAGATCTTATTCTATCCCTATACCTCTCCGGCATGAGGGAGGCCTCTCCCGTTTCCTCTGATAGATAGTTACGTAAAGCGCGTTGTCACCATGGTGACAATGACTTTTCACAGTACATGCTAACTAGAGAGCATTAGGGAAAATTTCTGGGTACTGTCTCAAGCCACACAACGTGCTTGCCACACTCTCAGCCACCATTCAGGCTGTGAAGCCTGCTGCAGTGCACTTCAAAGTTCACATGTACAGCTAGTCCCCATTTTAGGCCAGAGCTCTTTATCCCTTGATCTCTGAAGAAGCAGGGTTCTTTCAGTCTGAACTCTGGGTCCAGCCTTCATGGCTCAAGTAGAAACTACCCTCCTTAGGTCCATACAAAGTCAACTTGAGAGCTCATCTGTATTCTGTTTAGAGAACATTTCTAAACTAGTCTCTTCCTGGCTGACAATTCTAACCTTTTCCTGCCCTGAAAACATTCTCTTCTTGTTTAAAAGTTCACCAACTATAGAGCATCCAGAGAGCCAGCAACCATCTCTTTCAGGAACTCATCCAACTCACTCAAAAAATTTTTTGATCAGATGCTTATTAGGAATCTGCTCTGACTATATGCCTGACTTTGCCTAAGTGCTGAAGATATAGCCAGAACTACCCTTAGGCCCAAGAAAGGAGAGCCCCTTCCCTGGGCCTCACATTTGAGGGAGCCCCACAAGTAACTAATGTAGACATATAAATAATAAATTTACTAAACAACAGATGTGCCTCTGTTACTTGGGATCCAGTGCAACCTATCATCCTAAACTTCTGCTTTCGGACTGACATGGCTCTAATCCAGGGGAAACACTTTTCCACATCTCTTGCCCAAATCCTTAAAGGTGACTATGTCGAGTGACAAGACTCCTTATAGATTGTGCCTCTTCCAGGATAGGAGACAGGCACTGCTTCCAAATACAGGAAGGACTAGGCAGCAGAAGCATATAGGAAAAAAAAGACAAATCTGTCAAATTCTTCCTCTCAGAGAGCATGACTGCAGTGTATTTTTATGTTATGATGTAACATGGTACAAAGCACCTATTTCTTTTTTCCCTTCATGTTCCAATGCACAGTTCTGAAGGTACTCAAAAATTAGCACAATATCCCCAATAGTTGTACTTAGCAGCTGAGGCACAGTTTGCAATAGACAACAATGTCTTTACTCTTAAATTTGTATATGTAGGCTTGGACAATATGTGTGAACTTGATACAAATTCTTTATAACTATCTATGTATCTAGATAATGCTTTAAGAAATGGTAAAAATCACAATGTAAGTTATAGTACTTTATATAATAAAATAGTCCTTAACATTTAATGTGATCATGTTAATTTAACATATGCAATCCCATTACAGTGTGAGAACATGGTATATAAAACTACCAATTCATTTCCAAATCTAAGTATTGCTTTAAGAACTGTATTAACAATACCAGTTGCTATGGACTTAACAGAGCAAAATATTTTCAAATTACATTAATTTTTAAAAACTAATA
Source organism: Balaenoptera musculus (assembly GCF_009873245.2). Classification (NCBI taxonomy): domain Eukaryota; kingdom Metazoa; phylum Chordata; class Mammalia; order Artiodactyla; family Balaenopteridae; genus Balaenoptera; species Balaenoptera musculus. The sequence continues at coordinate 100,010,224 of NC_045786.1, forward strand.
ACTACAATGATTCAAGAAAGACTGGCTAATTTGACATCAATTGCTGTCCAAAGAACATAAATTATGTAGAAATCTGGACTGGAACAACACAGTGATTTTGCTGAAATGAGGGCCAAAAAAATTTTTCAGCTGTGCCTTTAGAAGGTCGATCTGTCTGCCCTGCTTCCTTTAAACAGAAGACGTCCCACACACCATCAATTCTCTGCTGCTTTCAACTCCAGTGATCTTGCCCAGACTTTGGAAGGAGAAATTGGAAGGGACATGATTATATGGAAGTCAGAGAGCTATTTCTGGTACAGAGGATTTGTGTGACTATAGAAAGGAGGCTTGAGGAGAAGCACGTTAGATTCCGAGGCTCTTCACATGTTTCTGGGTCACTGATGCTCTCAGCATTTGAGGTCAGTGAGCAGAGGCTGGAGATTTCAAGCATGGGTGGGTCATGCATTTTTTGCCCCCTCCCATCCCAGCGGCCTGTAGATTCCCCTTTAGCCTCCTCTGCTTTCAGCCATACTTTCAATGACCATTTCCTTTTCTTTTCCCAAGATCCTTACCAACCAGGACTGGAATCATCTTTAGTTTGAACCATATTGTATCAAGAGCTGGAGCAGAGCTAGAGAATGCTTCATAGAGAGAACATCAGGATCAGAAAAAGGAACAATCTTGATCATTTTCGAAAGCTCTGAATCCCCAGGAAGGAGCCAGAGAGGGCTCTAAGGAAACAGGAGATGAACAGAAGTGATTTCTGAATGAGCTGGAAATGAGGAAGAATGGAATAAGAACCATAGGACAGGAGGGAGAGCTGAGTTAGTTGGGGCGTGGTAACTAGAAACCAAATTCAGGATTGACTTAGGAAGGGACCTGGGAGCTGGGGAAAGTTAGGAAGAACCATGCCAACCACAGGGGGGCACTGAATCCCCATGGGCTAGCCTGGAGTGTGCAGGGCCCACAGAGTAGAGAGGTCAGTCAAGGACAGCAAAGCCCTTCTCCCTTGCTCCCAGCAGACAGCATCTCTCCCTCTACCTAACTCTTGGGTTCCTTATAGATGCAGAGGCATCTGTAGGAGAGAGACACACAGAGTCACCACCCATTTCACACACCACCTCCATGACAGATACACACACACACACGCTCTCTCCTATGTACACACAACTGTAATTTACTCCCTCTTCCGAAGATTACCCTGCTAACAGTGTTATCTTTTTAGGCAAATGTACTGAGAAGACCTGCCTTCCCTTCCATAACGAGCAACAGCAGCTATTGCCAGTCAAGGCTGTGAGTTCTTTGCCTTTTCCTCATGTTTATCTAGGAGCTGGTTGGTCCACTGACTCCAATTATGCTGTTTCTTTTCTTTAGTGTGGCATTTAAGCACTGCTTGCTGCCTGCCCTGTGCGTCGTTAGCCTCCCCATTGCTGGCCATCATGGAGCCACCTGCTGCTGATCAAAGAAGTTTGATGATTTCTGGAAATTATTGGTAATCATGAGACAAACCCTCCTTTTTGTTATAAAAGCAACTTGCCCCTTCTACTCAGGGAGCTAGCACTTTTTTCCCCATCTTCTCCCTTGTGCACAAGCTATCTTTTTTTTTATATATATAAATTTATTTATTTATTTTATTTATTTTTGGCTGCGTGGGGTCTTCACTGCTGCACTCGGGCTTTCTCTAGTTGTGGCGAGCGGGGGCTACTCTTTGTTGCGGTGTGCGGGCTTCTCACTGCGGTGGCTTCTTTTGTTGTGGAGCACGGGCTCTAGGCACACTGGCTTCGGTAGTTGCGGCACGTGGGCTCAGTAGTTGTGGCTCACCGGCTCTGAAGCGCAGGCTCAGTAGTTGTGGCGCACGGGTTTCGTTGCTCTGCGGCATGTGGGATCTTCCCAGACCAGGGCTCGAGCCTGTGTCCCCTGCATTGTCAGGCGGATTCTTAACCACTGCGCCACCAGGGAAGTCCTATGTTTTTAATTGAAGCATAGTTGATTTATAATATCATGTTAGGTTCAGATTCGTTTCCCTTATAGTTATTACAGAGTATTGAGTATAGTTCCCTGTGCTATACAGTAGGTCCTTGTTGGTTGCCTAAGAGTCTTGTGGAAGCAATTATTCATTTCTGTGGTATTGCTGTCCAAAAATATGGAAAGGGCCTGATAACACCCTCACATATATACACATAGCTGTAATTTACTCCCTCTTCGAAAGATTACCCCAATAACAGCTGTTGCCAGTCAAGGCTGCTGCTGGTTGGAGTTCTTTGCCTTTTCCTCATGTTCTACCACAGCTTAAAAATATCAGTGCTTTTAATGGTACTCTGTCTGTGCTCATACTAAGCTTGTATGTTCTTCCTGACACCAAGCTTTGCCTCATAAGATAGAATGGCAGGAGACCAAGGGAGAAGTGAATGATGATTCATCTTGGAAAAAATATTCTTGGATCAAAAGTAGAGGTTTCAGGGGGTAGGGGTGGGCAAAATGGGTGCAGGGGGTCAAAAGGTACAAACTTCATTACATATTCAATGAAATGAATAAGTAATGACAGCATGGTGACTATAGTTAATGCTGTATTGCATAATTGAAAGTTTCTAAGAGAGTAGATCTTAAAAGTCCTCATCACAGAAAAAAAAAAAAAAAAAAAGAGGAGAGGGTCTTTGGATGGCATGTGTTCCCAATCAGCCTTCTGAAAGACAACAAAGAGAAAATTTCAGTTATGAAGAGAGTAAAGCATTTATTCCGAGGGGCGCCTCGGGAAAAGAAGTGGACTGACCCCCTCAAAAGTAGTCAGAAATTCTCTGAGCAGCCCTGGGATTTTAAACATCCCTCTATCAATATCACTTACTGGGAGGAAGAGTACAAAATTCTAGACAAATGTGCAGTCCCCACTGCAGCAAGAAGAGGATCTTGTGAGGCTGGAAAAGACCTCAGAATGTCTGATTTAAGGGGCAAATATTTTAAATAACATTTTTAAAAATGTTTCTAATTAGAGAAGTAACATGTATTCAATAAAGAATTGTTAGGAAATTTGGAAAAGTTACAAATCTTAAAAAAAAAAAAAAAACCTAGTCAGCTGTAATCTCACCAACCAAACACTCTCTGTATTTGCAAATTTCCAACCAGTATTTTTTTCTGATTATATTCAAAACTAAAATGTGTGATATGATACATATTATTTCATGTTCTGCTTTTTTATTTTATTTTTAATTTTTTTTTGGCTGCTTTGGGTCTTCGTTGCTGCTCGCGGACTTTCTCTAGCTGCAGTGAGCGGGGGTTACTCTTCGTTGCAGGGCACAGGCTTCTTCTGTTGCAGAGCACAGGCTCTAGGCTCACGGGCTTCAGTAGTTGCGGCACGTGTCATGTTCTGCTTTTTTGCTCAGCAATATAAAAGGAATGTTTTTCCACTCCCATAAACTTTCTCCTAGGGAGGAATTTATGGCAGCTTAGTTCGCCATCCTACGTTGGTGCCATCACTTGTTTAACCTTTCTCCTATTGCTGAGTATTTCAGTTATTTTCCCTACTCAGGACAGCAGCCTGAGAGCTGATAACTGAAATGTGGCCCTCAGTGGTGGTGGCCTTTCCTCATGAGCTCTTTCAAGTGCTCGTGATCACCAGGGTGGGGACTTGTTCTCCTTAAAGTCCTTGGTTTTTGTTTCAGTTTAGAGTGTTAACAACATACCTCAGTGCTGGTGAAACAAAAGGGATATCTGGGCCAGCCTCAATGGCTGTTGGTATTTCACAGATGAAACACTGAAAATTCAGGATGGATGGACCAAAGCAACCCCAGACTTACCATGTGCTTGCTTGACTTCACCTACTTACAGTTTCATTCTACTAAAACTTTTCTCGAGGTGAGCAAAAACCAAAATGAATGTACTGTTCCAGAATTTTTCTTTACCTATTTTATAAAAATGGTCATTTTTTTCCACTTTCTGCCAGATTTCAGAGATGACAGCACAGCTTGACTCAGTGAGTGGTGTCCCCCAGTGTAGAGATGTTGCAGCTCTCCCCCATCCCCCCACATAGGAAGGAAACACTCCTTGCACTATTTTTCTCCTATTGGTGAGGCTCTGCTCTAAGCCACTCACACCTGTCCCCTTTCACATAGTACGATCTTTACTGTCATAATTATTTTAAAGAAATTTTTTTAAAAATACAGTATTTAGAAACAAAACAAACAAAAAAAAGTTTTCCTTTAGGTTGATGACAGGGAGCAGGGGATGGTCACTCAGTTCCCTTGAATGAATCCGGCCAGCCCCGGCTGTGGTCCTAAGTTGGTGGAAAGATTGAGTAGCAATAGGAGACTGCTTATAGCTCTACAGCACATGGGACAAATCAGACAGAAGCCAGCCAACTAATACTGGACACATATGGTGATTTGTGCGATTTGTTTAGGTATTTTTAAAAGGATGCCTCACTTCCCACTGAAGTGAATTGTTTTGACAAAGGGTTTTCACTTCACTTTGTCAAATTATAAACATATTGTTATTTTAAAATTTCATAAACATGTTTATGTAAATCTTACTTTTAAACCTGTTTTCGAGAGAAATTTTTTAAAGCAGAAAATGTGTTTGTGTCTGAAATAAGTAATGTAACCATCTTGTTTGTTTTTGTGGAAGAACTGGTGAGGACCTGGGGTCAGGTTCCTGGCTGCCTGCAGTAACCCTCAATCCCTGGTGTGAGTTTTAGCATAAAAGCTTGGGCAGCCACACCATCTCTGAACATTGAGCACCGAGCACCAATATCCCTGCACTTCTAATGGAGAAGGTTGAATCAGGTTTCCTGCAGACCGTTACCACCAGTCTTTGAAGGGACTCCAGTCTCCTTGTGGAGAAAATCTTGCAGATGGAGGTCACTGATGGGCAGCAGTCACTAGGCAGCAGCAGCAGCTTGGCATGGAGACACTAATGGTTTCCAAGTTGGTATGTGTGTCTGTCCCTATTTTCCTACACTACACATTTGCTTGCTTAGCTAATTGACAGAAATAAATGTAAATGCTGCATTAATCAAGTGAGTGTGTATGTGTCATAAATATTTTCTCTCAGGATTGCCTATACTTTGAAATCCTGAACCTAGGGGCTTCACATTTAACCTTATTACTCAAAATAAAACATATATCCTTTCTTCTTGTAGTTCTTGGCCTGCTGAATTCTTGAAAGCCATAAGAGAGATGTATAGCCACCCATTCTGACTCAACTTGGTCGATCTAGTGAGACTTTATCACTGCAAGAGAATTTTCCTGGCCTCACCTTCCCTCCCTGGGACAACTGTCACTCTAAGCACAGAGTCATGTTTAAATTGCATTCCAGCAACACAGAAGTCGAACCAGTAGAAATGTACCATGCCTACTTGCTGAATATCTAACTTGCTTCCCAAATCTATTAACAGGACCTAGTAACCTGAAAGGGCCCCAAATCTCTACTTTAAAATATGTATTTTAATTTTTTTCTATAACTCCCCCTTCCCATGCTGTAGAAAGTACAGTTTACAAATCTCAGTCAAATGCCAGAAACCTAAACATCTAAACATTAGAATGAGGTGCTAATTCAGTTGATATTGATACTGTCCTTAACCACAGTGGGGAGAAAAATGATAATGCATCTCACTTGATTCCCAGAGAGCTAACTTAAAATATACTGAGATTCCAAAAATGAACATAAAACACAAGACACAGAATCAATAATCAAAGATAGAAGAAATATTCTTTGGCGGGAGGTAGGGATCTGGTTTTAGAAATAGGTAGACCTCATAGATTCCCACCACAGGCAGAAGCAACACAATACCATTGTCTTTAAAAAGAATGTCTAAAACATAACAAAAGAAAGACTTTCTGAAAGTTGCTAAGTAGGAAAAGCAGACCACTAACAGAGCAATACAGATAATAATAATCCATGGCATTCCACTGAAAAAATAAAAACTACCATGTGGACACCAAGAAACAAAGGATACTTTAGTTAACTATGTATTCTTATGTGAAGACAACAGAGAGTCATTCTTAGATTACTAACATTTATTTAACTGACATTTCTTTTTTTTTTTTTTAATTTATCTATTTTTGGCTGCGTTCGATCTTCCTTGCTGCGTGCGGGCTTTCTCTAGTTGCGGTGAGCCGGGGCTGCTCTTCGTTGCGGTGCGTGGGCTCTAGGTTTGCAGGCTCTAGAGCACAGGCTCAGTAGTTGTGGCACACGGGCTTAGTTGCTCCGCAGCATGTGGGATCTTCCCAAACCAGGGCTTGAACCCTTGTCCGCTGCATTGGCAGGCAGATTCTTAACCACTGCACCACCAGGGAAGCCCCTGACATTTCTTTCTGAGGGTCTTTGATGTGACAAGCACTATTCTAAGTGCTGTGCGTATAGTGAGCAAAACAGACAGGTGCCTGCATTTTAGAAATTTTGTTCCCATGATGCCAAAAGCTCAACGGCTCTGTACGCCGGTGCCGAATCAAATCTTGGAGACAGAGTTTTGGGTGAAGTAGAAAAGGATAGCTTTATCACTTTGCCAGGCAAAGGGGGACACAGTGGGCTCCTGTCCTTGAAAACTATGTCCCAACCCGGGAGGATTGGAGGAGAAGTTTTATAGCAACGGTTCAAGGGCGGGGTCTCTGACAAGGTCAGGGGTGAGCAGGGCCTGTGCTCCCTTCATCTCGTCTCAGGTGGTCGGTCCCCTAACCTGGATGAGCTCCTCTGGTCCCTTTAATCTGGCTTCAGGTGGTTTCTTGGCTGCTCCTCCCTTGATTAGCAACTGTTCGAATCTGCCCTTTGGAACTGAGGGAAGGTCATGGAGGCTGGAGTCTTGCCTACAAGAAACAGGGGACAAAAAAGGCCTCCGTGGGACTTCTCTGGTGGCGCAGCGGTTAAGAATCCGCCTGCCAATGCAGGGGACACGGGTTCAAGGCCTGGTTTGGGAAGATCCCACATGCCGCAGAGTAACTAAGCCCGTGTGCCACGACTACTGAGCCCGCAAGCCTAGGGCCCATACTCCGCAACAAGAGAAGCCACCGCAATGAGAAGCCCTCGCACTGCAACAAAAAGTAGCCCCCGCTCGCCACAACTAGAGAAAGCCCACGCGCAGCAACGAAGACCCAACACAGCCAAAAATAAATTAAAAAAAAAAAAAAAAAAAAAGGCCTCAGTGCCCAGGAGCCCCACAGGGCATCGCTTGGTTTCACCCACATACCTTGGATATTTCTCAAACTAGTTCAGTGGGGTATATTTGAACTAAGAAGAGAAAATCCTTCTGTTGCAGCAATTAAATACCCGCAGTGAGAGCCCACTTTCATTACCATCATAACCACAGACACTGCAAGGGGAAGAATGACCCTGCCTTTGGCATCAAGACTATTGCTTGGGACCTCCTATGTGGCCTGCATCAGTGAATCAGGTGAGGATAAATTATTTATCCAATCTGGGAAAGATAGAAGTCAAATATCATAAGAGGAAAAGGTAGTGCAGTCATCACCAGGTGGCTCTGCTGGCTTGATAAGTAAAATCAAAGATACAGAGGGCTATAACCAAGGAGAATTAGCTAAACTACCACATTCTATTTAATCACAGTTCATAAGAGCTCCCCTAACTTCTGTTGAAGTTACTTCAACAATATCACTTACCTCTAGAGGAAAGTAAGGGACTAATGGGAAGAGTTAATTGGTATTTACTTCAAAACAAAAGAGAAAGTGAAGGTCACTCCAGGTCCAAAAAAGATAGATAGATAAGAAAAAAGGAGGAAAGGAGGGAGGAAGGGAGAGGAAGAAAAGGGGAAGGAAGGGAAAGGAAGGGGAGGAGAGGGGAGGGTAACAGGCTGGCTTTCTAAAGGCACAGCTGAAGCAACAGTTTGGAGGCAACATTCTGAAAGGATGGGGTACGGTCCTTCAGGATGCAGTGCATTTATTGAACCAGAAACCTCTAAATGATACTGTGTCCCTAAAAGGAAGAATACACAGATCTGGTAATCAAGAAGTAGAAGCAGGAATGGCTTCACTTACCATCACTCCTACTGACCCACAGAAATTTCATGCTGCTTTCATCTCTGTAACTCTGGGCTCTGCAGGGTCGAAGGTCCAGGTCCCCAAAGAGGATGCACTCTTGCCAGGGGATATATCAAGGGTCTAACTGAACTGCAAGCTACAGCTGCTGCCACGACACTTTGGATTTCTTGGGTCTAGGGAGCAGCAGATGAGAAGAGGAGTTACCATACTATCAGGACTAAATAACCCTAATTAGCAGGAAGAGGTAGGGCTGTTTTTACACAATGGGAGTAGAGAAGAATTCATATGGAACCCAAGTGTTCTACTTGGGTGCTTCCCAGCATTCCCATGCTCCATTGTAGCTGTGAGTGTATATGTGCAGCAACGTCAGCCAGAGAAAGGTATGACTATCAAGAGTTTGGACCACTCAGGAACAAGGGTTTGGGTCATAACACCAGACAAGCCAATAAGACATAATAGCTGAAGGCGAAGGGAAATGAGAATGGATAGTAAAGGAGGGAGAGGATGGGTGCCAGTTGCAGCCCTGAGATCAACTGCAGTAACAGTGACTATAATTTTCCCCACTAACCTCCATCTTCCAAGTTTCTCTTCCAAAACAGAGTCCCATACAAAGCTTGAAGGAATTGTCTCTTGAACCTATCTGGAGAACTAGATCTGTGTGGCTGTAGGGCAGCTGTGGAAATGAACTACTCAGATCTCCTGCTGTGGGGATCATAATTAACCGATGGCCCCAACTGCCACCCTCTGAATCTGCTACGCTTCCCATGGGCTGTCTCAGACAATGACTGAGTGTAGCAGGGATACTAAGTCAGATCCATTTCTCAGGATGCAAGACTCCTCTGATGGCCACCTTAACATCCAGTAACCTAGCTGAAACTTTTAGAACTGTGCCTATCCAACCTGTTTTCCTTCCCTCCCTCTTTCACAGAGGTCAGACCTGCATCACAGTCTGACAGCTCCTCCTGCCTCTTCTGGCTTCCTCTCTCTTTCCCTCACAGGCATTCTCCCAATAAATCTAATTCCATCTTAATGTCTGCTTCTTTAAGAACGTAAACCAACATAGACCTGTCCACAAAACAGATTAAAACTGTAATCCATGATTTCAAAACAAGCTAAGAAAATAATACAAGACATGAAAGAACATGTATCAAAATTAGAACAAATTCAGAAAAAAGGGCGACATATTCAGGAAAGTTACAAATAAAAGTGAAAATTGTTTAAAAGATAAAGACTAATCTAGAAGACACACAAATGCAAATAAACTCAACAAATAATGCCTTAAGAGAAGATTTTAAAAAGGAAAACAACAAAAAGAAATGAAGAAAGTGATAAAAAGGGTACTACTTGGGATCTTTGATGGTAGAATTTCTTTAACTTCCCAAGATATTATTCCAGTTGCTTCACATCTTCATTACTGAGACTTTCTCTAGATCTAATTATTAGCTCTTTCCATTGGTCATTACCCATCTCTAACCAACTTATCCAAACCTTCCTCAAAGAATCTTTCTTATTTTCCTTTACTTAATTGGGGGTGGTGGTGGTGGTATTTCTCTTTAATATTGTCTAGTTTCTCCACACTTTTATCTGCTTTTTAAATGTAGAGCCACTAATTGGAAATATTACCCAGGTCAAAGTATGATCAGTGTTAAGTTGGTAGAATTCATGGATTAGGTATGAAACGGGCTCATCTATGCTTTATGGGATTGTGACCTGGTTAAATGACTAGACTCAGCTCCTCAACCTAGTCTATCCTGCTGAGATTTTCCAAGCATGGCAACAAATATGTCACTTTATTAACATCATCAACAAATATTGATTAAGCATTATCAATGTACAAAAAATTATGTGCACTGTTTTAGATGTGTTAAGAACATCCTTGATCCCTGAGGAGGCTCATGTGGAGGTTTCTGTTTTATTTTGTTTTTATGAACAACACTTTGGCTTAAGAACAAAGACACATAAATTCAGAACTATGTCAGCTTTTGAGATGTTGTATTATCGAAGGAAGGGAACAATCCTAATTAGGCCAGTGTCAAAATACATGAAGCCACATCTATGTTGGTAGTTCTAAAGGAAAAGCAGGAGGGACATTCAGAGGCACCACCAAGCTCTCCTGCTCATTACTTCTCAGTCTCCAGTGCTTTGTCTTACTTGGTCCCAAATATCCCCATTTTCAAGTCTGTCTTGGAAATAAGACATGAATTCATAATAAAAATTAAAATGTGATCATGTCCCTTTAAGTTCCCAAAATACATATGATAATAATAATAGCATAAACACATTGAGCATTTACTTTGGGCCAGACATTATCTTATTAAATCCTCACTCCAATAACCCTGTGAGGTAGCAACTATTATTGTCTTGCTGCTCTAGAATTCAAATTCAGACTGCCAGACTCCAGATGCCAAGCACTTTATCCCTATGTTCTGCTACTTCCTTATGTCAAAAAATAACATAGCCAATCTTATGCTATAGCTAACCTACAGTGATATAGTTTATCTTGCTAACACTTGAGCCAGCAATATAAAGTAAAACAAAGTGTCACAAGAAATGAGACTAAGTGTGGCAGCATGAATCAAAGTGGTGGGGTGGTGAGGAGAGAAGGTGAACCTGAAAGGGAGAAGAGCAGTGAGTGGGGCATTTACAACAGCGGTCTTAAGCGCCCCTAAGTCTCCTTCCGGAGCATTCAGATTATGAAAAGGCCTCCTTTATTAGAAGCAAAGTTTAATAACCCAAATGCAAACCAGACATTTAACTCTCCAACTGATATAGTTCCCCATACTTTATCACATAATTTTCATATTTGGACGCTTGCAGTTACACCAAAGACAATACTGCTACCCATCCAGCCACCAGATTTCTATCCCAAAAGGTTCAAATACACCATAGCTAACTAATGTGTTTGCTATAGGAATCAAGAGGTTAGAGTGGGTAAGTTCTTTTTAATGTTACATGTTAATTTAATACTTCAGAACATTTAGCTTATTGTTCTTAGTTAACTTGTGTCGACTGAAAAAAAACGCACAATGTGAGCGTTGTGAATTAAGTTTTATTTAGGGGCAAAATGAGGACTATAGCCCGGGAGACAGCATTTCAGATAGCTCTGCTCCGAAGAGGCAGGGGGTTAGGTCAGTATATATGTGATTTTGGTGAGGGGTGCGGGGGATACCTGCAATCAAGCACACATTAAAAATTTTTTATTTATTTATTTATTTTTTTGGCCAAGCCACATGGCATGTGGGATCTTAGTTCCCCAACCAGGGATCGAACCCGTGTCACCTACAGTGGAAGCGCAGAGTCTTAACCACTGGACCGCCAGGGAGGTCCCAAGCACACAGTTTTGCAGAAGGTTGCTGCTACTCTCGTGAAGGTTACTTCTAGTCATGAGGAGCATACTTCACCATGAAAGATTTTAGTGCTTTTCTAGATATGCGGAGATGCAAGAATTGGGCTCATAAAAATCATCTCCTGAAAATATCTAACTCTCTGAAGGTCTTCTCCGCCAGTTCTTCCCAGAGCACAGAGTGCCTCATTCTTGATCTCCACCCTTAACTCCTTTCAGAGAGTGTTAAAGTTCAGCACCTGCAGCAGCTCATGATTTAATCCTTGTAGAGGTAGATGGCAAGTGCCAATTTGTAGTTGGCACTTGGTAACTTGCATTCTAAGTGCCAACATTATGCAGTAGAGCATATGTTTAAAGGTGACGATCAGACTTAGACTGCCAAGGTTTAAATCTTGTTTTCACCTAACAAGCTCTGTGATCTTGGGCATAATAGCCACCTGAACACTCACCTTCCTTGGGTGCAAAATGGGGTTAAAGTAACCTACCATATAGAATTGTGGGGACTAAATGAGGTAGTACCATATAAAAGTGCTTGCCACACTATCTGGCACATAATGTGCTCATGGTGGCTATTTACCTAAGAGTACTGGTTTAATATTAAGAGAAACTAACATGCAAAAAACATTAAATCTCATAAAAAGAAATGAAATGGAGGTATTTGTAATGAGGTGGATGGAGTTAGAGTCTGTCATACAGAGTGAAGTAAGTCAGAAAGAGAAAAACAAATACCGTATGCTAACACATATATATGGAATCTAAGGGGAAAAAAAAAAAAGGCCATGAAGAACCTAGTGGCAAGACGGGAATAAAGACACAGACCTACTGGAGAATGGACTTGAGGATATGGGAAGGGGGAGGGGTGAGATGTGACAGGGTGAGAGAGTGTCATGGACATATATACACTACCAAATGTAAAATGGATAGCTAGTGGGAAGCAGCCGCATGGCACAGGGAGATCAGCTCGGTGCTTTGTGACCACCTAGAGGGGTGGGAGGGAGGGAGATGCAAGAGGGAAGAGATATGGGAACATATGTATAACTGATTCACTTTGACATGGGGCAGAAGCTAGCAAACCATTGTAAAGCAATTGTTCTTCAATAAAGATGTTTAAAAAAAAAACCCATTAAATCTAGTATTACCTATTATTCTGTTAAATTCGGACGCCTAAATCTGGCTTTCCTTATTTCACCTTTCCGATACTGCATTCTCTCCGTTTCACACAGGAGGTAAAAATCCCAAGACTTCAGCGTTCTCCAGAAGAGAAAAAAAAGAACACAGGTAGTTAATACAAACAGAAACGCTGCCTGTCTCTGACGCGTTTCTAGAGACCGCAGCAAAAGGCCCGCTCCTACCTCCTCCCGCCCTCTCGATTTCTGGAGGCGGAGACAAATCCCAACACAGAGTAGAGGCCACCTCGCTTCCGGCTCGCTCCGTCGGAACTGAGGCGCACGTACGGTCTTCAAGGAGACTTACATATCGATTGCTTATTGGCTACTAGCAAGCACTCCTTCTCCTCATTGGCTGATTCTGCCCCGCGCCGACGTTCCGCGGAGGATGTTCGCCGCGGCGAGTGAGAGGGTCACTGCACCTAAATTTCCGGTTCCGGTTCACCTCTGGCTCCATGGCGACCGCTAGAGGACCAGGGTATCTGCTGACATTAGGCAGATGGCGCCGCAGCCTTGGAATAGCTCCCCAGTCCCGAGTGAGTGCTTACTTTCCCTGCTGTCGAAGAGGCTGTGGATCTCAGAAACAGCTCCGCTCCGAGGAGGAGCGCTCTCGGCCGCCCCTTCCTTAGCCACCGTCCGCAGCCATGCTTTCTGCCCCCCAATCAGCTTTTCTTTCCCGGCCTGCAGGCTCTCGCTGCCCTCGTGCCCGGCGTATCCCAGGTGGATAACAAGTCTGATTTCCTGGGGAAGAGGCCCCATCGCCGGCACCCCGGCATCCTGCAGCTGTCGCGCGTGCGGCTGCCGCAAGTATTGGTTGACGCCGCGCAGTTACTGCTGCTGGGTGAGTAACGGTGAGAAATGGAGGCTCGAGAAGAAGCGGAAACTGGGCCTGCGTGCAAGTGATGCCACTTTTCATTTTTGGTCCTTAGAGAGCTCGATGCCCAATATGGAGAAGAAGGTGCAAGCACTGACCAATTATCTCTGGAGCCGGCATTTACCTGTAGAGCCAGAGGAGTTGCAAAGACGGGCTGTCCATCTTGAGAAAAAATTCCTGGAAAACGCAGGTAGGGCTTAAGAATAAAGAGTAGGCCAAATTGAAAAAACAGAGGGAAATGAAGAGCAAGAAATAATTTCGCAATCTCTTAAATAGATACTGCAATTTCTTATTTGACTTTCTCACGAGAGCAGTTATTAAAATGATGCCTTACTAAGAGAAGACAGATTATTTAAGAGATTGCGCTTGGGGCTTGAGTAAAGGTCAGTGAGTGCTTCAGTATCCTGTCAAAACTTAGATCTTTGGTTTTGTCCTCCAAGTCCACTGGATTAAGACCATCTAAGTTTTTGTTCAAGTAAAATAAAGTTCGTCTCCAGTACTAAAACCCACTACAGGGAAAGGAGAATAATTTATCGGGTTATTTTTATGGTTATGAGTTGTCTCTTATTAAGGAACCTGCCTTTTATTCATCTTGTATTCCCCGAACTTCTCATAGCATCTGGTTCATAGTAGGTGCTCGGTAGATAAGATAGTATTGAACAAAACACAATCATGAGACTTTAGTTTTTCAAGCCCCTTTCCTCCCTATAGGAGCATTGGAGACGTCACAATATTAAGTTTTGGGAAAGTGAAGAAATCCACAAAATACTGTGTTTATCCTAGCCTTTAAATTTTTGTTACACCTCCTTTTAATATAGAACACACCTGTGGGATAGAGTTGGTTGAGTTGAATAAACTGCTGTTAGAGGAAATATACTATCTGTTACACTTTGGTGGTGGTGGTGGTCATTGTTATTCTTACCTGAAACTTTTCTCTAGGTTTGACTTCTCTCTTAAGCTTTGAGGCTTTTCCCAGGTGGGAATTGGGGATGAATGGGCAGGCAGTCTATTCAGATATTGGATCTGAGCCCTGTTCTTCCTAGGTCCTCACTTCCAGTCCTTGTTCTCACCCCAGACTCATGTCAGATGGAAGAACTTTGTGGAGAAGTGCTGCATGCTCTGCGTAGAACTACCTATCATTGGCAAGAGTTGAGGTAAGGGAGACTAGAAGGGCTGCAGAAGAAGGAGACTTGGGGAAGTACAGTTACACAATTTTGTGTTTGAAAAAGCGCCCTGGCTTGTAAGCCTCCCTAGGACTCTTCTGTGTTGAGAAGTGAAAGTGTTGAGCTGGAAGAGCCCTTTCCAAAGATTTCATTTCCTAAAAGTCTAGAGGGTAGCTACGGGATAGAGGTTATTTCCCAGTGGTATGACTCTCTGGTTTTTCTGGCAGCTACAATGAGGGACTGAGCCTGGTGTATATGGCAGCAAGACTGGATGGTGGCTTTGCAGCAGTCTCCAGGGCATTCCATGAGGTGAAATTCGCTCAGTTTCCTACCGTCAGTTCCCTTATTCATAAAGTAGTCTTCTGGGGTAGGATACTTGGGACGTTGCATGTGCATATTTTTTTTTTTTAGGAGGTTCTCTATTCTCTGAAAGGAATTTTTGACCCAAGAAAGGTTTAGAAGCACTGTTTTAAGAGCTTTCTATTCTATAAAGCATTTACATTGAATCTTAAAAGGCATTCATATCTCATTTTCTCTGTTGTGGTCCCCTAATTCATGTTGACCAAGCATCTACTTTCCCCACTGTGGGGTGTTGTATATTTCTTTAGATCCAAGCTCGACTTCCAGAGTTCCAGCCACAAACCTTGATGGACTTTGGCACAGGTACTGGCTCTGTCACCTGGTGAGTATCTTTCTCTTTCTCTGTCAATTCTAGCTCTAGAGAGCCATGCTTACACCACGTCAATATCAAGAGCCTGCAGAACCAGAGGGAGAATAGGAAAGTTGGGGACTGGAATGTTTCTTCCCTCAGATTAGACAAGGCATGAGAAGGTATATGGATTAGGGCCAGAACATAAAGAAATGTCAAGTGAAAAAAAGATCCATGATTAGAAGGATAAAAAAGGAAAGGAATTTAGTCTAGGGTAGAGGTTTTACATATTATCAAGATTGTTTTGTGCACAAATAGTTTTTGAGTCTGCCTTTTTTTAAGGAGTTGTAAATGAAATAAGAAAATAACACTATTAGTTTTTCCAACTATTTTAACATAGCACTCTGTTTCTCCAAGGGTGGGTTGGGAACAGAGGGGTCTCTTGTAGGGATGACTCTGTCATGAGAACTGGCGATTTACTTTTTGCCATTTTAGGGCTGCTCATAGTACTTGGGGCCAGAGCCTACGTGAATATATGTGCGTGGACAGCTCAGCAGCCATGTTGGAATTGGCAGAAAAGCTACTGAAAGGTGAGGACAAAGTATAAGGAAGGGCTTTTCCAAAGTTGAAGGAGTTAAAAAAGCAAAGGAGTACAAGAGAGGGTCTTTTATTGGGGAGTAGAGGAGAGGGCTAAAAGTTAAAAATGAGTCTGATCTTCCAATACAATAGTCCAGCAGAAGATGCTGGAGACCTTTGTTGGACTGTGAATGGGTAGGGTAAGAATAACAGGACAGGTGACCCAGTATTCTCTCTGCCCTTTTTTATAGTTGCTTACTCTATTGCATCTCACCCTCAGCTAGCGTTTTTCTTTGTTCTCGGGGCCATGTTTCTTATCGGAATGTCACTTCAGTTTACACCTGTACACTCATAGTTGCCACATCTCTATTTTCCTCTACAGGTGGTTCAGGATCTGGGATGCCTTATGTGCCAGGTGTCTTTTTCAGACAGTTTCTACCTGTATCACCCAAGGCAAGTGGCGATGTGTAAAGTATGCTAAATGTGGAGTGTGCACATGGAAAACTGTGGCCTTGGCTTTGCAACCTAGCATTAAGTGTTAGAAAATAAAAGAAAGCAGAAGAAATTTAGTGGGATAGACCTTTGTTGTACTCTTAGAAGAGGGAGATGTCAGGTCTGCCATGTTCCTTGTCCTGTGCACCAGGTACAATTCGATGTGGTGGTATCAGCCTTTTCTCTCAGTGAACTGCCCAGCAAGGCCAACCGGACTGACGTAGTCCAAACCTTGTGGCGCAAGACAGGTCATTTTCTGGTGAGTAGAAACCCCTTTTTCCCTTCAAGTTTTAAAGTAGCTTCATGGGTTTCATGCCTTTCCTTCTCCCCGTTGGAGCTTGTCTTCATTCTTGACCATTTTTCTCTTACATAGATCCCTTTGTCCTTCTTTTAGGGTCTCCATCCACATCTTATATATAATGCCCATTTCTTTTAGGATCCCTATTCCATCTGGGAATGTTCTTACAGAGCTACTGACATTTATGTTTTCGTGTAATTTGGGGCTTCTTATTTTCCCCTTTTGTAATCAGGTATTGGTGGAGAATGGAACAAAAGCTGGACACTCCCTTCTCATGGACGCCAGGGACCTGGTCCTTAACGTAAGGTTCTTTCTCCTTTTTTCACCTTACCCTCCATACCCCACCTATTCTCACCAGTTACTGGCACGCCTGTGAAAACTGAAGGGACTCTGTCATACAATGGTGAGGATGACTCTCAAGATAGTAGGCATATGAAGTCATTATGATATGGGGTAGTGGTTGGCAAACTTGGGCCTGTGGGTCAGATCCGGCCTGCCACCTGTTTTTATAAGAGCTGTGCTTGTTTGTGTGTCTGTGGCTGTATGTCTGTTGTCTGTGGCTGTTTTCACAGTACAAACAGCAGTTGAATAGTTAGGAAAGAAACAGATTTTGCCTACTCTCTGGGCCTTTTATAAAAAACATGTTTGCCGACCCCTGATCCAGGGCATTTCTGAGCCAAGAACCTTATCTCTTTGGGACAGTATGAGCCAGTGTATAATCATAAATTTAATTGTCTTAGAGTGGGATCTTTTTGAGAGTGGAGGTTGCTGACAAGGGAGAGCACCATACTATGTGCCAAGTTTCTGCCTTTCTCCTGCTGCAAAGAGAAAGTTCTTTGTTTGGAGGATTAAAGAAGCAGCCAGCTTAATTCAAAGAACATAGTTAATAATTACCAGAATTGAATGTTAGAGGAGTCCTCAATTTACTGAGTGCAGAGATTGAGTTATGAGAATAGACCCCTCAGGCCCAACCTAATTTTTTTGATTTCCTTTGATTTCAGGGAAAAGAGAAGTCACCTTTGGACCCTCGACCTGGTTTTGTCTTTGCCCCGGTGAGTATTACTTCTCCCTTTCCCAGCACGCAAAGATCTGAACTCAGCTGTGGCCAGGAAAAATAAGAGAGTAAAGCTAAGCCACCTCCACTACTTTGTGTCCCTATCCAGTTTCTTTCTTAGTGATTCCTCTGGCTTTCCTACCCTCTGCTCCTGTGCTCCCTTATCCCTAGCCCTTCTTGACTCTCACTCTTAGGTTTTCAGTTTTATGATCTGTTCTTTTGTCTTACTTCATGTCTTTTGTTTGTGTTCACAGTGTCCCCATGAACTTCCGTGTCCCCAGTTGACAGCCTCTAAGCCCCTGGCCTGTAGCTTTTCCCAGGCCTACCATGCCATCCCCTTCAGCTGGGTATGTACTCTGGGAATGCTGTGGTAGGGAGAAAATAGCCTGGGAGAGCACAATGAAAAAGACTCAGAGGCAGGAGGATTTGGAAAATTCAGAGAATAGCTTGGAGATTTTAGGCCCTGAATGTGCATGACTTATAGAATATGAAAAGGGCTGCAGGAATGGGGTTCAAAATTTTTTTTTCCCTTGTCTTTTACCTCTAAGCCATCTCTATATCCTTAACTTAGAACAAGAAGCCAAAGGAGGAAAAGTTCTCGATGGTAATCCTTGCCCGAGGGTCTCTGGAGGAGGCTAATCGCTGGCCCCGAATCACTCAGCCTGTTCTTAAACGGCCACGCCATGTGCATTGTCACCTGTGCTGTCCAGATGGGCATATGCAGCATGCTGTGATCACAGCCCGCAGACATGGCAGGTATAGAGGGTGTGACCAAAATTAGTGGAAGGTAGCAAGAACCTGCAGCCCACATTGACCCTCTGTTTTATATAGGGATTTGTATCGCTGTGCCCGTGTCAGCTCCTGGGGAGATCGTTTACCTGTGATCACGCCATCTGAGCTTCCTCCATCACCTGCTCAAGATCCCCCTGAGAGTTGACAAGGATGTGTAATGAGTGTTTTCTTCTATCATGACTGCCAAGGCTGAAGCTACCTGGTATCCAGGATGGGAGTGCTGGTACTTTTACAGCAAAAAAACTAGTTAAAATAGCCTCCATTATAGTAGGCCTTATTCTTTTAGCTCACTCGGCCATCCTCTCACAGATGCTTTTCTTTCTTGTTTAATTGCACTTTGCAGATGATTGCCTTCTAGCTAGAATTGTACTATGCACCTGGTGTTTACTCCTCCAAGGAAACACTCCCTAACACTCCCTTCCCTTGTGAGCATTGTTCATTCCAGAAAAAAGGTCACCGTGCAGTAATCTCAAGGACCACCAGAACCAGTCTGGAGAGCAGCTAACATGAGCTTTGAAATTTTCCAGAAGTGAAGAATGCAAGCTTGCATCTACCCTGATCCTTATCTATGGCCCTATTTTCCACTTCCAAACTATAAGACCCCTTGCTGTTCTCTCTTAAGGGAGGGCACAGTCTTTAGGGCATTAGCCTGCTGTGGCCTCCTTTGCCTGGCAAAGCAATAAAAGCTACTCTTTTATACTTCACCGAAAACTCTATCTCTGCGTCTCTGTTCAGCACCGGTGAACAGAGGCTGAGTTTCAGCAACAGTACCCCTATATAGCTGTGTTCGCTTAGGTTTTAATAACAATTAAAAGTTTTCAAAGAATGGAAATGGATCTTGTGATTCTTAAAAGGTGTAGAAGTCTGTTGTCATGGCCTGTCCTATAATGAAGAGAATCCTCAGATTTTCAATGCTTCCCACACAAATCTCCAGCTCACCCTGTCCTGGAAGAACCCTGCTGCTTCCACCAGATTCCAGGACTTCCCAGGGAGTCCTGAGATAATCTGGAGTAGTGGGGAAAGCCACCCCCAACTCCCTGAGAACTGGCTCAACAGGTCTCAGAGTTGTTAGGCAGGCCACCTGAATAGGGGAATCAGCAGCTGCTTGGCTTCTATTTTTTTCTTCCTCCTTCCCTTTCAACTTTCTCAGCCCCCTCAGAGTTCACTTCATACATTTCTCTCAAGAGTTGATTCCCCTCAGGGCTGAATCTATCTCCACCCTCATATATCCAGGCAGGAGCCTTCAGTTTTCCCTTAGGCCTTGCTGTTTCAGAGCTAGAGCAACTTTCTTTGTCTTAAAACTCTCAGTCCCTCTCCTATAATTTATATCAGGAAACAGGCATAGTCAAAAGTTATAGCAGTATTGATGTTGTAGTACTAGAAATCTTCCTTCTAGACATTTCCATGCCTGGAGCTGTTTTTCTGGGGTTACAAGATAGGGGAGTCCCCCTCCTCTGCTAGTTCCCACAGAGTGGTGGCAGCTCCACTTCCCAGGCCCTCCTCCTTACCCCAAGTGGCCCCAAATCCCCTCTGAAAGGGTGCAGTTCAGGTATCAGCATAGCAACCTATAAGACTTGAGGTGGGGTAGAGAGGGTATAGAAGGCTTAGATCAAATGTCCTGAGTGAGGCAGGACCAGATTGTCCCCAACACAAAACAGCTGGGGAGAGCTACCATAGACTCCCGTTTTGGATTAGAACAGCCCTAGGCTAGAACTAAGACTGCACAGCCCTTGGGTTAGTTGGAGCATTGAAGAGGAGGAGAAGACACAGCACCAGGCTGTGCCTGGCAGGGAGTCTGGAGTTTCTGATTTCTAAATTCAGGAAGGCGTCAGCCAGGGGAGGGGCCTCCATGTAGGGGAAGGGCGGGAAGCTGGGGCTGGGCAAGCTTTCTATGCAAGGCTGCGCAAGAATAGGCCACAGACCAGAAAGAAGACCCAATAGCCTTCTGAAACTCAGAAGAGTGGACGCTCCAGCTTTGACCACCTGAGACACCACTCCTGCTGCCAAGATTGTAACTCCATTTGTTATTCTGAGGCCTCTACTTACCCTGTACCACAAGGATGGAGCCACTACTAGGAGTAAAAATTGGCTGCCTGTTTTCCCTGCTGGTTCTCACTCTGGTCTGTGGCCTTTTCCCCATCTGCTTCAAATGGTTCCAGACTGCTACAGCCACAGGTACAGCCCGACCACGTCTTTGTCCCCATAACCTAAGTCTGACTCAGCCTTGTCACCCTATCCTGATATCTTGCTCTGATTCTCTCATCATCCCCAAGCTTGGGACATGGGGTGCTGCCTGTGGCTCTTCAGTCATCGTTGTCTATCTCCTCTTTGCCAGCTGGATTGTAACTCCTGCTTTTTATTAGGTCGTCATCGCCGGGTCCTCAGCCTCCTGAGTTGCACTTCTGCTGGCATTTTCCTGGGAGCGGGTTTCATGCACATGACTGCTGAAGCCTTGGAGGGAATTGAATCAGAGATCCAGAAGTTGGTGATACAGGTGAGCAGCAGAGTTGCTGAGCTGCAGGGCTGTGAGGCCAGAATGATGAACAGAACCAGGAGTAGAAAGGGGGGAAAGTAATGAAGCCAAGGACACAGGAGGAACAGCAGGGAAGATGACAGCTCTTGCGCGGAATGATGGAAACAGGTCAGACTGGCCTTTAAGGAAAGTGATGGAGCCGAAGGCACAGGACGGGAAGCTGAGCTGCTCTTTCCCTCGTCTAATTTGTGCTTTTTTTCTCCCTAGAACAGCACAAACAGTGAGGGGAATTCTGATGATGCTGATTCAGCTTATGTAAGTATCTCCCACCAGCCCCTACCTGGAGAGTAAGGAGAGCCAGAGATGCCTTTCATGCCCAGACCTTTTGGAGAGGATTTATGTGTGGAATTCCAGGAATTCCTTCTGCTCCTCAGCTGTGGCATTGCGGAGGAAAAGAGGAGCCCCCCGATCCTTTTGGGCTTATGAAACCCCAGAAAGAACTCTTGTTTAGCCTTCCATTCTTTCTCTGGACCCTTTGACATGCTTCATATCATTTTCCCATTTTTTAAACCTATTGATACTGTTTCCCTTAGTTCCTCTGGTATTCTTGTTGTCGAACGTCCGTGTCTACTCTTGGCTTCATTTCCCTTTTTTTCGTTCTGTTACCACACTTCCCATTCTCTTCAGTCTCCCAATCCCATGTCCATCCAATGCAATTTCTTGCCTTCCTTTCCCATCTCACAACCCTTCTTTCTGTTCCTAGATGGAGTATCCCTATGGAGAGCTCATCATCTCCCTGGGCTTCTTCTTTGTCTTCCTTTTGGAGTCGCTGGCATTGCAGTGCTGTCCTGGGGCTGCTGGAAGATCAAAAGTGCAGGAGCAAGAATGGGGTATGGCTAATGTCCTTGAACCCCATAGCCATGGACCTCTACCCTCACCATCACGAGGTCCCCTGCGAGCCCTCGTCCTCTTGCTCTCTCTCTCCTTTCACTCCGTGTTTGAAGGTCTAGCTGTGGGGCTGCAGCCAACAGTCGCAGCTACCGTGCAGCTGTGTCTTGCCATCCTGGCTCACAAGGGGCTCGTAGTGTTTGGTGTAGGACTGCGGCTGGTGCAGGTAGGCACTGGATCACGTTGGGCCATGCTCTCCATACTGTCGTTAGCTCTCATGTCCCCCGTGGGCCTAGCCCTAGGGCTGGCTGTGCCTCAGGGAATCTCTGAAGGGGGACAAGGCTTGGCCCAGGCTGTGTTAGAAGGCATGGCAGCTGGCACCTTCCTGTATGTCACCTTCCTGGAAATTCTGCCCCGGGAGCTCGCAGGTCCTGAAGCCCCTCTGGCCAAGTGGGGCTGTGTAGCCGCCGGTTTTGCTTTCATGGCCTTTATTGCCTTGTGGGCCTGAGAGATACCTGACTTTTCTGATGGATCTAAGATGACCTCCCTACCCCCAAGAGATGCCTCCCAAATGACCTTAGCCCTCTGACATTTCTTCACTGAGACAAAGTGACATTCACTAGGCATCATTCCGTAACCTGGACCCCAGCTTTTCGCTACGCGAGATGCCATTTCTTATGCAGAACTGAGAAAAGGATGTTTCAGTTGAGTGCCTATAAACTGGAGGATTGATATAAAGACCATCACTCCAGATTTGACTCTTGTCCCGTTTATCCTACTGTTGTGTAATAAAATGTCCATTTTATCCTTCCCCTTCAGCCATGCTATACTTCATTTCTCCGGGTTGCCTAGGAGGCACCTGGTACAGGAGGTGTGGTGGAGTGGAGAGCGGGAAGGGTGAGTGTGGGATGCAGTCTTATTTTCTGGAATTGGGCCCCCAGCCATTCTGTCAGTTGCAGGCCATGCCTCTCGAGACATGGGAGCATTGCTGAAATTCCAACGACCTACTACCACCTTATGCACAGGTGTTGAGAAACTGAGCCAGAGTTCCCAGAATTTAGAGAGAAGAGGTTTAAAAACAGAAACCACAGGGATCTAGATTTTTTTCCTATGCTAACCACATCCACCCCACTCCCAGTGCCTATTATCAGTCTCCCACAAAGTGTCCAACAGACTCTTGAGATAAGGCTAAATGGAGCCTATTTCCATCTGGTTGCTATGTTTCACGCTGAGCCCCGTGTGGCTTCAGGGCCACTCTTGCTCTTCTTTGAGCCTCTGTCTCCCTCCAGCTGCCTTGTGCTGAGGGATTAAGAAGCAGTGTGTTTGGAGAGGGAGAAAGGCACCAGAGAAATGCCTGGGGTGATTACTTGGCTCTGCCACGACTTAGCGGTTTTCCTTCTGCATGCCTGACCTGCCGCTAGGGCTCCAGCCCCTCCCTGCTGGACAATTTGCCTTTCAGTTTGAGTAACTCCCACAATGTGTTGCTTCTCTTAGAAGCTGCTGAGGACATGTACATTATGTGCAACTGAGGAGGAGCAGGATGGCTGTTGCCCAGCCCCTGACCCACGAGATGGAGGAATATATCAGACTTAGTGGAGAAACTGGGAAAGAGAAGGTGTGCCCTTTGAGCTCAACAGCTTACCACTTTGCCCCTTCTCATATTTTCGGTGTGGAAGCCCAAGTGGCCTTAACATGGACCAGGTCTCCCGAGTTTCATTCTTGTCTCAGTCTGTCCTCTGTCCGTCCCATCCCCCTCCCCATAAATTAAGATACACACACCTCCTCAGCAGCCCAGCTTACACACACAGGGGTCAGCGAGAAGGCAAGCTTCAGGCAAAGCTAAATTAAAATGTCTGACATGGGAAATAATCTCCCTGAAGCACCATCCTATTCCGTTTTCCCTTCAGTATTAAATGTTCTCACGTGGAATACACTCACAGGTAGTAATAATAGAATTTCTACATTGAGCACCTGGCACTGTGCTATTGCTTTCACATACATTATCTCCCCTTCCCAACCCTGCCAGGTAGATCTTATCCCTATGTTAAGTCTAGGGAAGTGCATTTAGAAAAGTGAAATAACTTGATAGCTAGCTGGGGTTCAAACCCGTGTTTCTGTGATTCTAAGAAAAGCTCAAGATGTAGATTCTCTTCTTCCTTACCTTTCCCTCCCCATCTTCTTTGGTAGGGTCTCATAAGAAAGCAGAGAACACATTGGATAAGTGAGGCAAGTTTAATAAAGGGAGTATATAGAAAGGTGTGGGCAGGGTTTAGACAGAGCAACAAGGGATGGTGTAATTCCCTGGGGCTGAATAATAACAATGCTGTTACCTAGGCTGAACAGAGGGAGCAGTTACCAAAAACTAGAGGGCCATCCAATAAGAGGTGTGGCCTCAGTGCAGGGATGCAACCAACCTGCAGGGACTCGACCAGGAGGAAACCAGAGGAATACCCTCACTCTCCTTCTACTCTTTGACCTACTGCCAATGTCTCCTGTTGGCCATACCCAAACCAAGAACGAAAGAAGCCAAACCAAAGAAGCCAAGGACGAAAATCTCTGTTGATGCACTGCAGATAGGTCAGCCTTGTGAGGTACAGGTCCTAAAGAAGTCTGGAGAGGCAAACAGAAGACGTCCCACACACCGTTGATTCTCTGCTGCTTTCAGCTCCAGTGATCTTGCCCAGACTTTGGAAGGAGAAATTGGAAAGGACATGATTATATGGAAGTTAGAGAGCTATTTCTGGTACAGAGGATTTGTATGGCTATAGAAAGGAGGCTTGAGGAGAAACACATTAGATTCCGAGGCTCTTCACATGTTTCTGTGTCACTGATGCTCTCAGCATTTGAGGTCAATGAACAGAGGCTGGAGATTTCAAGCATGGGTGGGTCATGCATTTTCTTGCCTCCTCCCATCCCAGGAGACTCTAGATTCCCCTTTAGCCTCCTCTGCTTTCAGCCATCCTTCCAATGACCATTTCCTTTTCCTTTCCCAAGATCCTTACCAACCAGGACTGGAATCATCTTTAGTTTGAACCCTATTGTATCAAGAGCTAGAATAGAGCTAGGGAATGCTGCAGAGAGAGAACATTGGGATCAGGAAAAGGAACAATCGTGATCATTTTCAAAAGCTCTGAATCCCCAGCAAGGAGCCAGAGAGGGCTCTAAGGGAGCAGAAGATGAACGTGATTTCTGAATGAGCTGGAAATGAGGAAGAATGGAATAAGAACAGGCATGAGAACCATAGGACAAGAGGGACAACTGAGTTAGCTGGGGCATGGTGACTAGAAGCCAGATTCAGGAGTGAACCTTGATTCTCTCAGCCTTGAGAGATAGGTTGTAACTGAAGAAAATTAGAATCATGAGAGTTGAAAGATAAAAATAGGAGTGAAGATATACAGGTTAGGAAAGTAGATAAGAGGAGAAGCTAGTTGGAATAGTCACAAGAGAGTTTATGTGAATCAGTTTTCAAGTCTTCTCAACTCCTGTGTCCCTTCCCCACCCCTCGTTCTCCACCCCATCTATTTTTATATATTTAAACAGAAACAAAAACAAAAGAATGAGACCTCCAATTGCCCTCCCGCTTTGAGCGAACTTTCCATTTTTGCACCAATAAATGATTTTCTGAAGCAACCCCCTGGAGCTTTCCACCTTTCCCTTGCTTACAAGTTGAGAATCGGGCTTGGATATTGCTGTTGTAGGATAAGAATTTGTGAAGAAAGGGAGCCGGGGAACAGCATCAAAGGGAAACCAGAGTTTTGTGAATACCCAGAGCCAGGAGGGAGGCCAGTTAGAGAACACACGTCAACAAGATACACCCAGGAACAAAAACCAAAGAGCTCCAGACTAATTCTTAGGAGACAATTCATGCCACTTCGCCCTCCCCTGAAGGACAGCTTTCCAGTGTCTTGCCTCCCTCACCAGAGGAAACGGTCCCTTGCTCCTGGCTCTGGGTGACAGAGTACAAGAAACAGCTGCCAGATTTGGAGTGGGTTGGTACATGTGAGTCTGCCGACTGGCCAGATACCCTCACATTCCCCCCGCTGACCTGAGGAAGAGCCCATGGTTACTAGCAAAGGTGAAGCCAAAGGGGTGCAGACAGGGGTTATGCCCACCCCCAGTCTGTGGGGATGCTTAAGGACTAAATCTAAAGACACCAGTTGTCAATGCTTTCCTTTTTATTTCAGTTTTATTCTGAGTTACTGTCTTTAGACTCATTGAATGTCAAAAACAGAAAGCATTCTACTTTTACTGTGTATTTATCCAACTGGCCAAAAATTCTGATGTTGGTGAGGAGAGAGTGTGCAAACGACTACTTTGTTCTGGGCATGGTTTACCCTGACCACACCCCTGGCCTCTGGTCAGAATAGACTCTCACTTTCCAGTTAGTCCTAAAATCTCTCTAGAAAGGTCACGTCTCCCACTCTGGCTTTTCCCTATTAGAGGAGTACTCTTTAAAGCTTAACATCTATCCCTCCTGCTGTAGTTTCACTGCTTTGTGTGTTCCTTTAGAGAATCACCCTTTAATATCTCTTTATGAGTTCCAGAATTTTCAAGCTGACAACCCAAGGCTCTCATGACCTTGTTCTTCTAGTTTTAATCTCCTTCCCATAGCACCCCTGCTTAGCTATCTTGGGCTTCTGTTCCTAAAGTCAGGGAAACATTCCTTGAAAATGAGAGGAAGGGAGAAACAGAGTCCTAAGCCTGAAGCCGAGACAAGAGGGCGGTAGTTTGCGGTTCAACATCTGTGAAGTCGCCCCACCTCTCCTCTGAGCCTCTGAGCGCCGATCTTGAGAATGGGCAGGAGCCACAGACCACTGCTGACCATGGTATCAGGCCCTCCCACCATAGCTACTGCTAGAATCACAAAGAACAGTGGGGGACTCAGGAAGGGACCTGGGAGCTGGGGAAAGTTAGGAAGAACCATGCCAACCACAGGGGGGCACTGAATCCCCATGGGCTAGCCTGGAGTGTGCAGGGCCCACAGAGTAGAGAGGTCAGTCAAGGACAGCAAAGCCCTTCTCCCTTGCTCCCAGCAGACAGCATCTCTCCCTCTACCTAACTCTTGGGTTCCTTATAGATGCAGAGGCATCTGTAGGAGAGAGACACACAGAGTCACCACCCATTTCACACACCACCTCCATGACAGATACATACACACACACGCTCTCTCCTATGTACACACAACTGTAATTTACTCCCTCTTCCGAAGATTACCCTGCTAACAGTGTTATCTTTTTAGGCAAATGTACTGAGAAGACCTGCCTTCCCTTCCATAACGAGCAACAGCAGCTATTGCCAGTCAAGGCTGAGTTCTTTGCCTTTTCCTCATGTTTATCTAGGAGCTGGTTGGTCCACTGACTCCAATTATGCTGTTTCTTTTCTTTAGTGTGGCATTTAAGCACTGCTTGCTGCCTGCCCTGTGCGTGGTTAGCCAACACCCTCACCATCAATAACTAGCTCTATAACTTGTATAACTCTGCTGGTCACCTAATACTGCCCCCTTCTGGTCCTGGCCTACTGTATTTAAAATAGACTTGGTCCTGTGAGAGAGAGTGAGGAAAAGCTCAAGATTCAAGAACATATTCCATTGCTCCACTTTTATGCCAGTGTGTTGGCACCAGACACCAAGCTGCATTAGTCCTCAGCTTGGTTCCGCTGAGGAAACTGTAATTGCCTGTGGAGTTTCTATAAGGTAATCTGGCAAATGACCTTGTAATAGTCTATCCACAATCCTCTTGCCAATAATGCTATATGGTTCCTTCTCATTTTTACTTCTTTATTATTTTTTTAAGTTTATCTTCATTTTTATTTATTTTTGGCTGTGTTGGGTGTTCGTTGCTGTGCACGGGCTTTCTCTAGTTGTGGCGAGTGGGGGCTACTCTTCGTTGTGGTGCGCAGGCTTCTCATTGCGGTGGCTTCTCTTGTTGCGGAGCACGGGCTCTAGGCACGCGGGCTTCAGTAGTTGTGGCACGTGGGCTCAGTAGTTGTGGTTCACGGGCTCTAGAGCGCGGGCTCAGTAGTTGTGGCACACGGGCTTAGTTGCTCCGCGGCATGTGGGATCTTCCTGGACCAAGGCTCGAACCTGTGTCCCCTGCATTGGCAGGTGGATTCTTAACCACTGCACCACAAGGGAAGCCCTCATTTTTACTTCTTGTGCCCCAAGAGCCCAAGAATCAGCTTGCATCAGCCAGAAAATATCTGAAGTCCTCTTGATGATTGTTCATACTTGAAAAGCTTCTCAGAGAATCACAAACATAGTCTAATTAACTCCCTGATTCAAAGGAGAGATTTCTGAGAGGAAGTCTTTTTTGCTGTGACTCTCCTGAAGGAGTCTTCCTATTGGGATCAACTATGAGCAACCCAACCCCTCTAGCAACTGCATGAGGCCTGGTCTACTGATTGTATCGAACCATCTAAAATAGAATCTACGTGACCCTAGGGAGGATCCTGCTGGAAAATGAGTCAAAAGATGTCCTTGAACACAGTCAGCTTTCTACGCTTCCTTCTTTAAGATCACGATGTTGGTGACGTCTCTGAAATCCTGTGGCATTTCTCAATGGTCCATTCCACAGATATGAAGTATCCTAAGATCTGAGTAGCTCCTCCCACCCCAAACTTGAAAATACTATCAATATCGAGGACAATACCATTCTATTGGAATAGGGACCAGTAACTATGAGGTCACATTTTGTGGCGTGTCTATGCTATATAAGCCCTCTCCCATGGTTTTTGTCACTTTGAGAAGAGAATGTGAGAGCTGGGCAGGGAGAGGGCAGGAAAGGGGCATGAGGCAGGCCTACTCAGACAAGGAAGAATAATGGAACTCGGATTCCTCTACAGTTTATTGTTACAGCAGAAGTTGTGGGAGACAGGAGGGTGCCCCCCACACATAACGCACCGTGGTCAGAGCCCCAAGGCAGCCCTTCCCACCGCAATGCCAAGCCCCAAGCAGCCCTGCCCAGCTTGGCTCCCTCCCCCCTCCCACTCTAGACACACACTGTCTAGACAGCTACCAAAGTTAGAGCAGCCAATGGCCCCAGCCCCCTTCCTATTGCCCAGCTCCAATCCTTCTGTCACACTTGTTCACTGCCCACCACTTCCATTCCAGCTTCCATTTCCACACTGAATGTTTCTGTCACATCCTGAGGACCACTAACCTACCAGCAGTTCTCCCGACACACATTCATTTAGGCCCATACCCTTCAGCAGTCTGAAGGGTTCATGAGAAGCCATATCAGCTTTGGTGAGTGTGGTGCCCCAGCCCCGAGCCCCCGACTCTTGCAATATGGCATAAGGAGGCAGAATCCGGAGGAGGCGCCACGGACAACTACAACAACCTCTTATCCCTTAGCTACAGACACCCAGAGTGGGGAGGGGGGGATATGTGCCTTCTCTGCCTTAACTCCATGATGAAGGAGGGGGGTCATTTAGGGGTCTGGGTCCCTAAGAGATATTAGGACATCTCTCCCAGGAGCTGAGGGGAATCACAGGTTAGAGGTCAAGGTTAGGGTAGCAATCAAAGATCAAGTTCCTCTCCGCACACGATCTGCCCCGCTTCCCTTGCTCACTCTGGCCCAGTGCCCTACGCACCTCCCAGGTTAGTGCTGGGGGAGATGAGGGCTGGGTCCCACACCAGGGCAACAGGGGTCATTCAACAGGAGACCTCCATGGTGTGCCCTGGGGGCCCTGAAGGGAGATGCCCAGACTCGCTGCTCTGGGACACGGTGCGAGAGCGGGATCGGTTGCCATCCAGGGATGCGGCACTGGTCAGGGAGGCTGTGCGAGACCGGGACAGGCGAGTCATGCAGGACGAGGCCACTGTGGAGACAGAAGGAGAAGCAGGCAGTCAGAGAGGAGAGGGGAAGAGAGGCTGGGATGCTTGGCTGGAGACGAGAGTTACAGATGGGGCCGGGGGGGTCAATGAGCTTGATTTGGCAGATGGTGGTAAATCCAGGAATTAGCCTGAAAGGGTTGCTCCCTTCAGTGCCCCTCCCTCCTCCTGTGCCAACACCCCCTGTCCTCATGACAGCCTCTGACCCACATACTCACTATAGCCCATGCCTTGCAGGAAGTACTTGAAGGCCTCGGTCAGCTTGCCTGGCTGTAAACATAAAACGAGGAGAGGGAGACAGGGAGGGGAGGTTAGAAGCTGAGCTAGAGCTCACGGCCGTGGCACGTTAGAGATGGGGTGTGTGGCGAAGGGTATAGTTCAGGGCCACTAATATCCCACCCCACAGATGGCAGGGGTACTCACCTGAGTCAGCTGGGGCTGACCTCCGGAGTCAGCCATCTGTTCAGGAGAGAGCCATCCAGAAAAAGTGATACACACATAAATAAAAAGCCATGCCGAGAGGTAGAAGAGGGTCTCTCTTCCCCAGGTTCCCCGCTCCAAGCCTTTAGGGTGTTTTTTATTTTTTTTTTCACTCCACCCACCCACTTGCTCCCATGGAGGACCCTGGGAGCCTAGCAGCTGAATCTAGAGAGGAGCTATGGCTCTGGACAGGGGGCCAGGAGTCAGGCTGGGCGCGGGGTACGGTTACTGACCTTGAGGAAAGAAGTCTGGGTGGGGTCCAGTTTCGAGTTACATTCCACCTGGAGTAAGGAAGAGGCTGAATGAATGAGGTCACACTCCCTGTGGCCCCTCCCAACCAAGGGACCCAGGGACCCAGACCCAGTTTCTTTCTTATCAGCCCCCTACCCATTTCCTTCTTACCAGGAATCAAATTCTTACGCCCCAAAGTTGCTCTCCCTGTCCCAAACAGAGCTTGCCTCTTGGCAAGACAGCCCTCTGACTGCCACCCTCCCTCACCCACACCAAGATTCCCTACTGACCACTGCATCTTCATGGGGTGCTTGGTCTCCTACCACCAGCATCACAGGGCACCTAGAGGCATAGTGTCGGGGAGTAGGCAGTGAGCCCCTGGCACTCCTTTCCCCGTCTTTTCCCAGAAGAGCAGCTGGAAGATGTTGGCTCCAAAGAGGAAACATCCTTCTGAACCTTGCTGACCCCACTAACAGGGTTCAAAGTGGTAAGACCTAGAGGGTCGTGATTTGCTAAACAGGATGGGGTGGGGGGGGCAGGTGACAAGAAAATTCCCTGGCAGAAGACTCTCCTTCTAAAGGATGGAGGCACCTAGGGAAGATCCCGGGAGAGAGGCAACGCTTTATCCCTTAAAGTCTTACTTGAGGGTGATATCGCTTCCACGCTCAAAGTTCAGGTCTCGGCGACTGAAGAGGGTGCAAAAGAAGAGTAGGAATTTTAGGCAAGTAGTGCTATCCATCCAGACATAAGCCAGCTCCCCCGTGAGGAAGTTATCTTCCTCCCCAAGATTAGAGTCAAATATTGGTGATCACAGGTGGGAACTGAAGGAGAAGGTGGCAGACAGGCCTGAAACATGAGCCCTGTGGTCATTTGTGCCCAAGGTCCCTGGTCAGAGGGCAGTGAAGGGGATGAAGGGCACAAGGATACAAGATCATCTAACTTCTGGGAATCCAAAAATCTAAGGAAGTAACAGGAGAGAGGGGGCCGGCTCCTCATAATTCTCCCCCTTGGGTCTGTCCTGCAGCTGCCCCAGCTGCCCCCAGCTGACCACCAAATCCTGCCCGCCTTGCATGGCCTACTTCCCAGTCTCCCCTCCCCTTCTCTGTGCCTCCCATGACCCCTGTTACTGCTTCTACATTTCTCTTACATGCCCACTCACTTGTTGTAGCTGTTCCAGTACAGTTCAATGTTCTCCAGGTTGGGGGCATGTGTAATGATATTTCTATACTTTTGTATCAACTCAGAATTTCCAGACAGCTCTTCCTGAAGGAAAGAAGAGGGAGAATAATTAGGGCTGGGAAGGGAAGTCAACAGTTACTGGATGCGAAGAGGCAAGCCCTCGTCCCTCCCCAGATCCTATTCCAAGTAAGGAAGTCACCCCAAGCATTCCAGTCCCTGCTGGTCCCCTCTACTTCTTCCAACTTCCACAACCACTTACCTGGCTGAAAAGATGTCCAAGGATCATCTCCGGAATGGAAGAGGTGAGGCCTGTTAGCTACGTGGAAAGGGCAGGTAAGAAAGCTCAGGACATTAGGTGGAGAAGAGACCTAGGCAAAGTGACATGGCTTCTTTCCTGCTCCATCCTCCCTCCTTGAAGCTCACAGGCCAATCAGTTATGTTGTTAGAGCCTGAATGGACCCATACGGGGGAAGCCCGCCCTAGATCTCAGCGCACAGGCCCCTCCAAACCTTGTGGGCTGCCCAGTCCATCCAGCCCTTGGCATTGGGATCGATGTTGATGAGGACAAGACCCTCGACAGTATCCGGGTGGGTAAGCTGAGGGGCAGTAGAAGGAACGGAAATCAGAGGCATACATGGCCTTACCCCCTCCCCAGTGAGCTCCATCCACCCCAGGCTCCACAGGGCCTGTCTCCCCACCCTCTTACCCACGTCCTCCCCCTAAGCACACACTAATAAACAATACTCTGCCTGAGCCTTGGACCTGCCTTTCCCTCGTCTGGGGTTTTTTATTTCTTACGGCATATCGCGACAGGACGTAGGCCCCAGCTCCAACACCGACTCCAATTATCGTGGAGAAACTGTGAAAGGGAAATGTAGGTCTAATGGGTCCTGGTGTCCAAAACTTTGACTCTCCAAACTCCTCACCCTCCTTCCCAAGGCCACGGGCACAAAGGACAGAAAGGGACCTTCCTTTGGGGGATGCTGAAAAAGAAGGTGCCAAGGAGCTAAAAATGGACACTGGTGGTCAGCGTCAGTCCCTGAAGTCCTCCCCCAGCTCCCCCTGGGAGAGTGAGTGTCTTGAAAAGAAACACCTGTTCGCCAACCAACCAGACACTGTTTCCTATGTAGCTGTTTGTCCATTCTCAACTTTCAGGAGCTAGTTCAACTTGTTCTGTTTTAGTTCCTGGTTCCTCTAGAGGAACTGGGAAGAAGGGAACTTGAAGCAGGATGTTAAAAAAAAAAAGATACAACTTTAGTGAACAACAGGAAGAATGGGGAGAAAGAGAGCCAAAGGGTGAACCAGAGCTGCCCAGGGCCCTGGTGCCCAGGAAAAGCCAAGCCAAGGACAGAGCATCAAGGAGGCCTTGCCCGGCTTTCTTTTCCTTCTCCCACTCCCCTCACACACACGGTGCCCAGGGCACCAGGTGTGTGTCTGGAGGAGGCAGAGGGGGTGGGAGGGAAAGACAGGTCTGTCTGGTTCCTCGGGGACTGTGTCACCCCCTCCTCTTTCTTCTCTAGCTTCCAGATCAGAGAAGCCCCTCCTCAGCCTGAGGCAGGGCCAGGCACACAGTTTCCTTTTCTTCTCCTCTATCCCTTAGGGCTACTCTGCTGACTCAAGCCAGTTTTCCACACCCACCCGCTTCCTCTCGGCAATCAGATTGGAGCATGGAGAAGGGAGGATACTTCTAGTCCAGACAGAACTCGCCCAGAAGCCGTGGACACAGGCGTTCTAAGGGCCACCTTGTGCTGGAAAGAGAACTCTGGCTTGTAGGGGTCCCCAGGCCTCTCACTTTAAGTACTGCAGGATGCAAGGGATCATGTCCGCAAGCTGGTCCAGAGATGGGTACTGATATCTGGGGAAGAAAGGAATGTTGAGGAAAACAGCAACCTGCCCTTATGGCCCCCACCTCAAGTGTCCTACTCTTCCTCTCCCAGAATCACCACTCGCCCTCCCTTCCTTCTTCCCCGGTCCAATCTTCTCCATACCTGCCACGTGCCTCACAGTCTGATGAGGAGGGAAGGAGCTAATTCTCACCCCAAAGGGAACACGGGAGCCCCCTCTTCCATTCCAGGGGCATCCACATGAACCCGCACGAAGTTCTGAATGATTTCCTGCATATCCGCAAATTGAAACAGCGGCTTGAAGCAGGATTTATCTAAAGAGAATCCCCATCACCCCAATAGTAGAATTAGACAGGGAAAATGTCCCCAAGTCACAACCCACCCTCTTTCTTTCATGCCACAGTCAGGCTAGGAGAGAACTTTTCCTTGACATGCCACATGACTCCCTTCCCATACTGACCCCTCCCCTCACACTGACCGGGGTTTTACCCTTCCCCGCAGCCTCTTCCCAGAAAGAAACGGGAGGGGAAGTGAAGGTCCTTACAGTTGAGTCCCACATCGTGGTAGGTGAGTATCGCTGGGCGTTTGGGTTTGGGGGTGCCATAGACAGTAAAAGTGACGGAGCCATAAGGTGTCTCCACAGAGTGAGTCTGCAGGAAAACAGGTCACCATCAGGTAGGAGTTAGGCTAAGAGGAAAAGAGGCAGGAGAGGAATCTCCACAAAAGTCAAGGAGTTGAAGGGAGAGGGGCAAAGAGAGGAGACGGGAACCAAAAAATAGAAACGGGATCGGCAAGAATTCAGTTTATGTAAAAATGACACTGCAAGATGATTTTGAGGGTGGAAAAGAATAATAATGAAAGATCGCAGAGCATCAGGGAACTCTGAGAAGGGAGGAGAAGGAACGAAAGAGGAGAGATGGGGACAGGAAAGGACTGGAATAGAAGGAGAGGAAGCAGAGAGGAGAGAGAGCCAGGTAGCAGCCCTTTCCTTCCTGGGGAGAGGACAGCCCCTCCTCCCACCTGCGGCTGCCCCAAGCTGTTACCTGTCCCTGGTCCAGGAGGATTCGGGCAGCTAACTCAGCCTCCTGGAGAAAGACACACACGGACAGATACACACGGAAACACACAGCCACGCAGAGTCAGATGGAGAGACAGATACAGATAAAGAAAGGTAGGTAAAGAGACCAACAGAGACCAAAGACAGAAAGAGATTGACAAAAAGAGACACGGAGAGGATGAAGGTTAGCGTAGTTACAGGACAGAAGCCTGGACTCTCAGTTGTGGTGTATGGGGAGAGAAACGCGGGTAGACATGGAGAAAGCAGGGGTGTGGTTAGACGGAGATCATGAATTTGGGAAGGTAAGGAGTGAGGGGGTTGCCTGAAGGTCTGGAATTCGGGCCTGGGAGTCAGAGGGTCTCTGATAACCTTGGCCACCTCAGGTGTCTGCCCTGGCAACAGCGGCTTCTCCTCCGTGATCTGCACCTCCTGCAGCTCCGCCATGGTGGCCTGGCAGGGTGAGGAAACACGGAGACTGGGGAGGCTGGTTCCATACCCCCGCACCCCCTCGAACAGCTGGCTTCCTCCCTCAGCCCTGGACAATAGGGCGCAGAGGGCCCCAGGAGCTGAGGACTACTCCGGGACACAGAGAGGGCCTTTCCTGCCCCCAGCTCCAGATCCAGGCAGCAGGGGAGGAGGGCTTGTGGAGGAGGGCTCAGGACACCACTTCCTTTTAGCCTGGCCATCCCCAGCACCCCTCAACACCCACACCTCCGGACCCCTCTCCCCTGTCCTGGATGGAAATACCAGGGTGGGGCAGCAGTGCAGCTCGGGTGTCCCAGGCTATATTTATGGGCCACCCCACACTCCTAGTTAGGTAGGGGGTGAAACTCGTGGCTCAGTGACTGGGTACTCTAAAGATACTAAGGATGGGTAATGAGAGTTCACCGTGGACTGTGACCTTCAACTAAAGCCCCAAGGTCAGCAGCCAAAGGGAAAGGGGCTAAAAATGACCTGAGTAACATGACCAAGAGGGGGAGGGGGGAAACAAGAAAAGAAGCACAAGGGACATCTGTGTCCAACTGACTCAGTGCCTCCCTTCCTCTCAAGACTCTTCCTCCTGACTGTGAATAAATTAGCATATATTCAATCTTTGAAACGGGGGCGAGGAGCAGAGCACCTGTGCAGACCAGCACAGTAAAGGGCCCCCAGCCCGGGGGTGGGGTCACTTACTGGGCTCCTATTGGCTGGATGCAGTGGGGTTAAGGGTCAGGGTTCTCACTCCTCCTGGCTCTGGGGTCTGAGAAAACAAGGCAATGAGGTGAATGACATGGGAGACAGACCCTGGGTCTTTTAGGGACAGAAAGCCTAAGCCAAGACCTGGACTACCTGGGTCACCAACCCTTGCCAGGTCACTAACTCTCCCCAATTTGTACCCCCGAGTCCAGTGAACAAGTCTTCCCTAGGCCTCAACTAGAATCAGTACAGGCTGGAGGGGTCTGCGGGGCAAACACAGAGAGCAGGTAATCAGTCCAGCGGGGGGGGGGGGGGGGGGGCGGGGGGGGGGGCGGGGGGGGGGGGGGGGGGGCGGGGGGGGGCGGGGGGGGGCGGGGGCTGGGAGAGGAGAGAAGGAAGTGCTGATGTGGAGGAGAGAGCGTGGCTTGTGTCAGAACCTCTGGATTCTAGTCCGGGGTTCTGCTGCCACCAGTGCGACCTTGGCTCAGCCTGTCACTACTCTTGCCCTCAATTTCTCATTTGCAAACTACAAGTGGGGACTAGGGGATCCCCAAGATTTTTGACAGCTCTCGAGTGAGACGGGGTAGCAGAGCACGACTGTTTCTCTCCACTATTAAAAAAAAAATTTTTTTTAAGCCTCGTGCCATCTCTTCTCTCCTCCACCCAGTCTCGGTGTGGGTCCCGCGAGTGGAGAAGGGGGGGCGGGGTGGAGCGGGGAGTGAGGGGCGGGGTCCCACAATCTCCTTCCCAGCCTGCCCCGACGACCTGCAAAGGCCGAGCGCCGGCTGGGAAAGGGATGAGTAGGACAGAAGGGACTGACTGGGCCCAGCCCCCGGGACCTGTCCCTACGAGTCCCTTCGCTGCGCGTCCGCGTGGGGACTGACACGCTCGCGCGGCTGGCGCGGAGCGCCTGGACCCCGGGCACAACCTCGCGCACGCCCCAAACACGCCCTGCAGCCGGCGGAGCCTCGACCTTTGTGCGCGGCGGGCCCAGCGGCCCCTCCCGGCGGGCCCCTTCCCGCGAGCCGTCAACTCCGAGGGATCGGGATCAAACCGGCCCCGCCCCCACCCCGGCCCCGCCGGCGCCAGCCAGACCCCGCGGGCCCCTCGCCCGCCCTTCCCCCTACCTGCTGCCGCCGCGGCCACTTCCACCTTCACTTGCCTTTGACTCCCCGGCCCGCCCCGGCTCAGGCTCCCCCACAGACCCGCCCCCGCCCGCCCCCGCCCGCCCCACGGGCCGCCGGATCCCCGCAGATCCGCCCCAGACCCCCTGTAAACACGCCCCCCTTCCCCCGCCCCAGGCTGCCTGCCGCTCTGGGAGGGGCTGTGCTGGGGGCCCGAAGGGAGCTCTAAGGAAAACAAACTGCTGGGTGCTTCCAGGCTCCGGCCCCGGCTACCCGCAACGGGGCGGCTGTGGGGTACGCGGGGATCCCTTAGTCCCGTGGGGGATCCCCACGCCCGCCCGCAGCACTGCCGCCACCCGTGACCTGGCTCTGCCTGTCGCACTCAGGCTCCTTACTTCACCCCCAGACTCCGAGGTGGGGACGGATAAAAGGGAGGCGAATCCAGGGCGCTGGCATCCCACGAATTTGACTCCACCCGCCCGGAAACAGAGTACTAGGTTAAGGGAGGATCGCTGCTGAGGAGGCGGGGGTCTCGCCCGCTGGGAGGGGAAGGTGTGCCTGCGCGGACTGGGCGGTGGGGGCTGGAGGTGGGAGCGTCGAGGGCGCAGGAGTTCCAGCTCCGGGGCTCCCAGGGTCCTTGGTACCTCCTCTCTCTCCGCAGTGTCCCGACGCCTGCTCTCCGGCCGCTCCCTGAGGAGTTGGAAAACAAGGCGGGGAGGGGGGACGGGGATTGCGGGGGCCGCTATAAATAGAGGGAGATCGCGGGAGGGGGGGGAGAGGATAGCCAACGGGGACTCCCGGGTCAAGGCCCCAAGGGGGGGCGGAGGAGGGGCCAGGGACCCCCAGGGGTTCTGACTCTTGGGTAAACAGGCGCAGGGGTGGAGTTAACTCTGTGGAGGTGGAGTGGGGGCTTGGGGAGGACGCAGTGTCCTGGGCTGGGACCCAAGAGACCCTGTGGCTTCAGTGCTAACCCCTTCTAGTCTGGCCCAGAGAAGGACGGTGAGGCCAGCTCGGCCCGGCAAAATCGCATTGCCCAGACGCTGGTTTCTCAGGCACTGCTGCGTCTCTCAGGGCCTGGCTGGGTTTGATGTCCTGGACCCACTCACGCGCCCTGCCCTCCCCCCACTTACATGCACCCTCCCTGTGCCCCTAAGAGGAATGCCACCCAGAAGGGGATGTTATGTGGCTAAAGGGATTCAAAGTTGTCTTAGACAAAAGGACACCAAACTGAATTTCTCCCCACCTGCACCCCTTCCAGGCCCCCTCCCCCGCTGAGGTCCCACCCTATCTCCTTCAGCCTGGCTCCTGAGTTGCCATTTCGGGGGCTGGGCACCAGGCCAGTTGGGAACAATGGCCAATGGAACTGGAGCTGCCAACTGCAACACCAGCTCAGACTGCCCCCCCAAGACCCCCAAAGTGCCTGCCCCCTCCTGCCTGGGAACTGCCCACCACCACCACCCTCACCACTCACAACCCAATCCCATCCAAGGAACATCAATGCCCCTTTCATCCCCACTTGGCAGGGTCTATTGGAAAGGAGGGCCCAAGAGGGAGGAGGTGACCCACAGTAGAACCGGTCAGGATCAAAGCCCAGCTTTCAGCAGCCCCACATCTAAAGTATCTCCCTAGATCCCCCAATTTGGAGCACCCAAGTTTTCCTCCATTCCCTTCCCCCACTCCCTTCATAACTATTTACCCAGAAACTGGCACAGCAGGTGGGCACCCTGGCTCCTCTCCTAGTCCCCTCTCCCCTCTGATGTCATTTTAACACTCTCCCGGACAAGGGAAAGCCTGCTGGAATTGGGACTGTAGATAAAGATGCATAAGACAGAAGAGAGATTTCCCCAGCCTGACTGCAACTGGGGGAGAAAGAGAGCCTAGGGTGAGAGCTTCTGCCGGCAGCCTCCTCTGATGTGTCTAAAGTAGTCTTACTTGGAGTGGGGGAGGGAAGGACCTGGAGGTTCCAGCATCTAAATTCGTCTCTGGGTCAGGATGACTCAGGGGGAACCTGATAAGGGGCCGACGCAGGGGCGTAGGGCAGACAGGAGTTGGGAAATTTCCACTGGGATCTGTTTGCTTCCTAGGCTTGGGGTCTCAGCCTGCCCCAGGCAGTAATGAGGCTGCTTCTGATCTAAGATGGGGTTCCTCCTTGTCAGGGCAGGTCTCAGCCTGGCCCAGTGTCAGTGGCCCACAAGAATACTTTCTGTCTCTAATTTCCTTCTCTTGGGCCAGAAGCAGCTTCAAACTATACTTCCAGTAAGAGCCACAGTTTTTTTTTTTTGTTTTGTTTTTAATTTATATTATTTTGGCTGTGTTGGGTCTTCGTTTCTGTGCGAGGGCTTTCTCCAGTTGCGGCAGTTGCGGCGAGCGGGGGCTACTCTTCATCGCGGTGCGCGGGCCTCTCCCCGTCGCGGCCTCCTCCCGTTGCGGAGCACAGGCTCCAGACGCGCAGGCTCAGTAGTTGTGGCTCAACGGGCTTATCGCTCCGCAGCATGTGGGATCTTCCCAGACCAGGGCTCGAACCCGTGTTCCCTGCATTGGCAGGCAGATTCTAACCACTGCGGCCACCAGGGAAGCCCCTAAGCCACAGTTTTAAGTACCTGCTCCATACAAGCCACTGTATAGATGGAATTCAAAGAAGTGTGATGTCTAGTCATACCCTTTCTAGAGCGTAGGATCCAGTAGTTGAGTGAAGGTATAAAGATAGAAAAAATTAAGAAGTGATGTATATATAAATTAATTGTTTAGACAATAAGTCCTATAG
The DNA here is from genome assembly GCF_009873245.2 of Balaenoptera musculus. Taxonomy (NCBI): domain Eukaryota; kingdom Metazoa; phylum Chordata; class Mammalia; order Artiodactyla; family Balaenopteridae; genus Balaenoptera; species Balaenoptera musculus. The sequence goes on from NC_045786.1 coordinate 100,049,639, forward strand.
CAATAGTTTCCCACCCTTTTCAAATGGGAGATCAGAGATTTCCATTTCCAAATGATGGTTTTAGAATCCCCTGATGGGGACAAACCGTGAATTCAGCAATACTTTCAAATAAATTTGTTCAGTCTTCTGATAATCGCAACATCTATGCATCTATGCACCTACATGTGCAAAGCTTATTATTTACTCAACGACCAGTCTTCTGTGTACATACAGATTGCAGAGGTCCTTGCAATAACTCAGAACCCTTGCCCCAGGAGGCCTGCAGCCCACAGGCTAGGAACCATTATCTTAGTATAATTCAGAGGAGGAAAAGGGTTGGTTTTCTTTTAAAGCAACTAGTGCTCAAGCTGTTTCATTTTGGGCTTTTTTTATGAATTTATTTTTTACTTATTTATTTTTGGCTGCGTTGGGTCTTTGTTGCTGCGCACGGGCTTTCTCTAGTTGTGGCGAGTGGGGGCTACTCTTTCTTGCGGTGCACGGGCTTATCATTGTGGTGGCTTCTCTTGTTGCAGAGCACGGGCTCTAGGCGTGCGGGCTTCAGTAGTTGTAGCTCGCGAACTCAATAGTTGTGGCTCACGGGCACCAGAGCACAGGCTCAGTAGTTGTGGCGCGAGGGCTTAGCTGTTCTGCGGCATGTGGGATTTTCCCAGACCAGGGCTCGAACCTGTGTTCCCTGCAATGGCAAGCAGATTCTTAACCGCTGTGCCACCAGGGAAGTCCCAGGAAAAAGGGTTTTGTTTCCTAAGGTAAACCCTATGAAGAGTCAAACATGGAGTACTTGAGTGGTAAGGAGGGGCATTCTATCCAGGCAGAGAGAGATCATGAAGGAAAGTTTTGGGAACAGAAATACACAAGTTACTTTGATGAATTTGAATAGTACTACTATGTGCAAGGTAATTCCCATATATTATCCCCTAATACTATGTAAGGTAGGTACTATTGTCCTCACTATACAGATGAAGAAATTAAAGCTCAGAGATGTTCAGTGACTTGCCCAAGGCCACTCAGCTAGTAGATGACTTATCTAAGACTGACATCCCCAGATTCATTCCACTCCAAGGTTATTCTCTCTCCACTAGGCTTCAGGTAGCTTCTGAAGCATATAATGATTAGGCCATTATGGCCCCAGATGAAGAGTAATGTTGATGAAAGGTAGGTGATGTTTGGTAAGGTAGATTGGAGCCAAGTGTGAAGGTCCTTGAATGACAGGCAAAAAGGTTTGGCATTTCAGAAAGGTTTGAAGATCCATAGAGTGTTCTTGAGTAGCAGCAATGGATAAATAATTGTTCTGTGAAAATTAATCTGATGGGGGGTTTAAAAGAGATGGATTATGGGGTGGATAGGGGTGAAGCATTTGACTTAGGAAAGAGGTCGTTTAGAAGTCAGGATAATCAACTGGATATGAGATGACAGGGACTTGAATAAAGTGTGGGAGTAATAGCAATGGAAAGAAAGGAGTGGATTTGTAAGACAAGGGAAATTATAGGAATTGGTGACTGATTAGATGGGAAGGAGAGGAAAGTCACCAACCTAGTTGCTCTCTTTTAGGGGCCCTGAAGTTCATTCATCTGTATGGTTTCTAGCCAGAGAAAAGGCCACAGAGAAACCCCTTCTGAAAGAAGAAACAACACATTTAGAAAAAACTGAATAAAATTATAGCTTTACTTTAAAAAAAAAGGGGCGGGGGCGTGGAATTCACTGGCGGTCCAGTGGTTACTCAGTGCCTTCACTGCCGGGGCCAGGTTCAATCCCTGGTCCGGGAACTAAGTTCCCACAAGCCACACGGCGCAGCCCCAAACAACAAACAAACAAACAAACAAACAAACAAAGAAAATCCTTGACCTGCACAGAAAATTATCTAGAGTCTGAGGCTCAACCTCACCCTGACCCACCCAGATGTGCGACCCTCCAAGGCCCATGCTCTTTCCACATGGGGCCCAACTTTGGAAGCCATTTAAAGCTCCTATTACACCTGGTCTGCCAAAGCCAGTGGGATTTTCCATGTTGGTTATGAACCTGGGCCTGGAGACTAGAAAAAAGGACAATGTTGGACTGATGTCAACCTGTTTCCATTAACTCCTTCCCTGAGCTCTCCTCACCTTTTTTTTTTTTTAATTTTATTTATTTATTTATTTATTTGTGGCTGTGTTAAGTCTTCGTTTCTGTGCGAGGGCTTTCTCTAGTTGCGGCAAGTGGGGGCCACTCTTCATCACGGTGCGCGGGCCTCTCACTATCGCGGCCCCTCTTGTTGCGGAGCACAGGCTCCAGACGCACAGGCTCAGTAATTGTGGCTCACGGGCCTAGTTGCTCCGCGGCATGTGGGATCCTCCCAGACCAGGGCTCGAACCCGTGTCCCCTGCATTGGCAGGCAGATTCTCAACCACTGCCGCCACCAGGGAAGCCCTCTCCTCAGCTTTTGTTGAGGGACAGAGCATAAGGCAATTTGATAAAGACCCAGAAGACTGGGTCAAGCAGGGCTGAAACCATGAGGGAAGCTTGATCACCTGCAGAGATCAGGAGGTTGGCAACATGCTCAAAGCAGCATGCAAGGTAGGGACCTAAGGACCCCACCCCCAAAGATTAAGGCTGTAACAAGGGCTGAAAATGATGTCACATAAACACTGCTGAGGTCATAGAAGCTTCCCTCTTCTCCCCAGTCTTCCCACTGCCACACAGTCTCACCAGCCAGCTGGCTCCCACAGATCTGCGCACACTTACTTACAAAGGCTGGGAAGGGTCAGACACCATCTGGGTACTCTCAGGTACACAGAAGTGATGGGGCAGTGGGTGGTGGTGGTGATTATTCAGTATGTAGGATCCACACTAGTATCCCTCGTACTGGGAACAGTAGGTCAGATGGGAATCAGAGGGAAGGGGGGAGAGAGGGAGAGGGAAAAGGGGGTTTGTTCCTGTTGCTGATTCTGATTTTACTTTAACCTTCATCATTATTACTCCTCAGTCCTCCCTTCCCCTCCTCCCTCACCCGCAAGTCTCCCCCCATACTGTCCTCCCCCATCTCCAGTTGACCATGGCATCAGAAGCAGAAAGAACATTCCAGCGGTTTGCTGTCTTTGGAGAATCGTCAAGCAGTGGCACTGAAATGAACAACAAGAACTTCTCCAAGCTGTGCAAAGACTGTGGCATAATGGATGACAAGACGGTCACCTCCACTGACGTGGACATCGTGTTCAGCAAAGTCAAGTAAGAGACCAGAGACGGGAGCAGGGGGTGGTGAGTAGAACTAACAAGGTGGTGGGATGTGGGAGGGTTTCTGTGGTGGAACATTTGTAATGTGTCTCCTGAGCACCTACTGGGTGCCTGGCACTGTGCTAGTCCCTGTCGTCAAGGCGCTCAGTGTGTAGAGGCCCTGTCTGAGTAAGGGGAGGGTTAGACCTTGGAAGGTGATGAGTTCATGTTCCTGAGTTCCTGGATTTCTGTCTGACTGATCAGGGCCAAGAATGCCCGAACCATCACTTTCCAACAGTTCCAGGAAGCAATGAAAGAACTGGGCCAGAAGCAGTTCAAGGGGAAAAGCCCAGATGAAGCCCTGGAGAACATTTATAGACTCATGGAAGGCAAAGACCCAGCTACCACCGGTGTTACTGTGAGTGAGTCTTCATTCCTGACCCCTGACCCTACTTCCCTGAGTCCCTGCTGCTCCTGTGTCCCTTCCTCCATGCCGATGTCCCTAACCCCTGCCAATAGCAGCACTGCAGGGAGACAGGGCGGAGGCCTCTGGGCACTGTTGGTATTGAAACAGACTTTAGAGATCATCCAGTCATTTCAGAGGTGAGGAAACTGTGAGAGGAAATGACTTACCCAAGGTCCACAGCTATGTTAATAGTAAAACTTAGACTCATTCCCAAGCATCCAGGATCTGGGCCAGGCAACTAGGGCCTGCTGGCTTTTGGGGGACACTGAGTGCGGACGACTTGGTACCTGAGCCTCTCTCCTCTTCCCGCTCTTATGTAAGGTGAAATATCTGACTTCCTCCCTCTCACCCGCCCTCTGTTCCCTACTTGTCCCCTCTCTACTAAAAGCTCTTCCTATTCTAGGTTTCAAATAGGGCCTTCCCAACAGGACAGACTTTGTGTTTTAGGTCTGGGGTTGAAGTCCTCTGGCTGCAGCCTAGTCAAAATAGCTCCTCTGGAAGCAGAAAAATACACACACACACACACACACACACCCACTCATTCCCATACACCAGATTTCTTCCTCACAAGTGGATGGTTCTTATTATAGTTCCTGCCTACAGCTGCACCTGGGCCCTAAGCAAGCAGCACCATGCCAAGGGTTGAACAAGAGCTCTGAGAACTAGTCGAACTACTAGAAGACCATCTCTAGAGAAGGGGCGTGATGGTGGAGGGGAAGGGAGAGGGCTCAGACACCTCATCCTCTGGCTTGCAGAAAGCAATGACGGTGGGAGGGGTGAGCCGGCTGACGGACACCAGCAAGTACACGGGCACCCACAAGGAGCGCTTTGACCAGAGTGGCAAGGGTAAAGGCATCGCGGGACGGGAGGACATGACTGACAACTCAGGCTACGTGAGTGGCTACAAGGGTGCTGGCACCTATGATAAGAAGGGCAGCAACTAGGGAGTAGCCTCACCTTAGCCTGCCGGCCCTCGACCCTGCATCTTTAACACTGGGGAGCTTGGGGGCCAATAAACAACTGTGTGTGCAGCAGCTCATGGGCTCTGTCTTCCACCAGGGTGAGGGAAGAGGGGCCCCTTGGTGCGGAGACGGAGATAGGAGCCGAGAAACCCAAGGATGGGGGTTCTCAGCACCACACCCTTTACTCTACTTGGCCTCCCCGCCATTAGGTAGCAACGCCTTCAACAGCTGCTTCTAAGAACACGGCTGAGGAATATATTTGGAGATAAGAGAGAAGCTAGATGTGGAGGCAAAAGTATTTGCTACTTGTGTTCACATAATACTGATATCCATCCCCTTCGACCAGCCAAAGGGGAGTAGAAATTCCTGATTTGAGCTAGTAGGACCCAGATATTAGCAACTAGACCCTTCCCGGTCCCTCCACCTTCCTCATCTGTTGCAATCCATGTTTTGTTGAGGAGAAATAGAAACCAGAGAGGGTGGGCCAAAGATCTACTTAGCCTAACTGCTGTTATGAGTTTATTCTAGAGCTGACGGGGAGGGAGAATCCATTTTCAACACCCAGCCTGGAACTGAGTTTTACCCCACCCCACCTCCATCATGGTAGACATGGAATGGAAGATCCTACTGACTGCCAAGGGTAGCCCAGTAAGATGGCCAGAGGTGGGTGGCCTCCAGGACTCTGAGAGTAGGAGTTCTGGTGCACCGAGGAAAAAGGAATGAAATCAGAACTAATTCAGATGTGTTTTTTTATCTTTTTATTTTGCAGTGATTCACAGGCAGATGCAAAAAGTACAGAGAGGTCCCATGTACCGTTCACCCAGTTTCATCCAATGGTTATATCTTACATAATTCAGATATGGTTTTAAAACCTTCTGTGACTACAGCTGAGCCCACTTCACCCCTGCCTTGTCAGAGGCAGATTCTGGAGTTTGGGGGATGTTAGGAGGAGGTTGGGAAGTAAAAGGATGCAGGAATCTGGGGGGAATAGGTCAGAGAAGATAACTTGGAACTCCAGTGAGCCAAGCTGAGACGGATGGAAGGAAAAGAGGTCAGAGAAGAATAAAGGGTGACTAAAGAGGTTGGGTGTGTAGGGGAGAGACTGCACTGGGCTCCATGGTGGAAGGAGGATGGAAAAGACAGGTTACATGAAGAGGAAATCAGTGATTCCGTAGAGAGGAGCAGACTGAGAGCTTGGGAGAGGGGGCGTGGCCTGGAGAAATGAAGCTACTATGAGTCTAAGACTCTCAGGGAGGTCCCTATAGCTAGAGATACCTACCATGTGGGTGAGTGAGTAGAGGGAATCATAAGGGAAATGGGGAAGACTGAGAAGGGAAGGGTGGCAGGGATGGGGATTTGAGACTCGGAACTGGTACCATGGTGTGAGCTGAGGCTCTGGGCCTCCAGCCACGATACAGGATCTGGCCCAGTAGATGAACAGTCACTGCCAACTGGACACAGTCAGCTTCTTGGGTGGGTGAAACTGTCTGTGGGAGAGGGAGGATGTGGCAGGAGTGATGGGGGGAGATAAACAAGTTAGAAAGAGCCTAGAAGACAGTACAACTTTGCATGGTGACCAAAGCTCTGGACATATTTCCTATCTCCCTGGTCTCTTTGGAGGGGATCCTGCCTACCTTTGAAGCCAGGAAGGAAGCCTTGTACCAGGGATCAGAGCTTCAGGAGTGGGGACAGGCTGGTCCGTAGCAGCAGTAGGGGGGCTGGTTCAGACTTAACACCTCCCATCCCTAGTAGAGGCCAATGATATCTATCGGTTCAGCATCATACTTTTGGGAGCAGAGCAGATAGAGCCTTTGGTTGGTTAGGGTGCTGGTGTAGTGGCAGCTGGTGGGTGGCTGCTTGGAGCTCAGGGAGCAGACTGTGAGGGGGAAGGAGTCCTGGGTGACTGTACAATATTCATTGTAATTCTCACAGAAGCTCTCGCTGTACTTGCAGAACTTCTTGATGGCTGTCCACGGGGCATGTAAGACATAATGGATCTTTGGGCAATACCAGCTTTGTTGTCTGCCCCGTACATAGGACATCAGACCATTACAGTAGCCCCGGAAACCCTTTGCGTAGTTAACCTTGGGATAGTCGATATGTAAGATACGGAAGTTCTTGATGGCAAGCTGTAGCTGGATGTTTTCGACCAAAGCTGGCCCTAGAACAAGCTGGAGGAACAGGAGCTGGACCACAGGTGGTGCCATTCTTCCTGCTGGCAGAGTTAAGGTGGTTGGAAGCAGAGGTGGGTCTCGAGTGGCTGTCCGCCCCTTCCCAGAGCTTCCAGTGTGCCCCCAGCCTTCCCCATGTGCCTTCCCCTATGCCCTCAAAGCCGGACTGTACTTCAGAGATCATCCGGCCCAAGTCCTCATGCCTCAGAGAGAGGAGACGTTTGCCCAAGGTCACCCATCTGGTCAGCCACCTCTAGCTTGGTCTACCTTAGGGTCTCAGCCTCACCCAGTCCGGGAGCTGTAACACTTACGAAATACGAGGTCCAACTGGTCCTTGGGTGAGAGATGCTTCCCCTCTATCCCTGGCCCAGTTAATCCTTCTGGTAAAAATGCGGAGGGTCCAGAAGGGACAGGCTCAGCTACACTTCTCTGACTGAAGTGGAAGGACAGGAGCTGGAGGGCAGCAGGGCAGGGGTGGGATTCTTCCTTCCTGAGGCCAAGGACAGCCCAAAGGTAAGAAGAGGCTAGAAAGGTTTCTGGATGAAGACCAGTCTGGGAGGAAGGAGTGTCCCCTGGGTTTGAGGAGCCCCTGTGCTGAGGGGGGTGGATGAGGGGGAGGAAAGAGACATTGCTTTCTGGTCTCCTCCTCTCTGGTGTCATCAGAACACTTAGTTCCAGCCTCCTTGCGAGAAGTCCCGAAGTTCTTGGGTTTCCTTTGATGTCTTCTCTGGTTCATAGGCCATGCTCCTGTGGAAAGGTGACAAGGAAAGCACCGTCATGTTCTTGAGGAACAAGGTGCTGCTTATTCCTGACCCTCAGAGAACAGAGGGTCTTCCGCTCTCTCATCCCACTCACTGGATCCCCGGAGGCCACGTACGCAAGGGCCTCCCGCCTGAGTGCTGGCCTGAGAATCAAAGACCTCGGTGTGGACCCCCCCACCATCCCCACCATCAACTTCACTCCAATCGTGATCACACGGACACTCTCACCTGTAACCTCAGGCCCTCTCAGAGTCACAGCACTCCTGGAAATCTATGCATGCTGACCCCGAAGCCTCAAATTTGTCAGGTGGGATTAGACAGCATAGCCTGGACTTGAGGGGGTGTGGACCGCCTGTGCCCAGCAGATCAGATTCTTGCTGTAGTTTGTCATGTTGGAAAAAAGGGCCAGTCTCCTAACTCTTTTTCATCAACACCTGCCACAGGCCTCTCAGCCCTGCCTCCACACACCTGTTGTCCAGGTTGTGGGCTTAGGACAGCTTACCATTGTCTCCCTGGAGAGCGGGAGAAGGGAGTCAGAACAGAGAAGCCTGAGTGTCCCGAGGCCAGTGTGTAGTTCAGGAAGGGTGGGGGGCGCATGAGAGAGACGCATGGGTGTTCCTCGTTCACAGCCCCCTTGAACTTGCTCTTTCTGGCAGCACAAAGCAGAGTCCAGAACTGAACCCATCCTTCGCCAACTCGCTTTCCCTCCTGCCTAGTCCCTTTCCTCAGTTACTTATGCAAGAAGTCTGAGAGTGGTCCTCGACCCCGCCCTCTCCTTAATCCCACCTGTTAGGAGGCGGTACAGCATGGGGGTTAAGAGCAAAGCTTTTGAGTAAAACAGACCAGGAAATGCATCCTGGCTCTACTGCTTCCAGGCTGTACACCATCAGTCTAAGTTCACTAAACCGGTGTAAGCTTCAGTTTCTTCATCAGTTAATGAGGATAACATTCTGTACCTCGTGGCAGTCTTAGGATTCGTTAAGATGTATATCAAGAGCTCTTAGCCCAGGGCCTGGCACATGGTGAGTACTCAATCCGAGCATGAGTCCATCAGTCACGCAGCTCCGACAATCTTTTTTTTTTATTAATTCTTTTTTTTATAAAATTAATTTATTTATTTTTGGCTGCATTGGGTCTTCGTTGCTGCGCACGGACTTTCTCTAGTTGTGGCGAGCAGGGGCTACTCTTCATTGCAGTGCACGGGCTTCTCATTGCGGTGGCTTCACTTGTCACAGAGCACGGGCTCTAGGCACGCAGGCTTCAGTAGTTGTGGCACACGGCTCAGTAGTTGTGGCTCGCGGGCTCTAGAGCACAGGCTCATTAGTTGTGGCGCACAGGCTTAGTTGCTCCGTGGCATGTGGGATCTTCCTGGACCAGGGCCTGAACCCGTGTCCCCTTCATTGGCAGGTGGATTCTTAACCACTGTGCCACCAGGGAAGCCCTAATTAATTCTTTAAAATTATTTATTTATTTATTTGTTTGTTTGGCTGCACCAGGTCTTAGTTGCGGCGTATGCGATCTTCGTTGTGGCATGCGGCTCTTAGTTGTGGCTTGCGGGATCTAGTTCCCTGACCAGGGATTGAACCTAGGCCCGCTGCATTGGGAGCGTGGAGTCTTAACCACTGGACCACCAGCGAAGTCGCAGCCCTGACAATCTTAACTAAAACTTTTCCCAAACTAGTCTCTTCCATTCCTATTTCTTCCCCTGCTCAGGCTTTCCCCTCTCCAGGACGCCACACGCTCTCCAACTCCAGGAGGACTCTACACCGCATAAGACAGAAGACCTCCATGACCTGGCCGCCACCATGTCTCCAACTGCATCTCCATCTCTGCCTGCTTCCCCCATTGGTGCCCACCCCACCTCTCGCTCACGTTATCTCCTCTACCCAGCATGCTCCTCTCTCCTCCCGCTCTCACCCCCGTCAGTTCCGCTGAGCCAGCTCATGTGAAGATCAGCCCGGATGTCCTGTTTAAGAAGCGTCTGCTTGGAGCACCTCCCCAGCGAAGTGTGCACAGCCAAGTGAGTGAGGATAAAGCCCACACAGGCAGGTGGCTCATCTGTATCCTTCAGGCTGGTGTATCAGCCAACACCCAGTGGGAATCCACGCAGGGTGGGGCCAGAGCCTGGCTGACTCAGGTCTTTGTTTTGAGGAAACTAGCACTTTGTGGCCCCAGCCTCAGCGTGTGCCACCTCTTCCTTATTTGCTCAAGGCTGCAGCTTCCCTTGGAAGAGAAAGGGGCTTTTCATGCCTCTTGGTCTTCTTCTTTCTTCATTCCTACCCACCCACCACCGCTCACCTCTGCACACAGTGTTACAGAGATGGAACAGCACATAGTAGAGGAAAGAGTTTAGGCCTTGATCTCAGATAACCTACTGAGCTTCTGTTTCCTCTTCTATAAAATGAAAGTCTTCCTTACCTCATGAGGCTGCAAGAATAAAATGAGATGGTCAATATGGAGGTGACTTTTAGCCATTAAACAATATATAAATGGATAACTGGATACGGTCTCCTAGGTCTTATACCAACTCACTTTTTTCCCCAACTCACTTAACATCTGCAAAGCCTTCTGCCTTTTTTTTTTTTTTTAATGTATTTATTTTATTTATTTATTTTTGGCTGCGTTGGGTCTTTGTTGCTGTGCGCGGGCTTTCTCTGGTTGTGGCGAGCGGGGAATATCCTTCCTTGCGGTGTGCAGGCTTCTCGTTGCGGTGGCTTCTCTTATTGCAGAGCACGGGCTCTAGGCGCATGGGCTTCAGTAGTTGTGGCACGTGGGCTCAGTAGTTGTGGCTCGTGGGCTCTAGAGTGCAGGCTCAGTAGTTGTGGTTCATGGGCTTAGTTGCTCCGCGGCATGTGGGATCTTCCCGGACCAGGGCTCAAACCAGTGTCCCCTGCGTTGGCAGGTGGATTCTTAACCACTGTGCCACCAGGGAAGCCCTGCAAAGTCTTATATTCCCCAAATGAGCCAAGTGACCTCCCCACATCTCCACTCTGCCAATCTAGAGCCCTATTTAACACCTGACTTAAATTCATCTTCACCAAGATTTCTATTAGTCATGCCCCACGTTGATTACTTTTAAATACTTTAAATTGTTGAATACTAAGAAAATAGAAAGGTAAATAAGACAGTTCCAGTCCAGATTAAATTTACAATTCAGTAGGAACAACACACGTATGAACATATGTTAAAAAGTCATGAAAAAAAAAAAAAAAAAAAAAGTCATGAACACGGGACCAGGAAAAGTGCTGAGTGTGCGATGGGCCTTCACATTCCAACCTACAGTCCTACTGGTCTGGTCTTTAAAATCCTATCCCAGAGGAGCTGATCCATAGGATTGCTTCATCCATTCTGACAAAGCCTGAGATTTGTGGAATTGTTACCCCATTACACTGGACTTTATATATGCAAGAATCATCCTAGAGATGAAGAAACTAAGTTTTAGAGAGGGATAGTAGCTTGCTTGAGGTCATATGTCTAATTCAGTAGTTCTCAATGGGGAGTAATTGGATCACATCTGGAGACTTTTTTTGGTTGTCACAACTGGAAGGTGCTACTGGCATCTAGTGGGTAGAGGCCAGAGATGCTACTAAACATCCTACATTGCACAAGACAGCTCCCACAGCAAAGAAGTATCTAGACAAAAATGTAGATTGTGCTGAGGTTGAGAAATTCTGGTCTAATGAGAGAATCAGATTTCCTAACAAAAGCAGACTTATTTATACTTTATATATTGAAAAGGATTGGTAAATATCCAAGACTTAGAAATATTTTTGTTAGACTTTGCTTGTGATGGTGCTGGTTCTTCTACCAGCAAAAGGATTATTGATAGTTCATCATTGAAACAACTTTTCGTTATTTTTCCCGTAAAAGTGACTTTCTGCATAGAGCCATCTACACATTCTTTCCCTCCTCCCCTCCCCAATGGTAGGATTTCTAGAACCACTGGCTAGAGTGACAAGTGCAGGGATGATTCCCTATGATTGAGGGGGAGCCCCAAGATTTTGCCCCCAGTGAGCTCACTACAATCTCAGTGGCATCACTTTTGCCCTGTCCAACTCATATTGTTCAAATAGCAAACCGTGTCCTGGGTTGTCCTTGAACCCAAAGGATTGCTTCAGCCATTTCAACCTTCTTGTCATAGGTTCACCTCCACCCCAGGGTGAAAGTTCAGGAACTGCCTTGTCAGTCCCTCAGCTGGGACTGGGATGATTCAGGTGATACCACCTGGGACTGGGATCATTCAAGGGCTGAATGAATGCCTTCTAATGTAGAATTTGAATCATTTAGGGTCCCTTATTTGCAAGGCACTATGCTACATCCTGTGGGAGGTACAGAAGTAGTATAACAGATGGTCCTTGTCTTCTGGGAATTGACAGTCTAAACTGGAGGAAAGCAATAAATATATATGAAGAAATAACCAATGACTCAAGGCAGAAAATTATACATCTTGAAGATAGTAAATGTTGTAGGAATTTAGAGGTGAGAGAGATGCCTCTGAATTAGGAGGGTCAGAGAAAGTTTTCTGGGGAGAGAGGGAGTCACCTGGGACCTCGGGGTGCGTCTCAAGGAACAGTTGAGTTAAGTGGAGATAAAGAGAATTATGAAAGGTATGTTTGAGGAAAGAGAGAAAACCAGCCTGGCTGGGTTGAGGCAATCAGTGGGAGAAAAGTCAGAGATAAAGTTAGAAAGACGGGTTTGCCAGATTACGGCAGACCTTGAATATCAGGCTAAGGAATTTATATTTTATTCTATAGATAAATGAGGAACTGGCAATGGCTTATGAGACAGAGTGACCTGGTGAGGCCTCTCAACCCCAGACCAGGTCCTCCACTCCTACATCCTGGCTTGTCTAAAGGCATAGGTCTGGGAGCCAAAGATTCCAACCTTCTGTCCCTGCTGCCTCCTCCAGATCCACAGCTGTTCCAGGAAAGGTCATGAGAATTCAAAGACCTAAAGTGAATCCCACATCTGACCCCGACTTGCTGTTTTTTTCACTTTCCCCGTCTACAAAAATGAGTCCACTACCTTTATTTATCCTGGGATAACAGAACTTGGATCTGCTCCTGCTTGGAGGGAAACTCTCACGGGCTTTCCATCGGTATCCAGAGGCTGTGTGGAACTCCGGAAGAGAGAGAGGCTGGCCTCTGAAGGGTGGGCACCAATCCAGGCTTGGCTCTCCTCTCTCCCAGCCCCCCTTACCCCCTCCCAGTGCAGGCTAGAGGAAGTAGCAGCTGTGGTCCTGTGGGGAAGACAGGCAGAGGTGCACCTGGCACTATTGGCATTTTCACAACACCCACCCGAACAACTTTAAACACACACACACACACACACACACACACACACACAGAGCAGCAGCCTGGGGAGAGGTTAGGCCAAGAGCAGTGACTATGCTGCTAGAAGGAGAAGGAGGCGGGGGAGCTACCTCACATCCCTGGATAGAGGCTGCCACGTGAGGGGCCTTCTTCCCTCCCATCTTCTCTCCCACCATTTTGTCTTCTGCTCTCCCTTCTTTAATTTTTCTCTTCTCTCTTCTGCCAGACTCCCTGCCCAGTCCTTGGCCTGATGCCTGACTCCTTTTGTTCTCCCTAACCCTGTTCCCCTTCCTCCATCCTTTCCTCTCGCCCTATGAATGTAGTGAAGGAAACATGGCAAAATTATCCTACCGAGTGCAAAGTGAAACGGATCTTGGAAGCTGGATAGTTTCGGCGAAAAAAGTAAACAAAATCACCTGCCTTATCCAAATAATGGAGGTGAAATAAGGGTTTCAGCTTGAACTGTGCAAATAGTAGGTTCGACTTTTCAGTTTTCACACGCAAACCTAACCCTTTACTCCCTCTTCCCTTTGAACTGGGACAGCACGGCTGTGTTTACTTTCACAGAGCGCTAAGGAAGCCTTCTGGAGAACCCCACGTGATGAAGTTAAAGGGCAAACTGGGATAATTATAATGACAGGAAAATACAAGAGCAGAGAGCAGTGCAAGCCATGGTTTGGAAACATCTCACCCTAGAATAATGAGAAGTGAGGAGGAGTCCGGGCAGGCGAGGAATCCAAATGAGCTCCTGGCCTCCCACCCCCTCCTCTGACCCCAGCCTCCGGTCCAGGGCTGGCCTGATCCACATTCTGTCCACAGTCTGCTTTAAACCATGGATTTTATCTCCAAACATTTGCATTTCTACAGCAGCAGAAGCATAATTCTCTACCCAGAAGTTCCAACTACAAAGATTCAGGCACCTGAACAAAGCAGTGAATGCTGCTGCCCAGCCAAGGCCTAACAGAGGGGGAACCGGAGGAGCAGGAGGCCTGGGGGAACTGGCTCCCGCTTCTCTGCTGCCACCTAGTGGTGTTTCTCCCTCCAGCACCATTTTTTATTCCAAAGATACTTCATCCTGACCCACAGCTATGCTCTCTATCTGCTAAAATGATGTCCCCTGACCTCAAAACAAACACCCATCTTCCTGACTCAAAATCCTAACTTCTGGACCAGAACACAAACTGTATGACCCATATGGTTTGCGTGGGCCTCTCTGCAGTCACATCCACACAACAGCTAGGGGATTTTTAAACAGATAGGGCTTTTACTCCTCTGCTACTTTTTTTTTTTTTCTTTTGGCCATGCCGCACAGCTTGTGGGATCTTGCAGGATCCCAGTTCCCCAATCAGGGATTGAACCCGGGCCATGGCAGTGAAAGCCTGGAATCCTAACCACTAGACCACCAGGGAACTCCCTTTATTCCTCTGCTTAGAACCCTCCTAGGGCTCCCCACTGTGTGCACAGCAAAACTCCTAATGGTCTCTGAGGCGTCCCGTGATCTGGCCTCTGGTCCCTCTCTGACCCCATCACTCATCCGCTCCAGCCACACTGGACTCCTCACTGTTCCTCCAACTCCCCAGGCATCCATCTGCTTTAGGGCCTTTACAGTGCTGTCCTCTATGCTTGGAGCATTCTTCCCCAGACAAGCATAAGTTCACTCTCACCTTGAAATCTTTGTCCCAGAGTCACCTACTTCAATGACCCTATTTAAAAATCACTGCCTGAACACTCTTTGACATAAATCGCAGCAAGATCTTTTTTACCCAACTCCTAGAGTAATGAAAATAAAAACAAAAATAAACAAATGGGACCTAATGAAGCTTAAAAGCTTTTGCACAGCAAAGGAAACCATAAACAAGACGAAAAAATCCTCAGAATGGGAGAAAATATTTGCAAATGAAGCAACTGACCAGGGACTAATCTCCAAAATATACAAACAGCTCATGCAGCTCAATATCAAAAAAACAAACAACCCAATCAAAAACTGGGAGGAAGACCTAAATAGACATTTCTCCAAAGAAGACATGCAGATGGCCAACAAACACATGAAAATATGCTCAACATCACTAATTATTAGAGAAATGCAAATCAGAACTACAATGAGGTATCACCTCACACTGGTCAGAATGGCCATCATCAAAAAATCACAAACAGTAAATGCTGGAGAAGGTGTGGAGAAAAGGGAATCCTCTTACACTGTTGGTGGGACTGTAGATTGATATAGCCACTGTGGAGAACAGTATGGAGGTTCCTTAAAAAACTAAAACTAGAATTACCATATGATCCAACAATCCAACTCCTGGGCATATACCTGGAGAAGACCATAATTCAAAAAGACACACGCACCCTAATGTTCATTGCAGCACTATTTACAATAGCCAGGACATGGAAGCAACCTAAACATCCATCAACAGAGGAATGGATAAAGATGATGTGGTACACATGTACAATAGAATATTACTCAACCATAAAAAGGAGCAAAATTGTGCCATTTGCAAAGACATGGATGGATCTAGAGACTGTCATACAGAATGAAGTAAGTCAGAAAGAGAAAAACAAATATTGTATATTAATGCATATATGTGGAATCTAGAAAAATGGTATAGATGAACCTATTTGCATAGCAGAAATAGAGACACAGTTGTAGAGAACAAACATATGGATACCAAGGGAGGAAGGGAGGGGTGGGATGAATTGGGAGACTGGGATTAACATATATACACTACTATGTATAAAATAGAGAACTAATGAGAACTGACTGTATAGCACAGGGAACTCTATTCAATGCTCTGTGGTGACCTAAATGGGAAGGAAATCCAAAAAAGAGGGGTTATATGTATAAGTATAGCTGGTTCACTTTGGTGTACAGTAGAAACTAACACAATATTGTAAAGCAACTATACTCCAATAAAAAATAAATAAAAATCAAAATCACTGCCTACCAATCTCCATTTGTTCTTTTTTCCTTAGCAATGGTGTATTTTTTACTGCCTTTCCTCCAATGGAATGTAAGGATTCTATTCCCCCAATGAAATGTAAGGATTCCAAATGTAGGGATTTTTGTCTCTTTTATTCACTAATATATCCCAAGCACCTTGGCACATAGTAGATGCTCAATAAATATTGACTACGTGAATGAACCTGAACCCACTATTCTGAGACCACCTACTACTTACAGGTGAAACCTGAAAACAAGAACACTGTTCATCTCAGTTTTCCAGGCCTTCCCATCCACAGATAGTGATGCTTCTCTTCCTCAGTGTCTCAGTTCTTCTGAGTCTCCCATGCCAAGCTCACTGGAGCCGCCGGAACAGCACGGACCCAAGCTCTCCACACAAGTGTAACTGCCGCAAGGAGCAGGGAATACACGGTAGAGGAAGGTCTAGGCTGGCTGTGGAGCAGCACCACCACCAATAGTATTTTCAAATTAGGACACTAAGCGTTGCAAATTTTAATAAAGTAGTAAGGGAAAGAGTGAAGGGTGAGAGGTGTTGGGTGCCATCTCCAGGTAAAGCCAGATGACCTTGCTTGACCCTGGAACGGGAGGGACCCAGAGGGATGAATCATTGTAGAATAGCTGAGGTGGGATGGTGCTGCGACTTGTGACTCTGGTGATTGATTGGTCCACTTCCCTGTCTCCTCCATCTCCTCCAAAAGATAAGCAGTAAGTCCTGATGACAGGAAGTAACTTTCTAGGCTATTCCATCTTTATCTCGGATCAGAAAAAGCAATCCTTACCACCACAGTGATTGGCTCTTCCCAGATGAGATGATAAATGACAGCTCTCACTTGGGGTTGACACCTGAGTCAGGTGCATTATTAGAGTCATTAGAACCATGTGGCTAGGGGCCAGGCTAGTCTTTATTTATTTATTTATTTATTTATTTATTTATTTATTTATTTATTTATTTTTGGCTGTGTTGGGTCTTCGTTTCTGTGCGAGGGTTTTCTCCAGTTGCGGCGAGCGGGGGGCCACTCTTCATCGCGGTGCGCGGGCCTCTCACTATCGCGGCCTCTCTTGTTGCGGAGCACAGGCTCCAGACGCGCAGGCTCAGTAGTTGCGGCTCACGGGCCTAGTTGCTCCGCGGCACGTGGGATCTTCCCAGACCAGGGCTCGAACCCGTGTCCCCTGCATTGGCAGGCAGACTCTGAACCACTGCGCCACCAGGGAAGCCCCAGGCTAGTCTTTGAGCGTGAGGATTCAGGCTTCCTCACTGCTGAAGGTGTTTAAGCAGGTGTACTAGCTCCACAGGTATCCACTTACCTGGGACATGTAAGTGAAGAGGCATGAACCTGATTCATTTCCTGATCCACGGCTACTCCCCAGCCTGCCCTCAAACAGAAGCACCACAAGCCAGGCCAGCTCTTAAGGAGTTCGGTGGTGAGAAGAGACCCTCAGAGATCTGAGGCCCAGCGGAAGGCAGGTGCTTCCCAGTGAGCAGGGGCCACAACACGAGGATTTGGTGAGGAGGTAACGCCTGTGGCGGGACGTGAGTGAGGAGAGAGGACAGGGAAGGGATGGGTTCTGGCCAGAGAGCGGTATACTCAGGTGAGTGACAAAGTGGACAAAGGAGGGACCCAATGTGGAGGGGATGAGGACACACACAGGGGAGAGAGGAGAGAGATGCTGACAGATGGAGGCACAAAATGGGGCTATGGAGGAGATGGGGATGGGGTCATGGAGGGCGTGAGACACAGAGAAAGGAATAAGGACGTAGGGACATGGGGACACAGAGGGATGGACCTGAGGGAGAGGAGATAGAGCAAGGAGTGGGAGGCATGAGGGACAGAATGAAGGAGGATAGGGATTCAAGGTGAGGGGGATGGAGCCCTAGGGTTAGGGGGTGGGGTCTTAGTGGTTTGGGGCACACAGAGGGGAAGGGAGGGGAAAGACACAGGGTGAGGCAGGAAGGAGACAGTAGGGGAGGGAGATGGCGATTAGCTAGAAGGAGCAGGTTTAGGAAGGCTAATTTCCACCTCCTCTGTCCCCAGAGACCCCAGCCCCCGCTTCTGACTGTTCCCCCTAAGAGAGATGGCGCCAGCCAGAGCAGGATTCTGCCCTCTGCCGCTGCTCCTGCTGCTGGGGCTGTGGATGGCCGAGGACCCAGTCGGTGCCCAGCCCAGAAACATGACCTCAGCTCGGTGGTTTGAAACTCAGCACGTGCAGCCCAGGCCTCAGAGATGCAACACGGCGATGCAAAACATCAACAAGTACTCCAGTCGCTGCAAAGGCCTCAACACCTTCGTGCATGAATCCTTCTCCGGTGTGGCCGCCACTTGTCAGACTCCCAGCATAACCTGCAAGAGAGGCCGTAAAAACTGCCACCGGAGCCAGAAGCCTGTATCCCTGACCGTGTGTAACCTCACCTCAGGGAGGTACCCAGACTGCAGGTACAAGGAGGAGCGACTGCACGCTGCTTACATCGTGGCCTGTGACCCTCCCCAGAAAGGGGACCCCAGGAAATTCAAGCTGGCTCCTGTCCACCTGGACGATGTCCTGTAGGTTTCCAGCCAGCCGCGTGCTTGGGCCGCGCCTTCAATCCCTCTGCAGGCCTCTGGACCACTCCTCCTCAGCCCAGAAGCTTCTCTTCTCACATCTCTTGGGGCCCTTCCTAGCTCAGGCTCCTCTGAGCGGGTGGGGCTGTGGGGAGTTGAGGTGATACATTAGTAGGCTAAGCTCCAGAAGAGATGGTGACCTCTCAGCTTTTCGTTGCTGTTTTTCCAGAAGCTTATCCCGGAGAAGCTTAGGGGTGTGGGTTCCTTGGTCTGTGCCTCCTACATCTTTCCCCTATCCCATCTTCTCACGGCAGCATGACGAGAGGAGGAAAGACATGGAAAAGGAGTGTAGGGGATTTATGGCGAGAGCCACTCCTATTCCTAAACGAGGCCACTTCCCCAGCTCTGATGTGGTAGTGAGGTGGCTTGTGGGCAGGGAGGTGGCCTGAAGGGAAGAAGACAAAGCAGCACCACTTCATAGTTACATAGCATTTCATGCTTTTCACAGTGTATCCACGTGAGTCCCTTGTGAGATAGACCTGACTAGGATAACTGACCTTCTTTAGGGATGAGGACGTTGAGATTTCAGAAAGATTTGTTAATTAAAGAGCTTGTCAGGTTGGTTAGTAGCAGAAGCTGGACTTGAAACTAGGTCTCCTGACTCTAAATACAGCGCACTTTCTACTTTACCACTGGGCCGAAAAGGAGAGACCTCTGCAGGGACCACAGGGGAACCAGCTAAGATTTCACCTGTGAAACAATGTCCCGAGAGCTCTGAAGAGCCAGTTACCCCATGTTGGCTGTAGTAAAGGTCATTACCTCTCTAGCCAAAGGACTGTTTACGAGGTGCTCCAAGGATCTTAATTCTCTCTCTCTCTCTCTGCCCCACCACACCTCTCTGCCCTCCCCCTTCTCTTGTCCACTGCTCTTTCTTCCTGGGCCCTGGGCCTGGCTCTAGCTTGATCGCCTATAGCCCTGACGGCACAGTGTCAGGGGAGTGTCCCAGCTTCATCCCCCTGCTCCGGGATCACATTTCCCTTGACCTCAAGGGACTTCCGTGGCCCAGTGCCTGCTTGTCACAAACAAGCTGGTGGGAGCTGCCAGAGCTTCCTTCCTCCCGATAATGATCTCTCCTGCCTTGGTGCTTCCCTGGCTCTCTGCTCTGGCAGTCCGCCCAGGCCGGAGGGGTTGAGATGTGGAAATGCCATCTCCCCATCCTCCCCCCACCCCTCCAAACCCCGGCTGCAGACACCGCTTCTCCCTTCCTGGTGAGCAGAACTGGAGAAGCTATGGCTTTACGTAGGCTCGGTCCTGATAGCTTCCCACTCCTAGCCCACAGCCAGCATTGCCTGCAGCCTTGACCATCACCAGCCCCTTCTCTCTTCCTTCATCTCAGTCCCAGACAAACTGCACTAAGCCCCATGCCCGCCCCACGCCCACCCTACTTGAGCACCCAAATACTACCTTGTTCGACCTTGCCTTCCCAGCTGTGGAGTCTACTCTCTACCTATCCCTCTCCCACGCTCCAGTGCTCCCTTATGCCTTACCAGAGTCAGAGTAAGCTTTGGAGCCAGACACAATTGGGTGTAAATCTTGGCTCAGTCCTTTGTGGCTACATGACCTCAAGAAAACTGCACCTCTTTGCAACTATGTTTCCATATATGGGAGTAATACTACCTACCCAACAGGATTTCAGGAAGATTTAGAAATGACATTTATGAGGCCTTAGTCAACCCCAGGCACTGGTAAGCATTCAATAATGATAGCTAGCTGTAGGTAACGGCAGCAATAGCCCTGTCCAGTCATATTCACCTTTGGCAAACACGCAGATACCCCTTTGGCAAATACCCCATTCAATTCTCCTTGAGGTCTTTCTTCTGCTAGAATGATGTTTATGAGTAGGCTAGAGAATAAGTCTGCAGGCAGAGTCCTGCTAGGTGGGCTGGGTGGTTTGAGATGGTGAGGAGAGAAGGTAGGGAAGGGATGATGAAACGAAAGGGGAGCAGAACATTGAACAATTCAATTCAAGTAGAGTGAGGGGCCAATACGTTGATGAGTCTTGAAAGCAGAGGGACAATAAATACACTTTATAGCCAAATGCCAAATGACTGAATGTAAAATCTATATATCCTGTGGTCACTGTACTAGACATTTATCATTCTAAATACATGATTTTCAACTGAGGTGCATAGAAAACCAAGTCTCTTTAGGGGTAGCTGATTTTTCTTTTCACTTTATTCTTTCTTCACAACTCTTTTTTTTACTTTTTATTGATGATTTTTCTTATGGGTGTTATGGTTTTGGAGACATCCTCCTCACAAACTTTTTAAGTGGCTAAAATTATGCTTTTAATGTATCCTCTTGAAATAAGAAGAATTTCCAAATATGGCTTTTTCTTGAAATACTCATGATCTAAATAGTATTAAATAACTAAACATTAAACATAATTCTAAAGCAATCTATAGTGTGGTGATAGTGGTCAGAATAGTGGTAACCTTGGGGAGTGCTAACTGGGAAGGTGTAGGAGGTAAGCTGGAAATGTTCTATTCTTGCTCTGGTTATGCTTACTTTGTGAAAACTCATTGAGCTGTACACTTAAGATTTGTGTACTTTACTGTAAGCAAATTATACCTCAATTTAAAAATCTTCCTAAAAAGTATAGTTTTTAAGGATTAGTTTATTTAACATGAGAAATGCTAATATATCAATTCACAAAGATTATAATATAATGAAATCATAGACTCATGATCTAATCTAATTTCTATTGTTCTGCTTTGTACTATTTGTTAAATTAAATAGTAGTTGTGCTAATTATTAAATTGTTGTAAATATTTTTGGTTCAAAAAGTATATGAGGTTTTTTCCTAAAGTTATCCAGCTAATCCATGCTCTTCTATTACTTATATAACTGTCAGCTAATTTTCCTATTTAACTATGTGAAAATTCTTAATAAAATTTATATGTAGTACAAGCTTTTACAACCATTCATTATTACAACATTTTTCTTAAAATAATAAATATGCATTTATATTTCCCCTGACTGATAGAGGTAATGACCTTTCAACATTTTTAAAGTTCATAAGGAAAATTTCACTTCCGGTCACATTCAGTGTACTCACCAGTATCTGAAAGAGATTATTCAGATATTAACAATGAACCCAAATGACCTGCCTTGTTTTCATACCGATGCTTTAACAGATTAGATTTGACAGTCACCCTTTCCTTCACATGATCCTGATCACAGCCAAGTTCAGGGATGCCAGGAATTATGTTGAAATAAGCATTTGGCTATTCAGCCTTTCAAAGGCTGAAGCTGAGGTCCAAAACGAATAACAGGTTTGCGCCAGTTACCAAGGCTGCATCTTGATACATTCCTACTTAAAGACTGAAAAATGGGAAAAAGAGACTGATTAGTTATGAGATTTCTGTTGCTGGGGGTGGGAGCTTGGAGGGGGGAGGAGGGTGTCTAGGGGAGTATTGCCCAGCCTTGTGTAGATGGCTCTAAAGAAAATTGTTTTGACCTGGATCTAAGGAGCAGAAACAGAGTCCTGTAAAGAATGTAAGCCAAGAACTGGAGCTAGTGTGAACTAGCTTTCTAGGAGTGAGACCATCTGAGATAGCCTAGGTAGGATACTTTTCTACGTGACCCTAGTTCCCCAAAGTCTCCACACTCTGAAGAAAATGACCCATAGACACTATGAAGAGGGCCAGCTGAGTCAACAGAGAGAGAAGGGTCCTGATCTCAAGGGCAGGGTGTAGGAAGAGGAAATGCCCTTGAGACTGGGACCCTTTTGCTCACATTGATTCAGACAGCCCTCTTCATAGTGTCTCTGGCCCTAGGGGATGACCTTAGAGCTACAGCAGCAGAAAACAGACCAACACAGCAACAGCGTCCAGGGAGACTTCTCTGTGAGAACCCTGGCCCATTTCACCACATTCCTCCTACGCTCCTGCACAACTGGGCCTCCAAAAGGGCTTCGAAGACTTCAGATCTTCATTTTAAAGTCCTCCTCCTACACCACCCGCCCAATCCCACCCCCGCATTCTACCATGGAGAGATAGAAAGCGCAGTCACAGCTCTTACCAGGATGTGTTCCTGTGCAGGACTCCAAGGCCAGTAAGCTTGGGAGAATCTATGAAGCCATCGGGGCATGAGAAAACATTGCTAGTGAGGCCTTGTAGGAAGTTCACAAGCGGTGAGATAAGGAAAGATGTCTACCCATAATGGAAATACACCCATGATGAAAAGTCCTCTTGATTTAGAGAGATTGGAATTTCCTCATCTATGCAAAGGTCACCTACTTCATAGAGTATTATGCAGATTAATGTGACAACATATATAAAGGGCTTAGTACAGTGGCTGGTGTGTAGGAAAAGTTTGAGAGATGTAATCATTTATATTTATTACTGTGATGTCAAATGTTGAGAGGCCAAACCTGTGATGGATGGAGCAGGCCTGACTTCCATGACAGAAGAACAAAGGACTTAAACAAAGGAGTCCAAACTCCTCCTCAGCCTCCTCTTGCCAAAAAAACCTTCCTAGCCAAGAGCATATAAGGTAGGGTTCAAGGTTAGACAAAAAGGAAAATATGTATTAATTTCTCTAGGTAAGATAATTTGGAGTGGGGAGGGTGGGGGCAATGCTTTCAATTAGAGGGGGGAAAAAAGGCTATTGAGTATTTATATTAAGACTACTTAAGGGGTTTTTTCTCATCTCTACCTTCCATAAATCCAAAGATATGGAAAGAAGGCAGAAGATTTAGGGCCACTAACTTTTGAGGGTGTCCTCCTTACCAGCTCCTCTCCAAAGGGTTCAATTATCACAGCAGTTGATGGAGAGAAGGCTCTAGTGACATTTCCAACTTCCCCTCCTGAGTCATTTAAACTAGTCCTTAGGTAAGCTTACTGTCCCTTCACCTCCCTTGTGGAAGATCACCTGTATTTTTCCCACCCTCTGATTCAGCTCCATTTCCTAGTTTGTCTTCCATTACACAAGACTACCACCAATGGTGGTCCACTGCTTTCCAATGGATTGGTTACAATGGGAAAACATCACACTTGTTACTTTCTATGGTCTTCACATAGAAACTTAGTTGAAGTTACACATTTAAAACATAAACTGTACACCTGAAATTAATACAACATTGTAAATCAACTATATTTCCATTATAAACAAACAAACAAAACCAACAAACAAGCAAACAAACTGACCTGGTGAGAATCAATACAAATTCCTGCTTGGGCCATGGCATTTAGCACAAGACAGAACTTCACATCTGCATAGCTTTAGGCTCTTTCAGTAGATATTCGTAAAATCATGTTTTAAGAGATTGTATCCAGTGACCTCAGAGATCATCTAGTCCTCCCCTCCACATTTTGCAAATGAGAAAAATAAGACCAAGGGGACCCAAGATCACATGATTAGTTTAAGTGAGAATTCAGGTTTCTTGAACCAGTCCAGTGATGTTCCCAAAGTGTCATTCTAGTTAATGGTCCCGAATGGATCTCAGACATCTTCCAAGGTCAAACTCACCATACCTGGACTGGCAAATCAATCAGCAAATGGGCAGGTTCCCAGATTGAGACAAAAGCATGTTCATTCAAAAGAGAGTGTTCAGTGCCCATGATCCTGAGGTGTTTACATTTCTGCCTCTCACTTGTGGACCACATCCCCTTCACCTGAATGCTCACATTGTATCAGTGAGATGGAAAAAAAGTAGCACCCAAGAACTTGATGGTAAACTAGTCAAGCATGTCCCTGGACCATGCCATTGGCTGTTGGAGACATAAATAAGGGCATGCAGCAAGAACAAAAGTCTTCACTTCCCATCTGCTATTTGGGGCCAGGGTAAAAACATTGCAGAGCTCCCATTTGGTGGACCTCCAGATGGGCCTGAAACATCCGAAATATTTTCTCTTTGGTAAGTATCATCATTCTTTTTTTTTTTTGAATTTTATTTTATTAATTTTTTATACAGCAGGTTCTTATTAGTTATCCATTTAATATATATTAGTGTATATATGTCAACCCCAGTCTCCCAATTCATCACACCACCACCACCAACCCCCGGCCACTTTCCCCCCTTGGTGTCCATACGTTTGTTCTCTACATCTGTGTCTCTATTTCTGCCCTGCAAACCGGTTCATCTGTACCATTTTTCTAGGTAGGATCAACATTCTTTACCCTCAAAGTTGGCACATCCAGGGCTGGGTCTTCATGGTCAACTAGAGCCCACAGAGCAATGTTTCTCACACTTTTCCCCAAAGTGCTAGTAATGGCCGAGGGGAATTAGGCACCTAAAGTCATGCCCAGCAGGAAGGAGCTTTCTCTGAAGCCTCTTTCTTTTACTTAACTAATATTTATAAAATAACCAAGTGCACAGATTTTTTTTCCCCCCGTACTGCGAGGCTTGTGGGATTTTTAGTTCCCCAGCCAGGGATCAAACCCGGGCCCTCGGTAGGGAGAGTGCAGAGTCCTAACAACTGGACCACCAGGGAATTCCCCCAAAGATGTTTTATATGTTATCTTCACACATCATTTGTGGTAATAATGGATCAACATTAATTTCCTGGTTTTGATGGCTGTACTGTGGTTATGTAGGCAAGAGTACTTGTAATTAGGAAATATTCATTTCTGTATAAAGGGGTAATGGAGCATTTTGTCTGTAACTTAGTCTCATATAGCTCAGAAATGTTAATAATTAGGGAATTTGGGTGAAGTAGATTGGGGAGCTCTGTGTACTATTTCTGAAACATATATAAATTTGAAATTATTTCAAATCAGAACCATTTAAAATTATTTTTTTAAAGTAGTTGATTTGAATTTTTCAATATACTCCATCAAAGTTTTATTTTATATAAAAACAATGTTTTAACTTACTTCCTTTCCCCAAAAAATAGTTTTGGTAAAATTGGGATAGAAGACATTTATCTTGTGGCTTTGTGTGTACTTTGTGCATATCTGCATTCAACCTAGGATAGGAGTATACTGGCCTTAATGAGGTTTTCCTTAACTTGCTCACTATGGGTCATGCCTCTGACCAGTATTTCTCTTTAGGAACTGAATGAGGAAGATAAGGTAGCCATGGAGCCAGGGCAATAGGAAGGTTCCTCATATGCTAAAAAAATGAGAAAATAGACATCGAGCACTTGCAACAGTGACTGGGACCTGGAAACCCCTCAGTAAGTGTTTGCTCTGTTTTTATCATCGTCATCATCATCCCTGGGAGGTCCAAACACTGAACACGGGCTTGAAATAAGTCAAAGGCAACAAAACACATGCGAGGGGAGCCACATGCCTCCACTCTGGCTGGACTGAAGACTACATCCTCTCCTTCTTGAGGATAGATCCTACAGTCAGGAACTAAGGGGGGCATTCCACTCACTGAAGCAAGATCATGGTGGCGCTGGGCTCCCTGAGCAGGCCCCAAAGAGCGACACAGTAAAGAAAAATGGATCTGGTAAGAGAGAGGGTCAGCCACTGGGTACGGAAGGAGGCTTCCCAGTAGGAGTGCAGCAACCAGATTTCCTGTGCTGAGGCTCGGAGTTTAGAAATCAGGATCCAGGACATCTCATGGCCATGGGCCTTCAGGGTCAGGGACCCCTCTTGGAGGAGACTCCTTCTTGGAGAGATTCCCTGTGAACGCTTCTGGCAATCTGAGACCAACCCAACTCCTCTGGCCTGGCTGTTGACTCATTGCCAAGACCACAGGTCTCAGCAAGCAGAGCAAGGAGGACATTCAGAGAAGTGGGGCAAGGTAGCCCTGCTGTCCTCCAGAGCTGCTCCGGAGCAGGACACTGCCCTGCAGGCTGCTCACCCTTCTCGTTTCCCTCTGGGCTTCTCCAGCCTGAGCTTGCCTCTACCCAGCTTCCTGCACGGTCGTTCTATTTGCATTTTTCTCTTTTTTACCCTCTTCCCTCTCTCCTGGGGCTATCCTTATACATACTCACAAAGTAATCGAGGAGCTGAGTATTCAGAGTCTCAGTCTCCTTGTTGAATTAGCATCGCAATAGTGTTTCACAGCAGAGCTAGTCAAATGCCAGGGCGGCAGGGCATCCAGCATTAGGAGTAAGTGCTGCTTCCAATCAGCTGTCCTAGCCCTAGGTGGTCCTCATGGACGTGTGAGATGTTTGGCAGAAAGTTAGCTGACGATCTTCTGCGCTGCGCTCAGAGAAACAGAAGACTATCAACAGCCACCTGCCTCCTGAAGCTAAAGTTACACCTTCATTCAGCTTGTCTCTCCGGTGGATTTCACTTCAGGGTATCTGCACCCCAGCCCGGCTCAGCCTTGGCACCTACGGAAAGCGGAAAGCGGCGTCAGCGACGGCTCTTTTCACAGGCTGTCAGGAGTGACCTAGCGGAGCAGCGAAGCTTCCAGCTGGTTACTCACAGTTGAACCTGTCCTCGGACACAACCTCTATGAAAAGATCCCACCAGTGTCCTCTACTGAGGGGCCAGGAATCAGTTCTGGACAATCTCACACAGGACCCAAGCAGAGGATCAGAAAATGCACAGCCCATTCTCCCCTTAGCCACTGCTGGTCATTTGTAGTGGCCCCGGCTCCTCCTATACCAGCCCCGCTCTTCCAGAACGCCCTTCTTCCTGAAGAAGCTACCTCTCACCTCCAGGGTGAAGCCTGACAACCATCCTGGAGGTGGCATTTGGAGTTCAAAGACTACCTCAGGCCAGCAACCCAGACAGACTTTTCTGGCCCCCTCACCCATGCCTCTAGGCTATCCTGAAAAAACTAGTCTCTACAGGATCATTGCGTACTCTCTACTCCCCCTCTTCTGAGCTACCTTTGGGGTCTTCCTGAAGGGCCTCTCTTCACATTCTAGTCTGGCTACTAGCATTTTGATGTTTCATCTTGTCTCACAGAGTCTTAGAAGCGGGCAGGGCGGGGGAGCTTTTTAGAAATTATTCAGCTGAAACTCTTTGGGTTACAAATGATGAGGAGACTAAGAGGACCAGAGTGGCGATTCAGTTCAACACACAGTTACTGAGTAGCCCTCTGAGCTATCCATGTGCCTGGCACTATGGAGATACAGAAGCGTGAAAGGGCCTGATTTCTTTCCCACGAGTTTACCGTCTAGTTGGGAAGACCTGATACACACGTAAGAGTCAAATAACAAGACAAGGTAGTACAGGATGGAGCACCCAAATGAGTGGTACCAGGAGTTAATGCCGAAGGAGGTTACGTTCAGGAAGGATTCACCCGAGGTAGAGTTGTACAGGAAGGTTCATGCAGGTGGTTATGCACAAGCTCATAGGACCAAGCGGAGATCTGAAGGATGGTAATAGTTGAGGGAGAGTCCTTAGGGAAGAGAAAGAAAAACAGAAGTAAAGTTGAAGAGAGCAAAACCTGTCCAGGAGACAAAAAGGAGCCCTATCTATTAGAATAGTCACAGAGTGACTGTCAGCCCATAAGGTAACTATCAGTAAACAGGGAAGCAGTGTGGCAGGAAGAGAACAACAGCTTTGGAGGCAGACCTCCCTCATTTTCAATCCTGGGCCTGCCACTTAACACATCTGTGACCTTAGCCTCTCCAAGCCTCAGTTTCCTTTTCTCTAAAATGGAGATAATAACATGGAACACACAATATTGTTCTGCATATAGCATTACACATAAAGCACAAGGCCTTGGCACACAGAAGGCACTTTTTAAATGAAAGCTATTTTCCGTAACCAAGTACCTAGCACCGTGCCAAGTGCATATTACATGTTCACTAAATGATGGTCAGCAGTATTCCTTTCTTCCTGCAGCTGTGGTACAGCCCTGTGCTGACCTGACCCTAAAGTAAGGTGGCGTGTATTCTCCTGGCCGACTTTAGGAGAGTAGTAAGTGATACACTCAAGGCAACTGGCCCTAGAATGTCAAGGGCTATGTTTAATACGCCCGTACCACACTAGGCATTTTAACATTTTATCACGCCATATTGAATATATAAAATGTATGTTCCTCATTCAGTATCATTCTTGCAGATGTGTACCTGAAATGATTTTTAAAGTTTTACTTCTGAAATTGTTTGACTCCAAGTAATTTGGGATTGGCACTGCTCCTTCTGCAATTGTGGTATTAAGAATTCCCATAAAAGGAGAAAAAAAATCTAACCTAAGATTGTTTTCCAACATAATAAACTTCTTATGGGTGCCAAATTCCAAAATAAGTGAAATCAACTTACCTGCTACCACCATGTTACTGCGGTAGCACATAAGTAAATATTTTAAATTTGATTTTATAGTTGACTTTTCCTATATTGGAGCCAATCTTTTTTTTTTTCCTAGTCTCAAATATTGTAGGCCCTTGAAAACCTCCCAGACCCTAGTCACTGGGCCTCCAGTGCTTAATGGATAAAACAGCCCTGAGACTGTAGCAGTTGGGAAGACATGTGATGAATAACTAGGATCAAATACACAATCAAAGGAACCCCTTCTTCAGGCCTCCCTGAGTGGGGCTGGCCAGCTGCAGGGTCAGCACCTACTTGAGGAAAAGCATGTTTGCAACTTAACTGGATTCAGAGCTTGCAAAGTCTGTGGTCAGTCATCTTGGTCGGCACGAGATGTTCGTGCCAACCCTTGGCTCCTGCTGCCATCCCTACCCTCTTGCACAAAAGCCCAGAGGCTTGGGTCTCCAACTGTAAATGAATAATCACATGGTAATCCTTCCATCCCCATGGGAAAGGCTCAGCTGAGGGCCTGCAAAAGAGAAATGACTTCCTGAATAAATATATATATATATTTGCTCTCTGAGGCCCAAGTCAACTGCTTGCTGGATAATGTTCTCCTGGGGTGAAAAATCAATGTTTTGTTAGCTTTGTGGGGAGGAATGCAGGAAGGGATTCCCCACTATGAAAACGGTGAGCTCTGTTGATGAACCTAGCTCCACCTTGGAGACAGAAAGGCAAACATCTCAGAAGTTTCCCATCTGGCAATGCAGATCATAGGAGCCTAAGTGATTTTTGTCACTTTGCAGAGCATTTTATCTCAAAGGCAGTGAAGTCACATGAAGGTCAAGATGCTGGGTAGGGCTCAACACACCAGCAAAAACCTGAGAGGCTATAGCCAAAGCGAGATCCCTCACTTCAGTCATTTGCTTCCTCCCTTGATAATTGCTTCAATACTGCCAGTATAATATTTACTAAATATGTATGTATGCATTTAGTTCAAATAGTTCTTTGAAAATGAAACTGTGTAACATCATATTTCAAAGAATACTAGGGTCACTTAATAAATAGAAGTAAAAATAAATATAATGAATACCATCCAATTTTTAAAAATTCTATCCAGATATTGCTTTCAGCTGCAGGCTCAGCCTGGGGTCTGTCGTCTGTACTGAAAAGTGGGGAGAAACAAAGGCTTACCTTCTTGCTCTAATAGGAGACCTTCTTCTAAATGTCATCAGAAGGATTAGAAGAGAATTATCGAAGGCAATGTTCATGTTTCATTTAAACCACAAACAGACACACTCACTGTGCTCTGTTTCTATGGGAAACACTTTTCTCCTTCCCTTTTCAGCCTGGCACTAGACCAAAGGGATGGGCTGAAAGTCAAGAAGCTCCGGCCCCAGCTCTGCCACTCACCTGGTGGCCTTCGGAAGGGCAGTTGCTCTTTCAGGCCCTCCAGCCCTTTCATCTGTAAAATAGAGTTGATTGAGATGATCTTGAAAAACTCTTCTGCTCTGATTCTCTATCATTCCAAGACTTTCTCCAATAGAGCAATATGTCAGCCATGGAAAGAACCCAACTCACCGTACTGCTTTGCTGGCTAGAGCAGTGAGAATGACTTTTTCTAGCTTCAGAGAGAAATTGGACCACAGAGCAGAGAGGAATTAGCCTGACTCCACAATCTTAATACTGACTTTCAGGAATGACTGAGCTAGCCTGGGAGAGTGAGGTACGGACGCTTGGCCTACTTTTCTTCCAAGATTAGTTTCCTTTTGTGGTCTGACTTCTCAGAGTTTCAAACAAGAAACATGGGAATATGGAAAGAACAGGGGTTTTGGAAGCCAAGAAGCATTGATTCAAATCCTGTGTTTGACACTCCCTAGCTGTGTGATGATGGGCAATTTCCTTAACTTTTCTGAGTCTCAGTTTGCTCATATATTTAAAAAAAAAAAAGAAAAGAAAAGAAAGAAAGAAAGAAATCATACCTCATAAAACTCTTATGAGGGAAAAACAGTCTAAGTGTTTATTGGGGGCATAAAAATGTACATTATTTGCTGGGACTGAACGATAAACAGCCAGTAGTGTTCTTAAATATCTGAGGCTATAGGAGCCCTGCAATAATTGACTTACAGTATGAAATTCTTAGAAGGGCCAGCAGGGCACCACCCATGGTGACCCGGTCACATACCTCCCACGTCTTCGGTGCCACTGTGCCCCTTGGGAGAGATGGCACCAGCCAGAGCAGGATTGTGCCCTCTGCCTCTGCTTCTGCTGCTGGGACTGTGGATGGCCGAGGACCCAGTCGGTGCCAAGCCCAGAAACATGACCTCAGCTCGGTGGTTTGAAACTCAGCACGTGCAGCCCAGGCCTCAGGGATGCAGCGCTGCGATGGCAACATCAGCAAGTACTCCAAAAGCTGCAAAGGCCTCAACACCTTCCTGCATGAATCCTTCTCCAGCATGGAGACTCCCATCATAACCTGCAAGAATGGCTGTAAAAACTGCCACCGGAGCCAGAAGCCTGTACGCCTGACCACGTATAAGCTCATCTCAGGGGGGTGCTCAGACTGCAGGTACAAGGAGAAGCAACTGGATGCATTCTTCATCATGGCCTGTGATCCTCCACAACAGAAGGATGGCCTAAGGTACCAGCTGGTCCTGTGCTTTTGGATAATGTTGTCTAAGGCCAGGTGTTCCCTCACCCCAAGCTCTGCAGACTCCCGATGCTACAGCTGCATTTCCGCCCTTGAGTTCTTCACTAATCCTTACCCTTTTTGCAAATACCACTTCTCTCCCACGCAGCCAACTTCACATAGTCTTAATTACTTACAGGGTTTTGTGGATGCTCCAAATGGTGAGGGAAGAGAGGTGATTCTTCTTAGCCCTTCACTGTTGCTTACGTTGTTGTCTGAGTGTGGATACCATGTGGCCCTTCAAGCACTAGGGCTCTTAGCAGAGGTGGATCCAGGTTTTGTGGGGCTTATGGCATATGCAGTTTTGGAGACCATCTTAAAGAAGAAGAATACAGTCAGGACCTTAGAAGAGCTGTGGTTGGACAGTTCAGAGGGAACCCCGTCGGGGGAGGGGGAGACTATCTAAGGAAGGAGGGCCAGAGAATCTGTGCCGGGTTCCCTGTGTTGGGCAAAGGAATGTGTCTGATTTTGCTGCAATAAAAGACCCTGCTTTTCCTGATTGTGTGTATTACTATCCAAGTGAAAGTATGGAGGTTTGGAAACCCCTCCTTATCTCTGTGAAGCTTCAGTATCACATGCCCTGCAGGCAGAAGGGAGGGCAGCTCCCTGAGCAGGCTTGGGCTTGGAGGAACAGCCTGGGCTCTGCCTTCCACCCCCTTGAAAATTGCCTGGTGGTCCCACGTCATATGAAGGGGAGGAAGGCGAGGAAGGGCAGGCGGAGCCCTGGGATGCCAGTCAGACCTGAGGCTGGACCCCCTTGTTTATGCTCAAGACCTGACCTCACGCCTCATTGGTATGACCCAGAGCAGGAACCTCAGACTTCTGAAGTCAATCTCCCCCCCTTGGAAATTTCAGAATCAGGACCTTCTAAAAATCTTGATCTGGTTCTAATTAGTGCTTCTCCAACTAACTGTGGTGAAGGAGCAGTTTTATATGCAATCTGCCACAGACCAGCACTTTCATAAAATACAATAAAATGAACTGCTGGAAAAATGAAACAGAACATACAGATATAGAAAACACAAGGCCAATTTTTTTATTATTAGATTCAATTAACATAAAATCAGCGTAACAGATTGGCATAAAAGTTTCTCAGTGCTTCCTCTCAATTTCTAGACTTACCATGATAGATACACAGCGAAAAATATATACATGTACACATATAAATTAAACACCAACAGAAGACATACACGCCCATACACATACATACACAGGGGCACATACTCACATAAGTGCACGTGTGTACACAATACAAACACACGTATACAAGTACACACACTCAACCATAAGGCACCCACTGTCCTTCCTTCTTCTGACTCTGCCTCCCCCATACACTTCCCTTCCCATATTTAGAAGGCGATTTTCCTACACAGACTAGGGCTCAGAATAAGGAAAGGATGATTGGTGAAACGGGAAATGGCAGGAAAAGCAGAGAATCCAAAAATTCTGACTCCCAGCCCGCTTCCCTGCTTTCTAGAAAGAGATCTAAGGTAGAGCTCCTTGCTACCTACCACACCCACACTATCCTATCCCAAATATAGCTTCCCCAACAGCATCTAGGCGGCCCTGCCATACCACACTCTGCCCATCACTATCACTATTGCGCCCACCCTGTGCTTCTGACCAAGGAAGACGTACTGCAGATGAGAGGAAAACAACATTCTTCTACTCCTCTGGCTTCGCCCCAGTGTCGTGGGCAGACTCCACTTTCTCTGTCTGCACCTTAAATGATGGTGTTTCTCAGGGTCCTATTCTTAGCTCTCTTTTCTTCTCACACTGTACTCTCTTGAGTGACTTGATAAAGTTCCATGGCTTCAAGTGCCACTTACCTGCTCCCAAAAGCACCTCCCCAGCTCCAGTCTCCCAAGTTCCAGGCACATATATCCATCTCCCTACTGTTACTACCTGCCTCAGCATCCTGCAGACATCTCAACAAAAACACTCAGAACTGGGCTCAAATCTGCCTGGCTGCCAAACTCGCCCCTCCTCCTGCCATCTCTCAGTCTTGGTTAGGGGAAACAGCAGAGCCAATCATTCAAGACCCTAATCTAAGAGGCACCTGTGTCTACTCATTCTTTTTTGTTTGCTTCCTTTTCCAGTAATTCCCCATCTATCCCAGATACTACCTTCGGAGGGCACAAAAGTTCTTGGATTTTCTTTTTTCCATATATCACTGGGTTCCTAACATGGGTCCAACACACATTATGATTTTGGAGGGGGCTGTGAATTGAAGCTAAGCAAAGACACCTAGGTGGCTGCAATCAAGGATTTACTGTCTAGCTTAGGAGGCAAGAAAAAATAATACCTTTAAAACACTATCAAACAATAACAGAAGAGTAAAATGAATCAAATGGATTCTGTAACATTTTTCTCCCACCTCTCCCAGGGTTTCATTCATCCTAACCTAAAGTTTGTTCCCTGTTAAATGTTAATATTCCTGATACATGTCTCTGACATAACGTTAGGTCTGTAACCAGAGTCAGGCAACACCAGAGAAATTAAACCACTCAATATCTGTAAGAATTGTGGCTCCAGAAGCTGGCAGGAGTGTGGAAAGAATCCAGAATAGAATGGATCCTTAAATAGATTAATTATATCCAAACAAATGGTGTAGCAGCCTGGGTAGGAGTTTCTGACTTCCGTGTGTAGGTTGAAGAATTAGATGGAGTGTAACTTGAATCTAGGGGCCATGGACTATGAAACTGGCCCATTCAGAGACTAATGACACAGCATCCATAAAGCAGGGCCCAGTGGGGAAGCTGGGGCCTGAGAAGAGCTACCCAAAAGCCTTGGGACTAAATCTCTGCTGGTTATACTCTCTGAGCCACTGAGAATGTGTTTCCAAAAAAGTCACTCAGGAAGGAACTTCCCAGATATTTAGGATGACATAATTATTACCTAGTGGGTAAGTTTTTTTTAATATCCAGAAATTTTTAAATTAAGGATAAAAATATTTACGTGAATCAAATACATGGCATTAATGTGTCTGTATTAAGGACTTTGTGCATATTTGGTATTTTAGGTATTTGCAGTGTGTAAGAGAATTTAGCCTGTTACAGTAAGAAATTGGTCTTGCCATTCTAATTTTTTTAACTTTTTTTTTTAATACATTTATTTATTTATTTTTGGCTGCATGGGTCTTCGTTGCTGTGCACGGGCTTTCTCTAGTTGCGGCGAGTGGGGGCTACTGTTCGTTGCGGTGCGTGGCTTCTCATTGCAGTGGCTTCTCTTGTTGCGGAGCAAGGGCTCTAGGCGCACGGGCTTCAGTAGTTGTGGCTTGCGGGCTGTACAGTGCAGGCTCAGTAGTTGTGGCGCACGGGCTTAGTTGCTCCACGGCATGTGGGATCTTCCCGGACCAGGGATCGAACCCGTGTCCCCTGCACGGGCAGGTGGATTCTTAACCACTGCACCACCAGGGAAGTCTGCCATTCTAATTTTAAACGTTTAATTAGTTTAGATGTGTGGTTTGAAACAGAATTTTCCTTTAAAATTAGTTTTGGAACATTTAAGAAAACAGGAGTTTAATCACCATATTCATAA
Organism: Balaenoptera musculus; assembly: GCF_009873245.2. Taxonomy (NCBI): domain Eukaryota; kingdom Metazoa; phylum Chordata; class Mammalia; order Artiodactyla; family Balaenopteridae; genus Balaenoptera; species Balaenoptera musculus. The sequence goes on from NC_045786.1 coordinate 100,084,388, forward strand.
ATTGTCAGATTTCTAAGAATTTTTTTAGATATTCAGGAATGTGTAGTTGGTTAGCTCAGATAACTGAATTACTTTGTAAGGACATGGAATATGTTAAACTTATAAAGTATATTTTTAAATGTTTAAAGGAGTCTTTTAAACTACATTTATAAATGGTATCAAATAGTCCTCAAATACAACCATTTAAAGTGATTATTAAAATATACTTGTTTGTAAGTTAAACATAAAAGCTTAAGGAAGAACTGAGCTTCTGATTTGCATCTTTAACATAGGGAACATACATTTGAAAAAGCCAAAGTAGCCCCCTAAATGTTCTTTCCTGGGCACAAAAGAACATTTTAAAAATTCGTATTGACACTGCGAGACCAGTTCATTTTCTGGACTGTTTTCATCTACACAGTGCAGAGTAGTTTCATTGATTGTATTTCCTGGTGTTCCCATGTTTGCTGGTTTTATTAAGCCTTCAGAAGAGAGAGCGGCCTCTGATGATGCAATAGCTGAAGCCAGGCTCGGGCACAGTGCTGGCAGTGGTGGCACTGGAACTGAACCCGGAACTGTCTCTCCCCAGCGCCCTCCTTTCTCTGCATTGTGCCGCCTCCAGGTGGATCATTCTGCTGACTTGAAGAGGGTCTCCCACTGCATTGTGGAGGAACTGAGAAAGGGGAGCAGGGCTCCCCTGAGGCCGGTGTGGTCGTTGCAGAGGAGTTCAGCTAAATATACTCTAAGAAAAAGTAAAACTCAGAGACTATATAATTGAGTCTCCATCCTCAATAGGGACTTCTCCTCCCTGGCCAAAATTGGAGGTTTGAGACTACATATTTCCAAGTAAGGTGGCTTTAAAGAAACAAAAACAAAAAAACAACAGATTGTTAAGCAACTGGTTCCTTCAATAAATCAGGCTGCTTGCCTGGAAGGGTGTGTGTGTGTGTGTGTGTGTGTGTGTGTGTGTGTGTGTAAACACACGTGTTCATGGTGGGGAGAAGTTATGTTAGTGGAATTAGGAGTGCTATATTCCACAAATTACAGATTCTTTGGGGACCAAAACTCCTCATTTGAAGTACAAATATCTTTTGGCAGAAATAAAAAACAAGATAATGTAACAATTACTTGGAATCAATCACTTAGGTACTGGTGCATTTGGCTTGGGAGCATTTGGATGCATTGCATAGTGTATTGAAAGTTTTGTAACAAATGTCTTAAAAATACGTGGAATATGGGCAGAGACGTGGAAGTAGAAAATGAGCACAGAAAACGAGATGTCAAGGAACTGGAGACAAATTTGCACCCACCTGCTTAGCAGTTCTGAAGACTGGGGGGTTGGGAGTGGGGATGGAGGTATGACTTCATGCTGTTGTAATTCCCAGGTTGCCGGCCCCTGGAGGCTCAGCTGGGAGTCTGCCAATGAGAGCTTCAGCTGCCACTGGATATACCTAGCACATTTAGATCTTAATAAATGTTCATTGAACACAATTTGTTTTCAGAGCAAAGGAATGGGGCTAGGAAAATATACAAATCACAACTCTGGAAAGTTTATAAAACAATTTATTTTAAAATTCTCTCATTATGCTTTAAAATTTCCAGAGGGGGGGAATTTACTACCTATGGAGACAGCCTCTGCCATTTTTTGGCAGCTCTAAATATTAAAAATTATCCTATAGAGAACCTAATCTATATCTCCGTCACTACAGCAATTTACTGATGCCCTATCACTTTGAGCCATTCAGAATAAATCCAATTCCTCATCACACTCAGCTTTTTTTTTTTTTTTTTTTTTTTTTAATTTTTATTTTTGGCTGTGTTGGGTCTTCGTTTCTGTGAGAGGGCTTTCTCTAGTTGTGGCAAGCGGGGGCCACTCTTCATCGCGGTGCGCGGGCCCCTCACTATCACGGGCTCTCTTATTGCGGAGCACAGGCTCCAGACGCGCAGGCTCAGTAGTTGTGGCTCACGGGCCTAGTTGCTCCGCGGCATGTGGCATCTTCCCAGACCAGGGCTCGAACCCGTGTCCCCTGCATTAGCAGGCAGATTCTCAACCACTGCGCCACCAGGGAAGCCCCACACTCAGCTTTTTAAATATTTTCAAGAGTGTTTCATGCTCCTTGCCCTCCAAAATTGCCTCATCAGACAACAACACAAGCTATAAAATGGCCTCTAATGTTTAATCCAATAATTCTACCTGGTAAAATATGCTAAATGGAACTAACTCAACGTGAGGAGGAGTAAACTTGTGCAACCCGTTTATACTTTTCTTTTTGTAACCAAAAAAAAGCTTAGAAATAATACAAATTCCCCAAAATTGAGAGTGACTAAACAAATGATGGGGCAACTACTTATAGTGCTTTAACTGAAGTGTCAAGTCATCACTTTAACTGAAGACAAATACACAGAAATTACATTGATGCATGGAAATGTGTGTGGGCAATGCTACATGAAGAAAAGAGAACATAAAACTGTATTTCGGGCTTCCCTGGTGGTGCAGTGGTTGAGAATCCACCTGCCAATGCAGGGGACACGGGTTCGAGCCCTGGTCTGGGAAGATCCCGCATGCCGCGGAGCAACTAGGCCCGTGAGCCACAACTACTGAGCCTGTGCTCCGTAACAAGAGAGGACGCGACAGTGAGAGGCCCGCGCACCGCGATGAAGAGTGGCCCCCGCTGGCCGCAACTAGAGAAAGCCCTCGCACAGAAACTAAGACCCAATGCAGCCAAAAATAAATAAATAAATAAATAAATAAATTTTTAAAAAAAACAAACTGTATTTCCAGGGGACTTCCCTGGCAGTCCAGTGGTTAATACTCCACCCTACCACTGCAGGGGGCACGGGTTCAATGCCTGGTCAGGGAATTAAGATCCTGCATGCTTCGTGGCCAAAACAAAACAAAAAAACCCCGTATTTTCAAATGGATTACAACTATGTAAAAGAATCCCTGGTTTTGTACACCAGTAAAGTCCATAAGTGAATTTGGAACCTTTCCAGAATTCCATCTCCAAACCAATGCTTCCTCCAGATTCATCTAGCCCAGTGAACCTACATCTGACCCAGAAGACATTCCACATGTGCTTTGTTTTTCTTTTAATTAAAGTATAATTGACATATAACATTATACCAGTTTCAGGTATACAACATAATGATTCAATATTTGTATATACTGCAAAATGATCACTGCAATAAGTCTACTTAACATCCGTCACCATACATAGTTACAAAAACTTTTTTCTTGCGATGAGAACTTTTAAGATCTAATCTCTTGGCAACTTTCAAATACGCAATACAGTATTATTAATTATCGTCACTATGCTGTACATTGCATCTCATGACTTATTTTATACGTGGAAGTTTGTATCTTTTGATCCCTTTCACCCATTTCACCCCCCCCCCCCACTCATGTCTCTGGCAAGGCAACCAGCAATCTGTTCCCTGTATCTAGGAGTTTTTTAAAAAATTTCACATGTAAATGAGATCACATAGTATTTGTCTTTCTCTGACTTATTTTACCTAGCATAATGCCCTCCAGGTCCATCCAAACTGTTGCAAACGGCAAGATTTAATTCTTTTTTTACGGTTGGATAATATTCCATTGTATATACATACCATATTTTCTTTGTCCATTCATCTACCAGTGGATACTTGGGCTGATTCCATATCTTGGCTATTATAAATAATGCTGCAATGAACATGGAGGTGCATATATCTTTTCAAGTTCGTGTTTTCGTTTCTTTTTTTTTTGGGCCACACTGAGCAGCTTGTGGGAATCCTAGTTCCCTGACCAGGGATTGAACCAGGGCCCTCGGCAGTGAAAGCAACACGTCCCAACCATTGGACCGCCAGGGAATTCCTCAAGTTAGTGTTTTCATTGTCTTTGGACAAATACCCAGAAGTGGAATTGCTAGATCATATGGTAGTTCTAGTTTGAATTTTTTGAAGAAACTCCATACTGTTTTCCATAAGGGCTGCACCCCACATTTCTTTTTAATTCTGTCCTGTGTATTTTCCACTTGCAAATATCAACCAACAGACAGAGAACTTGTGAGAGCTAAGGCCAGGAAGAAAGGAAAGCTAAGCAGCAGACTCCATGCCTTGGCCTCCCCACTTGCTCCTGGTTTCTATCTCTCACCTGTTCCCACCACAATTCTTATTATATGGGGATTTCTGCTCCCCTTACAGTCCTCACCTGGATTGGTGACATCTTTTGGAAACTTGTCAGACACTATCTAGTATACAGCAGTGACAAAACAGACAAGGTCCTTGACTTCACAAAGCTTGTTTTCAAATGATATGTGGTGGCAGAGGTGGGCCTATTATGAGAGACAAGAAATATCCAAAGAAATGAATACATAATCAAATTGAGATAAATGCTGTGAGGAAAACAAAACAAAAACATACATTATTGGGAGGGACAACAGGTGAGAGACCAGTTTAGTCCACTTTAGGTCAGGGAAGACATTTGAGGATGTAAAACTTCAGTTAGGACCTGGAGGATGAGAGCCAGCCCTTAGAATTGTGAAAAGAAGCCTCCAAACAGAAGGAAAAGAGAGTAAGAAGGCCGCAAATTAGGAATAAGCAAGACCTGTGTGAAGAACTGGAAGGCCACCACGGCTGCAGGGTCACTAGTGGCTTCCCACAACAGGGTCGTGGTAAGAGATGAGGCTGGAGAGAGAGGACAAAAGGAGTCATGATGCAAATGGGAGGCCGTTAGAAAGGGTTGATGTGATATGATTGAGGTTTTCAGAAGATCACTCTAGTGAGGGTGCAGGGAACGCCTTCTCAGGCGGCGAGAGTGGAGCATGTAGACCAGTATGGAAACTAATGCACTAGTGCAGGCAAGACGGTGGTGGTGTGGGCTTTGGCGACACCCAGTTCAGAGCAGACAAGTTAAATATAAATATTTAAAGGAATATTAGCTATAAAATAAAACCAAAACTAAGGGGAAATTAAACAAAAAATAGAATCAACGTATGTATACTACACAGATTTCTTATCCTGCAATAGCTAAGGTTTGGCCCCCAGTTTCCTTGGAAGGCATGAGTAACAAGAACATGTTCCCTCAAGTCTGTCCCTTCCTGTCCCCCAAATTCCCCTTTGTGGTCCTTCATTAATTCTCCCTTAACTTGAGGCATGCAGCTCAAGCAGAGCCCTAGTCACTGCTACTCTCCAAGTGGACAAGTGGTGAGCAGCCTAAAGTCCCAACCCTAGGTAGAATGGCCATTACATCTCTTGGTGCACATAAGCCAGGTAATAAACATTAAAAACACAAATGTTTCTTTCACCATCTCTCATGTTTGCATAACACTACTTCCCCATAAGAACCATATTGGAAATTTCTTGGGGATTATTTTAAGTATTACTTACTCTAGAACAAGACTAGGGGGGAAATGGTTTCAATTTCTGACCCACAGTGACATATTTATCACTTTTAGAAACTCTTTCAGCACTGGCTACTACAAAAATAAACACTTTTTTTTTTAAACAGCTTTATTGGAGTATAATTGCTTTACAATGGTGTGTTAGTTTCTGCTTTATAACAAAGTGAATCAGCTATAAAGTTAACACTTTTTAACATGATGGTTAGGTGGTGGAAAAGGTGCTATAGTGTTCAAAATGCTTCTTTTATGGACTCTTGACAGCTTAGATGAAACCCTATAACTTAGTGGTTGAGAATGAAGCCTCTGGTGTCAGACTGCTGGGGTTCAAATCCTGGCTTCTCCACTTACTGTGTAGCTTACAGCTAGTTTTTTAATTTCAATAAGCCAGAATTTCATCTGTAAAATGGGAGTTTGATAAGCTCCAAAGACTCTGAAATTGGTGAAATATAGTGAGAACTGTTTGTGAACACTGGAGAGAGCTTCTAAATCTGGTCTATTCCCAGCCTCTATTTCCTTCATTTTAATCTTTCCACTTCACATCTCCCCCAAAACATACACATCAACACACACTCTGTTGCACAGACACACAGGCACCACACACATACACTCACTATTAGGTAAGAGCCTGCATTCTTGGAGAAAGTGATATTTAACCACTGTAAGCATGTCTGTCACCTTATTTAATAAAATAAACCTTTCTAATTTAGCACAGATTAAAACTCCTGGAAAGGAATAACTGGATCCCAGACGCTGCATCCAAAATCCCTCACCCCATAGGCTCAAAAACTTTCAATAACTCCCTTTTTTCCAAGGGGAAAAAAATGATCCACTCATTTTTTCCCCAGGAGTCCACAGACTCCAAGAGCCAGTTTAATTTGTATGCCACTGCCTAATTGTGGGAACCTTGGATTCTACCAACTCTTCCCCAATTTGCTTGAGTATAAAGAATGTAAGACCTGGTAAGGGAAGGTTCAGACTCTGTCAACACTAGGAACGGGCGAGTTGGGTTTGAAACAAGTGAATAAGGTTCATAATACACCCCCTAAGAAAGTTTCCTAAATTCTGGTCTCTGTAACCAACCACTGGGCAGCATTTACAGAGTGGACACCAGGGGGTAGCAAAATCTCACTCTCCCAGTTCTCGGCACTAATTATAAGGAAGCTGGAGAGTCTGGATGACTAGAGGGCCCATAACCCATTGATGGAAAAGAGCTCCAGCTCCCTGCCTCTAACTCTGCTGGGAAGATGGTCACTGAGGTTTGATGCCCTAGATTATGTTTGGGTGTTTTTTTTGTTTGTTTGTTTGTTTGTTGTTTGATGCTATGGGCAGAGGGATCTTCTTGCCTCCAAGAAAGATGAACATTTTCTCTCTCCTCTTTTCCAGACCCGGAGGAGTGGAGAAAGGACGGAGATTAGCGTTCTGAGGAGGTGAGAGAAGAGCCCATCACCTAGGCGACGCCGCGCCCCCCCCCCCCCCCCGCCCTTCCCCCTCCGCCCGCCTCTGTGCCAAAGACTTCCCTGAGGCTCCGGCCTCTTGGCTTCGTAGAAGCTGCATCCACGAGCAGGACGTTTTCCAAACGCCACCCCCCCGTCGCAGTGGTACTTGCCTTCACGTCCGTCTCTGGGGTCTATTTGGCTTTCCTATCTTCTCAAATGCCCACCCTTTAGAAGCGCCCCTCCCCACGCCCGCCACCTCTGCAGGGCTTCCCGGTGCCTGCTCAGAGGAGGGGCAAGACATCTCCCTGCTATGCCTAAGCCTCCCCCAGCCCTCCTGGGGGACCCTCGCCAGGGCTTCATTTCCCATCCAGACGCGGTGGAGGATGGGTGAGAATAGAACTTTCTTAACTAGCCTACCCCCTTTGTCTACTGCGTCAGACAGCCATCCCCGCTGCCAAGAGCCCTAGCGGCCCTGGGAGACTCTCTTTCGCCACCCCATAAGAAGGAAGGGTCTGGTATCCAGTACCGGATCGTGGGGCTGAACGGGGGTCTGGTGCCTTCCCTCCGCTAGCTCAGGGAGAGATAGGGGATGCGGAGGGGAAGGGGCAGCGAGGAAAGAACTCAGAAAACGTCCGCCGAAGCGCACGCCCCTGCAGGAGGATCCTGATCCCGGGACCCTGCGCGCATTCAGCCTCGACACCCACCCCCCTCCCCAGGCCTTCACCGCTCCCTAATTCCCCCACGCCTCCGCCCTCCCCAGGCCGCACAGAGGAGCCCATTGTCGGAGCCCGAAGGCTCGAGGCCCGAGGAGATGGGAGGGGAAGGAGGAAGGCGGGCAAGGCCCTGGAGAGTGGGAGGAATCCCCCGATTTTCCTGCCCTCGGCTCCACGGGAAGCGGGCAGGGGTTTTGGGGGGAGGTCTCTTCTGAGCCCCAGGTGCTGCCGAAGTCTGGCAATGGAGGGGTGAAGAGGTTCCCAGGCGAGTTAGAGTCAGAAGGCTTCCGGCCATCAAACGACTCCAGTCCTAGGCTGGGGACCTCACGGATTTCACGCACGCCCCAGCCTCTGGACTGTCCCTTGCGGAGACTAAACTGATCCCGTAGGGAGCTAGGCGGTGGCGGGAAAAGAGGGGCGTCCTCGGCGGGACGGGCCTCCGAGGGTCAGGGTCGGGGCTACCGGCTGGAGGGCGGGGAGAAGGAAGAAGAGGGTTGCGGGAGAGCTGGGCAGATCGGGTGGGGGCATAGGGGGAGCGGCCAGAGGCAAGGCGCGGGAGAGGGAGTCCCGGCTGGGGGTCCGACGCGGAGGCGGAGGCGGGCACTGAAGGGCGGGGCGGGGAGGGGCGGCCGTCTCGACCCTCCCTGGTGGGGCCCCGCGGCCTGGGAGCCCGAGCTGGCCGAGCCGCCACCGCGGCCGGAGCTGTCCCCTAGCCAGACCCGGCGAGACGCGAGCGGCGGGAGGGAGGCGGCGGCGCGCCCGGCCCCGCCCGCCCGCCCGAGCGTCGGACGCGGCCCCGAGCCGAGCCATGGTGAGTCCCGCGTCGCAACCCGGTGTCCCCTCCGCCTTCCCGCAGCCCGCTGTGGATCGCCAGCCCCTAGCTGGGTGCCTCTTGCTCCTGCTTGGAACTCTTGAGCGCTCCTGGGACTCTCCTCCCTCCCATCCCCCCTTCTTTTCTTTGATCTGTCTGTCTGCCCCGCTGTCTGGCTCTGTCCCCACTGGGTATTGCCCTCACTCCTTTCTTCATCCTCTTCTCCGCCCCTTCCCCCAACCTCCCTTAGCTCTCTCCCTCTAATCCACACACCTCCCGTCGCCCTCCTCTGTCCCGACCTGTGCCTTCCTTTGCAGGATCCTCCCTCCCCCTCCCGGTCCCAGCTCCTTACCCGCGGGAGACCCCTGCGGGATTGGGCTGCAGCGGCCCTGGCAGGGGCCCGGGCTCGGGTCATGAGAACTGACCTGCCTGGCACCACCATTTTCCACCCCAGTCCCCAGCCCGGTGAGCCGGGCCCACCCATCCGGCCCTGGGGGACCGGCCACAGCTGTGGCTGGGCTGGGGCCAGGGACCTGGCCAAAAAGGGAAATTCCCGCGGAGAAAGAGAGGCTGCCTCAGAGTGGTGGACAGAGTGGGGAGGGGGCTCACAGTGCCCGGGGGCGTGACGCTGCCAGAGGCGACACGAGATGCGGTGCGGGGGGAGAGGAGTGCCCCCGAGCTCACGCTGCAGGGAACAGAAACACTGTCCCAGAGCATTCCCGCTGCAGAGGGGAGGGGACACTGGCACAAGCTCCCTGCCGCGGGTTGGGGACCCTGGCAGCAGCAACTCAGGGCACAGGAAGCAGGAGGGCGCTATTAAGGGACGTTCATGCCAACAGGAGTGGACACTATCCTGTGAACTCTCGCTCCAAAAGTACTCTCTGAAGAGTAATTGCAGGTGTGCGCACTGCCAGGGAGAGCGCCCACTGCGGGAGGGATGGGTGGGGGGGGGGCACGGCCAAGGGGGCGCTCACCGCAGGGAACGGAGGAGGGGGAGAGGCCCTGCCAGGGAGCGCTCACCGCAGGGTGGAGGAGGGGGAGGAGCACCACCGGGGCTGCTCCTCTACAGAAGGAAGGGCACCCCCTGGCAGGGAGGCTGGAACAAGAAGAAAGAGGAACTGGGCCAGGGAGAGCTGACTCAGTCTCTCTGGTCTCCTCTTTGGTCCGGGCCGGCTGGAGGCCGGTCTCTGAGCTCCTGCCCGCCCCCTCCCACCCCAGACCCCTCCTCCCCTCCTGCCGCTGCCGTTTCCTGTGGCTGGGACTCTCACTCAGCCATGAGCTCACCGCCCCTAATGGGTTGCAGCTGCCTCGCAGCTCCAACTCTAGCTCCCCCTTGCAGGCCTCGGAGCGGACGGCTCACTCTGCCTCCCCCCCGCCCATCTCCACCCTCCCCCCACCCACGCTCCCGGCGCTGGCCGGGTCCCCGGAACACTGGGGGGTCTGTCTGCTCGCCCACACACCTTGGGGCCGGGTCTCTATGCTGACGCACTGACTGTCGGCCTCCGGAGTGGCTGCCTCGCTTCTCAGACGGTCGGGACAGGCAGGCAAAGCTCAGGCTGAGAGGACTTAAAGTGAAATATGCAGTATTGTCCTCAGGGCGAAGGCGGGGGATGGGGTGGGGGCGGGTTGCAATGGGGAGTAGAGAACTAGATAAACACTTCAGCGAGCATCCCCCTTACCCCTTAACAGCAAAGAAATCTGATAAAAGGAATTTCACAGCCACCTTGAAAGACAAATAGGTTTGCAGAGGAATAGCCTGAGGGGTGGCTGTTTAGGGTATGAGATGGAGAAAGATATCCAGCTGATGCACTTAGGGACACGAGTCTGGAGGAAGCAGGGCTGAGACTTTTGAGATAGTGGCTCCCGGTGGAGGTTGGTGGAGAGGCCCTACAGGAATCAGAAAATATTTCAGCTCCAATACATACCAGCAAGGCCTCCTCCTCCCTTCCCTACAAGTTCCTTTTGTGACTTTTTCCTCTTTCAACTGTCCCCACCCAAGTCTTTGTAACCCAATCCCACATGCTCCGGGAATGGGTGATTGCTTTAGAGCCACTCTGGGAGAGGATGAGGGGTGCTCGAAAGACTCAAGACAGATAGCCCTTCAGTCCTCCTTCTTCCCACCCAACGATCATCTCTAGCATATGATTGTTCATGGGTGGTGGCACCTCTACTTAAGATGGGGGTCTCTGTGGGAGGCCCTGAGAAGAGGGACTGGCAGGAGGGCTGTGTAAAAGGGCTCCACCCTCCAGAGCTCTCAGCCATCAGTGACTTCCCTGATGGCCCAGGGGCCCATCTCTTCCTGAGGAGGGCCTATGCAATCCTTGCAATTTACAAGAACTAGGCGCAGCCCTAATCAAAGTCCTTCACAAAAAAGTCTCCTCAGATCTCCAAAGCCAAGGTCTCAGAGTACACTGTGCACTCCGACTGGGCCAGCCCCACTCCCATCTCATTCAGCCAGCATTTCCTGTCGTCTCTCTGCACACACTCTGTACATGATGGGGCCCCTGGGGGACACAGCCAGCCTCCAAGGAGCCATGCTCGGGTGATCTCTAGGGATCTGCAGCCTGGTCTTGTCTCTCCCAGGAGCCTGAACCAGTAGAGGACTGTGTGCAGAGTACTTTGGCCGCCCTGTACCCACCTTTCGAGGCAACAGCCCCTACACTGTTGGGCCAAGTGTTCCAGGTGGTGGAGAGGACTTATCGGGAGGATGCGCTGAGGTACACGCTGGACTTCCTGGTGCCCGCCAAGCACCTGCTTGCCAAGGTCCAGCAGGAAGCCTGTGTGAGTGAATGCATCCCTGTTCTATCTCCCCTAAGAGCCACTGCCTCACCCGAGACACCAGTCAGACTGACTAATTTCCCCTCACCCAGAGACATCGCCTCCCCTGATACCGATCCCCCCAGAGGCACTTGCCATTCGCATGCTAACACATAGACACTCATCTTCCCCAAATACTGACCCCTAAGAAACATCAGCTCCCAAAGACCCTGACCCTCCAGACCCAATTCCAGACATTTCCCTCCTCATATCAATTTTTCAAGATACCAACTCCCCCAGAAATGACTCAACAGAGTCACTTCTACAGATATAAAGAACTCCTAAGAGTCTCTGGCTCCTCCAAGACAATGGCATCTGCTGACCATGTCTTTATAATGACTCAGTTCTTACCCTCCCACTCATGGAACTAGCTTCCTAGAGAAGCTTCCTACCACCAGAAAACTGGTCAGTCCCAATCCTTTCCTCTGTCACATGCACACCCCAAGATATCTCCTCCGGCTCCCCTGGGGTTATAACCCACCAGGCATAAGGCCACTCCTGCCTAGGGTAGCCCCATTCTAACTGCCCCCTCCTGCTGGTTTCATCAGCAGACGCCTGAGCACAGCCTGCCACCTCTCTCCCCAGGCCCAGTACAGCGGTTTCCTCTTCTTCCACGAGGGCTGGCCCCTCTGCCTGCACGAGCAGGTAGTGGTGCAGCTAGCAGCACTCCCCTGGCAGCTGCTGCGCCCAGGAGACTTCTACCTGCAAGTGGTGCCCTCAGCAGCCCAAGCGCCCCGCCTGGCACTCAAGTGCCTGGCCCCAGGGGGTGGGCGAGTGCAGGAACTGCCTGTGCCCAATGAGGCTTGTGCTTACCTGTTCACACCTGAGTGGCTACAAGGCGTCAATAAGGACAGGCCAACAGGTCGCCTCAGCACCTGCCTTCTGTCCGCACCCTCTGGGATTCAGCGACTGCCCTGGGCCGAGCTCATCTGCCCTCGATTTGTACACAAAGGGGGCCTCATGGTTGGACATCGGCCAAGCACACTACCCCCAGAAGTGCCCTCCGGACCCCCAGGGCTCCCCAGCCCTCCACTCCCCGAGGAGGCCCTGGGCACTCGGAGTCCCGGCGATGGGCACAATGCCCCTGCTGAAGGACCTGAGGGCGAGTACGTGGAGCTGCTGGAGGTGACGCTGCCTGTGAGGGGGAGCCCCACGGATGCTGACGGCTCCTCGGGCCTCTCCAGGACCCGGACGGTACCCACCCGCAAGGGTGCTGGGGGGAAGGGCCGGCATCGGAGACACCGGGCGTGGATGCACCAGAAGGGCCTGGGGCCTCGGGACCAGGATGGAGCCCGCCCGCCCGGTGAGGGGAGCAGCGCTGGAGCCTCCCCTGGGTCTCCCCCGGGAGCCGAGGCTGAGGCTCTCCCTGAGGCAGCAGCCCTGGAAGTATCTGAGCCCCCAGCAGAGGCGCTGGGGGAAGCCTCTGAGTTTTGCCCCCTGAGGCCAGGGGAGGTCGGAGGAGGAGCAGGCCAGGGGGCTGAAGGGCCCCCCGGTACCCCTCGGAGAGCAGGCAAAGGAAACAGGAGAAAGAAGCGAGCTGCAGGCAGAGGGGCTCTTAACCGAGGAGGAGACAGTGCCCCACTGAGCCCTGGGGACAAGGAAGAGACCAGCCACCAGGAAGCCCTTGTCAGTCTGCCCCCCCCAAGTGAACACGAGCTTCCAGGATGCGGCCCAGTTAAGGAGGAGCATGAAGGCTCGGGGAAGCCAGACCCTGAGCCGAGAGAGGAGCTCAAACCAGCAGACGAAAAAGAGCCTCGGCCCCCAGAAGCCTGTGGGCCTGTAGAAGAGAGGGCCAGAGAAAGAGAGCAGGAGGGGCCGAGGCTGGTGCGCGTGGCAGGTGAGATGACACCGAGGCCAGTGGGACAATGGCCAGGGTAGGTGCGGCCTAGGGGACGGGGCTGCAGGAAGAGCGGAGGTGAGGGTGGGAGCAGAGTAGCCAGACCTGTCCTCACTTCAGGCCCATAGCTCTGCCTGTGCCTGCAGGGCCCAGCAATCCGGAAGGGCTCCTGTCTGACCCCCTGGCACCATCCCCAGAGACTGTGCAGGAAGTGAAAGGGGACAGCATCCCGGAAGAGGCCACTCCAGTCTCCAGCTCTGATGACCCTGGTGTAGCTTGGGACTTAATGTCGTCTGGATGTCTCGTCCTGACTGGTCAGTGGGCAGCAGTGGCTGAAGGGAAAGGGGTCGAGGAAGGAGAAGCCTCCTGGGTGGGCTGGGGAGGGAGGCAGGGTGGATGGGAGGTAGGCAAGGCCTGCCCCCAGCCGGGACCATTTTGTGTCTTCAGGAGGGGTGGATCAGAGTGGGCGAGCTCTGCTGACCATTACCCCACCGTGCCCTCCTGAGGAGCCTCCACCCTCCCAAGACGTGCTGAGCGCTGCTCTTCATTACCTCCACTCACTGCTCAGGTAACTGAGGCCCAGGCTGGCAGCTTGCACACTAACCTCCTGGGTTGTGAGGACCCTGCTCTCCTCTCTCCTCAAGACATTGACCTCTAGGATACCTACTTCTTCAACCCTCAGATTTTCAAGTCATTGCTCTCTGACCTTACCGACCCCTGACTTGCAGCATATCTTCATCAATCCTCAAAATCAACACTGCTGACTTTCAGTATCCTGAGACAAAACCTAGTTTATCAGAACCTTGATTAACTCATTCAACAACTCTTTCTTGAGCACCAGAGCCTATTAGGCAGTATGCTAGGTGCTGGCATTGAAGTCATACCCTTCCAGAGCACAGAATTCCTAACTTTTTAATCCCTGATCCCATGACCCAGTAGCCACGCGAATATAGAATCCTAATTGCTAGGTCACTACCTCTTGGACACATGTCCGAGACTTTGACACTTTGCCCATCGCCAGGAACTAACTTTTCCTGAGGATGAGTAACATTCACACACACACACACACACACACACACACACACACACACACACACACACACACAGCCTCCTTGGATCTTCTGCCCCCACAGGCCTGACTTACAGGTACTGGGGCTGTCAGTCCTGCTGGACCTTCGCAAGGCACCCGCACTGCCTCCAGCACTCATTCCTGTCCTGAGTCAACTTCAGGTAAGCAACCCCTTGAGACAAGTACTTCTTCTGGGTCCTGACTCTTCCCTAGTGGTCATTCCAGGCCACCCCGTTGCTCACAATTTAGGGTTATTCTTCTCTGCCTTCAGGACTCAGGAGACCCTCCCCTCATTCAGCAGCTGCTGCTTCTCACTCATGATGACCCTCCAACTGAACTCCATGGACTTCAGGTTTGAGCCCCTCACTCCCACCTAGTCCCCATCAGTAGTGGAGAGAAAAGAAGAGGCTGGCTGGAGCCCCAGGCCAGTCCCTGAATCCCTAGGTGCCTAGGCCAGAAACCCCCTGCCTTCACATGTCTACAGGGTGCTGAGTTGCTGTCAGAGAGTGATCTGAAAAGAGTGGCCAAGCCAGAGGAGCTGCAGTGGGACTTGGGAGGTCACAGGGACCCCTCTCCCAGCCACTGGGTAGAGACACACAAGGTAAGCTTCACCTCCCCCACTCAGGACACTGGGAGCCAGGAGTGACCCAGCAGAGGACATTCTAGGAGAGAGAGGACAGATCTGAGATATGACCAAGGGGTTGAGGAGAAGTGGTTTCCCTTCCATTTAGTTCAATAAATATTTATGGTTCACAATTCAACAAGTGTTTATGAGCAAATTCAATTCAACAAGTATTTATGAGCAAAAGACTGTGCATGTGCCCTGGGCTACTGGAGAGATGGGACGAGTATGTTAAATAAATTCTCTTTTTCCTTCTAGTTTTGAGATATAATTGAACAAGCACTGAACAAGTTTGAGGTGTACAACATAATGATTTGACTTACATACAACCATGAGGTGGTTACCACTAGTTTAGTGAACAGCCATCATCTCCTATAGATACAAAATTAAAGAAATAGGAAAAAAATTTTTTTCCTTGTGATGGGAACTCTTAGGATTTACTCTTAACAACTTTCATATATAACATACAGCAGAGTTAATTATATTAGTATTTATCATGTTGTACATCACATCCCTAGTGCTTACCTGTCTTATAACTGGAAATTTGACTATCTTCATCCAATTCCCCCTCCCTCTCATCTCCTGCCTCTGGTAACCACAAATCTGATCTCTTTTTCTATGAGTTTGTTTTGTTTATTTGTTTTTGAGGTATAATTGACCTACCACACTATGTTAGTTCTTGGTACACAACATAGTGATTCAATATTTCTATGCATTTCTCCATAATGTCTAGTTGTCATCTGTCACCATACAAAGATATCACGTAATTATTGACTCTATTCCCCACATTGTACATTTTATACCCGTCGCTCATTTATTTTGCAACTGGAAGTTTGTATGCCTTGATCTCCCTTACCTATTTCTCTCCTCTCCTCACCCCCCTCCCCTCTGGCAACCATCCGTTTGCTCTCTGTATCTATAACTCTACTTCTGTTTTGTTATGTTTGTTCACTTGTTTTTAAGATTCCACATATAAGTGAAATCATACAGTATTTGTCTTTCTCTGACTTATTTCACTTAGCATAATACCCTCTAGTCCATCCATGTTGTCACAAATGACAAGATTTCATTCTTTTTTTATGGCTGAGTAATATTCCATTGTATGTATATACCACATATTCTTTAGCCATTCATCTATTGATGGGAACTTAAGTTGCTTCCGTATCTTGGCTATTGTAGATAATGCTGCAATTAACACAGAGGTGCATATATCTTTTCTAATTAGTGTTTTCACTTTCTTGGGATAAAGACCCAGGAGTGGAATTGCTGGATTGTATGGTAGTTCTATTTTTAATTTTTTGAGGAATATCCATACTGTTGTCCATAGTGGCTGCACCAATTTACATTCCCACCAACAGTGCATGAGGGTTCCCTTTTCTGCACATCCTCACCTACACTTGTTATTCTGACAGGTGTGAGGTGATATCTCATTGCTGTTTTCATTTGCATTTTCCTGATGATTAGTAATGCTGAGCATCTTTTCATGTGCCTGTTGGCCATCTGTATGTCTTCTTTGGAAAAATGTTTATTCAGATCCTTGGCCCATTTTTTAATTGGGTTGTTTATTTTTTTGATGTTGAGTTGTGTGAGTTCTTTGTATATTTTGGATATTAACCCCTTATAAGATATATCATTTGCAAATATCTTTTCCCATTCAGTAGGCAGTCTTTTCATTTTGTTGATGGTTCCTTCGCTGTGCAAAAGCATTTTAGTTATACGTAGTCCCATTTGCTTATTTTTGCTTTTGTTTCCCTTGCATAAAGAGAAGTATCAAAAAACATATTACTAAGACAGATGTCAAACAGTGTATTGCCTATGTTTTCTTCTAGAAGTTTTATGCTTTCAGGTCTTACATTCAAGTCTTTAATCCATTTAGAATTTATCTTTGTGCATGGTGTGAAAGAGTAGTCCAGTTTGATTCTTTTGCATGTAGCTGTCCAGTATTCCCAATACCATTTATTGCCGAGGTGGTCTTTTCCCATTGTATATTCTTGCCTCCTTTGTCATAGATTAATTGACCATATGTGTGTGGATTCATTTCTGGGTTCCCTATTCTGTTCCACTGATCTATGTGTCTGTTTTTGTGCCAGTATCATACTGTTTTGATTACTGTAGCTTTGTAGTATAGTTTGAAATCAGGGAGCATGATACCTCCCTTGACTTTGTTCTTTGTCAAGATTGTTTTGGCTATTCAGGGTCTTTTGTATTTCCATACAAATTTTAGAATTATTTGTTCTAGTTCTGTGAAAACTGCCATTGATATTTTGATAGGGATTGCCTTGAATCTGTAATTGTCTTGGGTAGTATGGACATTTTAACAATAATAATTCTTCCAATCCATGAGTACGGTATATCTTTCCATCTGTTTGTGTCATCTTCAATTTCTTTCATCACTGTGTTATAGTTTTCCAAGTACAGGTCTTTTACCTCCTTAGTTACGTTTATTCCTAGGTATTTTATTCTTTTTGATGCAATTGTAAATGGAATTGTTTTCTTAATTTCTCTTTCTGATAGTCCAGTATTAGTGTATAAAAATGCAACAGATTTCTATATATTGATTTTGTATCCTGCAACTTTACTGAATTCATTGGTGAGATCTAGTAGTTTTTTGGTGGTGTCTCTAGGATTTTTTATGTATAGTATCATATCATCTGCAAACAGTAACCATTTTACTTCTTCCTTTTCAATTTGGATGCCTTTTATTTCTTTTTCTTCTCTGATTGCTGTGGCTAGGCCTTCCAAAACTATGTTGAATCAAAGTGGTGAGAGTGGGCATCCTTGTCTTATTCCTGATCTTAAAGGAAATGCTTTCAGCTTTTCATCATTGAGTATAATGTTAGCTGTGGGTTTGTCGTAAGTGACCTTTATTATGTTGAGGTATGTTCCCTCTTTACCCACCTTGTTGAGAGTTTTTATCATAAGTGGATGCTGAATATTGTGAAAAGTTTTCTCCACATCTATCAAGATGATCACGTGATTTTTATCCTACATTTTGTTAACATGGTCTATCACGTTGATCAGTTTGCAGATGTTGAACCATCCTTGCATATCTGGAATAAATTCCATTTGATCATGCTGTATGATTCTTTTAATATACTGTTGGATTTGGTTTGCTGGTATTTTGTTGAGTGTTTTTGCATCTATGTTTATCAGTGATATTGGCCTGTAATTTTCTCTTTTTGCGATTCTTAATATGACATTAAACAGCATATCATTTTTGGTGGATGATAAGTCAGAAACAACTGGAGAAGAGTGCAAAATAGTATCACTGGGGTTCTAGAAAGAGCGGAGAGTCAGAGAGGCTGGTTCTGGTTCCATGTGACCTTGAGCAAGCTAATGTACCTTACTTCCGGAGATGGTGCCTTTCTGTACCTGCTCCCTGCACCAGCATTCCAGCCTCAAGATCATTGCCCTCACAGTCCAGCAATTGTGACATAATCTCTGATTCTATGAATCTAAATTCTGTGAGTATTCAAGAAAAGAGGTATGAGCATGATCTGAGCCAAGTATTAAAGGGGGTCTGTAACATGGTCTCTAAGCTGTGGATCAAAGGGGAAGTGCATCTGAAGAGGCAGAGAAGAGGGTTTTATAGGGTCAAGGGCCAGTGCAGATGAGGGAAAGGAGATTCATGTTTACTAAGCTGTAAAATGTGCCAGGCCCATGAGAGCTGCTTACCTAGCATCATCTCTTTAAACCTTTAAATCCAGTGTGTCTTATCATGACTTTACAGTTGAGGAAACTGATGTTCAGGAAGGTTTCTGGACCTGCCTAAGGTCATACAATTAGTAAGCGACAAAGTCAGGAACTGAACCCAGCATTGCCCCCATAAAAGTCTCTGGGGTTGCCCCCCCTCCACCCTAGGGCTTAGGCCCCTTATCCTGAACTCTGTCCCTGGACTCCATTCCTGTGTGTTTGTCTCAGGAAGTGGAAAGGTTGTGCCGCCTGTGCCGAGGTGTGCTGGGCTCTGTACGGCGAGCCATTGAGGAGCTAGAGAGAGCAGCAGAGCCAGAGGGAGAGGTAGGAAATGAGATGGGACAAAAGGGGATGAGGTGGGGATGGGTCTGGGTTGAGCTGAGGACCTCCTGGTGGAACCCCAACTGTCAACTTCTCCCCGCCCCTCAGGAGGCGGCAGGAATGCCTGAGCCCCTACAGAAGGTACTGGCAGATCCCCGGCTGATGGAGCTGCAGAGGGATGGGGGAGCCATCCTGATGAGGCTGCGCTCCACCCACAGCAGCAAGTACGAGGGATGGGTGTGTGGGTGCAGGTGGACATGGAGGATGGAGACACAGCAGAGGGCTGCCAATTCACCTTAGCTGCCAGATAATTCTTACTAAGCATGTATCTGGACAAGATATGCTTCACCACTTATCTCATAACTCTCACAACATCCCTAGGTGCTAGTTATGATTATCAATGGGGATTTGGAGGATTAGAAATGTTTAATGTCTTGGCCAAGGTTGGTCAGTAAATGGAAGAGTAAGGATTCAGATCCAGGCCCATACTCTCACCCAGGATGCTGTGCCACCCCTCACGCTGGGATGCAAGGATGGGATGGGGTTGCGGGGGAGGCTTGACAAAGGCAGTGGTTCATTCTGCCCCCCTCCCTACCCAGGCTGGAGGGCCCAGGCCCAGCTACACTGTATCAGGAGGTGGACGAAGCCATTCACCAGCTCGTGCGCCTTTCCAACCTACATGTGCAACAGCAGGAGCAGCGGCAACGCTTGCACCGACTTCAGCAGGTGAGCCAGGACCTCCTCCCCCATGCTTCTTAACTCCACCTGGGGGCCTGGCCTCCAGCACCCTTTCCCACTGATACTTACAGTTGATGGTGTTCTCCTAACCTGGCTTGGTCGAACGGCCCTCCCTCTCTCCTCATCTCCCCTGGAAGTTGATCATGGTCAGTGTGAGATTCAACAAGAGGGAGATAGCATCTCAGCACCCGCAAAGAAGAGAAGCCAGATCTCGCCCTCCCACTGTTGATGTTTGATCAAGGATCCTTAGAGATTGTGAGAGATGCTTAGGTGCCCTAGGGGATTCTGGGAAGAGCCGATTGACTCTGAGTGCCTACCTCCTTAGCTTAAAAGCAACAAATGTCTATTGATACCAGCTCCCTCCACCTGTTATGCAATGTCATCCCCAAACCTGAGGATGGAAAGGTCCCACCTCCCTCCACCTTGGAAGGAGAGGACAATGGAAACTGCTAAAGACCTTGGAAACCAAGGCCTCTTTGTGGGAAAGATTCAGGAATAAAGCTGGCTTCTCTGAGCCTTGATTCTTTTCTCCTGGGGTTAAGAACTCCATAGGGATTTGCTCTCCACCCTACCTTGTGGGGTAGCAGGGGCACTGAAATCTGATTGCTCCTCCATAGCTCCTAAGTGTGGTGAGTGAACACCTCATGGACCTGCATGTGGCCTTAGGGGAAAGATCATCTCAGGGTCAGTGGTAAAGGAGGGTGGGGGCAGGGCTCTCTGTTCCTGAGATTTCTGCATATTATTTAGCTTCCTCCATCCCAGCATCCAAAGGTTTGTATCTCCTACTGTTTGTTTGTTTGCTTATTAGCTGTTTTCCTCCTGTGTAAAAACTATTAGCGCACAGGATTTGGAGTCTAAAGTGTTCAGCTTGAGTTCTTCTCTGCTAGGAGTGAGATATTGGACAAGTCTGGAAGCATCTCTGAGTTCCCAAGTCCTCATCTGCAGAATGGGGGTGATAGTAAGGCTTACCTCACAAGGGTGTTCGGGTGATTAAATGATTTCAGCAAAGCACTGTAAAAGTGTTTATTGTTGGCACGGGTTATTGGGAACATTCTCAAACTTCCCGTCCTCAGGCTGTCTCGCCCCAGATTCCAACCTTTCTTCAGAGGGAAGAATTACCATCCCTTTTTGGTCAGATATCCCAGAACCAACACGAGAGTACCTAGAGCCCCATAATAGGCAACTGGAGCTACACACACACACACACACACACACACACACACACACGCCTGGGTTGTATCTCCAAGCCTGGTCCCTGTCACTAGGCTCTATGAATGTGAAATTTCTCCTGGCCCTCGTGCCTCTGGCTCACACCAATTTTATCTATTTCACCCGGAGGCATAGCCCTGGAACCCTGGCATGCGTCTCTCAGTGCTTCCTCCAGCCCAGCCTCCCCTTCAACTGGTGCTTTACAAAGACGGCTTACTCACTTTACTTGACGCTTGCGGAAACTAGCACCATTCCCTGTTATCATTTCCACTTTACAGCTGAGATGAAATGGTTTCCCCCAAGGTTCTACAGGGTGGGGCGGTGGGGTCAGAGCTGGATCTCAGCTTTCCTTTCCACTGCACGGCCCCTTCTCTCTCATGGCCCCGCTCTCCCACCCTGTCTGCCCCAGGTGCTGCAGTGGCTCTCGGGCCCGGGGGAGGAGCAGCTGGTGAGCTTTGCTGTGCCCGGGGACTCCCTGTCTGCCCTGCAGGAGACAGAGCTACGATTCCGGGCTTTCAGTGCTGAGGTTCAGGTGAGAAGGGGGAGAGGGGCAGGTGAGAGGAAACACGTGGGGAGGGAAGGGGAGACTGACTGGACTGAGGGCCAGGTCTGAGAGCAGCCTCCCTTCTCCAGGAGCGCCTGGCTCAGGCGAGGGAGGCCCTGGCCCTGGAGGAGGACCCTGCCTCCCAGAAGGTTCTGGATATCTTTGAACAGCGCCTGGAGCAGGTTGAGAGTGGCCTCCACCGGGCTCTGCGGCTACAGCGCTTCTTCCAGCAGGTATGTGCTGAGCCTCTTCCTTCTATGCCCACCACTGCCTTTCTTCTGCCTGGAGAAGCTGATCGGGCAGTTGTTAGAAGCAGGGACTTAGGAGGCCGTCTCCTGGGCTTTGACTCTTGGCTCTGCCGCCTACTTGATGAATGACCTGGGACAGGATACTAAACCTGAGTGTGCCTCGTGGCACCTCCCTTACAGGGCTGAGTGAGGATTACGTAAGCAGTATGTAACAGGTACTTAGTACAGAGTCTGCCACTTGTAAATTCTGTGTAAGTATCGGCCATCCTTTCATCTAGGCCCCGCTGTCTCCATACCAGCTCAGAGTGACACGCTAGGCCGTGATGCTGGGACAGTGAGGGGAGGTGTTCTAAGAGGACTGGGGTGTGGTGGGCCTTGGGAAGCCACCAGCGAAGGAGGACAGGAGCTGTCACCGGGCAGCGTGTGGGAGGGGCACAGGACCTCACTCCTTCCCCTCGCCACTCCCCACCCCTTTGGCCTTGTAGGCACATGAATGGGTGGACGAAGGTTCCACGAGGCTAGCAGGAGCTGGGCCGGGGCGGGAAGCAGTGCTGGCAGCCCTGGCCCTGCGGCGCACCCCGGAGCCCAGCGCCGGCACCTTCCAGGAGATGCGGGCCCTGGCCCTGGACCTGGGCAGCCCGGCGGCCCTGCGAGAGTGGGGCCGCTGCCGGGCCCGCTGCCAAGAGCTGGAGAAGAGGGTTCAGCAACAGCTGGGAGCGGAGGCGAGTCCACGGGGCCACCGGCGACGACGGGCAGACAGTGCCAGCAGCGGAGGGGCCCAGCGGGGCTCCCACAGCCCCTCACCCAGCCTCCGTTCCCTGCTGCTCCCCAGCAGTCCCGGGCCGCGGGCAGCCCCGTCCCACTGCTCCCTGGCCCCCTGTGGGGAGGACTGTGAGGAGGAGGGTCCCGAGCTGGCTCCGGAAGCAGAGGGCAGACCGCCGAGGACCGTGCTGATCCGAGGCCTGGAGGTCACCAGTACGGAGGTGGTAGACAGGACGTGCTCACCCCGGGAACACGTGCTGCTGGGCCGGGCCGGGGGCCCAGAAGGGCCCTGGGGAGTAGGCACCCCCCGGATGGAGCGCAAGAGAAGCATCAGGTGAGAGCCCAGCCCAGCTGGTGCCCGAGAGGCAGGCCCAGCTGGCCCGCAGGAAAAGAATATGATACTGTTGGCATGCTCCTCCCATGCCACAACCTCCCCTGTCACTCCTCGTTGTACCTGCAGCGCCCAGCAGCGTCTGGTGTCTGAGCTGATTGCCTGTGAGCAGGAGTACGTGGCCACCTTGAGTGAGCCAGTGCCACCCGCTGGGCCTGAGCTGACCCCTGAATTGCGGGGCACCTGGGCCGCGGCCCTGAGTGCCCGGGAGAGGCTCCGCAGTTTCCACCGGACACACTTTCTGCGGGAGCTTCAGGGCTGCACCACCCACCCCCTGCGCATTGGGGCCTGCTTCCTTCGCCATGTGAGTCAGCCTCTGAAACTCCTTCCAGGGCTTCTCCCTTCATACGTCCCAGCCCCATCTGCTTGTCCCTCCTTCTCAGTATCGGCCCCCCGACCCCACCCACCACCAGAACGTGTGGCCCCAAACACCGGCGCCTACTGCTGTTTGCTGGGCTCCTGGATCCACTCAGCTCATGTGTCCCTAACGTCCAGTGCCGCCTGGCCTTCGCTCTCTCCACGGGAGCCTGTCACTCCCCAGGCAGACTGAGTGTCCCCTGGTGGCCTGTCCCTCCTTCGGGCTCTACAGGATGCGGAGGAGGAAAGGGAGAGGCTTGTCTGCAGGGCCTCACTGGAGATGACTTACCGCTTCCCTACCGGCACAGGGGGACCAGTTCAGCCTTTACGCCCAGTACGTGAAGCACCGGCACAAACTGGAGAATGGTCTGGCTGCCCTCAGTCCCCCAACCAAGGTAACTTTTTCTCCAACCCTCATGAGAAGGGGAGGGGCCAGGAAGACCTAAAATCCACCCAACCTCAAAATCTCTCAGGGAAGAAAAGCTTTCCTGGATGTACCCAGGAACGTCACCTACCAATAGTCTCCCAGAATTGCTGAGGGTGGGACGAGCACTGGACTGGGAGCCAGGTGAACCCGGGTTCTTATCCAGCCCACCTGAGGACTTTGGGCAATAGTCTTGATTCCTCTGGGCCGCTGTTTCTTCATCCAGTAAATGGTGGCAGTATTCACTATAGCTAACTAAGAGAGTGCTCTGAGGGTCAAAAGGCCTCACATCAAAAGATGTGAAAGTGATTTCAAAAGTTAAAAGCCAGAGAATATAAGGGATTACTTGTATTCCTCTTCCACTCTCCTTCAAGATATAGAGGACAGCTGAATCTCCTGCAGCCCTCCTGCCTCCTTTCTTCCTGGGGGAAGGTTTTTTGCCTTACCTTTGGGTGTATCTGGGCTTGACCTACCCCTAAAAACCCGGAGTACCACGCATCTTCCCCGAAGGGCTCAGACCCGAACAGCTCCAGCCCCTCCCCTCATTCCTATCTGTTTCCACCCCAAACTAGGGCACAATGGAGGGGGGCCCTCATCTGCCCCGGGCCCTGCAGCAGCCCCTGGAGCAGCTGGCCAGGTATGGGCGGCTCCTGGAGGAGCTCCTAAGGGAAGCTGGGCCTGAACCAAGTTCTGAGCGCCAGGCCCTTGGGGCTGCCATGCAACTGCTCCGGGAACAAGAGACCCGTGGCAAAGACCTGCTGGCTGTGGAGGCGGTGCGTGGCTGCGAGGTGAGGCCATGGCTCCAGACGCTCCAGCTCGGGCTGCCTAACCTTGTAGCCTCAGAAGCAGTGTGGGCTGGTGACCGGAAAACTAGACTCAAGGTCAGAGGGCTCCAGGCTGTAATTTCTAACCAGCTGGATAGCTTTGGTCTAGTCACTGAACTTCACTGGGGCTCAATTTCCTCGTCTATAAATAAAGAAGCTATGTCCTGCCCGACATCCTGTGACCCTATATGTGCCTGTGCTTTCCTATTCCTTTCCTAATTCTTATCTCTATCTACCCTGCACTTCATCATGTATCTCAACATTCAACATATACCTTATTCTCCTCTCCTTAGTCTCTTTCCAGTCCTGAGGTTCCAGAACAGGTTGGAAACCTACCTCCTCTAGGATAGACCTCTTTTCCCTTCAGTTCTTTGCTGATTTGATTCTCTTCCTGGGGCAAAATGGTGCTTTGGTCCCCAACATGCAAAGGCTTACCCATTGGAGGCTATAAACCCTACTGTGTGATGTACCTTCTATCTTCAGAGGCAGGGCTGTGCTGCTGGGCCAGGTGTGCTGTGCATGGTGACCAGTGGATGGATTCTAGGCCAAGGGCTTCCCTGATTTCCTGACTCTGCCTGAGAACCAGTGCATTCGGCCCCTGGCCCTATAAATCCCATTTTTACTCCCTGTATAATATATACAAAGGGCTCCAGGGCCAATGACCTTTCCTTTTGCTTTCCCCAGATAGATCTGAAGGAGCAGGGACAACTCCTGCACCGGGACCCTTTCACAGTCATCTGTGGCCGGAAAAAGTGCCTTCGCCACGTCTTTCTCTTTGAGCATCTCCTCCTGTTCAGCAAGCTCAAGGGCCCTGAGGGGGGGTCAGAGACCTTTGTTTATAAGCAGGCCTTTAAGGTACAATGCCTGGGGGGTGGGGTGGGGGTGGGAAACCATGGGGATGGGACAGGAAGTCATGCTCTTCTTGGGAACGCAGGATGTTCTGGAAATTCAATCCCAACCCAGGTTCAGAATCTGTATCATCTAGAAAAGGCTTTGGCCTGTAATCAAACATCAGGTTAGGGTGTCGAGGTGACAGAAGTCCCTGTCATTGGTCCACTCCATGGGGTTCTCCTTATTCATGCAGGAGATTCATGAGGCATTCCAAACCAGAAGCGGGGAGGACCTTTCCCATTAAGAACACACATGCTTTCTGAGTTAGGGATGGTCCCTGGGGGAGGAAGAGAAAGGACACTATAAATATCGCTTAACTTGACGGAACTGAAGAACCCAAGAGGAGGGAGGCCTTGCTTTAGGGAAACAGCCTTGATATCCAGATAAACATCAATAGCGGCCTAGTCCCAGATCAGGCGTTACGGCATGACTCTTAATAGTTTCTGACTTTGTCCCCCTACACTAGTTCCAGCAGAGTCCCGTATAGAGAAAAAAGCCTCAGTTTGGAATAACATAGCCATGAGTTTGAACTCTTTCTCCAATAAGCTATGATAAGCCCTTGGACAAGTTGCTTTGTGTGTCTGGGCACCCCCCCTTCTGTAAATCGTGCTTGTTATGAAGACTAAATGCAGAGCACTTGGCGCATGGTAGGTGTTGAGCAAACATTTACTAAGCATCTACCAGATGCCAGGCTAAGTGTAGTGCTTTTCCACGTGGTACCATCTAGCCAGAATGCACTCCATCTTCACCCACTCTCCTCCGCTTTTTCTCAGACTGCTGACATGGGGCTAACAGAAAACATCGGGGACAGTGGGCTCTGCTTTGAGCTGTGGTTTCGGCGGCGGCGTGCACGAGAGGCGTACACTCTGCAAGCAGCCTCACCAGAGATCAAACTCAAGTGGACAAGTTCTATTGCCCAGCTGCTGTGGAGACAGGCGGCCCACAACAAGGGTACCAGGCAGAGCCGGGAGAGGGTGTGCTTGGGATCAAGGTTATGGCAGGTTAGCTGGAGAGTGTGGAGACTGCCCAGGGGAAAGAGGATGTAGGATGGAGAATGACGTATGAGAAGATTGAAGATCTGACATGAGAGAGATTGCTGACATAGAACTTAATCTAAGGTGCACCAAAAGGAAAGAGGAAGCTAGCAAATTTCAGGGAGGCAAGCGCAAATGGCTGGGCAAAAGAGAGTGAGAGCTTGCTCACCGGACCTGCCTTCCAGAACTTAATTGCGGTGTTACCAGGACTAGTTTGTTTGTTTTGTTTTGGGGGGTCTTTTGCTAGTTTTTGTTTTTGGTTTTTGATTCTCTGAACCTCATTCCACTCATCTGAAAAATGGAAAGTAACATCTACATCTCGGTATGATAGGAAGGATTAAATAAGGTGATATATATGGAAGCACTTGATAAACTGTAAAGGTATGTAAAAACGTGAGTTTTGCCCTTAATGCCCAAGATAAAGGGAAGAAGGTATTAGAAGAGAAGCTGGGAAGCCGGAATGACAAGTGGGCAGGATGCAGCATATAGGAGAGAAGAGACAGATGTCTGAGGGGGAAGTCGAGGACCACGATCACCATCCATGTCGTAACAGTCAACAGGAAGAGTGACAAGAGATACCAGAGGAATAAGAGGGAGGAACGAGAGTTGGGAAGGAGCAAAGAGGTTGGTAACAGGGTCTCTGTTCCCTAGAGCTCCGAGTGCAGCAGATGGTCTCCATGGGCATTGGGAATAAACCCTTCCTGGACATCAAGGCCCTTGGGGAGCGGACGCTGAGTGCCCTGCTCACTGGAAGAGGTGAGGGCCAGAGTGCTGGGGGGCGGGGGTGGCCTCCAGCAGTCAAGACCTTGAGAGCGAAAGCACAGTGAGGAGGCATGGTGGAAAATGAGGAAAGGTCATGAGTGGATATGTCTCCCCAGAAACTGTGGGACTGACTGGGAGGCCCTCTATGAGCTGAGGGCCATTTCAGGGAGCCAGGAGGGCTTTCCCACGCCAGCACCCCACCCCTCCACCCCCCACTCTCTGCAGCCGCCCGCACCCGGGCCTCGGTGGCCGTGTCATCTTTTGAGCATGCCGGCCCCTCCCTTCCCGGTCTTTCCCCGGGAGCCTGTTCCCTGCCTGCCCGCGTCGAGGAGGAGGCCTGGGATCTGGACGTCAAGCAAATTTCCCTGGGTGAGGCACCTCTCAAGGGGTGGCTCCCAACAGCTGGGTCATCATGGTGAAGTTCAGGCTGCTTGCTGCGGAGCAATTCCTTTCTCTAGCCAAGGGGCCCAGCTGCCATGACAACTATGTACAGCTTCCCCATTGCTAAAAGAGCCTTCCATCTGGTTGCTAGGGTAATGCTTACAGCAGCCTGTTGCTAAGAAGCACTTCCTCTGTACCTCTCTCTCTCTAGCTCTCCTTGGGTTTCTATGGAAACTGCTTCAGCTTCCTGTTGTACCCTCCTGGTTCACCACGGCAATCCTTATAGTTTCCTGTCGCTTCCTCTCTGGTTGCTCTAATGATGCTGCTGACAGTTTCCTGCCTCTTGGTAGGGGGGTTCTCTTGCAACTGGATTGCTATGGTGACTTACAGCTTCCTGTTGCTCTGGAGCTTTTTCTTCCCTGATGGAGCAGCTTGGTTACTTAAGGTAATCTAGAGGGGTTCTATACCCTGCTCTCACCCTAGCTTCCCCTCCAGCCCCAGAAACACTTGCCTCTTCTGGAGATGTGTCCCCAGGACCAAGAAACAGCCCCAGCCTGCAACGCCCACACCCTGGGAGCAGCACTCCCATCTTGGCCAGTGGAGGGATCTTAGGGCTATCCCGACAGGTAGGTCCTTGCAATAGGGCTGAGAACGGGGTAGTCTCTTCGCTCACTTTCTGGGTGGGCTCTTCTGATCATTCAACCCATGAGGGGCAGGGGGACCAGTGAGCCTGTGCTCCCAGCAAGGCTACAGGTTGGATGGATGTATTGTCCAGTCTGCCTTTCTCCTCTTCCCCAGGCTTGGTTGAGAGGGCTCAAGGTCAGAAGTGAATCTTTAATAAGGAGTGGAGGGCAGGAGTGATAGAAAGGGGAGAATTCCAACAGCCTGGACTTGGATTATATCAGCAAAATTCAGGAACGCTGGGGAGGAAAGAGGGGTGAACTAATTGACAGGCTTGGGAGAGAGAGAAAGGTTATATAACCTCTCTATATAAGAGGTCGTTTCTTATCCTTTAAATTCACCGCAGTTTCTCTTCCCTCAGAGTCATGCCCGAGCTCTGAGTGACCCCACCACACCTCTGTGACTGGGTGAGTTGGTACCCGCTTTCTACCACATCCTACAGCCTTCCCTCTTCCCTTCCCCAGCTGCTTGGGAGTCAGCTTCTTCTCTCTCCCAACCCATCTTCCCTCTTCTTTCCTGGCATCTAGAGAAGATCCAGAACTTGGCTACAGCCCCTCCTCTCAGCACGCTTTGGGCTGGGATGCTGGGGGGACATAGTGGAGGACTGGAAGAGCATTGAATTCCTTCCCTCTGCTTCTTGGACAGAAAGAAGGTCAAAGGACCAGTGTGTTTCCCTGCTACTGCTGTCTCTAGCTCTCCCCAGCCAGGTGCCTTCCTGCAGGAACCAAAGTGTCCACACTTGCTTGCCTTCATACCCTGGAGGTGGGGAAATTATCCCTCGTCCAGTCCTTCCCCATCCGGGGCCACTGCATACTCCCAAGACACCGCTCCGTGTCAGCCCTTCCCCGACAGCCTGTGTTCGCCCCTTCGTCCTGCCCCCTGACTCTCCTTGAGAAGACTCATCTCTGCCAGTTCCTGGTGACTCCATTCTGGGGTGTCATAGGAAACGGAGCTATGCAAACCATTATAGAAGGGTGGGCTAGGGAACTGCAAACTTTATATATGTAATAACTGTTATTTTAATACTATTGTTATATTAAATATATTTACTCACACTTTGTCTCCGAAGAGCTAGAGCAGACCTCAGGGTTGGGGTGATACCACTAACTTGAGCACTTCCGCTCACCCAACCATTAACTAGAACACAGAAGATAAAACCAAGGCTGCAAGGTACCCTGTACCCTTTACTGGGCCAAAGCTGGGCCCGTGCCTGGGTGAATGTGCGCCCTCCCAGAGGAGTGGCCCCCAGAGGCTCAATGCACCCTTTGAAGTTCCTGCTCTCATGCTGCACCCACTTCTTGAGGCTGAGCTGGTTACAGTCAAGCTGGGGTCCAGCACCATTCAGCTGTTCTCAAAATGAGGTCCTCAGATCACAGTACATGAGAACCCCCTAGGCTACTTGTTAAATGCTCGTTCCTGGGCCCCACCCCTGTGCTACTTAAGCCAAAGCCTGAGGGTAAAGCCCAAGTTTCTTACCAAGCTCTTTGGGTGATAAAAAGTGCCTGAAGAGATGACTATTTTCTGGACACAGTGGCCCAAGGAGGACAGGACATAGGCAGGCAGACACAGTGCCCTGTGCCTCAAGACACCTGTTTATTGGGGACACAACTCTGCGACAGGGATGACAGGAATCGTACCAAAAATAGCAACGTCTACAGGGCCCCTGGAGGGGCTAGAAGGGTACAGTGCCCCCACCCCCACCCATTGTACAAAAATAAACTCTCACGCCTATGGACCAGCAAAGACTGGCAAAGCTGCCCCTCACCAGGAACACTCCTCTCTGCCAGCCCTGGGACCCCGTTCTTTGATCCTCACCCCTGCCACTTCTAAGGCACTGTGACTCTCTCTTGGGCTGGGTGGGTATCGCCCACCCACCCTCCTAACGCCCTCTGCCCCCTCCACCTCTGGTCCGCCCGGGGCTGGGATATGGGTCCCACGCTGCCCCCTGCTGGCTGCTCTACCCAACTACCTCTAGCGCGGCCCCGCTCCTGCGGGGTAAACTCACTAAGCTAACAGCCCGTAAGAGGGCTCCCTACCTTTCTTGCCCCCCCAGCCCAGCCTCTCCTGAACGCAACAGCCCGGGGCCCTCCTCCCCTTCCTGCGGAGGACTGGGAGGGGTCTCTCCGGACGGTGCCCGGGCATAGGGCGGGGATGCATCGGCCTGGGGCGGCCTGCGGCCCCGAGCCCTGCGGCTGTGGTGCACTTGCAGGTGCAAGGCCATGAGCTCGGGGGCTCCAGTGGCGAAGGGACAGAAGAGGCATCGGTGGAGGGCACCCCCCGGCCCAGCCTCGCCTCCCGGCCCTGCCCGCAGGGACAGGTCGAGGGGTTCGGCCTCACCGCCTCGCCCGTTGCGCAGGGTCCTCCCGGGGCTGGCGGGCTTCCGACGGGACCCCGACGCGGCGCCGCTCGAGGGAGGCCGAGAGCTCGCTGTGCCCTCCACCCAGGTCGCAGGCTGCGCAGCCGGCTTGGCTCCCGACGACTGGGTTGCACCCCGCTGGGAAGGGGGTGGCGGCTCTGGAGGAGGCCCGGGGCCTGCCCCGCTCTTCTGCTCCCGGTGGTGGCGCTGCAGGTGATACTTGAGCGACCCGGACTGGGTGCCCGCGTAGTCGCAGTGCGGACACTTGTAGGGGCGCTCTCCTGGAGGGAGGGGGGTGCGATAGGGCCCGAGTCACCATCACTGCCAGCCCTAACCCGCAATTCACTCCACGTACAGACCTCCGGGCCAGGAAGAAAACCGCGCCTCTCCCACCCCTCCGATTTAATTAAGAGGCGTTTCCTAACGATCTCATCTGGACAATCCGAAGGCAGCCGAATGTCATCTCCCGGCGTTTCCCATAGAACCTCTCACACCCCTTCCTGCCCTCCAGTCCCCTCCCCACCCCGGAGGCTGCCCCCCTCACCTGTGTGCACTCGCAGGTGCACTTTGAGGTGATGCGCTGAGCGGAAGGATTTTCCACAAAAGGGGCAATCCTTGCCGGTGGCCCCCCGGCCCCCTTCAGGCCGGGTCCCTCCAACTAGGAGCCCATTCTCTTCTGCAATACACACATTAAAAGAAGTCAGAGGGACCCTATGCCCTAACCCTATTAGGGCCGTGTGTCCCCATACCCACCCACAGTATTGCTTCCCCTCCCAGCCCAGAAGGAAACAGCATGTTTGCGGGAACCTGAGGGGTCTGATTTGCTGTGAGTGGAAATGTACCCTCAAAAGGTTGTAAAGCCTCCAGAGGAGGAAAATTGGGAAATAAGAAACAGGTCCTTTTTAAAAAGGAGGGGACAGGAGGGCAGTGGTGGCGTCAGAGTGCGCCCAGGATGCCAAAATCCTCAGAGAAAGGAGACCCTTACGTACCCTGCGTGGCGGTGGACCTCGCCGGGGCCCCCGCAGCAGTCGCAGAGTGCCCTGGGCCCTCGCCTGAGCGCGGGGGCAGTGAAGCCAGAGGGCCCACCGCCCTGCTGCGGGCCCAGGTTTCTTCCTCTGCCTCCACCACCTCCTCTTCCTCGTCTGGCTCCTCCGCGCGGTGCCGGCGAGCCCGGCCTGGGAGAGCAGAGGGCAGTGGGCGGAAGCCTCCAAAGCTGCGGCCAGCCCCAGGCTCAGCGCCCTCACCATTGGGCCGGGCCTCGCCGGCTCGCAGGCTCAGGTATCCCACGAGGCTCGGAGGCTCACGGCGCTCAGCCGGGGTGGGCGCCGGGGCCAAGAGGAGCGCGGGACCCAGAGGCTCATAGGCCAGCAGGCCCAGGTCAGGAGGCTGGGGTGCCCGGGCAGGCCCAGAACCAGGCCCCGGGGCACGCAGCGGGCCCAGCTTGCTGGCGTGCACCTTCATGTGGTTCTTAAGGAACCAGGGCTCCTTGAAGCAGCGGCCACAAACAGGACATGCATGATCGAAGGAGGCCTTGTGCTTGCGCATGTGGCCCTTGAGAAACCAGGACTGCGTAAAGCTCTGGCCACACACTTGACAGCGGAACTCCGGAGGCGCGGGGGTCTCCTCGGGAGCAGCAGGAGCGGAGACGGGGGTTGCCTCACGTTCAGGCTCCGGCTCGGGCTCAGGGACGGATCTGGGTTCAGGCTGGGGTGGAGGCTGAGGCTGGGGTGCAGCCGAGGTGGCCGCCAGGGGGCGCTCAGGAGCTCCGTGGGCCGTCAGGCTGTGCTGCAGCAGCTCCTCCTCCTGGCTGGAGCCGAAACTGCACAGGCCGCACTTCCAGGGCCTGTGCAGAATGTGCAGGTGGCGTTCGCGCTCCGCCGCGGTGCGAAACTTGCCTTTGCAGAAAGGGCAACGGAAGGCGGACGACGAAGGAGCCTGGGACCGCGCCAGGCCCTCAGTGGCAGGGGTGGCCTGCAGGCCCCCTGAGCTTCGGGGTCTCCCCAGCCGCGCTTCCCGCAGTAGCGCGCGCTCCTCCAACTCCAGCAACAGGCGCGCGGCGGGGCTTCGCGGGCGCTCAGGCTGGTGCGTGCGCAGGTGCGAGCGCAGCAGCGCCCGCTGCGCAGCACGGTGGCCGCAGTGCGGGCACTGGAAGGCCTGGGCGCCTGGGTGCGCCCGTAGGTGCAAAGCCAGGATAGAGTTGAAGCGGAAGCGCTTCCCGCATACAGGGCAGGGGAAGCGCCGTTCGCCTGTGCGACTCTCAGACCAGCCCACTGCTCCCATCCCCGGAGACCCGGCGCTTACGCCTGGCCCGTTGGAGTAGCGCTGCAGATCCAGTTCGCCGTCGAAGGCCGGTGGCGACGGCGCTAGGTGGCCGCCCGGGGCGCGGGGACGTGAGCCCTGTGGAGAAAGATGTGAGTAGAGCAAAAAGGTGGAGAAGGGAGAGCTGTGGGGAAAGCAAGGGCATGGAGAGCCAGAGGAACCCGAGGGAGGGTGGGTCAGGGCCTGAACCACTAACACTGGGTGCCCCTCCCACTCACCTTGGGGAGGCTCGGGGATGAATGGGAATTGAGCTGTTAGGGCCACGAAAACAACTTCTGGTAATGGGCGGCCAAACAGAGAAAGAGAGAGAGGTAGGGAGGGGAGGAAGTATAGTTGCAGGTACTCATAGGTTCAGGCCAGAGCTTCACTCACCTCCATGGACCCCCTTCACATTCTTTGGTTCTGAGGAGTGCAGGGAAGAGGAGGAGGAAAAGCTGCTAGTGAAGGCAACAGGTGCTGAAGAGCTAAAGCAAGAGAGACAGATTTGGAGGAAGAGGTGAGCCCTGGTTTTCAGCAGTGGGAAGAGTCACCCCAAACCCCAGACTCTTAGCACCCTGAAACCTATCCCTTCTCCTTCCTTACATCCTGAGACAGGAGGGGGCTGCTGTCTTCAAAACTTGTACTCCTTTATTTGCCCACAAGTCTCCCTGATAACCCAGATTTCTTCCCCCAAATTATTCGTATTAAATGCCTTGTCCAGAACAACCACTACCACCACCAAGCCCCCCCCCGCCCACTTCCTCTCAACCCTCGTGGTGGAGGAGACCATCACAGTATACCCTTCTCTCATTTAGGTTGGGCTGTGCAGCTTGAAGAGCAAATGGGGTGGGCTTGCCATGCTCCCCAGTTATCCAAGTGGGACCAGTTGCTCTCAGACCGCTAACTGACCAGCCAGCCAAACATTCTTCCAGGCTCCATAGTTCTTCCTTCTGCCTTTACCCTGTCTTTCTGTCTTTCCCCCTCTTTCTTCCTCCCTCCGCCTGGATTCCTGATCCATTCATTTCCATTCATTACAGAGACTCATTCATGCATGGGAGAGAAACACCTCCCAGCAGCAGAGAGTCTGGAGACAGACAGAGGGGGAGGGGCATGAAGGGGGAGAGAGCCAGAGGGAGAGGGAATGAAGAGAGAGTTGGGGGAGGAGTGGAAGTTAAGGGGCGCTGCTGGCTTTGGGAAGGGGTTAAAAACTGCAAATACCGGATAGGATTCATCCCCTTGTTTCAAACCTTGGAGCCTGCAGTTTGATGGGGCATCTCAGCCCCTTTGTCCAGGGCTGTTCCAAAGCAGGCTTTCCTCCTCTCTGCAGGGGAGAGGCTCCCTCACACAAGAGGAGGATTACACAGGCTCTGAGCTCAAGAGGCTGGAGTGAGGGACGGGGGGCGGGGCTGGGCCATCTGCACAGATAGGGGCTCAGCACATACTGTGAGCTGGAAAGGGTTAAAGTTCTCCAGGCTAAAATTCTCTGGGCCTGGGATGTGCAGAGCTCCAGTTCTGAGGATGAAGAGCAGTGAGAGGAAGAGGACTTGGTGGCTGGAGAAGGGGGGGTGGGGTCGGGGGTGGAACCTCCTGATTCTAAGCTGCAGAGGAGGTAAGCATTAGGACTTAGAAGCAACCCCAGAATTAAGATTCATGGAGATAGGCCTAGGAGAATGGATCAGAAGTCATCCAGTCTATCTTTCTTACTTACATATAGAATTGTATCTGGTCAAGGCTAGACAAATGTGGGCCTAACCTTTTTTTTTTTTTTTTTTTTGCCTGAGATAGAAAGAATATTTGAGATATAAAGAACTTCCTTACAATAGGCATTGTGAAACTGAAATCGGTTACTGAGAAAGAAAAGGACTCAGCATTACTTTGCTTAAGGATCTTTAATAGAAGAGAACTGAGCCAGGAGTCAGCCCTGCAACGAGAAAAGGCTCTGGAGATCCAAGGCTTCTTTAATTTTTGACATTTAGTAGATAGGATAAGACTCTATGAAGGGGCAGGTACCTGTTACATGTGGAATCTGTGTTATGGGAATTTTATTAAGAGGAGATTAATTAACAAAATGTCTTTGTCCAAGGATCAGTAAACAACCTCCAGCACCACTTTTAATATCTGTATTTCTGTAGCTCCAAATTAAGGCATCCACCCTCATTTTCTGGATCCTCGAAATAAGCCCCTTTCCTGAGACCAAGAGCCTAGCCAAGTTCGCTGAGTAGTATAATGAAAGGTGAATTAGAGTACAACTGAGGGGTGCAAGACTCTTGTGGGCCCAGTCAGACCATTAATAGCCCTGCAATCCTCAGTAAATCACTTAACCTCCTGGTTTACTCATCTGTAAAATAAGAGGCTTGGACTGATTTATACTGATGGTCCCTTCCAGTTCAAAAGTTTTGTGGTTCTGAGTCACAGGACTCTTCTGGACCCCAGAAAGATGCTGAAACAAATGGTCATTCCTTCAGTACCATGGAGAGTGCAGTGGGCTACCAGAGGAGCCACTTTGGCCACCTCCGTACCATAGAGCAATGAAGTACTAGAGGGGCCACATTTGCCATTTTAGAACCACAGATAAGGCACTGAGAAAAGCCAGAGGATTTGTAAAAATTCCTATCTGGAAACCATAGAGGGGGAAAAAAAATAGTGGTACCAGAGGGATTATTTTGGCCTTTTGGATGTCACTGAAAATAGACAGATATAATAGAAAATAGATGTAACTAGAAGAATTTTAATTAGCTATAAGGAGTGTTCTGACAGTTACAGTTTGTACATCCTGGAATGAGTTACTGAGGCATCGTATGTGGGTCCATCACATTCTGTTGCTCTCCTGGGGATTCCCGGAACATCCTGGTGTACAGCCAATCTGGTATATTCAGAGGAAGCAGATGGTGGGGGAGGAGGGGGGAGGCTGGGAATACTGCATGGTCATAGCTGACTAACCTATGGGCACATACTCTGATTCTGAGAAGATTCTAGAGCCCCTAAAACTGCCTATAGGATAGTAAACAAAATACCTCACGGGAGGCTGACCTCATATCCAAGGCAAGTAGAGTAGGAATTGGGCAAAAGCTTCCTCCCCCAAACAAAACAAAAACAAAAAACCTGCTTTGCACATAGCAGTTTCCAGGATGGAAATCCAGTGATATACAAGAAGGCCCAAATTGAAGCTGAATTCCCAAGAAGGGAAAGTTTCCCCAGAGGGTGGCCTCAAATCAACAAAACCACTAAGAGACCCTCCTAGGCCCAGTCAAGATCTCCTGAATCATCTCCTCACCAAATGGGGTCCCAAGAACCTGATCCCATGAGTTTTTCTCAATAGGAAGAAGCACTGACAGAGCCCCAGATTTTATGAACTGACCTGGGACCTAGATCATGCATGTACTGCCTGTGGGCAATAGTCAGAGTTTTCTATAGTCAGGCCCTAAACACCAGCCATGAGACTTAGCCAGACAGTAGCACTGACCTACTTTCCACCCCCACTGGGAATCAAGGGTTACCTTACCCTTATTTGGGTTCTATAGGGATGCGGGGCCAGGGATAGGGACCTAAAATCTTTCCAAAGCAACAGGCCGATTCCTTTTATGTGCTAGGAGAGCTTGTGTGGACCATCATACCTTACTGAGTAGGGAAGGATGGAAGGGTTGGTGAGAAGACTCTTAGAAACAACTGGGACAAGTACATAGAAGCATCTGCTGACTGGAGGACCATGAAGATTGTCCCTCAAGCTTTGTGATTCAAAAGTTTTTAGGGTCAAAGTGTAAGGGGCAAGTGTTCAGGACTTGAAGTATATTTGTGACTAGGTCTCTGCCTCTGGTCATTTCTAATATTGTACTTGATGTTTTTCCCTCTGAAAATCCTTATACCTTCCAAGTCCCCTAACAATTGATTAACGCTGCACTAGATGGAGTTAAAAGGAAAGGGAACTCCTTAGGTGGTCTAGAGTCAAGACCACCTTTATCACACAGACATGTCAGTAGTTCACTTTTATGGTCTCCTCTCCATGGCCCTCTGAACCTCATTGCTCAGGTGGCTCCCCCAAACTGACCCCACAGCATAGCTTGCCCACCTTTTAGATCGAGTTCTTGGGAAAGCCTCCTTCCCTCCATCCTCACTGCCCTGAGTTGGGGTTAGAGACCTCAGTCATGGGTTTCAAATGTACAGCATGAGGTGAGAAGAAGGTACACCTGCTCACCTACTGCCACCCCACCATGGAGAATCTTATCCCAGGGGCATGTCCCAACTTGACCCCTCTTCTGAAAGTTCTGGAACACCTGGATTTGGGGGAGGGGGCATGTAGCCAGCCCTAAGCCCCTTTAGCTGGAGCTGACCCTAGAAAGGTCAGAGTCTTGGCACCCATAGGAACCTCAGTTCTCAGATTAGGGGGTGGGGAGTGGGTAGGAGAGCCTCTGGGAAAATCTCCCTCCCAGAAGTAGATTGGCAAGTAGGGCAAGACCTTTCATCCTGCACAAGAGGTTCTTCCAGCAGCACCCCAGACCCCTCCCGGGGAAGATAAACCAGAAGGATGATGGGGGACAGGGCTGGGAGACTGGGAGGCCAGGGCTCAGCTACCCGGGCCGGGAGAACAAAAGCTGAGTTGCAGCCGCCTCCGCCGCTGCCGCCGGCCGAGCTCTTTGTGACACTTTGTTTGGGACGCAGAGAGGGAAGCACCCCCCATCCTCTCCCCTCCCCCACCCCCCGCTCCCGGAGAGTTTGGGTCCCTTCCCCCTCCTCCATCAGCCCTACCTGGGCCGGGGGGCACTCATCCACTCTGGCTCCCAGCTTTGCCGCCCCGCACCCCAGGCCCCTCGCGCCCTGCATTCGGGCCCCTACAAAGACGCCCGCCCCCCCACCCCCGCTGGCCTTTCCCCTTTGGTGTTCGCTTTCCCGGCTCCCCCACCTGCCCCCCCTCCCTCGAGGCCCCCCTAGCTCTCCAGGCTTCCGTGGCCGCCGCCCCCACCCCGCCCCCCCAGGAGCTCTGGGCGAAGTTTGCTTGGGGCCGAGCCGGCGCCCCTCCCCCGCCCCCGCCCCCTGCACCTGCTCCGAGCCGGGAGCGCGTAACGGCCCCCCGCTCCGGGAGGGGGGGCGGGGGCCGGGGGCGGGGGCCGGGTGGCGGAGGGGGGGCCGGGAGTGGGGGGAGCGGCTACTCACGAGCCCCGGGCGGGCGGCGGCGGAGCGGGCGGCGGCGGCGGCGGCGGCGGCGGCGGCGGCGGGCGGCGGGCCGGCGGCGCGGGCGTCAGCGTTACGTGGGGCCGGGGGAGATGCGCCGGGCCCCGGCCCCCCCGCCCCCGGCCCGGCCCCCGCCCCCTCCCCGGTCCCCCGCCCCCGGCCCTGGCCCGCATTGTGTGCGGCGGGAGGCGGCCCGGCCATTAGCATGCGGGGGGCGGCGCGGCGGGGCTGGGAGCCGCGCGGGAGCGAGAGCGGGAGCGGGGCTCTGGCTCCGGGGACAGGGAGCTGGGGACCCCGGGAGCCGCGAGAGGCGGCCGCCAGGGGCGGGGTGCGGGCCGTTTGGAGACTGGGGGCGCTGTCGGAGGGAAGGAGGGAGGGAGCGGGGGTGGGGCGCACGGATGATTCCAACAGGAGACTGGAAGAGATTTTGAAAGGTCATCTCGTCCTTCCCCCAGCCTCCAAGCGGACTGCCCCTCCCACCCTAAACCCGGACATACCAGGGAAGGAGCTGGCTCTGCCGCTCTTTCTGCCCCAACATGCACAGACTCGGGAAGTTCTTCCTGGGGTTTTATCTCAAAGCCTCTCCCTTACAATTTCTGCCTCTCTTTTGGGGGAGGAGGAGGGGCGATTATAGAGATAGTTAATGTCTGCCGTATAAGAAACATTATTAAAGTTACTCTCCGGTCCTTTCCCTTCTTGATAAACAATTCCTGCTCCTTCCTCTCGAATTCTGTTTTTCCATTCCTTAAGTCACTTTAATGGCTCTTCAACACAACAAATATTTACTGAGTGTTTACTAAGTACCAGGCACCTATGCTCAGCGCCGTGGGGGATGAACACATGAGGGGAATGTAGTACCCTCCCTGGAGGAGATTGTAATCCAGACAGGGACTGCAAATTTGTAAGTAGGATACTTAGATTTAATCAATATTTACCGAATGCCTGTTCACATATTTAATAGTATATAATCCTTCCAATAACACTGTGAAATATAATTGGTCTGCATTTACAGGTAAGGGAAATGAGGCTAAAAGAGTCGCTTTCCACTGGCCTACCAGCTCAGGGATGCTCAGCCCAACATCTCACATTCTATCAGGCCATTGCCACAAAATAAAATTAATGTACATAAGGATCGAGGAGGGGGTAGACACACAACAGTTCTCAGGATCCCTTTAAATGTGATTTCCACTCCCCAGGAAAGAAGAGTGGGCACAGTGTTCCAGTGAGTGTTGGCCCAGCACTGAGCAGGGCAGAAGTGGCTTACAAAGGCCACTTGCCTCCCAGGACCCTGCCTACTGGTACTAACTCCTGGGGGTCTTCTGGCTCAGTCGTCTTCTGTAATCAATAATAATAATAATAGCCACTAACATTTACTGAGCATGTATGTGCCAGGTGCTGGACTGAGTTGGTTCATATGCATTTTCTCTTTTAATACTTAAGGCAATCTCTTGAGATTGGTATTCCCTTTATTGATAAGGAAACAGCGAGATTAAGTACCTTGCCCAAGGTCACCCACGTAGATCTGGGCTTTGAACATAGGTCTGATTGCCCCCAGACCTCAGGCTCTGCACCAAGATGGACTTTTCCTATTTTTGATGTACAGAATATATATTTGGGCCCATGTGATTCTGCTTCTTATTGTATGAATAAATGACCCTAGCTTAGCTTCTGAATAAGCCCTGTAGTATATGAGGTACATCAGTATGACCTCATCAGCACCATTAATGGTTATTATGCACCTACCCTGAGTCAGCAACCCTTCACAGTCATATTATTATCCCCCTTTTAATCACTCAGTTTCAACAAACTGAGGTTCAATTGGTAGAATAATGTATCCAAGGCCACACAGCTCGGAAAGTGGCAGAGTTTGCCCGGCTGCAAGGCAACTTCTGTCCCTCAAAAATATTAATTGTTGCAATAGTGTCCTTCCCGAGACTGACCATTTAAGGACCATCTTCTATACATGTCTAGCTGCAGGTTATCACTGAGTCAAAAGCAATCCCTACTATAAATAGAGCTCTCCATCCACTTAGTCAGTGTCCGATCCAGAGTAAATCCTTCAAGAAAGGAATGAGAGAGGAGAAACTGTCCAGAAAGTGAGAGACAGGAAGCCAGGTCTTGGCTGGTCTTGGGACAAATCTTCAAGCAGTAATGACGGGACTAATTCAGAGAGTAATGTGGGATTTCCCTAGGGAACAGCAAGTAATTTGAGGAGGAAGCCCCCTAAAAAAAGGAGAAAGATTAGATGGAAATGGGGGGAAATTGGGGCCCAGGGTGGTAGTGTCCATGTATAAGGTGAGTGGATAAGGTGAGTGATCAGAAAAGGAACCCAGGATGGGCAGAGGTGGGGTCAGTAGGAAACAGGAACAGAATGAGTTAGGGCTGGGTGTCTTGTGGAGTGAACTGAGGCTGGTGTCTACCCAGCACCACTCCCTGGATCCTGAGGCCCTCATAGGGACCTTTGCCCCACCACACCCCAGCCCTGATAGCCTGTCTCTGCCAGGACAAGTTTGTCTTCTGCTCTGAGCTACCGGGCCCTACCAGGAGCTCCAGGGCCAGCTGGGACCCATCCCTTTGGAGCAGCTGCTTCAGACTAGGTAAGTGTGAGGCCCCGAGCCTCAAGTCCCTGGATATTGGAAGCAGGCAGAGGGGCAGCTGAAAGAGATGTTGCTGCATGTCCTGTCTCCTGATAGGTGCCATAATGAATTTTTCCCAGGCTAGGAAGCACTGAGCTCTAGTGGTCAAGGGAGCCATGGAGGAGAGAGCTGGTCAGCGAGAGCAAGACAGACCCAGCCTTCGTCTGGAAAAGCTACAGCACTGGGCCAGGCACAGGCAGAGTGGGCACCTCTTG
Organism: Balaenoptera musculus; assembly: GCF_009873245.2. Classification (NCBI taxonomy): domain Eukaryota; kingdom Metazoa; phylum Chordata; class Mammalia; order Artiodactyla; family Balaenopteridae; genus Balaenoptera; species Balaenoptera musculus. The sequence continues at coordinate 100,124,984 of NC_045786.1, forward strand.
GTGCTGGCGGTGAGGCCAGGCTGCCCCACCCCAACTTGTACCCCAATTCAATTCCACCCATGTTTAGTGAGCACCTATCATCTGCCTGAAACTGTGGTAGGCTCTGAGTGGGAGGAGGGTGGAGGAAACATAGAATAAACAATGCAAGACCCTTCATCTCCAAGTAGCTTCCATCATGTGGGGAAAACACATAGTTAAGTAACTGAACTATGACATGAGGCAGAAAAAATTAAATGATATCCCCTTCTTTTATGGCTCTTGGTTGACTACTCTCCACCACTTGGGAGGAAGGAAGGGAATCCCTAACAGTTCTCCTTCAACTACCCTGCATCCGGCCTCCAGGTGAGCCAGCTATGGCTGGCAGTGGCTGTGGTGCCCTTTGCTATCTCAGTTGCCTGCCTGAACTCTGCTTGTCACATGGCCACAGCACTGCCACTTGGGCCTGGCGTACTGGTAAGAACTACCATATGGGAGGGTGGAAGAAAGGTCCTGGGGGCCCCTCCCTAATGGGCCAGAGCTCACCACTTGCCTTTCTCATCATTCAGGGTCTCCTCACTGGGATTGTAACCCTTGAGCTGCGCAGAGCACCCCGTCTCTGGAAGGTGAGAGGGGAAGAGAATGCAGTACTATTTTCCCACCCCCTAAAACACACACACACCTCAGCCCAGGAAGTGGATTTCTAACTGTTGACTAATTGTGTTAGTTATCTGCCCGTGACTGGTCTAAAAGACTGAGGAGGGAAACAAGGAAGTTGGAGGGCTGATGGTCCCGTTTGGAGGTGGAAGAATAGGAGCTGAGTTTTGTTTTCAGCTAGGCTACAGGTGGGGCTTGGGGTTGCAGTGAGTCCCCTAGGCTGGGCAGGGCTGAACTAACTCACTGGCAGGTGCACGCCATGATGCTATTCAACACCTTCAATCTGATCTTGGGCTTCATTGCGTTCGTGGTCGAAGTGGTGAAGACAGCCTTGATGTCTGCCCCAACTGTCCCCTCCCAGGTACAAGTGAATAAAGGAGAATGGGGGAGGATGAGGAGGCAAGAGGAGGGGAAAGGGCAGGGGCAAATAGGTGCAGGGTCCCCTGCAGCACACCCTCAGCCCTATCTACCTACAGCTAGCCGGCTTGCTGGTGCTGGAGCTCAGTGCTGAGGCCTTCACCCTAGGGGGAGTGCTGGTCTCAGCATACTCCCTGTTCCTGCTGAGCCAGAGGAAGCCAGGATGCTGCCAGAGCCAGAGTCTGCACTACCAGGAGCTGCAGGAGGTATTGAGGGCAGGGAGGAAGCAGCTAGCTAGCACTTCATTTTTTCACTGGCTATCCTGGTCGATGGTACTTAAGGGAAAACAATGGGGCAGCAGGGAAAGGAAGGGGTCCTAAACTGAAACTGACTGGTTTTCTGGCTTTGGACATTTCTCCCCTAGTGGTGGGTAAGAGTGAATTGAGTATCTAAATGGGGCTAAAAATGTGGGAGAGCATTAGAAATCTGCGTAAATATTGGAAGGGCTATGGGAACACGAGAAAAAAAATGGGAGAGGAGGAAGCTGCATCTGTCTGGGATTCCTCATTTCTCACCCTTACAGTTTGCTTGCCTCACACCTGTCTGGTTTTCAGGGTCTCTCAGAATTAGAGGAAGTTCCTGATTTGGAGACTGGTCCCACGGTGGCTAGCAGAGCAAACAGAACAAATGAGTGAGCTGGCAAGGGGAAGCAGACAGGTGTTGCTTTCCTACCCGGCGGGAGCGTTCTCCAGACCCTCCTGCACCCCATCCCACCGAACTCAAACTAGATGGAGTCCCCTGAGACCTACTTGAAGTCTGGTGGAGTGCCTTCAATCTTCACGCAGACTAGGCCCCTTTCTTTTTCCTTCCCTGCTGCGGAAAGCAATACCTAGACCGAGTCTTAAACCACCTCACCGCCCTGAAAATCTGCCCGCCTGCAGGATATCCTTAAACCAACTTTCAGCTAGACCCATTTTCTCCCTTCTATCCTCACCCTCCTTCCCCACTGCCTCCCCATCCTGCTTCACATGTGCCTCATCTCACTATTTCCAAGATTTCCACCTTTCACAATCCCATCCACTAAAAACCCGTACACGCCCACTCTCTGAAATCAATTCACAACGGGTGCTTTCGTTCTCTCGCTTCGATCCGGTTCCTTTCTACTCTAGCGGAGACTACAAATCCCAGGATGCCCCGCTACCCTGTGGCCCGCTGGGAAATAAAGAACCTTCCCTCCGCGGTAGGGGCGCTGTGCATCTGCTAAGTGACGCGAAACCCTGGAAGTCGGGGCTTGGCTGAGAGTTTCTTCGGACGCGACCACTGGCCCAGCGTGCAGGGAGGAGCCGGACGGGCTATTCTGCGCGGGGGCGCCACCACCCCAACCTCGGTAACGGAGAGCTGATTGTGGGTCTACATTCCTACATCCGGCAGCTTCGGAGACGGGCAGGGGCTGAGGGCTGGCCGTCGGCAGAGCTAGGGTTTCCCAGATGCTGTCGCCGTGCCCCCTCCCACAGTGCCCAGGTGCAAAGTCCTGAGACTTGGAGCGCGCGCGAGAAAGGGGTTGGAGATGATGAGTCAGAAGGCCAGGGCACTTCTCATCCCCCTCCCCCGGGGCCTACGCGCCTGAGGAGGACGGACTGGCTGGGCAGACGGGTGGACCGGGCAGGAAGAGGGAGGGACACGGCGACCCGACCTAAGGTTTCCCGCCTCTTGCGAGCACGCCAGTGTAAGGAGCCCGCGTTGCCGCCACCCTTTCTCTCCAAGGTGGGAGCGGGACTGCGCAGGCTCAGCCTCTCGGCAGCCCAGCCGACCTTTGATCCCAGCTGCGGGGCGGTTGCTGAAGTTCTGGTTTTGCTCAAACCCCACCGTTTATGATCTTTGCAAGTGTGCAAGGATGGCAGGCTCAGGTGGGCTTGAGAAAAGCCCAGGAAAACGGGGGCACCCTGTAGCACCAGCCCCACAGCTTACTAGCGGCTAGAAAAACTAGAAGTTGACCAGAGCTGCAGTACTAAGAGAACTCACCCCAAATTCACATAGTGCCCGGGATGGGTGTGCGCCTCACACTCATTTTTGTTCCCACTTGAGAAGGCTTCTTTCCCTAGAGAATGCTGCTTCTCCGGGCTTAGCCAAGCCCAGGCACCAGTGAGGAAAGAGCGCAGCCTGGCTGCGTTGCCCTGACATTGCAGTGGCGCCAGCGGCAGCTCCTTTCTGTTTGTGACACCTTGGGAGTGGTAATAGTCGCCCTATGACAAGATTGTGTGACTATTAGTGGGTGGGGACAGTTCTGGGATTAGGCTCTGGAATGGTGAAAACAAGATCTGGGCCTCCCCCTTCTCCTCCTCCAAGTCTAAATGCCAGAATAATGGAGAGCTCATCTGTGAAGGACTCAAAATGCTTTCTTCAAAATCAGAAGGTGGTGGTAGCTGAGGAAGCTGGGGGTAAAAATCAATTCATTCTCACTGTCTTCCACTTAGGAGCAACAGCTTTTAGCGATATGATCAGATGTCTAGAAATTGCATTTTAGTTCTTGGAGAAGTTCAGTCCCCACGCAGATGAACCTTGTATCAGGTTAGGCTAGGTTATGCTGTGGTAACAATGCCAAAATCTCAGTGGCCTAAAACTGCAAAGGTTTATCTCTCACACTACATGTCTAGGGTAGTCTGGCAGGGTGCTCTGCTCCTTGTAAGTGATTCAGGTAACCAAGCCCATGGAGCGCCACCATTTTGAGATCCTATCTTGTAACCATGAGACTAATCCCGCCTATCTCCACCCCCTTCCCCAGTTGTGAAGTGAGCATGAAGAATTGTTCATGGGCTCTTAAATGCTTCTGCCTCAAAGGGTTACATATCACTTCCACACACATTTCATGGGCCAAAGCAAGTCATATAGCCACACCCAATTTCAGGATGGTTAGAAGGGCAATCTCTTCATATGCCTGGAAGGGGAGTAGAAATACTTCATTAAAAGAAGGGGAAGTAGTAATTTGCAATGATTCTTGAACAGCTTAGCAGTTGGAATTCATCCATTCTAGCAGTTACGCCCATATCTACTTCTTTGGTTTTGTTCCATGAACCACTAAAATGAAGTTCTTTTTTTAAAATTTATTTATTTTATTTATTTATTTTTCTTTGCGTTGGGTCTTCGTTGCTATGCGGGGGGCTTTCTCTGGCTGGGGTGAGCGGGGGCTACTCTTTGTTGTGGTGCATGGGCTTCTCATTGCAGTGGCTTCTCTTGTTGCAGAACATGGGCTCTAGGCGCACGGGCTTCAGTAGTTGTGGCACGTGGGCTCTAGAGCGCAGGCTCAGTAGTTGTGGCGCACGGGCTTAGTTGCTCCACAGCATGTGGGATCTTCCCGGACCAGGGCTCGAACCCGTGTCCCCTGCATTGGCAGGCAGATTCTTAACCACTGCGCCACCAGGGAAGCCCCTAAAATGAAGTTCTTAATAGAAATTTTCCTCCCAGAATAATACTGGGAGTCAGGAAATCTAGACTCTGGTTTTGATGTGTAAGTTTGGGCAAGTCAGACCTCTCTGAACTACATTTTGCTTAAATGGAGATTATAATATTTACCCTCTCTACCTTACTGGAGTACCAAGGCTCAAATAAAATCACACATGAAAAAATACTTTAAAACTAAAAAGCACTTCAGAGGTTGAAAATAAATTGCCTATAGGGACGAGGAGTGGTGTAAATGAGTGAAGCAGATTAGGTATGAGTTAATAGGGAGTGGTGGGAACTATGGCAAACTAGAGAGCCCACATTCTGTTTAAAGGCTAACCGCACTCATCTCTACCCAATTGCCATGTGGGACTGTGGGCTTGGTATTGCCATTGTTCCAGTTTTCCTATAAAAGTCAGAAATTCTGACTTTTTAAATGTGAAATCTTCTGCTTTTAAAATGTTGATAACTGATTTTTTAAAAATTGAGGACCAGATTTGGCCCATAGTCCTTCAGTTATTGTCTCTCCATTATACAAACATACGGTAGAAATTCAGGTTTTAGATATGCAATATGGTTCTTGTAGGCCCTTGAGGCCTGTTCTGAAATTCAAGAGTCTTGGAGAGATTTAACATTAGGTTCTTAAAACCTTTTTTTATCATATCCCTCTCATATTGGTTCTCAGGGAGGGGGCATTTTGCCCCCAGGGGTTATTTGGCAGTTTTTGGTAGTGACAGCTTTGGGGGGAGGAGGAATATATAACCAAAGGGGCATTAGGTGATAAGTTGGAAGATCAGAGATTTACTCCCAGTGCTACTGATCCCCCTTTCCTGTGCATTATCCTCTGCCAACTGCAAGTGAAGACTGTGTGAGACTTGGCCTGTGGGCCTCATTATGCCCACCCCCCCCCCCATCCCACCCAACGCTGCCTATTGCCAGAGTCCCCAGCTGCTCCATGAAAGCATTCTGCTTTGCTGCAATGCTGCCCAGCAACTTCTGTATCTGCCCCTTCATCAGTTTGGCAGCCTCTGTGAAAGTCACTCGTATTTTACTTGAATTGCTGCCCATTGGAACTTCACAAAAAGAAGTGACTGTGACAAGGTTCCTGCTGACGTCAGTTTTTAAAGGCCTTGACCCCTATCCGTGCTTTAAGCATTGGAGAAATATGTGGCTTCATATGCAGCTGAATTCTGTGGTGGTTGGGAAATTCTCCATGTTGATGAATTTTACCCTCATTTCTTTGAAATTCAGTAATGTATTCTGGCCTCGAATACATGATTATAGACAAGTGACCTTTCCCCAGTGAAATATCTGCTTTTGCAGATGGTTCAGGTTTTGTGTCCTGGGCTGCATCCTCTGCTGCCATCTCGTGGCCTCTTTGCTGCCCCGGTCGAGGTCTCACAAAGGGCCTTCCCGCAAGGTAATGGCGTGTGTGAGCGGCTTAGTTGGAGAAGGAGTCTCTGCTCACTGTGGGGCGTGCTCCCAAATCCCTCCCCTGCTGTGAGTCCACCTGGGCAGACACACATGCCGCTTGGTGCGTCGCGACTAGGCTGGAGGCGCCAGGGCCCTTCCGGGTCATTCTCAGCCCCTTGGGCCTCTATGTGTTATGCAATCCTGGACTCGAGCCACGAAATCAGTAAACTCAACTACCCAGGAGTAATCGGAGCTGACCTCGCCTGCTTGGCCTGATGAATGTCCCGCGGCCTCTCGCCACTCGCCAGCCGGGGCTGGGATATTCTTTATCTTAGTGAAAAGAGATGATTACCCCGTCAGGTTTCTGGATTTCTTTTTCTTGTCTAGGCCCATCTTGGGTTGCTTTGTGTACACGCGCTTCATTCTTGACTTGCCCAGCGGTGCTGCCTCAATTTCGATGTTTGATTGCTGGATTGAGCAGGACAGTGGCAGTGTGTCACTGTTAGGCAGTGTCTCCTATAAATATGACAGGATCTGAGCACTGCAGTGATCAGAGGTCCATCTCCAGGGCACAGGGAATCTAGGAGACTGCCCTAGTAGCTGGGTTACTGGTGACTGAGCAGTGAGTGACTCATGCAGGAGGAAAGGCAGGAAAATCTTATTTGGTGCTAATTTTTTTTCATTATAATAATGTGTTTAAAACCTTCCAATTGTTAAAGTAAATGTGTAGAACTGTCCCTTAGTTGTTAGCCCCACCTGTATGCTTTACACATGTTTGGCTTCTTCTGGAGAGCCCTGACTCTACCAGGCCCCCCTTATCCCTAACCCCAGAATTGGAGGAGGAAGAGGAAGAGGAAGGAAGAGAGGAGGAGGAGCAAAAGGAGGAGGAGGTGGGGAGGAGAAACCGCTGCCTTTAGTGTTTGTTTTAATCTGCTTTTCCCTGTATAAAAATTCAGGGGGAAAGGCCTCCTTGTATGGCCTCCACCATTTCCTAGGCTACTAAAACTGGTGTGCACTGCCGCTCTTTAAAATTCAGGTGCCGCTTACTTAATGAGAGTTGTCTTCTGTTTCTCTTGTTTTTCCTCCTTTGCCTACATTTTTTCAGCCATATTTATATTTTGTGTTGCACGTTATTCTTGATTCTACTTATCATCTGAATCTTTGGTTTATTTTTCTTATCAGAAACTTTTCCTGTGTTCTGTCCAGAGGGAATGAGTCATCTTTGTTGATTCTTGTTTGTTTTTCGTTGCCTTTGTAAAGTTTTCTTGTTTATAATATTTTTCCACAAGTCCAAGCTCCCCAGATATGATTTAATTTGTTTTGCTTCTTTATAATTATGTGCTCACTTTATAAGGAAGATGCTCGCTTTATAAGGAAAATGCTTTGCACCCACTCTTAAGCTTTAGGTAAAGTGAGAGGACTCAAAGTCATGGCATAAGAGAAACGGGATGGATGTCTTTGTAAATCTCAAAGATAATTATGAGGAAGAGAAACTGTTCTTTGTGAACCTAAGAAGTGAAGCTGGGTCCAATGGTTACGTATTATAGAGAGGCCAGTTTTAGACCAAAAAAGAGAAACTGAACACCTTTCAAAAGATGCGCTGCTTTGAAGTTAGGCTGTCAACCTCTGGGTATGTTTGAGGTGTTTTGTGCAATGCACTTCTGCACAGATAGGTTGTTGAAGCAAGTTTTCAAATATCAACTGAATGGTTGGAATACATAACCTTTAATTTCTCCTCCGACACTAAGATTTGGTTTCTCAGCAGTGGTGGTGTTTTTTTAGTAGACCCATCCATACTCTCTCATGTGAATGACCGGCGCTGGGCGAAAGTGTAAAGTATTCCTCTAGTCCCTAGAACAGAGTCTATCAACTGTGGCACTACTGACATTTGGGCCAGATAATTCTTTGTTGTGGAAGGCTGTCCCTTGCATTGTAGGATGTTTAGCAGCATCCCTGGCTTCTAACCACTAAATACCAGTAGCACTCCTCTCCCTAAATGTGACAACTAAAAATCTCTCCAGACATTGCCAAGTATCCCTTGGGGAGCAAAATTGCCCCCTCATAGGGCATGAAAACCAATGCCCTAGAGAGATATGATCAGAAAGATTTCAAGAACTTAGTGTTTAACTTCTCCAAGATTCTTATATTTAAAAAGAACCTACAAAGACCTGCAAGAACCATACTGCACACTCAAAACCTTAAATCTTCTCTTTGTGCCCCCATTCTCCCTTCTGAATTTTCCGTCATTTTTTTTTCTTTTTTTTTTAAAATAAATTTATTTATTTTTTGTTTATTTATTTTTGGCTGCACTGGGTCTTCATTGCTGCGCACGGGCTTTCTCTAGTTGCTGAGAGCAGGGGGCTACTCTTTGTTGCGGTGCGCGGGCTCCTTATGGAGGTGGCTTCTCTTGTTGCAGAGCGCGGGCTCTAGAGCGCAGGCTCGGTAGTTGTGGTGCACGGGCTTAGTTTCCCCACAGCATGTGGGATCTTCCTGGACCAGGGATCAAACCCCTGTCTCCTGCATTGGTAGGCGGATTCTTAACCGCTGCGCTACCAGGGAAGCCCCTGAATTTTCCATCTTAACTGGTGTGATCACTTGGTCACATAAGCTGAATGCTAAACTCCTCTCCCTCACTTCCTGTAGCCAAATGCTCACCACACTCTATAGATTTTCTTCCTGCTCTTGAATCAGTCTTCTCCTCATCACCACCACCCCTGCCCTAGTTCAGGCCCCCACCACTTCTCACCTACTACAGAAAAAGCTTCCTAAATAGTTTCTATCTTTCACATAGCCACATAAACGTGACCACATAGCTTCCCTGCTTAAAAGCTCTTCAGTCATCTCCGTCCTATAAGATCAGCTCCAAGCTTTTTTAAATGGTGCAATGATCCCTGTGATCTGGCCCCCGCCTTTGCAGTGCCATCTCTCACATCCCCTCCCTTGCACTACACTCTTCAGTGACAGCAGTCTGAAGAAGGTGGCATTGGCGTGCAGCCTTAAAATTTTGTTTTAATTATTAATTAATATGTATGAGAAACACTTCCACCCCATCTTTGAGCTTTACCCTCTCCCTCTTTTTTTTTCTTTTTGATTAGCCCAAGGATGATGATGATGACAGCAATGACTCAGTGATGGGCGGGGTGGGGGTCAGGGCTGTTTGTTGCGCACATTAATAGGAAGTCAGAACAATTAAAACACCAGTGATAAGTCAAAGCCATGTCATGTCAAAATAGCTAAGTCAAAACATCTCACTTTGGCACATATGTTTCTTTCTTTTTTTTTTTTTTGGACCTTTAGTAATTTTTATTATTGCAATTACAAATAATGTTGCATTGAACATTCCTATACATGCATCTTTTCACACATTCATAATATTATCAGCAGGTTAAATTCCTAGAAGTAGAATTCTTGGGTCAATGGCACATATGTTTCTTACTTCCATGCCTTATTCAAGCTGTTGTAACTAGTCCAACCCCATATTGCTAACTGGTACTGTTTCTTTAAGACCCAGCTTAGTCTTCACCTACTTTGGGAAGCTTCCCTGACCTCTCCCATCACCACCAAGACTGTACTCTTACAGTGCTCTACACATAGTTCTATACGTATTGTGAAGAGGATCAGAATGCACCACCCCAAAATGTGCCACATTGGCATGGGGATTGTTTTTATTGGAAGACAAATAAGAAGCAGCAAACTCAGAAAATGCTCTCTGCCCTCCCCCTATCTCAATAAAAATGGGCTGTAAATTTCCCTTTGTGAGGGTCTTCCCCACCCTCTCTCCTCCTTCTCAGGAGGAAGAAAAACAACCATTACACTGCAGACAGAGAGTCAGCACCATGAATGGGTCCATACAAACAAACCTTACTAAAATCACACTTATCTTCCATCAGTTTCCCCTATATACTTACTTTCCTGCAATCTACGACCCCTAGAAGCCCAAAATGCTTTTCCTTTGTCTTGTCACTTCTCCACAATTCCTCACCCTTTGTTAAAATGGTATATAGGACTTTGCTAGTAGCACAGTGGTTAAGACTCCGCCTGCCAATGCAGGGGACATGGGTTTGAGCCCTGGTCCAGGAAGATACCACATGCCGTGGAGCAACTAAGCCCGTGAGCCACAACTACTGAGCCTGCGTGCCACAACTACTGAAGCTCATGCACCTAGAGCCCGTGCTCTTCAACAAGAGAAGCCACTGCAATGAGAAGCCCACACACTGCAATGAAGAGTAGCCCCCGCTCAGCAATGAAGACCCAATGCAAAAAAAAAAAAGGTATATAATACCCTGTGTCTAATCGCCCTGAGCCTTCATTTCTTTTCTGTAAAGATCCTCTGTATACATAAAAATTGAACTATTAACATCAAGTGAAATGTGTATGCCTTTTCTCCTGTTAATTTGCCTTTTGTCAATTTAATTTGCAAGCTCCAGCTACTAAACCAAAGAGGGTAGGGTAGAGAAAAGTTTTTCCTTCCCCTACAATTGAAATTATCATTTATGTGCCCACCTTTGAAGAGAGAACCGTGTTTTATTCATCTTTATAACCCCAGAATCTAGCTAAGTGAATGGCATAAGGAGACATTCAATACATGTTTACTGAATGAATGAATAAATTAAATCAGAAGGAGTCTTAGAAGGCATTCTACTCAACACAGAAACTCCTGTGCAACATTCTGATAGTCATTCATTCTCTGCTAAAACATTAACAGTAATGGTGCTACTAGAGAAAATCACTCAAAAATGGCAGCTGGTGCCACAAAAAATTCATGATCTCAAACTGCAACTAGATCCTAAAGGCAACCCCATAATACTACTATTGGCAGTTCTAAATGTCCACAGCTTCTGCTTCAAGTTTTTTGTATTGTTTTGTTTTGTTTTCAGTAGTTATTCTAAACTGCATCTGGAAGAATAAACAAATGAAAATGAAAGAAAGGGAAGGAAGGAAGGGAGAAAGAAGGAAGAAAGGGCTTCTAACAAGAAGAGTAATAAGGTGAGACTTGGTCTATCAGCTATTAATGTATATTATAAAGATGAAAAATTAAAACATTATGGTATTGACATCAGAATAGACAGATAGATGAATGGAATAGAATAGAGTCAAAAAAAGAGCTCAAGTATATACAAAGATTTAACATATTTTAGTAGCACTATTTCTTATCAGTCAGTTAATCATAAACTAATTTTTTTCAATAAGTGATGTTGGAATAACTGCATAACTATTTGCACTAAGTTACACTTCTATCATACTCCATGCACCAAAATAAATTCTAGACTTAAATGGAAAAAATCAAAACCATAAAAATATGAGAAGGAATATAGTAATTATTTATATAACCTGGGGCAGATGAGAGCTTTTAGATATAACACTAATAGCAGAAACTAAAAAAAAAGATTGATTTTACATTAAAAATTTTAGACTTTCTATCAAAAAAATCACAATAAAGATAAAGTTCAAATGTAAAGTTAAGAAAGGATGACTGAGAGTAACATATAGCTAAAAGATTGTTAGTATTAATATTGAATCTTTTCTTATAGAAAAACTGATAAAGGCAAAACAGCCAATTTACCAAATAAAGAAATTTAAATGGCCAGTAAATCTATGAAAGATGATTTGTATTCATAGTAGTTAAATAAATACAATTTATTTATTTTTTTTGGCTGCACCTTGCAGCATGAGGGATCTTAGTTCCCCAACCAGAGATTGAACCTGTGCCCCCTGCAGTGGAAGCGCAGAATCTTAACTACTGGACCACCAGGGAAGTACCTAAATAAATGCAATTTAAAACAGTACGATGCCATTTTGTGCCAATCACATTGTTATTTTTAAATGCGTAAAACCCATCACTGGTGAGTGTGCAAGGAAATAGGCACTTTCTTATACCTCTGATAGGACTGTAAATTGGTACAACAGTAATGGAAAGCAATTTAACATCTTGTATATACAGGTTAAAAATTACCTACCCTTGGCCCAGCAATTCTGCATCTAGGAATTTTCTGCAGGAATACTTTTGGACATGTATAAGGAGTTACCTATTGAAATGTTCAGTACAGCATTAATTTTTCAAGTGCAAGCAGTTCTAAATGTCTAACAATAAGGTAGTTGATTTTTAAAGTATAATAAATGTAGAGATTGAAATATTATACTATATTATACTGGCATAAAAAAGACTAAAAGATGTGCATGGTATATTCCTGAGTGGAAAAACAAAAACAAAAAAAACACATTGCATCATTGCATCCAGTTAAAAAATGGCAAAAGTCTTGAATAGACATTTCTCCAAAAAATTTGCAAATGACCAAAAAACACATGAAAATGATGTTGCGCATCATTAGTCATTAGGGAAATACAATTCAAAACCACAACAAGATACTACTTTACCACTTCACAGCTACTAGGAGAGCTATAAAAACAACGGCAACAAATGGAAAATGACAGGTGTTGGCAAGGATGTGGAGAAATTGGAACTCTCATGTATTGCTGGTAGGAACGTAAATGCTGCTGTGGAAAACAACTTGGCGATTCCTCAATAGGTGAAACATAGAATTGCCATATGAGTCAGCAATTCCGCTCCTAGGTATATACTAAATAGGTGTTTAAACAAAAAGTTACACATAAATGTTCATAGCGAAAAGATGGAAACAACTCAAATGTCCATCACCTGATAAATGGATAAACAAAATGTGGTATATATCCATATAATGGAACACTTCTTATTCCACTATGTACAACATGGATGAACCTACCAACTATGCTAAGTGAAAGAAGCCAGACACAAAAGGTCACATATTGTGTGATTCCATTTATCTGAAATATCCAGAATAGGGCTTCCCTGGTGGCGCAGTGGTTGAGAGTCTGCCTGCCAATGCAGGGGACACGGGTTCGAGCCCTGGTCTGGGAAGATCCCACATGCTGCGGAGCAACTAAGCCCGTGAGCCACAACTACTGAGCCTGCGCGTCTGGAGACTGTGCTCCGCAACGGGAGAGGCCGCAACAGTGAGAGGCCCGCACACCGCGATGAAGAGTGGCCCCCGCTCGCCGCAACTGGAGAAAGCCCTCGCACAGAAACGAAGACCCAACACAGCCAAAAATAAATAAATAAATAAATAAATTTATTTTAAAAAAAAAAAAAGTTTTGAAATATCCAGAATAGGCAAATCCATAGAAACAAAAAGCATTTTAGTGGTTGCCAGGGGCTGGGAGAAGGAGAGAATGGGGCATGACTGCTTAATGGCTATGAGGTTTCCTTTTGTGAGGCTAAAAGTGTTCTGGAACTAGATAGTGGTAATGATTGCACAGCACTGTAAATGTACGAAATGCCACCAGACTGTATATTTTAAAATCGTTAAAATGGTGAAATTTATATTATGTGAATTTCACCACAATACAAAAAGTGCATTACAAAACAGTAGGTATAGTTGGTTTTGTTTTTCTAGAAGTATATGCATAGGAAAAAAAAAGTGTAGAAGGATAAATATCAAACTACTATGGTCATCCATGGTTGTCATTTAGGACTAATGTTCTAACTTTTCTACAATAATCCTCGATTACTTGACTCCATTTTAAAACATGCTGTAGAATAATATTTAATGAAAGAGAGGAGCGTTCATCATATAATGCCCTCCAAGTCCATTCATGTTGCTGCAAATGCAAAATTTCATTCTTTTTTTAAGGCTGAGTAGTATTCCACTGAATATTTATACCATTTCTTCTTATTTGTTCATCTGTTGATAGACACTTAGGTTGCTTCCACCTCTTGGCAACTGTGAATAATGCTGCATTGGGGTGCATCCAAACCAGTATATTTGAACGAAACCAACTTTATTGTAAAAACACACATATTGCATAGAACAAAAACCTACTGGAAGTATATATGCCAACATATTAATGGTTATATTTCAGGGGGTGATTATAGGTGAATTTTATTTACTTTTAAAAAATACATTTTCAAAATTCTTCCAGTGAATATGTATATATATTACCTCCACAATCTGGGTTTTAAATATTATTTTAAAGTTTTCCTGGAGGATACATGAGCATCGTGGTAGTGTGAGAAGCTCCCTTTTTCTCACCCCTTCAATTTACAACTAGTAAAACATCCCTAACTCAAGAAAATTTCCCTACCCAACACAGCAGAATGCTAGAGAGATCCACACATCTGTGCATGTGAAGGTGGGTGCATTGGAACACATAGAGGAGGTAGAAGCTGGGGGAACAGCGGAGGCAGTGCCCATGATCCCAGCCCCCTGGCCACAGCAGCTGAACCCGGAGCCCCAGAGAACCCTGTGGCAGGAGGAGGGGCAGCAGACACAACTTCAGCCTCCTGGCTGCACCAGTGCCTATGGGCACAGGAAACTGGGCAGCAGCACTGGTGAGGCCAAGACTCAGTCCCTCCAACCGTGGTGACGCCCACAACTCTCCCCCCCACTCCCCCGCCCTCGCCCACTGCAGCGACACCTGCAAACCAAACAACCCCAGACATGGTGGAGGTGCCCATGACCCTGGATCCCTCACCAATCCTCTCCCCTCACTGTGGTGGCAATGCCTGCAACCCAGTCAACCCTGGACAAGGCAAAGGTACCCGCCATCCCAGTGTCCCTGGTGGTGACGCCAGCAACGCCAGAGGCACAAACAGCTATGACAAGGGCACCAGTGACACCTCTGGCAGAGGCAGTGGAAGATGGAAAGTGCCGATTCTCAAATATAGACAGAACAGCTCAGGTAAGAGAAACCAAAAACTTGTGCTATAGCGCCACCTACTGAAAAACAAAAGAAAGGCCTTCTAGTGACCAATCTGTTAAATTGTTAAAATCAAAGTAAACAAAACTACCTAAAGAAGAAAGGTGTTCGCTACTTCAGATACGCTGGCAGAGGACCAATTCATCAAGCACCATAAAAGAAAACATGCTAACACAGTATCAAAAAAAAAAAAGAAAATGACAAGTCTACAGAAATTAAACTTAAAGTCACAGAAGATTTTAATCTAACTATTAGAGAATTCAAAAATAGCTGTCATGAAGAAATTCAGCAAGAAAACACAAAAAGGCAGCTCAATGAGCTCAGGAATAAAATCAATGAACAGGGGCTTTCCTGGTGGTCCAATGGTTAAGACTCCACCTTCCAATGCAGGGGACATGGGTTTGATCCCTGGTCACAGAACTAAGATCCCACATGCCGGGTGGTGTGGCCAAGAAAACAAATAAATAAAATAAAATAAAATATAATCAATGAACAGAAGGAATATTTTACCAAAGAGATTGAAACTCTAAAAAAGAACTAAGTAGGAAATCTGGAGCTGAAGAACTCAATAAATGAGATGAAGAATGCATTAGAAAGCACTGGAAATAGAGAAGACCATATGGAAGAGAAAATTCACAAGCTTAAAGACAGAAATCTAGAAATGATTCATGTAGAAGAGGAGATAGAACTAAGTTTTGTGTTTTGTTTTGTTTTTTAATGAAGAAATTCTATGAGAACTATCTAACTACCTTAGGAAAAGCAACATAAGGATAATGGGTACCCCAGAAGGAAAAGGGGGGAAGAAGGGAGCAAAAAACTTATTTAAAGGAAAAATAGCTGAGAATTTTCCAAATCTGGGGAAGGAACTGGATATATACGTTCATGAAGCTAATACAACACCTAATTATATCAATGAAAAAAGACCTTTTCCAAAGCACATTATATTAAAACTGTCAAAAGTCAGTGACAAAGAAAGAATTTTAAAGTCATTGAGGGGAAAAAAGACAGTAACCTAGAAAGGTACCCCAATAGGTTATCAGCATATTTCTCAACAAAAACTCTACAGGCCAGAAGAGAGCAAAATGACATACTCAAGATACAGAAAGATAAAAACTGTCAGCCAAGAATACTCTATCCAGAAAAGTTATCATTCAGATATGAAGGAGAAATGAAGTCTTTCCCAGACAAACAAAAGCTGAGGGATTTCATTACCACTAGACCTATTTACAAGAAATGTTGAAAGGAGCTCTTATACCTGAAACAAGAAGGCAAAAGTACACAAAACTGAGTAAGGTGACAAATAGAATCAGAAAATTAGAACTCTATATCAGAATAGATTATAGATTGTTAAACAATTATAGCATAAAGGTTAAAGGGGAAAAAGTATTAAAAGTAACAATAGCTACTTCAATTTGATAATGAACTCACAACATAAAAAAGAACAATTTGTGACAATAAAAACATGGAAGAGGAAAAGGACAAAATCTGTATAGGCAAATGAAGACAAGATGCTATCAGCAGAAAGAGAAACTATAGTCCTAAAAAGGACTATTTTATCTGTGAGATGTTTTACACAAATCTCATGGTAACCACAAAAAAATTTGAAGCAGAGACGTGAAACATGAAAAAGAGGAAACAGAAAAACATCATGAAAAACCACCAAACCAAAATGACAGACAGAAACACAAGGAAAACGAAACAATGGAGATAAAGAGGAACCAGAAAACAAAAGATAAAATGGCAGGACTAAGTCCTCATCTGTCAATACTCACCTTAAATGCAAATGGATTGAATTCACTAATTATAGGACAAAGAGTGGCTGGATGGATTAAAAAACAAGACCCAACTATATGCTGCCTCCAGGAGACTCAGCTCAGCTCTAAAGACAAACAGGCTCAAAGTGAAGGGATGGAAGATGATACTCCAAGCAAATGGCAGCCAAAAGAAGGTGGGTATAATTAATACTCATATCAGGCAAAATAGACTTCAAGAAAAAAAGGTAACAAGAGATAAAGATGGACATTATATAATGACAAAAGGGACAATCCATCAAGAAGATATAACATTTATTAATATATATGAACCTAACATAGAAGCACCAAAATATATGAAGCAATTATTAATAGACCTATAAGGAGAAATTGACAGTAGCACAATAATAGTTGGGGACTTTAACATCCCACTACATCAATGGATAGATTATCCAGACAGAAATCCAACAAGAAAATATCAATCTGAAATCATATGGACTTAATAGATTTATACAGAAGACCCCATTCAAAAGCAGTAGAATACACATTCTTCTCAAGTGCACATAGAACATTCTCAAGGATAGACTAGATGCTGGGATACAAAACAACTCTCAGTAAATTTAAGAAGACTGAAATCACATCAAACGTCTTTTCCCTACACAACAGTATGAAACTAGAAATCAGTTACAAGAAGAAAGCTGGAAAAATCACAAATATTTGGAGACTGAACAAGATGCTACTGAAAAACTATTGGGTCAATGAAGAAATCAAAGGAGAAATTTAAAAAATACACAAAGACAAATTAAAATATGACATACCAAAATCTATGGGATGCAGCAAAAGCAGTACTAAAAGAAAAGTGTGTGGCAATACAAGCCTACCTCAAGAAACATGAAAAATCTCAAACAATCTAATCTTACTCCTAAAGGAGCTAGAAAAGAACAAATGAAGCCCAAAGAAGCAAATAATAAAAATCAGAGCGCAATTAAATGAAATAGAGACTAAAAATATATCAGAAAAGATCAATGAAACTAAGAGCTTGCTCTTTGAAAATATAAAAAATAGAGAAGGCTCAGACAAAATCAGAAATGAAAGAGAAATTACAACAGAAACCACAGAAGTACAAAAGATTATAAGAGAATACTATGAACAGCTATACAACAACAAATTAGACAACCTAAAAAAATAAATCCTTTGAATCATCAAGACTGAATCATGAAGAAATAGAAAATCTGAATAGACTGATCTCTAGCAAGGAGATTGAAACAGTAATAAAAAACCTCCCAAAAAACAAAAGTCTAGGACAAGGTGGCTTCTCTGGTGAATTCTACCAAACATTCAAAAGAGATTTAATACCAATCCTCAAACTATTCCAAAAAATTGAAGAAGAGGCAATGCTTCCTAACTCATTTTACAAGGCCATTAGGCTGATACCAAAACCAGACAAGGGCAACACACACAAAAAAAATTACAGGCCAATATCACTGATGAATATAGATGCAAAAATTCTCAACAAAATATTAGCAAACCAAATACAATAATACATTTAAATGACCATGCACCATGATCAAGTGAGATATATTCCAGGTATGCAAGGATGGTTCAACATTTGCAAGTCAATCAACGTGATACACCACATTAATAAAATGAAGGATGAAAATCATATGATCATCTCAATAGATGTAGAAAAAGCATTTGACAAGATTCAATGTCCATTTACGATAAAAACTCTCAATAAATTGGGTACAGAGGGAACATACCTCAACAAAATAAAGGCCATTTATGACAAGCCCACAGCTAATACCATACTCAATGGTGAAAAACTGAAAGCTCTCTCTAAGATCAGGAACAAGACAAGGATACCCACTCTCATCATTTTTAAAAAAAATAAATTTATTTATTTATTTTTGGCTGCTTTGGGTCTTCGTTGCTGTGCCCAGGCTTTCTCCAGTTGCGGCGAGTGAGGGCTACTCTTCATTGCAGTGAGTGGGCTTCTCATTGCAGTGGCTTCTCCTGTTGTGAAGCAAGGGCTCTAGGCGCTCAGGCTTCAGTAGTTGTGGCACACGTGGGCTCAGTAGTTGTGGCTCGCAGGCTGTAGAATGCAGGCTCAGTAGTTGTGGTGCACAGGCTTAGTTGCTCCACGGCATGTGGGATCTTCCCTGACCAGGGCTTGAACCTGTGTCCCCTGCATTGGCAGGCGGACTCCCAACCACTGAGCCACCAGGGAAGTCCCCACTCTCATCATTTTTTATGTTCTGGGTATTCAAAGAAAACAAAAACACTAATTTGAAAAGATATACGCACCTCTATGTTCATTGCAGTATTATTTACAATAGCCAAGATATGGAAACAACTTATGTTCTTATCGATGGATGAATGGATAAAGATGTGGTATATATATATATATATATATACCATTCAGCCATAAAAAGATGAAATCTTGCCATCTGCGACAACATGGATGGACCTTGAGGGTATTATGCTAAGTGAAATAAGTCAGATGGAGAAAGACAACTATCGTATGACTTCACTCATGTGGAATATATAAAATAAATAAATAAGTGAACAAACAAAACAAAACAAGGGGGCTTCCCTGGCGGTCTAGTGGTTAAGACTCCACCCTTCCACTGCAAGCGGTGCGGGTTCAATCCCTGGTCCAGGAACTAAGATCCCACATGCCACATGGCATGGCCAAACAAACCCAAACAAACAAACAAACAAAAAACCCCACATAGACACAGAGAACAGATTGGTGGTTACTAGTTGGGAAGGGGGTTGAGAGGGAGGGTGAAATAAGTAAATGGGGTCAACTGTACGGTGATGGATAGAAACTAGACTTTTGGTGGAAGGCACATTGTTGTGTATTCAGAAGTCAAATTATAATGTACACATGAAACTTACCTCAATTAAAAAAAATAAAATAAAATAAATATGCCATTTCCCAATCAAACTGAAAAATGAAAGTTATATCAACTTGAAGCGGAAAAAAAAGTTTTCCTTATATTGAGCCCAAAACTCGTTTTACTTGTTAAATTAAACCTTTAGTTGGGGAAAAATTGATAGAGTTTTAAAGGTAAATAACACCAAAGAATCTGGAAACTACTAAAATTATGGTGGAAGAGAACATTCAGAGAGACAAGTAAGCATGTGCTTAGAAAGGAAAAAAATCTCTTTTATAGCTAACTGAGTCAAAGATGTTGTTATTGCAGGGGAGAAATACCTTTCAAAAAGAGAAAGGCAAGCAAAGAAAAGAGAATAAGGATGCAACAGAATCATATTAAGAGGTACAGACTAGAAGTTCCTTTTGCAATAGATTGTAACAAACAGTGCCAGGGAATTAAAAAAGAACTCAGGGAAGAAATTAGAAAACTATTGACCAAATCTGTGACCTCTGACTACAGCTGCCAACTGGGTTGCAAGACATATGGGTTGCAAGTGTGGTTTGTGTTCATGAAAAAGCCTTCAAAAGGGGCCTGAGAAAATAGCAGTTATGAGCAGTCATGTAGCATTTATAATAATAATAATAATTATTATTATTTTCTTTCTTTTTTTAAAATTTATTTATTTTTGGCTGCGTTGGGTCTTCATTGCTGTGCGCAGGCTTTCTCTAGTTGCAGAGAGTGGGGGCTGCTTTTCATTGTAATACACGTGCTTCTCATTGTGGTAGCTTCTCTTGTGGAGCACGGGCCCTAGGCGCACGGGCTTCAGTAGTTGTGGCACGTGGGCTCAGTAGTTGTGGCTCGTGGGCTCTAGAGCACAGGCTCAGTAGTTGTGGTGCACGGGCTTAGTTGCTCCGTGGCATGTGGGATCTTCCCTGACAAGGGATCAGACCCATGTCCCCTGCATTAGCAGGCGGATTCTTAACCACTGCACCACCAGGGAAGCCCCCAATACCTTTATTTCTAATGATAATATTTACATGTGCCTTTGTCACACTTACTCTGTGCTTGACCCTGTCTTAAGCACTTTTAGTGTTTTAACTCACTTAAACCTCACAACATCCCTAAAAAGCAGGCATTATTATCCTTGTTTTACAGTTAAGGAAAATAAAGCACAGGAAAGTTAAGGTCACACAGTCAGTAAAGAGCCAATTCACATCCAGGAGTCCCTGTTCTGGAGTTCATGCACCTAACCACTGTTACACTGCCTCTATGGCCAAAACATCCCCTCCAGCTGTGGTTCACAAAGGACAGTCCTTTCAGGAAGTCCAGGAGGTCAAAACTATTCTCAAAATAACACTAAGATTTTTTTTCTTCCTTTTTCATTCTCATGTTTTTATGAGTATACAGAGGAAATTTCCAGAGGCTACAGGAGGTGTGATGACATCATCACTCTAGATAATAGAAAATGTGTTTGTATAGTCTTGTGTTTTCTGGAATTTTCTAAGGCAAGCTGTTTGGGATCCTGAAACCAAAAATTTTGAGAACCATTGCTCTAAGGTAAAGTGTTCTCTGGTTTCTGAAGCAATAATCAAGAGTGATTGCCATAATTTATTCATTCATTCATTCAATAATTATTGAGCACTACATTCCAGGTATTATGCCAGGTGTGGGGAATACAGTGGTGGACAAGAGTGGCATGGTCCCTTGACTCATGGAGTTTGGTGAGATGGTCCTAAAACATTAGGGTGCATGGGAATTACTTGGCAAATTAATTAAAAGTACAAATTTAAATGCTGATTCATTTTTTAGGGGATGGGACTCAGGAATTTTTATTTTTTTAAAAAAACAGCTGCTAAGTCAATTCTGAAGCAAAATATCCACTAACTACACATTGGAAAACACTGGTCTAGTGGTTGTTTAGCTTGAAGAGAAAATTTGGGGAAATGAAAGTGATCTCCATATATAAAGACCTGTGTGACTCCAGAGAGCAGACTAGATACCAGTGAGCAAAACTAATCTGGAAGCAGATTTCCATCTAGTATTAGTTAGGAATGGTCTTCCACGTGAGGCAGAGAATTCCCAATTAACTGCAAGTTTTGAGTCGGCTAGAGAGCCATACCGTAGACATCATCATAAAAATTCTTACATTGGGTGTGAAATTTTTCTATATGACCTGTAAGCATGAGGGAATTTTATAAGAACCAAAAGGAAGGACTGATAAAAGTCACAACTAATTTAATGCACTATTTTAACCACTAATTTTCTCCAAAAAACTATGTCATCTCAGATGATAATACAAATTCCAAAGTGACCACTTAGGCTACGACAGACTACAAGGGCTGGCTAAAGTTCAAGAACTTTGAAAATGAGAGGATGAGGACTTTGAGAATGAGGAAAAAGCGAAAGCATCTTCCCAGACCTTCCCTTGTTCCTCATGGGGCTGCACCCAGAGTTCAGTGTAGCAGTAAGGGCCTTACCTCTGCAGTAAGAACCAAGAACAGCATTCTTGGGCTTCCCTGGTGGCGCAGTGGTTGAGAATCTGCCTGCTAATGCAGGGGACACGGGTTCGAGCCCTGGTCTGGGAAGATCCCACATGCCGCGGAGCAACTAAGCCCGTGAGCCACAACTACTGAGCCTGCGCGTCTGGAGCCTGTGCTCCGCAACAAGAGAGGCCGCGACAGTGAGAGGCCCGCGGACCGCGATGAAGAGTGGCCCCCACTCTCCACACTTGGAGAAAGCCCTCGCACAGAAACGAAGACCCAACACAGCCCTAAATAAATAAATAAATAAATAAATTTATTAAAAAAAAAAAAAAAAGAACAGCATTCTTCCATCTTGGGAGAGGAGTTCTGTCAGGCCTCATCATTCCAGCTAACACCTGAGTTCCAGGTTCATAGATCCTTTCTGTGCCATAGAAATATAATCTAACTAAGAAACCCATATGAAGCATTTTATGTAACTTAGCTACTTGCAAGTTTCATCTCTTGCTGGCACTTAGGCCTACTAGAGATTTCAGTACAGCAAACCTAGCCATGGCCTATATACTGTACGTGACCTACCTGCACGTGCATTAACCCTTGGAAGCAAACACTATTATCCACATTTTAGAGATGAACTAGAATTAAGTTTATGACTCACTTCATATTTTACTGAGAAAATAGGAAAATCTAACTAAAAACTACTTCGTCTTCTTCACCAAGCTACCGAACTACCTGGGCCTATACCTGTCTGCCTTCTTTCCTGTTACAATGGATGAACTATTCTCACTACCATCTAAGGCCAATCCCCTCATTTGTGTACAAGACTCCAATCCCTTTTCCTTACTCACAGGCTCTGCTCTTCTAGTTATACCCTCTCTCTTCTGCGCCATCCATTTCTTCCTCTATAGCCTACAAATATGTTACAGTATCTCCCATCTTTGGAGAAAAAAAATTTGTTTCTATCATGACACTGCCTATTTTCTCTGCTCTCCTATGTCAATGTCAGTGTGAATTACGTTTAGTCACATATAACACAAAATGCAGAATAGAGTAGCATATATAAGGCAGGGTTTGTTTTCTTTTATATAAAGGAAGCTCAGAGGTAGATATTATGGGTTCATATTGTCCCTAGGGACCCAAGCTCCTCTGTCTTCCTGCTCTGCCATCCTTAGCGTAAAACTTCCAGCCTCAAGGTTACCTCATGACCTAATATGGCTACTCTACTCCAGACACTTTATCTATGTTCCAGGCAAATAGAAGTAGAAAATTGGAGGAGGGAATAAAGAAGTAAATCCTAGGCTTTCCTCTGCACCACTGTACTGAAAATGCTTTTGCCAAGTTCACCATTACTTCCATATTTTCAAATTTCATATTAAATTTTCTGTTTTCATCTTACTGAAATCTCAGAAGCATGGGACATACTAACCCCTCCTTAGTTTTGAAACAATGCTTTCATCTGACATCAGAGACTCCACATTCTCCTGGTTTCTTTGTACTTCATTGGCTGCTTCTTCTTAATTTCCTTTACTGGATCTTCCTTCTCTTCCCAATCTCTAAAGATCAGTTGCCTCAGGCTTCATTTCTTGGTCCTCTTCTTTATATACTCTGTTTCCCTAATGATCTCATTCAGTCCCATGACTTTAAATACTCTCTATATGCTGCTGATCCCATCAGTTTATATCTCCAGACATGACTCTGTCCTGAACCCTAGACTCATATATTATCTCCACTTGGATGCCTTATAGGGATCTCAAGTATAACATGACCAAAACAGGACTTCTAATTCCTACCTTTAAAAAAAAATCTTCTCTTCTCCCTCAATCTTTCCCATTTCAATTAATGGCACTACCATTCACACAGTTCTGCTGGACAAAAACCTCAGAGTCACCCTTGATTACTTTATTTTCCTCCCCTTCCTCATCCAATCCTTTAGAAAGTCTTGTCTACTTAATGTCCAAAATATATCTCCAATCCAATAACCTCTTATACCGCCAACATTCTTGCCCACACCATCATTGCCTCTCATCTGGTTTATTATAATAACCTCTAACGCTTTCCCTTCTTCCAGGCTTGTTTCCACTGATGGTCAGGGTTAATAGTTACAAAAAACAGAAACTAACCACTGATTTAAGCAGAAAAAGAAAGAATTTGAAGGAATATGGGCAGGGAATTTGGAGGTAAACGGGTGTGCAGCATTGGTAGGGTGGATAAGAGAACACAGCAGATAAAATCATGACATGCCATGCATGGAAACAACCCCCATGGATACCATCCCCAGTGGTCTAGGATGCTGCCACTAGTTTTACCATGAAGGGGCAGGCAGTGACTGTCTGTCTCAAAACAAGTCTGCAGAAGGAAAGAGCAGAACTTTAAGAAGCTTTTCTTCACCTACCTTCTCACTGCTACCCTCCACCATAGTGTAGCCCCCAGTCTCTCTTTCTCTCCTCGATACCCACCTTCTTCCCCCCTTCCCACACACTCTAATTCAAGACAGACTTTTTAGTCTCCCTAAGGGTTTCTCACAGAGGTAGTGATTATGGTGGTTCATTCCTGGATTCTATGCTTCCCTCTTACTTTACATTTTCTCCACGGTTGATTTTAGAGGAAAAAGCCAGTGACCTGAGCTTATTTGCCAGTTGCTGGTGTTTTCTGGTTCTTTACAAGTTCCTGTAGTTATTGGAGGAGGTTATCGCATTGTTATTGAAAGGAGGGGTTGGCCCAGAGATATTTTTAACCCCCAAATTGTATAACTTATAGGAAACTGATTTAGTGTCATCGATGCAATAATCCCTGGGAAAGGATCTGGAATACATTGTGGATTCACGTTCATCTTAATTAACTCAACGAATACTTGGGTGGATATTGTAAGCTAGGGGTGGTGCTGTGTACTAGGGGGGCGGAAAAAAAAGGAATTGTCCCTGCCCTCTAGTGGAGGAGGAGAGGAATTATCTATTATAATTATAATATTGTAAATAAGGATAATTGCATACCTTAATAGAGCCATGCACAAGGTCATTAAGCATGTAGGATCCTTGGCAAAATGCTGTTTCATGGAAGGGTAACATGTGGCAGAGAACTTGAAGAATGTGTAGGAGTTTTCAAAGAAAACAAACAGAAGGAAAATGTTACAAGCAAAGAAAAAGTACAGTATGAGGCAAAGAAAAAAGGCTTGAGAAAGCATGGGGAAATACAAAATAGATCAGTATTTCTAAAACATAAACTGTGAATGAAAATAGGTGCTGTAATTCATTGCCGATAGGTGTGTAAATTGGTTCTACTCTTCAGGAAGGCCTTTTAGCAATAACTCAAAATATTAAATGCATATACTTTTTGGTCAGGAATATGTATCCTCCAGCATTGTTTGTAATAGCAAAAGATTTGAAACCACCTAAATATCCATGAAAGAAGGAATTGGTTAAATAAATGATAGGATATCCAAACAATGGAAGAGTATGCAGTTATAAAAAAGAACGAGGCAGATCTGTAGGTACAAATATGAACTAGTTTTCAAGGCATACATTGTTAAATGAAAAAATCTGGGTGCTGAGCACTGTGAATACAACATTATAATTTTTGATTGTTTGTTGGAGGGGGCGGGGTGACTTCACACAGATGCATAGAGTATCTGGATGAGTTCACAAGGAATAGGTAACAGGAGCTGCCCCCTAAAGATAGGAACTGAAAATCTGGAGTGGGAGGCAGTGACTGACAGGTTCTAAAATGGTCCCAAATCATCTCTGCCTCCTAACATTCATGCCCATGTGTAATCCATTCCCCTTCAAGTGTGGACAGGATCTGCAACTTGTTTCTAGACAATAGAATACAACAAAAGTGATGGATGTCACTTCTGTGATTATGTTAAATAGGACTGTAATTTCCATCTTGCTAGCAGACTCTACTGAACCTCACACTTGCTGGATTTTATGAAGTAAACAGCCATCCAGAGAGGTCATATGCCAAGGAACTGAGGATACCTCTGGCTGGTAACCCACAGGCACAAGGAACAAATCCTGCAACAATGACATTAGCTTGGGAGTGTATCCTTTCCCAGTTGAGCCTCAGATGAGACTCCAGTCCTGGCCGGTAACTTGATTGCAGCTTGTGAGACCCTGAAGCAGACGACCCAGATGAGCCACGCCCAGGACTCAGGTGAGCCATGCTCGTATTCCTGACACACAGAAAATGATATAACAAATGTGTGTTGTTTTAAGCTTCTAAGTTCACGGTAATTCATTAACACAGTGTTAGATAGCTAACACAGAACCTGACTTACTTTTCTTATAATACATTTTTAATGCTTTTAATCATGTGCCTGTAAAACCTACTTAAACAGACTTATTTTTCTTGTAATACATTTTTTTTAACATCTTTACTGGAGTATAATTGCTTTACAATGGTGTGTTAGTTTCTGCTTTATAACAAAGTGAATCAGCTATACGTATACATATCATATATCCCCATATCTCTTCCCTCTTGTGTCTCCCTCCCTCCCACCCTCCTTATCCCACCCCTCTAGGTGGTCACAAAGCACCGAGCTGATCTCCCTGTGCTATGCAGCTGCTTCCCACTAGCTATCTATTTTACATTTGGTAGTGTATATATGTCCATGCCACTCTCTCACTTCGTCCCAGCTTACCCTTCCCCCTCCCCATGTCCTCAAGTCCATTCTCTAGTAGGTCTGCATCTCTAGTCCCGTCCTGCCCCTAGGTTCTTCATAACCATTTTTTCTTTTTTTTTTGATTCCATATTTATGTGTTAGCATACGGTATTTGTTTTTCTCTTTCTGACTTCACTCTGTATGACAGACTCTAGGTCCATCCACCTCAATACAAATAACTCAATTTCATTTCTTTTTATGGCTGAATAATATTCCATTGTATATATGTGCCGCATCTTCTTTATCCATTCATCTGTCGATGGACACTTAAGTTGCTTCCATGTCCTGATGATTGTAAGTAGTGTTGCAATGAACATTGTAGTACATGTCTCTTTTTGAATTATGGTTTTCTCAGGGTATATGCCCAGTAGTGGGATTGCTGGGTCGTATGGTAGTTCTATTTTTAGTTTCTTAAGGAACCTCCATACTGTTCTCCATAGTGGCTGTATCAATTTACATTCCCACCAACAGTGCAAGAGGGTTCCCTCTTCTCCACACCCTCTCCAGCATTTATTGTTTGTAGATTTTTTGATGATGGCCATACTGACTGGTGTGAGGTGATACCTCATTGTAGTTTTGATTTGCATTTCTCTAATGATTAATGATGTTGAGCATTCTTTCATGTGTTTGTTGGCAATCTGTATATCTTCTTTGGAGAAATGTCTATTTAGGTCTTCTGCCCATTTTTGGATTGGGGTGTTTGTTTTTTGATATTGAGCTGCTTGTTAATTTTGGAGATTAATACTTTGTCAGTTGCTTCATTTGAAAATATTTTCTCCCATTCTGAGGGTTGTCTTTTCGTCTTGTTTATGGTTTCCTTTGCTGTGCAAAAGCTTCTAAGTTTCATTAGGTCCCATTTGTTTATTTGTGTTTTTATTTCCATTTCTCTAGGAGGTGGGTCAAAAAGGATCTTGCTGTGATTTATGTCATAGAGTGTTCTGTCTATGTTTTCCTCTAAGAGTTTTATAGTGTCTGGCCTTACATTTAGGTCTTTAATCCATTTTGAGTTTATTTTTGTGTATGGTGTTAGGTAGTGTTCTAATTTCATTCTTTTACATGTAGCTGTCCAGTTTTCCCAGCACCACTTATTGAAGAGGCTGTCTTTTCTCCATTGTATGTTCTTGCCTCCTTTGTAGTAAATTAGGTGACCATATGTGTGTGGGTTTATCTCTGGGCATTCTATCCTGTACCATTGATCTATATTTCTGTTTTTGTGCCAGTACCAGACTGTCTTGATTACTGTAGCTTTGTAGTATCATCTGAAGTCAGGGAGCCTGATTCCTCCAGCTCCATTTTTCTTTCTCAAGATTGCTTTGGCTATTCGGGGTCTTTTATGTTTCCATACAAATTGTGAAATTTTTTGTTCTAGTTCTGTGAAAAATGCCAGTGGTAGTTTGATAGGGATTGCATTGAATTTCTAGATTGCTTTAGGTAGTATAGTCATTTTCACAATGTTGATTCTTCCAATCCAAGAACATGGTATATCTCTCCATCTGTTGGTATCATCTTTAATTTCTTTCATCAGCCTCCTGTAGTTTTCTGCATACAGGTCTTTTGTCTCCTTAGGTAGGTTTATTCCTAGGTATTTCATTCTTTTTGTTGCAGTGGTAAATGGGAGTGTTTCCTTAATTTCTCTTTCAGATTTTTCATCATTAGTGTATAGGAATGCAAGAGATTTCTGTGCATTAATTTTGTAACCTGCTACTTTACCAAATTCATTGATTAACTCTGGTAGGTTTCTGGTAGCATCTTTAGGATTCTCTATGTATAATATCATGTCATCTGCAAACAGTGAGAGCTTAACTTCTTCTTTTCTGATTTGGATTCCTTTTATTTCTTTTTCTTCTCTGATTGCTGTAGCTAAAAATTCCAAAAGTGTGTTGAATAATAGTGGTGAGTGTGGGCAACCTTGTCTTGTTCTTGATCTTAGTGGAAATGGTTTCAGTTTTTCACCATTGAGGACAATGTTGGCTGTGGGTTTGTCATATATGGCCTTTATTATGTTGAGGTAAGTTCCCCCTATGCCTACTTTCTGGAGGGTTTTTATCATAAATGCATGTTGAATTTTGTCAAAAGCTTTTTCTGCATCTATTGAGATGATCATATGGTTTTTATTCTTCAATTTGTTAATATGGTGTATCACATTGATTGATTTGTGTATATTGAAGAATCCTTGCATTCCTGGGATAAACACCACTTGATCATGGTGTATGATCCTCTTAATGTGCTGTTGGATTCTGTTTGCTAGTATTTTGTTGAGGATTTTTGCATCTATGTTCATCAGTGATATTGGCCTGTAGTTTTCTTTCTTTGTGACATCTTTGTCTGGTTTTGGTATCAGGGTGATAGTGCCTCGTAGAACGCATTTGGAAGTGTTCCTCCCTCTGCTATATTTTGGAAGAGTTTGAGAAGGATAGGTGTTAGCTCTTCTCTAAATGTTTGATAGAATTTGCCTGTGAAACCATCTGGTCCTGGGCTTTTGTTTGTTGGAAGGTTTTTAATCACAGTTTCAATTTCAGTGCTTGTGATTGGTCTGTTTATATTTTCTATTTCTTCCTGGTTCAGTCTCGGAAGGTTGTGCTCTTCTAAGAATTTGTCCATTTCTTCCAGATTGTCCATTTTATTGGCATATAGTTGCTTGTAGTAATCTCTCATGATCCTTTGTATTTCTGCAGTGTCAGTTGTTACTTCTCCTTTTTCATTTCTAATTCTATTGATTTGAGTCTTCTCCGTTTTTTTCTTGATGAGTCTGGCTAGTGGTTTATCAATTTTGTTTATCTTCTCAAAGAGCCAGCTTTTAGTTTTATTGATCTTTGCTATTGTTTCCTTCATTTCTTTTTCATTTATTTCTGATCTGAACTTTATGATTTCTTTCCTTCTGCTAACTTTGGGGTTTTTTTGTCCTTCTTTCTCTAATTGCTTTAGGTGTAAGGTTAGGTTGTTTATTGGAGATTTTTCTTGTTTCTTGATGTAGGATTGTATTGCTATAAACTTCCATCTTAGAACTGCTTTTGCTGCATCCCATAGGTTTTGGGTCGTCGTGTTTTCATTGTCATTTGTTGCTAGGTATTTTTTGATTTCTTCAGTGATCTCTTGGTTATTAAGTAGTGTATTGTTCAGCCTCCATGTGTTTGTATTTTTTACAGATTTTTTCTGTAATTGATATCTAGTCTTATAACATTGTGCTCGGAAAAGATACGTGATACGATTTCAATTTTCTTAAATTTACTAAGGCTTGATTTGTGACCCAAGATACTATCTATCCTGGAGAATGTTCCATGAGCACTTGTGTAATACATTTTTAATGCTTTTAACCATGTGTCTGTAAAACCTACTTAAACATGACAATGCATTCATTCATTGATAAACAATAAATAGATTAATAAATCAACCAATAAAATAATCTTAAATAATATCTTAATGATTTATTTATTAAGAGCTGGTTATATCAGATGACTTCTGGGATGATGGCAGGAGAATCTCTTCAGAGCTCTTCCCCAGTGAAATATCTGTAACTGGCAAAATTATAAACACACATTTACACGTTCTGGAAATTGTCACAAGAACATACAGCAAATGAAGAAACATTTATTCAAGAAAATGTACTCAAATCACAGTAAGAAGAGCAAGAGTCCATGGCAACTGAGCCGTGACCTGCTCTTTCCCTAAACTCTCCAGCTCAGTGTGATGGAAAGTCCATTCCAAGCAGGTTTGGCCAGTAAGACAGGTACCATCTTCCCCCAGATCCCAGCCAATAGCTATCATATCTCACTGGGAGGGACATGCCACCAACATTTCTCATCTCTCCAAATTCCATGTTGCAGAGGTTAAATTTGAGACAAATGTGCCAAGATATCGAAGTCTCCCTTCTTCCACCTGGTTCCCACTCATTGAGCAGAGGCTCTACCTGAGGCATGGCAGGCTGAGAATACTGGGACCCCAATTACCCTCACCCAGTGTGTTCATAGAGTAGTGTTATGGTGGAGTTCCACAGCAAGAGAGGCAAGCCAAGAAGACCAGAGATTACTGCCCTACCCTGTGGCCTGCTCATAAAGCAGGGGAATCATTCCAAGAAAAGCAGGCTGCTATCTCCACCCGAGTCCTGAAGCAGTGGCTGAGATTTTTCTCAGTAGCAGGGGTGGTTCTTAAGAGCTGTGGCGCTCTCCCCAAATGAACTGACTTTAATTGAAAAAAGAGCATGGTGGCAATATATGGCAGGTCCACAGCTAACATCATACTCAGTGGTGAAATTTTGAAAACTTTTCCTCTAAAGTCAGGAACAAGACAAGGGTGTGCCCACTCTCACCACTCCTATTCAACATAGTACTGGAAGTCCTAACCAGAGCAATCAAGCAAGAGAAAGAAATAAAAAGTATCAGAACTAGAAAGCAAGAAGTAAAATTGTCCCTATTTGCAGATGACATGATTTTATATACAGAAAATCCTAAGGACTCCACCAAAAAAAAAAAAAAAACTGTTAGATCTAATCAATAAATTCAGTAAAGGTGCAGGATGCAAAATTTTTTTTTATAAATTTATTTTATTTTTATTTATTTTTGGCTGCGTTGGGTCTTTGTTGCTGTGCATGGGCTTTCTCTAGTTGTGGCAAGTGGGGGCTGCTCTTTGTTGCGGTGTGCAGGCTTCTCATTGCGGTGGCTTCTCTTGTTGCAGAGCACAGGCTCTAGGCGCACGGGCTTCGGTAGTTGCGGCACGCGGGCTCAGTAGTTGTGGCACACAGGCTTAGTTGCTCTGCAGCATGTGGGATCTTCCCAGACCAGGGCTTGAACCTGTGTCCCCTGCATTGACAGGCGGATTTTTAACCACTGCGCCACCAGGGAAACCCAGGATGCAAAATTAACATGCAAAAATAAGTAGCATTTCCATACACTAATAATGAATTATGTGAAAAAGAAATAAAGTGATCCCATTCACGATAGCATCAAAAATAATGTGAGGAATTTCAAGGCTGAGGGTCAAAAACAATGGAGATTTAAATTGTAAGCCATTAAGAGGTGGCTGGAAGCTCCATGAAAGGAACAAAGTAAACTGTAGGCCAACTAGTTTAGCAGAATCACGGAAAGAGACAGCTATAAAGAGTCCTCAGAACAAACCCAAAGACTGGCCTCAAAACCACCTGTAGGAAGAGGCCTGAATTTAATTGACTGGAAGAACTTATGCCTTAGGGCATTGTCAAAAACAGTAAAGCAATCAGCCACCAATTAGTGAAGCCTATGAGCTGGGTATGATATAGAGGCCGACAGCTGACTGGAGAGATCAGGGAAACAGTCAGAAAGAGCCCTGCTAAAAACACCCAAGATGATTATACATATTCCTAAGCCTGCACTCTTCAGGGTGTGACATCAGAGGCTATATGCTGTGGAGGAAATAGACATCCTCAAAATAATCCAGCCAAGTCACTAAACAAACCAACAACAACAAGCCTGGGATGGGGAGGATGAAATTAGTATCCAGAATTGCTTTATCATCTCAAACATCCAGTTTTCAACAACAACAACAAAATTATGAGAAATGTAAAGAAAAGGAAATTGCGACTCATACGTGTGGGGCCGAGGGTGGGGTTGGGGAGGGGGAGGCAACAGAAACTGCCTATGAGCAGGCCCAGATAATGGGCTTAGCAACCAAAGACTTAGCAGCAGCTATTATAGATATATTCAAAGAACCAAAGAAAGTCATGATTAAAGAAGTAAAGGATTATATGATGACAATTTCTCATCAAGTAGAGGATATAAATAGATAGAAATTACAAAAAAGAACCAAATGGAAATTCTGAAGTTGAAAAGTAAAATAACTGAAATGAAAAATTTCCTAGAGAAACCCAATGGTATCTTTAAATTAGCAGAAGAATCAGTGATTTGAAGACGGATTGATAGAGATTTTGTAATCCAAAGAACAGAGAGAAAAAAAATGAAGAAAAATAAACAGAGACTCAGAAAATGTGAGGCATACTTAAGGGCACCAGCATATGCATACTTGGAGTACAAACAGAAGAGGAGTGAGAGAATGGAGAAGAAAAAATATACAAAGAAATAATGGATTAAGTATTCTCAAATTTGATGAAAATACTAATCTACACACCCAAGAAACTTATTGAATTCCAACTAGGATAAATGCAAAGAGATTCAAAAACAGACACATCATAATAAACCTGTTGAAAGGTAAAGACAAAAAGAAAATATAGAAAATGGGGGGAGGGGGAATATGTGCTCACAAGATACAGATTTATTGTAAAGATAAAGTAATTAAGACAGTGTGGTATCAGTGCAGAGAAATACAAATGGACCAATAAAACAGAATAGAGAACCAAGAAAAGGACTCATGCATATGTGGAATTTGATTTATGACAGAACTGGCATTGCAGATCCATAAGGTATTGAGTGCCTATGCAAGAAATGGTCTGGGACAATTGGGTATCGATTTTGAAAAAAAGAAATTTAATCCCAACCTAACAACAAAACAAATGTGAAGGCAAAACTTTTAAAAACATTTAGAAGAAAACATAAGAGAATATCTTTATGATTTTACATTTGGGAAAGATTCTTAAGATACACATTAAAAAAATTCAAACCAGAAAAGAAAGTATTGCTAAATCTGCTCATATTAAAATTAAGACCTTCTGTTAATCAACACATCATAAAGAAAGTAAAAATAAATAACATATTTAGAAGACATAACTAGGTGAAGATACTTGCCACACATTTAACCAACAAAAGATTAGTTTCCAGCATACAAAAAACTAAAAAACAAAAAGATGTAACTTATGAATAAGCACCCCCTAGTGATAGGGACAGAGTAAAGGGACAAAGTAGGTGATTAAATAGTTAATCCCACTAGGGAATTGTAAATAAAGAAAAAGTATGGGAGATCCGTGTAAGTTAATGATCACTCAAGAAAGCAGGTTTGCTTAACCACAAAATCAAGCAGGCTTGCTTAGCAACAAAACCATGCAACAGAAGCATGAGACATGCCCCCAAATTATAAAACAATGGTGGCATGAGACCCACATCCTGCCCAGTGAGCTCGGTAAGTTAATGACTCCTAGGACATGCTCTCTGCACACATAAAAAACAATAATTTATGGAAAGGTGACATTTCAAAGTGAAAGACCCTTACTGTACTGAGACCTGAAATAATTTTTCCATAATGCCATGACAGTCCTGGCTTGACCATGTAGGGACAAGAAATCTCCCCTGCCCAACCTGGAGGAGGAGGTGATGATGGAAGCGTGACATCTACTCAAGAATGAGGAAGAAGGTGGTCTTTTCCCCCTCCCCACTTTTCCTTTGATTATAAAAATGTAACCCACTAAGTACTCAGGGCAGCGCAATGCTTGACTGTCTGCTTGTAAGCCTCATAAACATCCTATTCTAATAAATCACTTTGCTTTGAATTCTTTCTGCACGGAGACATAAAGGACCAGAGCCCCCCCACCCCGAAACGCCACCTAGTGGTTTCACTAGAAGATAAACAAGAATAGTTCTTAGTGAATCAGTAATATTGTCTCTTTAGCTGGATTGTGAGTGATTGCATTTTATTTTATTTATTTTTTTTTAAAGGAATTCCTTTATTTTTATTATCATTTTTTATTTATTTATTTTACTTTATTTTTGGCTGTGTTGGGTCTTTGTCCCTGTGAGAGAGCCTTCTCTAGCTGCGGCAAGTGGGGGCCACTCCCCATCACGGTGCATGGGCCTCTCACCGCTGCGGCCTCTCTTGTTGCAGAGCACAGGCTCCAGACACGCAGGCTCAGCAGCTGTGGCTCACGGGCCCAGCTGCTCCGCAGCATGTGGGATCCTCCCAGACCAGGGCCCGAACCCACGTCCCCTGCACCGGCAGGCAGACCCTCAACCACTGCGCCACCAGGGAAGCCCTGCATTTTATTTTTAATCACTGTATGGTAGATAGACATGAATATGTTTAAAATATTCTTTTGCGGATTTTCAGTATTTAATAACGATAACATGACAAAAAAACCAAAATAAATGAAAAGAAAACAGAAAGAAGGAATTAATAAAGAAACCTGACATTAATAAAATGGGAAGCTGATACATTGTAGAAATAAGAAGAAAAACCAGAAAACAGAATGTTTTAAAAGGTTGATAAAATCTTCTGTTAACCATTATTAAGGAAAATAAAACAAACAAATATATGAAGAATGTGTAAGGCAATATAACCACAGAAACACACAAAAGAAATAAAAGTAGCTAATACAGACTTAGGAAAGGTTTACTATGTGTCAGACAATGTTTTAGATATTACGTCATTTAAACTCCACAACTATAAGTATTATGTCATTTAATTTTCACAACAGTTTTATACATGAGATAGCTTTTATTGTTACTTCTATTTACCAAATGAGAAAAACTTAGCAGAGAGAGGTAAAAGAACTTCCCCAAGTTTACATTGCTAGTGAGTGACAGATCTGGGATTGGAATCTAGGCAGTATATGTGTTTAATCCTTCCTCAACATTGTCTTTCTTCAAATGTTTATCTCATAGAATGTTAGAGTCCAGAAGATCCTTACAGACCACTGAATCCATTTCTTTCATTTTGTGGTAGAGGATCTTTTTTTGGATTGTCCTAAAAAATGGAACAAACTCTCTAGAGAGACTTAGAAGAGTAAGTGCAGATGTTACTGACCTAAAGAACAAATACAAAAATTATAAGAGAATGTTAGCGCAACTCATGGCAATAAATTTGAAAACATAGAAGAAGGAAACAATTTTTGAGCAAAATACAAATGATGAAACTGACTTAATAAGCAGGGAAAAAACCTAAAATGAAACCAATAATCATATAAGAAATTGGAAGAGTAATTGAAGATCTACCTTTTAAAAACACACCAGGGCTTCCCTGGTGGCGCAGTGGTTGAGAGTCTGCCTGCTAATGCAGGGGACACGGGTTCGAGCCCTGGTCTGGGAAGATCCTACATGCCGCGAAGTGACTGGGCCCGTGAGCCACAATTGCTGAGCCTGCGCGACTGGAGCCTGTGCTCCGCAGCAGGAGGGGCCGCGATGGTGAGAGGCCCGCGCACCGCGGTGAAGAGTGGCCCCCGCTTGCCGCAACTAGAGAGAGCCCTCGCACAGAAACGAAGACCCAACACAGCCAAAATAAATAAATAAATAATAAAAATAAGTAAATTAAAAAAAAAAAAGTCATTCATCATCACAGCTATAAAAATAAATAAATAAAAATTAAAAAAATAAAAATAAAAACACACCAGTCTCAGATGGTTTTATAGCAGAGCATATATCATTTTTTTTTAAAGTAGCTGCTCTCTTTTTTTTTAAAGTTTAATTTTTATTTATTTATTTATTTATTTATTTTTGGCTGTGTTGGGTCTTCGTTTCTGTGCGAGGGCTTTCTCTAGTTGCGGCAAGCGGGGGCCACTCTTCATCGCGGTGTGCGGGCCTCTCACCATCACGGCCTCTCCCGCTGCGGAGCACAGGCTCCAGATGCGCAGGCTCAGTAGTTGTGGCTCACGGGCCTAGTTGCTCCGCAGCATGTGGGATCCTCCCAGACCAGGGCCCGAACCCGTGTCCCCTGCATTGGCAGGCAGACTCCCAACCACTGTGCCACCAGGGAAGCCCCATATATCATTTTTTAAGAACAGATATTCCTATCTTATTTAAATTATTCCACACTATAGGAAAAGAAGAACTTAAAATACATTTTATAAGACTAGCTTACACTTAATATTAAAACATAATAAAGATAATACAAAAAGATAATAGATCAACTTTATCTTTGAATACAGATGCAAAGAGTCTAAATAAAATCTTTGCAAATCAAATCCAACAGTCTATTAAAAGAAAATCATTTCATGACTAAGTAGGATTCCAGGAAACAATAATAGTTTAACATTAGAAAATCTCTGTCTTCAATTCACCATGGGAACAAAATAAAGGAGGAAGATCACATGATTATATCAAGAGTGATATAAGGCATTGTCAGCAGCCGTTTCTAATAATAACAGCTAATGTTTAAGTGCTTGCTCTGTGCCAGGCATCGGTTCTAAGTGCTTTGTTTGCATTAACGTACTTAATTTTCCTAACAACAGTATTGCTACAATCATTATTATTGCTCTTTTACAAAAGAGAAAACTTGAACTCAGAGAGGTTAAATAATGTCCCACATATAGGAAATGATGGAGCCAGGATTTGAAGAAAGGTTGTGTTGCTCTAGAGCCCACATCCTTATCAGCTAGACTACACTGCCACTAAGAAAATCTCTAATTAACACTAAAAAAAAGTCACTATATTTAAATATGATCAACATTCATTATTGAAGGCTAACAGTAAACTCTACAATAAAAGGTGAAATTTCCATTAAAATTCAGGAACAAGTTCAGTGTCAGGATCTTTGTGTGGGTGTGTCAATATATATAGCACCATTCTTTCCCTCGTGATTCTGAACAATGTAGAAAAAGCATAAGATGTAATCAGGGAGGAAAATATCAGTCATATTACCATTAAAGGCTAGATTAGAGTTCATGGATTGCATTTGTGGGAAATGGACTTTGGAAACTAAACTCCAGAGTTAGGCAGACCTTGCTGACCCAGTCATGGAAGCACCGGACCGAGGCAGGTCTCCCCTTGTCAGGGGACTAGCCAAGCATGCCTGATTTATTTTCCTCAAGTGTGTCAATGAGCCCAGAGAGCCCAGGAATATTATGTTTGATTGAGCTCCCTCTATGTGATTCTTCTTATTTAAAAAGATTTAATTTGATTCAGTCACAACTTATAAACTACCAAGAACCAAGCAGGGACAGCAAACCTTTGTGAATGGCAGAACATGTATTCCTCTCTCTCACTTTGTGAGAACTTAGGGGCTGAGAGAAAGGAAAAGATGGGGCGTGTGGCATGCAGGATCTTAGTTCCCCGACCAGGGACCAAACCCGTTCCCCCTGCAGTAGAAGTGCAGAGTCTTAATTGCTGGACCACCAGGGAAGTCCACAAATGTCTATCTTGGGCTGAATGATTTACCTGCAATATCTAATTGAATGCTTAGTTTAAAACTCACACCAATTAAAAGATGAGATATCTGTGACTCAGAAAAGCTAAGTAACTTGCTCGAGTTTATCCAGTTTGGAAGTGACTAAGTAGCTATTTGGCCAGGAAAAAAAGTCAGTAAAGACAATAGAACATCATCTGAGCTTTTGAAATTGTTGTTACAGTATCATTCAAATAATTAGTCAATCAAAAAAAGTTTGTTTAAGTCAAGGAGTCAGCTTTTACAAAGAAGAGATTGTAAAGAATGGGGAGGATTTCCCCAAGAAGTGAAGGTCTTCAAGTTAGTCAAGGGAAGAATTTCATTATGAAGAATATAAATGTCAGTTTGTAATAATAAACTATTCACAAACATGGAAATATGAATGAAGCATCTGAACAAAGGCATGACTAAATATTGCCAGGGGTCCAATTATGCAACAAGCCAACCCTCCTTGCTTCTTTTTAGTCTCTATGACACCATCAATTCTTTCTGTGGCAGGTAGATGCAGAAGCACCTGCAGACCAGAGAGTGCCCCCTATAAAGGGGGGTGAGCATGGGATTGTACTCAGGTTGGCACTACATAAAGTACACTCAGTTTTCTAAAGATATGTGGTGATGAACTGAGAAGATCATTCCATTATTTTCCTTCCCCAAACCTTTCTTAAAGCTTCTTTCACATCCTTGTTTCTCAAAGAGTAGATAAGGGGGTTCAGCACTGGGATCACCACTGTGTAGATCACAGCAACCTTGAGGTCTTGGGTCAGGGAGTGGCTGGACCTGGGGCGCAGGTACATGAAAAGTGTTGTGCCATAGAAGAGGCACACAGCAGTGAAGTGGGAAGCACAGTGGAAAAGGCCTTGAACCTGCCCTGGGCTGAGTTCCTTCTCAGGATGGTGATGAGAATGAAGAGGTAGGAGACCAAG
The DNA here is from genome assembly GCF_009873245.2 of Balaenoptera musculus. NCBI lineage: Eukaryota > Metazoa > Chordata > Mammalia > Artiodactyla > Balaenopteridae > Balaenoptera > Balaenoptera musculus. Next base: position 100,163,261 of record NC_045786.1, read on the forward strand.
ATGGTGAGGGTACAGCTCAAAAGGTTGAAACCAGCAAAAATGAAGAGCAGGATTTCACACAGCAAAGTGTCCACGCGTGACGGAGACAGGATGGGCGCTCCATCACAGAAGAAGTGAGTGACCACGTGAGCACCACAGAATTTCAGACTAAAGATACAGCTCGTGTGGATTAGAGAACTGAGGAATCCTGCACGGTAGGAGCCCACAATCAGAGAGGCACAGACCTCAGGAGGTGTGGCAGTTGGGTAGAGCAGGGGGTTACAAATAGCCGCATAGCGGTTGTAGGCCATGGCAGCAACGAGATAGCACTCACTGGTGGCAAAACCCGCATAGAAAAACATCTGAGCCATGCAGCCGGGAGAAGAGATCACCTTCCTCTTGGTTAAGAAGTTCACCAGGGTCTGGGGGACAACTGTGAAGGAGTAGCAGAAATCCGAGAAGGAGAGGCTCTTCAGAAGGGAGTACACGGGTGTGTGCAAGGTGGCACTCAGCGTGGATCATAATGGACATGATCAGATTCCCCAGCAGCGTGATAGTGTACATGCCCAGGAACACCATGAAGAGCAGTGTCTGGAGCCAGGGGTCACTGGTGAGGCCCAAGAGCTCAAACTCAATCCCTTGGCTCAGGTTTGCCCCTTCCATATTTCTCCAGTGCTCTGTGGTGTGGAAAGAGAGGACCACCAGAAATGAGGTGAAACACACAGGGGCTCTCACTGGTTTCGTTCTGCCCTATGGACAGCCTTCTGAAGATTGTTGATAGAACTTTGTCATAGAGAAGTTCTCCACTACTTGGCTGGTTGGTTAGTTAGGAAGCATGACTTGAGCAGCAATGGAAAATATAAAAGAAATATACACAGTTTGCTCTCTTAGGGATCTTAAAAAATTCTAAATAATGAAACAGTTACTTACCAAGTATTTATTGACTGTCTGCCATATGCTTAGCTCCATGTTCTTCCTGTCAGGAATTCAAGAGTGTCTGACCTCAGGAAGTTTATATTCTAGAGACAGTATATTTTGTGTTTAGGCACACAGGCTCTGGCGTCAGACTGCCAAGGGTTCCAAGCCGGGACCTCACTACTAACTAGCTGTGTAAACTTGGGAATGTTTCTTAACCTCTCTGATTTTCAGTTTTCGGTAAAATAGGGATAATAACACTAATCTCAAAAGCTTGTTGTAAAAATTCAATGACTTAATTCATGTAAAGCACTTGAACAAAGCCTGGCACATTGAGAGAATGTTAGCTTTGATTATTCTTATTGGAGAGATAGATCTAACACAAAACTAAACAACAATAAAATAAATAAGTGAAACAATGACAAGATTTGGCAAGCAACCTACCGCCAAACAAAATAGACAGAGACACGTGTACTAAGCAAGAGTGACTAAACAGGCCTTCAGAGGATCCTGAGTGTTCTAGAGGAGTTGAAGGTGGTTCATTGGCTCAGCTATAAAATTGCCTCTCAGAACTTGGCCCAAGCCAGGCACTGCTATGGGCTTTAAAGGTGATGGGGGTCAGGATGTGGAGAGATGGGGATGGTGTAGGGCTGTAGAGAGCAGGCTGAGACCTTGCACTCGGGAGCATCAACCAAAGGGAAAATGCCACCCATCATTCACGAAGTCACCATCGTTTCCAGTGAGTAGAATCACCTTGTTCTCAAGGGCTGTTGGGCCAGCAGGGAAGGAACAGCCCCTCCCTAGGATTAGGGCTTTGTAAAAATGCCTTTTCTATTCAGAGAATGAATAAAGCCATGATGCATCACCTAAGCACCACACTCTCTTCTGCTGCATTGGCTGCTCTGTTCCTGGATTACCTCTGGGCTCTGGAGTCAGTTAAGTACCCTGTGCTCTTCGGTGAGAATCTTCAGTTGTGAAGATTTTGAAACCAGCAGACGTGATTGGGGTAGGATAGAAAGGGACAAAATTGAGCCCCCTCCTTCTGCCTTGAGGAGAGTAAATGAATAATACAGCTGTGAAAGATGTTGGGAGGATTCCAGAGAGGAAAGAGCTGTAATGAACAGGCAAAAGATTCTAGTTTATCCCACTGGCAGACTTTCCAGAATCAGCAAAATGCCAGAGCAGCGGAAGACTCTGGACATGTGGATAACTAAATTTACCTGTCAAGTAGGTAATGAAGGCACTATGGCTGTTGATAGAACACTGTGAGTGGTGAATGGTGACAAGAAGAAAGCATTGTAATGCCCGAAGAGGTAACATGCCCTAATGAAGTTAAGACACAAAATACGAGGGCAAATTTGAATACCAAATTGGAGCCTCGGTAATTTCTTTTAGAGCACGTGGAGCATGACTGATTTATCTGGTCACTGAGGTGTAACATTCAGCCATTCTTAACCCAACAGTTTCTAGTTTATAATAAACCCCATTATTGCAGGAATGTGGACAGCCCTTGATTTGGGTTGCAAATGTCGTTGGCCCTATTGGTGTCAAAAGCCAACTCAGCTTCAGGGCAAATTACAAGGACTTCAAAGAATTAACTGTAAAAATCCCAGGATGGAATAATTTACAGGAACTTCAAGAAAGTTGAGGAATTGTTGTTAAGAGTGAAGTAGAACTTCTTAAGACGCAGCTTCACATCTTCTTCCTCAGTTGACTGTTTCATTGTGGGTAATGGGTCTGCAAGTACCTCTCTGATTAAAAGAATGGACAAAAGCATGAGAACTTGAGCAAGAGAAGAGAAGGAATGTGGCCAACACTCAGGCAGGGAGGTGGGTTGGAATAGGGTAGGGTAGGGTAAGGTGGTGGTTAATACAATGGGTAGCTGATCAGAGCCTCTGATTTATTACTTGCTTTAAATCTACTCTCTCTCTTCTTCTCCCCTTTCCTCTCTCATCTCTCTCCTCCAACCTGCACTAAATTCAAAACTATTCAGAATATAGTTAGTCAAGCAAGAGATTGTGGAGAAATTGACATCTCTGACAGTCTTTCAAAGGATGCTGGAGTAACCACTATTTCTGTTGGCTGCAGTTTGTACCTGTGAATGAAAACGAGGAAGAAAATTTGAGTGGTCTTATCATATGGAAATGGATTGTGGAGTGGAGTGTTTAGGAGTGAGAGCAGGTGCCTGGGGCCTGTAGATGAGGGAGAAGTAAACAAGGGATTTTATTTCTACCTGCTTCTTTGCCCTCCTCCTTGGGCTAGCAGAGTGGGAGTACAACGGAGAGCTGGCAGTCAGAGGGAGCAGCCGGTATCTCTGAGCAACAATGATCCGAAGCAATGGTTCGTAAACATTAAGGTGCCCTGCCCAAGGTTCACTGGAGAAGTTTGTTTCTGTGCAGATTCCAGGTCCCAACCTCAGAAAATGGGAGCCAGTAAGTCTATAGCCAGGCCCCCAAATCTGGTGAATCTGAAACAGGTGGTTGCTGAACCATACTAAACACTGAACCATAAGAAACACTAAACCATGGGGTAACTTCCCCTGAGCCACATATAAATATCCTTTCTAAGTTGCTAGAATTCTCCATGTCCTGGAAAATCAGATCAGCCTGTGGGGTAGGATGGTTGTCCTGGACATTCTCTTCCTTCCAGAATACGTGTCAGTAGTTAACAGTTCCCAGAAATCTGAGTATTACTTGGTGATAATCAAACACCAGCGAATTTCCTCCTTCAAGGTTGCTTGAGATGTCCTTAAGCAAACCATTTAATTCCAACAAAGCATGTGAGTTGGTGGCAGAGCTGTTGCTCTGGGATCAGAACACAAGCCTTCATTAGAAAAACAGTAAAGACAAAGCCAGACTCATTCGGTCCATAGACTGAGTCTGGGGATCAGAGCCTGCTACTGACATTAACCTCTCACGTGGTGAGGGGAGGGAGGCAGCCCCCTCCCTGAGAGGCACTCACAGCCGATCCTGTACTGGGAAGAGACACCCCAGAGCTATCTTTTCCCCTGGGTGGCCCATCAGGTCACAGCTGGGGAGGACGATGTGTTCATTGATGAGGGCTTAGCAGGCAGGTTAGGAAGTGAGAATAACTGGCCCCATGTAGATCCATTAACGTGTTTGCAAAGTTACTAGCTCCTCTGCCCTTGAGGAATCTGGTGATTGGGAAACTGGAAATGAAGGGAGTGGTTCCACACCAGATCCCTGACAATACACTGATCATTAGCCCCAAAGGACTTCTCTACCTCAACCCCAAACTGAACTCTTGTGTAATTATTATCTGTATTTCTTCTACACTGGAAAACCAAGTTTTTACAGTTTTTCTTTCTTTTATTCCAGTTACCCAATGTACACTGGGACCTAGATTACAGCTGAGGACTTCTATGCCCATCAAGATCATAATAAAATTAGAGGTATGTGATTTACTTAACAAATACTCGGGGATTTTCTAGGGATCTTTCGGTTATTGATTTCTAATTTGATAGCATGTGATCAGAGAACATACTTTGTATGCCTTGAATGCTTTTGAATTTATTGAGACTTGTTTATGGCCCACCCAGAATATGGTGTATTTTGATGAATGTTCCATGACCACTTGAAAAGAATTATATTCTGCTGTTGTTAGGTCAAGTGGTCTATCATTGTCAGTTAGGTCATATTCCTTGATAGTGTTGTTCAAGTCTACTATATCCTTTCTAATTTTCTGCCTACTTGTTCTATCAAGAGTTGAAAGGGGAGTATATTGAAATCTCTAACTGTAATTGTGAATTTGTTGATTTCTCCTTGCTGTTTTTCAGTTTTGCTTCATGTATTTTGAAATTTTGTTATGAGGTGCATAAACATTTAAGATTGTTATGTCCTCTTGATAAATTTCCCCACTTACATCATAAAATGACCTTCTTTATGCCCTCTAATATTTTGGCTCTGAAACATACTTTTCTGAAATTAATACTGTCACTACAGTTTTATTTTGATTACTCAGCATGGTATATCTTTTTTCATTTCTTTACTGCTAACACTTTATTCCCAACTTTTCTGCACCACTACATTTGCAGAATTTCCCCAGGCAGACCTGAAATCTTGGTCTTCTAGGGTGATGATATGCCTGGAAAATTGATTTCAGATGTACCTTGACACACAGTAAGCATTCAGAAATATTTGGGGGCTTTATCAGAAGAGCTGGTATGGGCTAGGCAGAAATCAAACGAACCCTGTGAAAGGCAACTTTGCAAAGGATGGGATGGGAGCCTCACCCCAATCAGATGGTACCATAGGCAGCCTTTGTTGAGCCCTGAAAGCCAGAGATAATTGTCACTTTGATAGAGTGCTGCTGTATCTTCTTCTCCATGCAGGTATCTTTATTCAGTTGATTTCTCACATCCTTTACTTACAGTAAAGGAATTTTTGCCCTTTATTTGCGTCTGTTAGCTTGTTTCACATTAAAATCACTTTGGGGAACCAACAGTCAAAGTTTCAGGCGTGTGTGGCTTTTGTAAACAGCATATATCTAGAATATTCTCTTTTAACTAATCAGAGTATCTGTTTTTATATAGGTGAGATTTTGGGGTATTGGTTTTTTGCTTTTCAACTTTTGGGGCTTTCAGGTATATTGAATTTGTTTTATTTCTCACCTTGAATTTTCCATTTATCATACTTTTTCCAATTTGCTTCCCTCCCCCACCTTCTGATCCTGTTCCTGTTTCCTTTTGGATTAAGTTTTCTTTGTTTTGTAATGTACGTTTTCCCCCTTCTACTGATTCCTCTATTTCTATTAGTAGCTATCCTTAAATATTTAACAATAATATTTAATTTAACAAAGTCTATCAAATATGCTTAAATCCATAAGTTCATGATGATATTTAAATTAATTGGTCACTGGATTAGTTATCTATTGTCACACAACAGATTATCTCAATAAACATTCATTTTCTTATACTTTTGGAAGTGACACAGTACTGTAATTTTTGCAGTATCCTCCTGGTTACACAGGTCAGCCCCATTCACTGTGGGAGTGGACTACACAAGGACATCAATACCAGGAGCTGAGAATCACTGGGGCCATCTCAAAGACTGGCTATCATAGTCCTCCCTCTGGCCCTCACTGATTCATGTCCAACTTACACATGAATATACATTCAAAATATACTCACCCCCTCCCAAGAATCCCAAAAGTCACGTTCCATTACAGTATCAGCTCAACGTCCACAATCACATCATCTAAATCAGGTACAGGTATGGATGAAGTGCATCATGTGTGGTTCCTTACACAGAGTTTCTTGAGTACAATTCCTCTCAATCATAAGATTGGTGAGCTAAACACACAAGTTACATCTGGCTTCTACACATACAAAACACATAATGGCAGGACAGGTATGGGAAAACCACTATAGAAAAAATGGGGGGTAGGGGAAGGTGGGCACACAAGAGTTACTGAGTCACAAAAATTCTAAAATTCAGTAAGACACTTGTTGGCAAGTCCTTGATTAGGACTCAAATCCTAGGAATAATTCTCTGTGGCTCTTGGCTCCACTCTGAGATTATAGTTCTGCCCACTAAATTATCCTTCATTTTATATGAAAGCTAGCCTGTGTTTGTAGCTGAGTAGTTTTCTTAGCTTGCTTCCTGTCTGAAGGAGTTTGGGGATTGAAAGGCTTCTCTTCATTTTCTACTGTCTTACAGTTCAAGCTGGTGGTGATTCTGCCACCATGACATTCTTAAAAACTTAACAAATCTCTCTGAGATAACACTCTACCTTGAACCTCAGCTGAGACTGCTGAGGGCCTACACTCTGAAGCTTCCTGGAAATCCTATCATTTGTCTGAACTGTTCTCTGAGGCACCGCCCTGGATCTTCCTAAGGTCTTAACGAAACATTTTACTGTCACCCTCAGCTTCATCTTGATTGATTGATTGATTGATTGATTGGCTGCACACAGCTTGCGGGATCTTAGTTCCCTGACCAGGGATTGAATCTGGGCCCTCGGCAGTGACAGCATGCACTCCTAAGCACTGGACCACCAGGGAATTCCCAGATCACCCATTTCATTAGGTACATTTTCTACCACCTACATTACTGTAACAACAGAGTTGCTAAACTCTCTGCCACTGCATAAGATGGGTTTTTTTTCTCCAGTTTCCAATAACACTATCCTCATGTTTATTTAAGTCCCATTGGCAGCCTTCTCAAAGGCTATCAGAATTTTACTAACAGTCTCCTCAAGGCCTTTTAGACTTTCACTGATACTTTCCTCAAAGTTCTTTCAGCTTCCTCCCACCGTACTGTCAAAGACATTAACTTTTTAGGGTTTTGCTAGGTCAACGTCTCACTTCCATGTACCAAAGTCTGTATTACTTATCTATTGCTGTGTAACAAATTGTCCTAAAATTTAGCAGCTTAATAGAACAATAAACACTTAGTATTTCACATCATTTCTGCTGGTCAGAAGTTTGAGAGACCTTGGCTCTCACCACCAGGGAAGTCCGTCAGGTGGATTCTTAACCACTGCACCACCAGGGAAGTCCGAAAGAAATTCTTAAAGAACATAACTTACCAAAACAAAGAGGAAATAGATAATCAAAATAGTCCTAAAGCTAATAAAAATTTTTATCCATTATTGAAAATTCCCGGGACTTCCCTGGTGGCACAGTGGTTGCAGCCCTGGTCCGGGAAGATCCCACATGCCGTGGAGCAACTAAGCCTGTGTGCCACAACTACTGAGCCTGTGCTCTAAAGCCCATGAGCCACAACTACTGAGCCTGCGTGCCACAACTACTGAAGCCCACATGCCCTAGAGCCCGTGCTCCGCAGAAAGAGAAGCCACCACAGTGAGAAGCCTGCGCACCACAAGGAAGAGTAGCCCCTGCTCGCCACAACAAGAGAAAGCCTGTGCACAGCAATGAAGACCAAACGCAGCCAAAAAAAGAAATTTAATTAATTAATTAATTAATTAATTTAAAAAAATTCTCTGCAAAGGAAAGTCTAGGCCCAGATGGCTTATCATCAGTAAAATTTCCCAAATATTTAAAGAATAAATAACATCTATATTACACAAAAAATTCCAGGGGATAGAAAAAGAGGAAATTCTGTTCAGTTCATTGGAAGAGGCCAGCATAACCTTGACCACCAAACTTGAAAAACACTGTAAGAAAGGAACCTACAGGTCAATTTCTCTCCTGAACATAGATACAAAAATCCTAAATAAAATATTACTAAAGCAAAGACAGCAATATATAAAAAAGGTAAACCTTACATCAAGTTGATTTTATTCTAGGAATGCAAAGTTGATTTAACATTCAAGATAGAATCTAAAGAAAAGGTACAAATGAACTTATTTACAAAACAAAAGTAGAGTCACAGATGTAGAAAACAAACATGGTTACTGTGGGTAAGGGCGGGGAGGGATAAATTGGGAGATTGGGATTGACATATACACACTACTATATATAAAACAGATAATTAATAAGGACCTACTGTATAGCACAGGGAACCCTACTCAATACTATGTAAGGGCTTATATGGGAAAAGAATCTAAAAAAAGAGTGGATATATGTATATATATAACTGATTCACTTTGCTGTACATCTGAAACTAACACAACATTGTAAATCAACTATACTCCAATAAAATTGTTTTTAAAAAATTCAAAAAAAAGGATAAAATATATAATTGTCACAATTGATGGAGAGTAAGCATTTGATAAAATTCCATATCCACTCATGATTTTTAAAAACCTTTGCAAACTAGTAATAAAAAAGAATATCCTTAATCTAACAAAAGATAAATACAAAAACTTTACAGCAAGCATCACATTTATTGGCTTTATTAAAATCCAATAAATAGTAAAAGTTTTCTCCCTGAGATCAGGAATGAAGCAGGGTTGTCCTCTATCACAATTTTGTTTTGATATTGAACTGAACAATTTGTATTCGATAGTGTGTAATAGGCAGGAAGAAGAAATACAAGGTATTGAAAAAGAAGAAACACAACTTTTATATTCACAGACATGATTGAATACATAGAAAGTCCAAAATGAATCTAAAGAATTAATAAGTTAATTTAACAAGGACCTGAATACAAAGTTAATGCATAAAAAATAAATTATTAGAAAAGATCATTAGAAAATTAAACATCAAATGATAGCATTTCTACTGGTATCCAAAATTAATGAATTCTAATGAAAGATGTATATGAAAGCTACTACATAATACTAAAACAACTAAAGAAGACTAAATAAATAGTTATATTATTTTCATAGATTGGAAGATTCAAAATTATAAAAATTCATTCCATTTTGATCTATAGATTACATTCAGTCTCACTCAAAATCCCAGCAGTTTGTCTTTGGAAATTTCAAGCTGATTTTAAAATTATTACAGATTTTTAAAAAAGGCCCTCCCCCAATCCTCTCTGTAGCCAAAGGACTGGCAAAGGATGGCCTAGCAGAATAGAAAATCTTTGGACAATATTCACACTACTCCAAACCACCGTAGCAAAAACTGCAGTCAGCAGTCCCAAATGAGAAACCTAGAGTTCCAACCCATCCAGCAGTAATGAGGCACCATTCTCCCTCCCTGCAGAAGCTGAATGGAGGGTCTAGACTGCCATTCCTGCCTGACAGTAACAAAGTGCCCCTCTGGATACCCATGATGTCAGTAGAGGCTGAATCAAAAGTCTAAATTTCTACCCCTACCCAGCAGTAATGAAGCATTTCTCCCCATGCAGGCAGAGGCTGAGTGGAGAGCATAAACTTTCACCCCCACCCAGTGAAAAAAAGAGGTGTCCTCCCTTACCCCACCATCAAGGTGTCATTGGAGGCCTGCTAAAAGACAAGATTTAAATAAGATCCAGAAAATCATAAAATAATACCCAGTATGTCCAGGATACAATAAAAAAAAAACAGTTGTCATACCAAGAACCAAGGAAAGCCTCAACTTCAATGAGGCAACACCAAATGAACACCGTTGGAATTATCTTAGAAAGATTTTAAAGCAACCATCATAAAAATACCTCAATGAGAAATTATAAACATGCTTAAAACAAGTGAAAGAATAGAAAATCTCAGCAAAGAAATAGATATAAATAAGAACCAAATTCCATTTCCATGGAAATCTAAATTTCCAATTTAGAACTTAAAAATAACTGAAATTTAAAACTAACTGGATGGGCTAAAATAGTACAAATGGAGATGACAGAGGAAAGAATATGTGAATGTGAAGATAGAACAATAGAAGCTACCCTATCTAAACAACAAACAGGGAGAAAAGGGACAAAAAAAAAACAACCCCAAACTAAACAAACAAAGAAAACACCACCACCAACAACAAAAGAAAACAAAAAAAAAACCCAAAACCTCAGGTACTTGTGGGACACTAACAAAAGATCTAACACTTGTATGATCAGAGTCCCAGAAGAACAGAAAGAGAATGAAATTTTTAAATTAAAAAAAAAAAAGCTCAATTTCCCCCAAATTAGGTGACAGGCATAAACCTACAGATTCAAGAAGCCTAGCAAATAATTCCTAACAAGATGAACCCAAAGAAATCCACACAGAGAACATCATAATCAAAACTTGTAAACTAAGAATGAAGAAAACATCTTGAAAGCACCTAGAGAGAAAAGATACATTACCTATGGGGGAATAAGAATTCAAATATTAGACTTCTCATGAGAAATCATGGAAGCCAGAAAGGAGTGGCACACTTCAAGTGCTGGAAGAATGGTCAGCCATGATTCTTTATGCAGGGAAAATATTCCTCAGGAAGGAAAGTTAAATAAAGATATTTTCAACTGAGGTAAAACTAAGAATTTTTGTCAACCAACCTATTCTAAAGAATAAAGCAAGTTCTTGAAAAAGAAAGGATCTTGAAAAAGAAACTTTGGAATATTAGTAATGAAAAATAGGAAAATGAAAAGGGTAAAAATATGACTAAACGTAATACACTATCCTCCTCTTGAATTAAAAAAAAAATTCTGTTTGACGGTTGAAGCAAAAATAAAATTGTCTGATGTGGTTCTCTATGCAGGTAAAGGAAATATTTAAGACAATTTTATGATGAAGGAACAGGGTAAAGGGATCTAAATAAGGTTTCAAAATTTTGCTCAAAATGGTAAAATAGGGCTTCCCTGGTGGCACAGTGGTTGAGAATCTGCCTGCCAGTGCAGGGGACATGGGTTCGAGCCATGGTCTGGGAGATCCCACATGCCGCGGAGCAACTAGGCCCGTGAGCCACAACTACTGAGCCTGCACGTCTGGAGCCTGTGCTCTGCAACAAGAGAGGCCGCGACAGTGAGAGGCCCGTGCACCGCGATGAAGAGTGGCCCCCACTCGCCGCAACTAGAGAAAGCCCACGCACAGAAACGAAGACCCAACACAGCCAAAAATAAATAAATAAAGTGTAAAATTTATAAAAAAACAAATGGTAAAATAAAAGCAGTAGACTGTGGGCTTCCCTGGTGGCGCAGTGGTTAAGAATCTGCCTGCCAATGCAGGGGAGATGGGAGCACTGGTCTGGGACAATCCCACATGCCATGGAGCAACTAAGCCCATGCACCACAACTACTGAACCTGCGCTCTAGAGCCCGCGAACCACAACTACTGAGCCCACATGCCACAATTACTAAAGCCCACATGCCTAGAGCCTGTGCTCCACAACAAGAGAAGCCACCGCAATGAGAAGCCCACGCACTGCAACGAAGAGTAGCCCCCGCTCGCCGCAACTAGAGAAAGCCTGCGCACTGCAACAAAGACCCAACACAGCCAAAAATAAACAAAATAAATAAAAAATTTTAAAAATGCAGTAGACTGTGATCAGTTTTGTATGTATAATGTAATATCTAAGCAATCTCTAAAAATCACTATAGAAATCTATAACAGAGTGAAAACACAATCCACAAAATGAAAGAAAATATTTGAATATAGCTCATAAGGAACTGATATTCAGAATTCATAAAGGACTTCTATAACCCAACAAAAATGAAACAAACAAGTCAATTAAAAAATGGGCAAAGGACTTGAATAGACTTTACTCCAAAGAACATATAAAAATGACCAATAAGCACAGCAAAAATGCTCAACATCATTAATCATTAGCGAAATGCAAATCAAAACCACAGAATTCCCTGGTAGTCCAGGGGTTAGGACTGTGTGCTTCCACTGCAGGGGGCACAGGTTTGATCCCTTGTCAGGGAATTAAGATCCCACATGCTGTGGTGTGGCAAGAAATAAATAAATAAAAAAAATAAAAAACAATAAAAAAAAGAGACTCTTTATAAAAAAAAAAAACACACATTGAGATACCACTTCACATCTTTTAGGATGGCTATTATCAAAAAAAGAAAGAAAAAAAATAACAAGTGTTAGTGAGGATGTGGAGAAATCGGAACCTTTGTGCATTGCTGGTGGGAATTTAAAATGGTGCAGCCAAGGGAATTCCCTGGTGGTCCAGTGGTTAGGACTTGGTGCTCTCACTGCCAGGGGTCCGGGTTTGATCCCTGGTTGGGGAACTAAGATCCCACAAGTCGCATGGTACAGCCAAAAAATGGTGCAGCCACTGTAGAAAATGGTGTGACAACACCTCAAAAAATTAAACAGAATTCCCATATGATCCAGCAATTCTACTTCAAAGTATATAGCCCAAAAAAGTGATAGCAGAAACTTGAATAGATATTTGTACATCCATGTTCATAGCAGCATTATTCACAGTAGTCAATAGGTAGAAGCAAACCAGTGTCCATTAAGCAGATGGATAAACAAAAGTGGTATATGAAAAAACAAAAAGTGGTATATGTACCTAGGAATAAACCTACCTAAGGAGGCAAAAGACCTGTACTCTGAAAACTGTAAGATGCTGATGAAAGAAATTAAAGATGACACAAACAGATGGAAAGATATACCATGTTCTTGTTTTTATTTTTCACCTTTTCAAGAACTTTATTTATTTTAGAATTGACTTTTTTCCCCTATATATATATTTTTAACATCATTATTGGAATATAATTGCTTTACAATGGTGTGTTAGTTTCTGCTTTATAACATAGTGAATGAGCTATACATTTATATATATCCCCATATCTCCTCCCTCTTGCGTCTCCCTGCCACCCTCCCTATCTCACCCCTCTAGGTGGTCACAAAGCACCGAGCTGATCTCCCTGTGCTATGTGGCTGCTTCCCACTACCTATTTTACATTTGGTAATATATATAAGTCCATGCCACTCTCTCACTTTGTCCCAGCTTACCCTTCCCCCCTCCATGTCCTCAAGTCCATTCTCTATGTCTGCGTCTTTATTCCTGTCCTGCCCCTAGGTTCTTCATAACCATTTTTTTGTTTTAGATTCCGTATATATGTGTTAGCATGCAGTATTTGTTTTTCTCTTTCTGACTTACTTCACTCTGTATGACAGACTCTAGGTCCATCCACCTCACTACAAATAACTGAATTTCGTTTCTTTTTATGGTTGAGTAATATTCCATTGTATATATGTGCCACATCTTCTTTATCCATTCATCTGTCGATGGACACTTATTAGGTCGCTTCCATTTCCTGGCTATTGTAAATAGAGCTGCAATGAACATTGTGGTACATGACTCTTTTTGAATTATGTATACCGTGTTCTTGGATTGGAAGAATCAATACTGTTAAAATGACCATACTACCAGGAATTCCCTGGAGGTGCAGTGGTTAGGACTCCATGCTTCCACTGCAGGGGGGCATGGGTTTGATCCCTGGTCGGGAACTAAGATCCCACAAGCCATGTGGCACAGCCACAAAAAAAAAACCAAGGCAATCTACAGATCCAATTAAATCCCTATCAAATTACCAATGGCATTTTTCACAGAAATAGAACAAAAATTTTAAAATTTGTATGGAAACACAAAAGACCCTGGATAGCCAAAACAATCTTGAGAAAGAAGAACGGAGCTGGAGGAATCATGCTCCCTGACTTCAGACTATACTACAAAGCTACAGTAATCAAAACAGTATGGTACTTGCACAAAAATAGACATGTAGAGCAATGAAACAGGATAGAAAGCCCAGAAATAAACCCATGCACTTATGGTCAATTAATCTATGACAAAGGAAGCAAAAATATACAGCAGAGAAGAGACAGTGTCTTCAATAAGTGGTGCTGGGAAAACTGGATGGCTACATGTAAAAGAATGAAATTAGAACATTCTCTAACACCATAAACTCAAAATGGATTAAAGACCTAAATGTAAGACTGGATACTAAAAAAAAAAAAAAAAAGACTGGATACTGTAAAACTCCTAGAGGAAAACCTAGGCAGAACACTCTTTGACATAAATTGCAGCAATATTTTTTTGGATCCATCGCCTAGAGTAATGAAAATAAAAACAAAAATAAATGAATGGGACCAAATTAAACTTAAAAGCTTTTGCACAGCAAAGGAAACGATAAACAAATGGAAAAGACCTTGTGTTAGACTGGGAGAAAGTATTTTCAAATGATGCTACCAACAATGGATTAATTTCCAAAATATACAAAGAGGTCATATAGCTTAATATCAAAAAAAACAAACAACCCAATCAAAAAATGGGCAGACCTAAATAGACATTTCTCCAAAGAAGACATATAGACAACCAACAGGCACATGAAAATATGCTTGACATTGCTGTTTATTAGAGAAATGCAAATCAAAACTACAATGATGTATCACCTCACACCGGTCAGAATGGCCATCATTAAAAAGTCTACAGGGCTTCCCTGTTGGTGCAGTGGTTAAGAATCTGCCTGCCAATGAAGGGGACACGGGTTCGAGCCCTGCTCCAGGAAGATCCCACATGCCACGGAGCAACTAAGCCCATGCGCCACAACTACTGAGCCTGTGATCTAGAGCCCGCGAGCCACAACTACTGAAGCCCGCGTGCCTAGAGCCCGTGATCTGCAACAAGAGAAGCCTGTGCACCACAATGAAGAGTAGCCCCTGCTCGCCACAACTAGAGAAAGCCCATGCGCAGCAACAAAGACCCACCACAGCCAAAAATAAATAAATAAATAAATAAATTTATTTTTTAAAAATGTCTACAAATAATAAATGCTGGAGAGGGTGTGGAGAAAAGGGAACTTTCCTACACTTTTGGTGGGAATGTAAGTTGTTGCAGCCACTATGGAAAACAGTATGGAGGTTCCTTAATAAACTAAAAGTAGAGTTGCCATTTGATCCAGCAATCCCACTCCTGCGCACATATCTGGAGAAAACTCTAATTCGAAAAGACACATGCACCCCAATGTTCATAGCAGCACTAGGTACAACAGCCAAGACATGGAAGCAACCTAAATGTCCACTGACAGATAAATGGATAAAGAAGATGTGGCATATATATACAATGGACTATTACTCAACCATTAAAAAAGAATGAAATAATGCCATTTGCAGCAACATGGATGGACCTAGAGATTATCATAGTAAGTGAAGTAAGTGATACAGAGAAAGACAAATATATGATATCACTTATATGTGGAATCTAAAAAAAATAATACAAAGGAGCTTATTTACAAAACAGAAATAGACTCACAGACACAGAAAACAAACTTATGGAATGGAGGAGTGGGGTGGGGTGGGAGATAAATTAGGAATTTGGGATTAACATACACACACTACTATATATAAAATAGGTAAACAACAAGGACCTACTGTATAGCACAGGGATCTATACTCAATATCTTGTAATAACCTATAATGGAAAAGAGTCTGAAAAAGAATATATATGAATAACTGAATCACTTTGCTGTACACTTGAAACTAACACAACATTGTATATTAACTATACTTCAATAAAAATTTTTAAAGCGATGTATGTATAGATATATATGTGATATAATAAAAAATAAATATTTGTACTTTGTTCCTAGTTCCTGGCACAGATTTCCTAAAACCCTTGGAATCTCCTACGTGAAAAGAGTGTCTCTTGTATGCAAGTGAGATTACTCATGGGGCGGGGGGTTGCACCTAGATATCTTCAGGATGGGGACTGGTCGCCAGAAAAACTAACAACTGATTAGAAAGCTAGAACTTTCAGCCTCACTCCCAAACCTTGGGGAGGGGGGAGGGGCTGGAGATTAAATTCAAGCATCAGTGGCCAACGATTTGACCAATCATGCCAAAGTAATGAAACCTTCATAAATATCTCTAAACAACAAGGTTCAGTGAGCTTTCAGATCAGTGAACACATCAGTGTGCTGGGAGGGTAGCATACCTGGTAAAGGCAGGGAAACTCTGCATCACCCCACCCCCACGTCTTTCCAATACGTCTCTTCCTTTAGGCTGTGCCTGAGTTGTATCCTTTATAGTAAATCAGTAAAAGTAAGCATAGCACTTTCCTGAATTCTGTGAGTTGTTCTAGTGAATTATTGAACCTGAGGCAGGAGGTGAGGGGTGTTGGAACCCCCAAATTTTCAATAGGCCAGGCAGAGAGTGGCTAATTTGGGCACTGCATTTTCAGCTGGGGTCTGAAGTTGGGGCAGTCTTCTGGAATTAAGTCCTTAACCTGTGGGGTCTGCACTAACTCCAGGAGTTACTGTCAGAATTGAATTATTGGACATCGAGTCAATGTTGGAGAACTGCAATGAACTGGTTGGTGCTAGAAAAAAACACATATATTTAGTGTCAGAAACACTTTACACCATACAATGGAATATTATTCAGCCTTAAAAAGGAAGGAAATTCTGACACATGCTGCAACATAGATGAACCTTGAAGACATTATGCTAATAAGCCAGTTATGACAGAAAAAATATGGTATGATTCTACTTATATGAGGTACCTAAAGTAGTCAGATTCATAGAGACAGAAAGGGGCTGGGAGGAGGGAGAAAAGGGGAGTTAGTACTTAAATGAGTAGAGTTTCAGCTGCGGAAGATGAAAAAGATCTGGGGATGGATGATGGTGATGGTTGCACAACAATGTGAATGTATGTACTTAATGCCACAGAACGATATGCTTTAAAATGGTTAAAATGGTAAATTTTACCTTATGTATATTTTGCCACAATTTTTTAAAAAGACTATTTCTAAAAACATTTTAAGTTAACCAAATTACCCACCAAAACTACCAGAGCTAAATCAAGATGAAATTCTAAAAAGTGTTCAAGTAACGCATAAGACGTCAGGAAAATGGGGAGGTGGGGAGAACAAAATAGAGAGGAAACAAACAGAAAAAAAAAAAAAGCAGACTAAAGCCCTAACATACCAATAATAACATTAAGTGTAAATGGTCTAATCCATCAAGAAGACATAGCAATCCTAAACATGTATGATCCAAATAATAGAGGTTCAAATGCATGAAGCAAAAACTGATGGACCGGGCTTCCCTGGTGGCACAGTGGTTAAGAATCTGCCTGCCAATGCAGGGGAGATGGGTTCGAGCCCTGGTCCAGGAAGATCCCACATGCTGAGGAGCAACTAAGCCCACGTGCCACAACTACTGAGCCCACGTGCCTAGAGCCCGTGCTCTGCAACAAGAGAAGCCACTGCAATGAGAAGCCCACGCACGGCAACGAAGAGTAGCCCCCGCTTGCTGCAACTAGAGAAAGCCCGCACGCAGCAATGAAAACCCAATGCAGCCAAAAATAAATAAATAAAATAAATAAATTTATTAAATAAACAAAAAACTGATGGACCGAAATGAGAAATAGATAAAATCATAATTATAGTTAGAAACTTCAATATCCCTCTCTAAACAATGTACATAACTATTAGATTAAAAACAAAGATATGGAATATCTGGATAACACCATTAACCAACAGAACCTAATTGAAATTTATACAACACTCACCAAACAACAGAGTAGAATACACATTCTTTTTAAGCATCAATGGAACACCTACCAAGATGGACCATTTCCTGGGTCATAAAACAAACCTCAGCAACTTTAAAAGAATTGAAATAATACAGAATATGTACCCTGCTCATGATGGCAACAAACTAGAAATCAATAGCAGAATGATAATAGGAAGACATACAAACACTTTGACATTAAGCAACACAAATCTAAATAATCCATGGATGAAAAAAGAAGTCTCAAGAGGAATTAAAATTACATTAAACTGAGTAAAAATGAAAATACAACATACCAAAATTTGTGGGACATAGTTAAAGCAGAGAGAAAGGGAAATTTACAGCAGTAAATACTTATATCTCAAGAAACTAGAAAAAGAGTAAAACAAAACCAAAGCAAGCAGAAGAAGGCGAATAATAAAGATAAGAGCAGAAATCAATGAAATTGAAAATAGAATAAGAGAAAATTGAACAAAAAAGTGCCTCTTTGAATAGATCAACAATCTTGATAAACCTCTAGCAAGACTGACAAAGGAAAAAAAAAGAGAGAAGACACAAATTACCAACATCAAGGATGAAACAGTGGCCACTACAGAGCCCACAGACTTCAAAAGGATAGTAAGAGAACAGGTCAAACAACTCTACACACATAGATTCAACAACTTAAATAAAATGGATCAATTCTTTAAAAAAAAAAACCAAACTATTAAAATCACCCAAAACAAAATAGATAACTGAGTTCCTAGTTTAAAAAAATCCTTAAAAGTAAATCTCTAGGTCTAGATGGTTTCAGTGGACAATTTTACCAAATATTTAAATAAGAATTCACATCTATTCTACATAATCTCTTCAAGAAAATACAAGAAAACCTTTCCAACTCATTTTATGAGACCAGTATTACCATAATACCAAAAACAAAACAAAACAAAACAACAAAAAAAAGGAAAATGGAAAAAAAAGAAAAAGACCATACTTTAAAAAATTCTGTCAAGAATACAGACACAAAACTCTTCAACAAAATATTAGCAAACAGAATCTAACCATATATAAAGAGAATTATGCACTATGACTAAGTGGTGTTGATTTTGGGAATGCAAGATTGGTTCACTATTTGGAACACAGTTGTTGGAATCTACCATATTAATAAGCTAAGGAAGAAAGTCACACAATAATATCAACTGGTGCACAAAAAGCACTTGACAAAATTGAACACTCATTCATGAAAAAACACTCTCAGCAAGTTAGGAATAGAGGGAAATTATCTCAACCTGATAAAGAGCATCTGTGAAAATCCTACAGCTAATATCATAATTATGACTGAGTATTATCCCCCCTAAAATTGGGAACAAAGCAAGGATGTCTGCTCTTACCACCCTTATGCATCATAGTACTAGAAATCATAGCCAGTGCAAGAATGCAAGAAAAGGAAACAAAAGGCATACATATTGGATAGGAAGAAAATCCCTATTTGCTGATGACATGACTGTCGAGGCAGATAAATCTACAAAATTTTCAATGCATTGAGAAAATTCATTTCTCAATGAAGCTACAAAAAAACACACAAAACTCCTAGAATAAGAGAGTTCAGTAAGGTTGCAAGATGCAAGATCAAGATATAAAAATGAACTATATTTCTACATACTAGCAATGAACATGTAGAAACTGAAATTAAAATACCATTTGCAATTGCTCCAAAATACTTAGATGTAAATTTAACAAAACCTGTACAGAATCTGCTTTGCTATATGCTTAAAACTACAAAACATTGATGAAAGAAATGAAAGATCTAAATAAATGGAAAGTCATGCCATGTTCATGGATTGGAGGACTCAACATGGTAAAGATGTCAATTTTCCTAAATTGATCTACAGATTTAAGACATTTCCTATCATAATCCAAGTAAGATTTTTAACATACAGACAAGCATATTCTAAAATGTATATGGAAATGCAAAGGAAATAACTAAAACAAGTTTGAAAAAAATAAAAGAATAAGTGGAAGGAAACATTCTACCCAATTTTAAGACTTTCTATACAGCTACAGTTAACAAAAGTATGATACGGACAAATGGATAAATACACTGAACAATGGAACAAAAGAGAGAACCCAGAAACAGACTCACACAAGTATGCTCAATTGATTTTTGACAAAGGTGCAGAAGCATTTCAGTGGAGGAAGGATAGTCTTTTCAACAAATGGTGCTGGAATAATTGAATAGACATAGGTTAAAAACAAACAAACAAACAATAACATCCTTCAATCTAAACCTCACATCTTATATCAATACAAAAAACTTTAAATGGATCATAGATTTAAACTTAAAAGGTAAAACTATAAAACTTTTAAGAGAAAAACATAGGAGAAAATTGTCAGGACCTAGGTCTTGGTGAAGAATTCTTAGAAATGACACTAAGGGACTTCCCTGGTGATCCTGTGGCTAAGATTCCATGCTCCCAATGCAGGGGGCCCAGGTTCCATCCCTGGTCAGGGAATTAGATCCCACATGCCGCAACTAAGAGTTCATATGCCGCAACTCAGACCCAGCGCAGACAAATAAATAAATATTAAAAAAAAAAGAAAAGAAATGACACTAAAAGCATGATAATAAAAGAAAAAAATTGATTACTGGACTTCACCAAAATTTAAAACTTTTGTTCTACAAAAGGCTCTATTAAGAAGATGAAAAGACAAGCTACAGACTGGGGGAAAATATTTGCAAACCATCCAAAGGACATGTATCTAGAATATATAAAGAACTCTCAAACCTCAGCAGTTTAAAAAGAATCCAATTATAAAATGGATAAAAACATGAACAGACATTTCACCAAAGAGGGATGTATGGATAGCAGATAAGCACATGAAAAGATGGTCAACAGCATTAGCCATTAGGGAAATACAAACAAGCAAATAGAAACAGAAAACCACTACATACCTATTAGAAAAGTGAAAATAAAATCTAGTGACAATCCCAAATCCTGGCAAGAATGTGGAGAAACTGGATGTCTTCTACACTGTCGATGGGAATGTAAAGTAATACAGCATCTCTGGGAAATAGTTTGGCACTTTTTAATAAAAATAAACATATACATACTTACCATACTACTCACCAATCACCACCAAATGTCCACAAAAACCGACACACGAATATTCATAGCAGCCTTGTTTGTAATAGCTCCAAACTGGAAACATCCCAAATGTCCTTCGACAGATGAATAGTTAAACAAACTGGTACATCCACAGCAATAAAAAGGAACAAATTATTGATACACGTTAACAACTTGGATGGAATTCAAGAGCATTGTGCTGTGGGGTAAGGAGGAGCCATTCTCAAAAAGTTACACACTGTACAGTGCCATTTATATAACTTCTTGAAATGGCACAATTATAGTGACCAGGAACAGATTAGTGGTTTCCAGCGGTTAGGGATGGTAGTGGGAGGATGGGGTATGTGTGTGTGATGAGACAATAAATAGTACGAGCGTTCCTTTGTGGTGATGGAACACTTCTTTATATTGATTGTGGTGGTGGTTACATGAATTTATACATGTGACAAAATTGTGCAGAAACACACACATACACACACACGTGCATGTAAAAACTGGTGAAGTCTGAATAAGGTCTGGAGTTTAATAGTATTGTACCAGTGTTGGTTTCTGAGTTTTGACAAATATGCCATGGTAGTGTTAAGATGTTAATATTAAGGGAAACTGGATGAGGGATATACAAGGAGTTCTCTGTACTGTCTTTGCATCTTTTCTGTAAATCTAACATGATTCCAACATTAAAAGCTTTTTTTTTTAAAAAGAAAAAAAATTTAATGTGATTCCACTAGGCACCTTTAAAATTAGAGAGAATCTAGGTAGGCAAGGGTGTGGGGAATACTCTTTATCCCAGTGATTTCATTCTTAGTTTCATAACCGGAATAGATACATATGTTCAAAAAGACATGCTCTAGAATGTAGCAGCTTTATTCATAACAGCTAATATCAAAAACAGTCCAAATACCTATTCACAGAACGAATAAACTGCAATATATTTTTACAATGTAATACTATACAACAGGTATGAACTACAACATGCAACAATATAGATGAATTGCACAAACATAATGTTGGATCAAAAAGCCAGACACAAAAAACTACATAATATTATATATTACACCATTTATTTGCAGTTCAAAATCAGGCAAAAAGAATCTATGGTGTCAGGATAACATGTTCCTGGGATGGTGGTATAGTGATGGGAAGAGGGCATGCATGCATGGGGCTCTAGCGCTGGTGATTTTCCAATTCTTGATTTCTAGCTATTGTGTGTGTGTTCAGTGTGTGAAAAGTAACAGCTATACACATGATTTGTGCACTTTTCTATATGTAAATTATACTTCAATAAAAAGTTACCAAAAAGCAAACAAACACAAAGTGAGATACCACTACATACTCATCAAAGAAAACTAAAATTAAAAGGACTAACAATATCAAGTGCTGGCAAGGATGTGGAGCAACTGAAAATTTCATTTACAGCTAGTAAGAATATATATTAGTACGATCACTTTGGAAAAGTGTTTTGCAATATCTGTTAAAGCTAAATATACACATAGCATATGATCCAACAATTCCACCCAATTATATACCCAACAGAAATGTGTACAAATGTGTACATATGTGTTCTCCAAAGACATTATCCCAAACTGAAAATAATTCAAATGTCCTTCATTGCTGCTGGAGCCTAAGATCAATTACAGCCCAGAATTGTATAGAAGTTAACCTTCTTGTGGCATCCCTCAGCGAATGGGGAAGAGGAGCCCGTGGATAAGTATTCCAGCCTCCCATTCTCCCAACCTTCAGATAATTCTGGGAAGCATTATGTGTCCAATCTCAATAACACACCTTTATATTGGCGTTTCCTTCTTAACTGTCTCACTCTCCCCACTTCATCACTCCTGTCTCCTGGGATCATCCCCCCCAATAAACTACTACACCCAAGTGTTTTCTCAGGGGAGCCCAAAGTTCCACGATACAATACTACTACATCTACACATAGTTCAAAGACAGACAAAATCTATCTATGGTGACAGAAGTCAGAATAGTGGTTACCTAGTGCTGTAATGATTGGAGGGGGCATGAAGGAGGTTCCTGGGGTACTAGTAATGTTCCATATCCTGATCAGGGTGGTGCTTAAACAGGCATGTTCACTTTGCACATCTTCACCAAACTGTATGCTTAAAATGTATGCATTTTATAGTATATATGTATAATTTTAAAAATTAACGAATGCCGGTGTTGAGGAGTAGGAGAGCTGCTTACTAATGGGAGAGTGGGCTATGTAAGGGAAATCAGACATAAAGGTATTGCAAGGTTAATTGCAATAGGTACATCCATCTTTCTGGATAATGCCCTTTCTCTCTCATCCTTGGCATCAGACACAGATTATTGAGGGATTTGCTGGAGGCTGACATTGGGAGAGGATTGTGAAACATTACAGTGGAAGCAAAGGCACCGAAATTCACCTGTTAGGAAAGCACCTCCTTGAGACAGGCACAGGCATTACAACATTCTTCCAGGTGTGTAGTAAAGTCAGTTCTCCAGCCTTGCTTGGCATTCCTGCTGCCTGTTTCCAAGACTGCCTCACTCAGGGCTAACCCTCCCCACCTCCTTTCTTTCCCTTCTTCATTCATTCATTGATCCAACATATATTTGTGTTTCAGATACTATGTTAAGCACTTGGGATATACTGGTGAACAGTAATAGATGTGGTTCCTGCTCTCATTGAGTTCCATTCTAAAAGAAAAACTTATTAATCAAATAATCAATACAAATTGATGAGTGTGTCTGTTATCAGTGCTACAAAGAAGAGATTCCTGGTTCTATGAGAGCCTATTGGTCTACTTAGGAAAGGTTGGGAGTGACAGTTGAGCTAAACTCTAAGGATGAATAGAAGTTAGCTAGGGACAAATGGGCAAAGGTGGAGGGGGAGAGCATGGGGAGTAAGAGGGACAAAGAAAAGTCCCATATGGTTGCAAAAGGCAAAGTGCAGGAGCAAATGGTAGAGAGGCTGGACAGATGGGCAAGGGAAGACCATTTTTGTCCATGTACACTGTGTTAAGAAGTTTTGTCATAATCCTAAGGACAAGTAAAGCCAGGGGGGTTTTAAGCTGAGAAGTGGCATCATTACATGTGTGTTTTGAAAAGATTACTATGGTTGGTGTGTGAAGTGATGGGAAAAGGATCACAGTGGATGTGGGTATACAGGAGGGTACTAAGCCAGGAGAAAGGTGATGGTAGCATGGACTGGGATAGTGTCAGTCAAGATGGACAGAAATAAAACAGTTGAACAGATATTTAGGAGGCACATGAGCTTTAAAAGTAGCTATTAAAATATGGTGTGTCATCTTTATTTCTGAACAAATATGTGTTTACATAGCTAGATGCAAAAGCATACATATTGTTAACTTCGGTTGTTATTGTTTCACTAGCACATTTCTTAGGAAAAAACGTGTGTGGCCATGTTGCAACTGAACTGTGCCTGGGATATTCTGAAGCTGCTAAGTACCAATATTGCTTAAGGAAAAAATTGAAGATTGCCATAAAGTTGCCCAAAAAGGGAGCAGGGGGAGAACATGGCTAGGGAACCACCAATGAAGAAAAAACACCCAAAGGGCAATGCAAGCGAGGCAAAATGAAAAACAAGTGTACAGAGGGCAGGCAGGAGGCTGCCACCTTGGTGGAAGAAAGTTGAAACAGGACTCCAGATACACCAAAGCTAAGACAAAACTTCTCAAGGTCTGTAGAGATTTTGGGAACACGAACCTCTGAGTCATTTGCAGGAAGAATGCAGAATCCTTGAGAAAGTGAGGGACTCTGCTGAGGGTGTTAATATCTTGAAGGAAAGATGTAGATACTTACACTCAGGTGGATGCTTAGGAGCACAGTACAGTACAGCTTCAGAGGAGTGCCTGCCACGTGCCTGATCCCAGGCTGAGGGGGAGACAGCAGGGCCCCACCGGAATGGATCAGGAGTGTATGCCCAGCTAAGAGGGGATGAAAACACTGACAGCAAACACTGAGGCTGTCTCCGAAAGCGTCATGAGAAAACAAAGTGAGGATGCTGGCCAGACTTCCCCTGGGGGAGTAGATGCTGCCAAAGGCTGTTCCTCTGCCCAAGGCAGAGAGAGTTGGAATACCTCTAGCTGGAAAAACACTGCGGGTCAGTCCAAGATGGGGGACCTGGAAAGGACAGTGCAGACCATCACAGCATTTCCAGCAGTTATGCAGACAACTTCCTGGCAATTAAACGCCAGCAACTTCTGGGACCTGGGAATGACCTAGCTGCTGCTACCCAACAGCTTTTGTGAAGAGTGCATATAAAATTCTGGGGAAAGGACAGACTTGGCTGGATGAGGAAACTAACAAAAAGTAATCACACACAGGTTCCAAGCGGGGAGAGGAATTTTGTCGGTGAGGTTGGGCTGGAAGCTGGTTCTAGACAGCTATTTAGCAGACCACCTGGTCCACTACAAGCTCTCTGGCTAGCGTAATTTCTCCCAGCAAGACCAAGACAGTGTTTGAAGTATTACATTCATAACTCTGGAGCAAGTATCCTTGAAGGCAGAGACAAAACAGGCAAAAAAACAAACAAACAAACAAAAAAACAAAAAAAAAACCATCAGACATCAAGGTCCACTTCTAAGTTTGGATGGGAAATAGTAAAGCTGTTAACCAAGGACCAAGCTGGAAATCAGCAGGCTCACCTTCCTCCAACCCGCAATGTGTCTCATAGCCACGCCAGCAACTCATTACTGTGGCTTGTGTGGGTCTGCAAAGGTGAGTCAATCTGTGTCATCGAACCCCTTCCAGATGAAGTCCTTTTTTGGGAGGGACTCATCTTGCAATGGCGCTGCCAGGTGCTTCTTAGGAGTCATGCAGCCTCAAGGGATGTGTAGTCGTTGTACTATCCTGACAAAGAATAATTTTTACAAGGTATTTGGAAAGTTTATGTTGTTTGAAGTGCAAGAAATGGTCTAAAATAGGGGTTCTGGGTGCCCCAGGAAGAGCGAAGGAAAATGGGTGAGAGAGAATGTATTTTCTGTATTCTTCCTACATTTCTAAAGCCCAACCATGTAGCATAAAACAGCAGCATTTCAGCTCTTAGCCAGGCATTTTTCAACAATGTGCTTTTCCAATGATTAGGTCTATGAACCACTTTAGTACTCAGTGGACAGAATGGAAAGAAAAATGAAGGTATTTTTCCTCTTTTGTTAAGTTTAAGAGAGTAGGTGCTGACAGCAGGTTACTGTAATTTGGAAATAGTTTTGTCATTTTCGAGGATTCGGGATGTGGGTTCAAATACACCATTCCCTCTCCTAAGGTCCGAAATCCATGGGTGTTAAGTCAGATCACAGATTGAAATGTTGGCATCATTTAATAACTATGGGGCTTTAAAGATATTTAATCTCTCTGAAACCCTTTGAAACAGCAATTACCACTTCCATACATATGTAATAGAATGGTGTGAGAATGAAGTAAGATTGTATATGTTAAAGGCTTGCCTAGCGTCATGCTGGATGCATGTAAAACTCTCTATAAATGGTAATATCTGCCTGAGCCTTGGGCCACCCAGCCTACAAGTCAGGTTACCACTTAAAAATATATTTTATTCTACAAGAGGCCTCGCTAAATCAAGGCGTGAGCAACATGGATTAGGCCTGCAGTTGTAGATGTTCTCATGCTAGGGAAATCTTCAATTTAGGGTCTAGGGATGTTCCAGGTAATGTTCAATGTTCTAGGGAAGTCTTCAGTGCTAGTGCCTAGGGCCTGGAAATAATGAACTCAGGATATGAAACATCTTGGAAACAGTCACATTTGTTCACATAAGTTTGTTAGTAATCTGTATCTGTACTTGTTTAGAAACTGCTCAGTATTCTCTAATACTACACTACTCAAGAAGGTAGCCACATACTACATGTGACTATTTAAAAGTAAAGAAAATTAAAATCCAATTCCTCATTTTTTTTTTTTGCCTGTTTGGCTTGCGGGATCTTAGTTCCCCGACCAGGTGTTGAACCCGGGACCCCAGCAGCGAAAGCCTGGAATCTTAATCACTGGACCGTCAGGGAATTCCCCACACTAGCCACATTTCAAGGCCTCAGCCACTGGGCTACCATACTGGTCAATGCATGATGAAACATTTCCATCATCACATAAAGTTCTAGTGGACCATGCTGCAGTTTCTTATTCCCCACACACCTTGGGCTACAACTCCTTCCTATTAACCGCTCTTTTTTGGCATTACATTATCCCTTCTCTCTTCCTACTGTGTTTTATAGTTCTAATTTAAGTGGTGGGGGCAGAGTCCCACTGTAGCTCACAACAGGGCTTTAATTCTTCAACACCGTCTAAACAGGTCCCGCTTTTCTTAACAGGGGTTCTAAAATTTTTTTGATAAACCTGAAAGTTACTAATGAAAACACCTACTGTTTTGAGGCTTTCTCCTTGATTTACTTTAATTCTAATGATTAATTTGATTAGAAAAATCAGAATAACTTGGAACTTCCAAAACCCCTAATTTAGTCTCTTCTCTGAATATTTGGAGTTCTGTCAGCCCAGTCAGGTAGACATCTATACCCAGCCTTTTCTCTACACAGCTTAACTGCCAAGTTTTTACTCTATCCCTAAGGTCTTTCTAAACACGGAAAGTCCTCCAACATAGCGTCCCTTATTAGTCAAATAAACACCATGGTATAAATGCCTGTTCTCTGTGAGGTAGAGCATTGGTAAAGCAAGTGAGGTACTTTAAGTTACTTAGTAGCCCCACTCTGCATATTATATATAACATTTACTCATCACTCATTTCTATGTCACATCTGTTTACTATTGTTAAGTGGTTTCTGCAAGTAATCAGGGTATTGCTTTTTCTTTGATCCCTCTAAATTCAACTGAAAGGCATTTTCTTGGTCAAGCTGATCTGAACTAGGGTCCCAAAATTCAAACCCCACTTGACATTGGTGCAGCTGCATTTTCCTCATATTTTCCTCAAATTAAATAAAAAGGTCAGCTGTCACTGAACTTTATCTGGCTAAGTCCTTCATTCTCCCAGGCCACCACAGTCAATAATGATGCTTCCTGGTTCTCTCCTGAAAGTAAAATTAGCCCATAAATGGTCAGTCAATGCGGTCACAGGCCAGCCATGTGTTCTCAGAACAAAGTCCATTTTTAAACTGATCTCTTTAAATATACAGCTATTTCCTATTCCCCAACTATTTCCGTAACACATCCCATCATTTCACCTGGGTTAACTAAAAAACACTAGTACTTGTGAAGTATAGATCGTCACCTGTTTCTTTACTTCCTGTATCATACCCCTGGGGCTTTGCTATCCCTACTTACTCTTTTGAACATACTGCTAAGGTGTCCAGAAGATTCCTTTATGGACATTTTATGTCTACTGTATGACTCAAATGATGGTTATTTTTCTTCTACTCTTTCCATTACATTCTCAATCCTCATCTGACTTCAGTTTATTCCCTTACAATTTACCATAATCTTATTGTTCCTGTTTGCATTATTTCCCTTTTCTTTCACATCCAGTTCCCTCTATAAAACAGGGGCTTTAAAACATGCATTGACTGGTACTAGTCTATTTATAATCCTTGCAGGTTTCAGATGCTGGAGTAACATCTGAACTGAAATCTAATGGGAACCCCCTTTCAAGCATTCCAAATTTGTCATCCACCCCAACCTGACATCAAGTTTGCTCCTTCCACTGGTTAGATAACAGCAAATTACAAAGTACCCTAAGCCAGTGAGCTCCAAAGAACAGTTTACCAATTAAAAATTACGTACCATTAGAAATGTTTCAAAGGGATTCCTTTTCAATCATCCAACCTTCTCTCTTGCATTCCAACCTTTGTTGGAAACTGCATTCTTAAAATCTTCCAGGCTATTTTCTTAGATTTCATGGCATACTGAGAAAACCCATTATTCTAAATTTTACATCCAAACAAACGCATCACCGTATTTTACTTTGTTTTGAGCTTTCCACAATTTTTTCAATACTTGGTTTCATATGCAATTAAAAATAGATGCTTGGGGCTTCCCTGGTGGCGCAGTGGTTGAGAATCTGCCTGCCAATGCAGGAGACACGGGTTCGGGCCCTGGTCTGGGAAGATCCCACATGCCACGGAGCAACTAAGCCCGTGAGCCACTATTACTGATAAGTAAATTAAAAAAAAAAAAAAAAAATAGATGCTTGTATGCCTGGGCTAATTGGTCCAGTACTTCTAAATACTGATGGCTAACATAATCTCAAACAGGTTTTATTAGCATCTTAGTCTTAGAACTTTGACTCTTCTTCTAAGCATCTAGTTTATTTTCTTGTCATCAGTTATGTGCTAAAAGTGAGTTTGTATAACATATGAGAACATATAAGATCAGAAAACAAGGTGGTTAAAAGTATTTTTGACCAAATTATCACACAAAAGCTATGTATATACTGTGTATCTGAGATCCAAGGGCAGTCCACAGATCAGCCTTTCCCTTCTATTCTACTTTGTCACCTATTATATAAAATGATTTATGAAATCTTTATAAATAGGATATGACTTCTGCCCATACTAGGTTGTATATAAACGCCTTTGAAACAGCAGCAACTTTCTGGGGAATCCAAGGTTTGTGTGAGTGGTAACAGCCCAAAACTAACTGTTTTTGTCCTGCTCTGCAGGAAAAACTGAAGTATAAAACAAATAAACCGGACCTTTCAGGACAAGGCAAGCATCACAAAACTGAAAGCTGTTTAGTAAGTCCAGCCTTAGAAGTTTGGGTGCTAACTAGTACCATGCCTAAAATTAGTTTATATGGATAGAGTTAATTGAAAGTGAAATAAATGTGTAACTCTGTGTCCTCAGTTACCTAGGAAGGCACAGGCTACAAAAGACCAGGAAATAAAAAGCTCTCCTATTTTCAGTAACACCGAGGCACAGACTCAGTATCCATTTGGTAACTGGGGCTATAAACAGCAATTAAAAGAACAAAATGGAAGAAAATACAGGTTTTATTCTCCAGTTGTTTCATTTTTCCTAAAATCTTGACATGTTTGAGCCTCTTTCTATTTAAGGTTGAAACAGTTCAGCACACGACAAAAAAAATCTCAAAAAAGGTGCCAACTGGATGGACCACAAAGCATTGTAGAAAAGGCTTAAAGCAGTTCCCGAACTTTTTCATTAGGATCTAAAAGCCATTTTCGCAAAAGAATCTCCACTTCACATCAAAGTTACTTGTCTCCTTAATTCAACACCCACCCCAATGAAACGTAATTTGAGTAGTGTATGTTGGTATGCATAATAATTATGACTCAAAGAAAAATATATCTAATATATTCTAGGGGTTTTGTGGAGGCCGCTGTGAAACAAAGAATTTGAAGTAAACAATTATAAAATACAAAAATAAAAAACCAGGGTGTTTATTTTTTCTCCAAATTCCTGGTTTAATAAGGACTTGTTTATTTTGAGAAAAAAAGGTCCCAAACATCAGGCTATTCACAAAAATAACCCACAGTATCAACTTTAGAAAACAAATCTTAAGACTATTACACTAATTATTTTTCTAGAGGATCCATTTGACATGCCAACTCTCATTCACAAAAATACATTGTTACATTTGTGTTGAACAGCCCCACACAGCACTCTTATGTGGGGTATAACACGCATACCTCTAATTCAAAGCTGCTCTCAGGTGCTACTCAACTAATGAGACTGCCTTTGTAGTTAGGGAAGCAACTACTGAACTCATGTATGAATGGAAAGAACTGTACTCCCTGCATAACAAGAGATTATTTTGGAGACAGTTGATAAAAACCATACATCCTTTTTATTGTTAAGTCATAAAGAGGTATCAAAATTAAAAGCAAAAATTACAGGGTAAGACTTAACATAACTACTAGGAGCATCAAAGGAAGTGAAAATGGGACTAGGCGCAGGGCAGTATGAATTAATGAACATGGGAAGGACAAGGATGGGGACAACAGTGAGCATGTGCTGAAGATACTAGGGGAGAGGATCTGGTGAAAATTTTGATCTTAGACAAGCGCCTAGGTAAAGAAATAATGGGACAAGATTTCTAAACCCCACTATGTGCTTAAGAGTCATCCTCGCCATTGGCGCTGTCTCTGTCATCCTCTCCTTCCTCAGCCTCTTTTTCATCATCCTTGATCAACTCCAGCTGTGAGAAACAGACACAAATAGGATGGAGTTAGAGGCACTCCATGTGTCCCTGATCCCCCCTCCACCACCTCTTTCTTTCCTTTCCCGTGGTTTTCACCTGGTCATCCCCCCGATCTTCATTATCATCATCATCCAGTAGGTCCCCCTCCTCAGCAGAGTCATCTGCACCCCCCTCAGACTCCATCTTCACATTAGTCTCATCTTTCTTCAGGGAGCTGCTGCTCTGCTCCTCTTCTGACTTATCATTCTTCATCTCTACTGGGGATGAGAAGGACAAGTCTGTCTAGGGGCAAGTAATGTCCACAGGATGTAGACAATCCCCACTGATGATCATAGAACTGCAGCACAAGTCTAAATCCTCCCACACAAATGCCCTTCCCAATTCAAATTCCACAAGTTTCACATTAAACTGCTTTATATCCCACTATTCCAACATATACTTTCAACTATCTTAGATAGCTACCTCTACTTTACACCCAACAAGCAAAAGGACCATTTACCTCCTTGTTTGCTCTGTTCCTTTTCGATTTTTTCCAGGCTTTCCAGTAGGGAATCCACTTTTTGTTTTATCTGGGTCAACTCCTTCTTAATGGTCTGAAGGTCATCTCCTTTCACTTTAATACAAACAAAACCCTAGATTAGAATCAAATGTACCAGAAGCTACCAGTTAACCAAACACACTCCCCCACTAGACTATACAACAGTAGTCAACATGAGATCCTTGGAGAGAAATGGAGCCTGTACCAGACTGTCCTAGTTATGGGGGGCCACCGATCTTTTAGTTGGTAGCTGAAAACTGAATCTAATGTGCCTATTCCCTTAGCAACAGCATTCTTACTTCTGTAGGTCTGCTAAAGACCTCAATTCTATTTTAAAAGCACTTTCTGTACTGTTTTACCAACATATTTTACACGATGAATGGGTGCCCCTCAACTCCCTAAAATCTAATGACTTTTTTCAAATTACCAAGGTCTTAAGGATAGAAGACTGCCTAGAGTTGGCCCCTTAATCACTATTTTCTCATCTTCTATTATTTTGATTATGCAAAGTTATTTGTACAAAACCTGAACATTATTAACTGCACTAATTTCCATATTTCAACATACAAGAAATATCAGAATCACAAAGCTGCAATAATAATACATACACTTTCCAGACTTAGAAGAAGATCCCCGCTGTCCACTCTTAGAATTGAAGCCACTTTTGCCCCTTCGTGAGGTGTTTCCTGATACACGCTGGCGTTTTGAGGGCACTACAGCCCGAGCAATAGGAGGAGGAGGAGGAACACGTGCTGGGTAACTGTACATCCTATTGGATAAAAGGAAAACAGAATTCCTTCACAACTAAAAATAAGTCAGGAAGATTCCAACAATGGTGTCCTTGTAAAATGATAAATCATTGTCCATTGTTCCACAATTATTTCTTTTTGCTAAGCTAAGTTAATTTCATTCAAAAGGCCAGTTTACTCTTTGATATTTTTAATACTGCAGCTACTTTTCTTCATGAAAATACTACATATATACACACATATCCAATGATATGGTTGGTTGCCTTAAGCACTGGACATAAAAGGTTTCTGTGTACAATGGCAGTATTAACAGCACATTACTTTTTACAATGAATGGCCTTTACCTTGATCTTATTCTTTTCACATATACACTACAATAAGCAATCCGTATAAGCCAAATAAAGTACTTACAAAAGACTGCAATTAACCAAGTCTGCAAACAGAGCTATTGGTCGCTAAATCCCTGATCTTTTCACCCACAGAAGCATACAAGTAATTATCACTAGTTTGTAATATTACATTAAACCATATAAAATTGCCAGTATTAACCATTTTTGGCCTATAGAAACCGGTATTTCATGTGTTAGCTGGGTGTACATAGCATTATCAATTCTAACAACATTTAGCATACTCTCCACTCAAAGCTCCAACAGGACAGAGAATACTGTCTATCTTGTTCACTATTCACTACTGCCTAAATCCACTGCCTAGCACACATTTAGCTTTCAAAAATCACTGATTGCTCAACCGCTGCTTCCACTGGATAAGTATCCCAGTGATTGCTAAAGATATACCAAAGTGATGGCCTGGTATTGATGCTTCCATTTGTAAAGAGAAAAATCAAAAGACAACAAAAAAACTTCTCACATGGACATCAGTTCTAGAAAGTCTCTTTATTCCATGCTGTTACTTTTACAAAAGCCTGTGGCAGCATATGAAGCTAAGACATACCTGTAGGAAAAAAACTTATAATTCTAGTTCTGAACTTTTTTAGCTATTAACAACCCACCAACTGTTGCTCTGCCTAACCGCAAAGCTTTGAAATTTTATAATTCAAAGAGATACCTAGTAACAGTAACTTTTTTTTTTTTAAGATTTTTTCTGATGTGGACAATTTTTAAAGTCTTTATTGAATTTTGTTACAATATTGCTTCTGTTTTATGTTTTGGTTTTTTGGCCCCGAGGCAAGTCCCCAACAGTAACTTTTTATTATCACTACTTCCTTCCATTTTTATGTAAAGCTTTTCATCTTCTGGCCCAAAATTTTCCACAGTATAATGATCCAGAAACTATAAAATATGTGTTCAAAAACTACTTTCCTTTGTGTAAGGTGATGCTACTTTGTACAATTTCTGGGGGTAAAAAAGTGAGTTATCCACATCTTTAGGTATGAAACATCTCATGCCTCAGCCCTGTTGAATTGAGAGATCTAACCTACCTTCCAATCTACTCACTCTCACTGGCATCAGTCTCCAAACCAATGAGCTAGCCATTCCACATTCCCTACACTCCAAGGCACTGGAATTTCCTTTTGAACCATACTAGTTCATCTGACTGGGGTAAATCGCCATAGCAAAAATGAGGAAATGCAGTCTATTTTCAATCTATGTAATGGCCTCCTGAACACAAATGGAAGTCAAACGTTCTAGTTCTCTAAAGAAAAATGTATTTTAAAAGATCCACTGGTAATGCTTTTTAGTGCCACAGAACTTAACTGCTGCTTAAGCAAAAATGGGCTCTCAAAAAACTCACAAAGATTCCTCTAAGGAAGTTTAAGTAGACCTTGCCTTATAAAATGCCAAAGTGCATCAATGTGAAAACATGAGGCAAAAACACAAAGAGAAAAACCATACCTACTGTGATAACCCTTAAAGTCAAAGGAATAGATAAGAGGAAACTCAGTATAAAAGCTTCAAGAACCAGCTACAAATTAAGTAACCATTTTCCCCACAAGAAAGCTATACAATAAATCACAGGAGGCATCAAAACAGCTGCTGATCCTCTAGATCCTCTAATGATAAAGCCCAAGTCATTAAAAAGTCTTCATGAAAGTTTCACTATTACCAGAGGAACAAACACTCAACACAAAGAGAATTATGACTGCACCCTGAATCAGAAATCTGGACACTAAGTGTTGGTATAAAAACTAGTCAGAAATAAAAGGCAGGCTTCCCTGGTGGCGCAGTGGTTGAGAATCTGCCTGCTAATGCAGGGGACACGGGTTCGAGCCCTGGTCTGGGAAGATCCCACATGCCGCGGAGCAACTGGGCCCGTGAGCCACAACTACTGAGCCTGCGCGTCTGGAGCCTCTGCCCCGCAACGGGAGGGGCCGCGATGGTGAGGGGCCCACGCACCGCGATGAAGAGTGGCCCCCGCTCGCCGCAACTAGAGAAAGCCCTCGCACGAAACGAAGACCCAACACAGCCAAAAAATAAATAAATAAATAAATAAATAAAGTGAAAAGAATCAAATTAAAAAAAAAAAAGAAATAAAAGGCAATTAAAATACCATTTTAGGGGCTTCCCTGGTGGCGCAGTGGTTGAGAGTCTGCCTGCCAATGCAGGGGACACAGGTTCGAGCCCCGGTCTGGGAAGATCCCACATGCCACGGATGTAACTAGGCCCGTGAGCCACAATTGCTGAGCCTGCGCGTCTGGAGCCTGTGCTCCACAACAAAAGAGGCCGCGACAGTGAGAGGCCCGCGCACCTCGATGAAGAGTGGTCCCCGCTCGCCATAACCAGAGAAAGCCCTCGCACAGAAACGAAGACCCAACACGGCCATAAATAAATAAATAAAAATTTTTAAAAAATTACCATTTTAAAGAAATTAAAACATTTCTGGACACACATTAGCTAATAACATAAACAGATAAGACAAAAAAAAAACCCCTCTATCCTAATCTCCAAGCTAAAACATAAGCATTACAAGGCATTTATTAAATGTACAAGTTTTCAAAGGCAAGCTTCTTAAATGACTAGATGTAACACACAGTGATCTTTGGCCTCAAAAACCCTGATTAATAATAATACATTTCAACCACTACAAAAGTATTGATAGAAACAACTAGAATAAAGTATTAGTGGGCTTCCCTGGTGGCGCAGTGGTTGAGAATCTGCCTGCCAATGCAGGGGACACGGGTTCAAGCCCTGGTCCGGGAAGATCCCACATGACGCGCAGCAACTAAGCCCGTGCGCCACAACTACTGAGCCTGCGCTCTAGAGCCCGCGTGCCACAACTACTGAAGCCCACACGCCTAGAGCCCGTGCTCAACAAGAGAAGCCACCGCAATAAGAAGCCCGCGCACCGCAACGAAGAGTAGCCCCTGCTCGCTGCAACTAGAGAAAGCCCGCACGCAGCAACAAAGAACCAATGCAGCAAAAAAAAAAAGTATTAGTAAAAACCTACGTTCTCCTGAATGTTTATTTAATGTACCATAACTGTTTCCACTCTTAAAAATTGGACAGATAAAAAAATAATTTTAGGCATATTCATTATCAAATTCTGAAAACCAACTAATTTTCAGGTATTGTTGCCTACAAAAAAATGTGAATAAAAAATAAATGCCATAATGTGAAATAATTTATAGGTGAGAGCAATCTAGTAAGATCACCCCCCCACTGACAATACTGATTTATCAAATTCACTTTAAACATGCAATCTCATTATAATTTCATTCAAGGGTTAGGAGATTTTTCTTCCACTTCATTATTTTTCATCTACAACAGAAATATTTCAAGATGAAGTTTCTTCCTCATTACCTTTAATTTTCCTAGAAAAGGGATTGATTTTATAGGGTATTATGTTTTGGGGCTTTACAATGTCTGAGACTCCCTGAAATTGTCTGCTAAAATTCTGTGAATGCTCCGACTTAATTAAAACAATCTACAACTTCTACATTTCAATTGTAAGTTTCCCAGTATATCATCCAGAGTAAACCTTCAGAACACACCCCTTATGTAATATTATGCTGTACAGTTTTGTAGAAAAGGACTTTACAAAATTTATTTATCTTTGGCCTTGTGTGCACTGAAGCATTATACTGCATGAGCAGAATATCAACTACTGATACTCATGAATACCAGAATTTAAAAAACTGTTCCAAGAATCAAGGCCTTCAATAACTGGCATCTTTGAACATTATAAATGTATTCCTAGATATTTCTTCCTCACTCTTTACAAAACCTTCTGAGAAACCATATTTGAATGATTTAGGTAACTATTTTCCAATCTTTTTTAAAACTACCAAAACTTTCACCGGATTATACTGACGGTACAACCCCCTCAAGTAGACTTTACATCTTATCATTCTTTTTTAGTAATTAACACAATGAAATTATCTTAAATTTATTATTGAAGACTATGGTATACAATTCTAACAAATAAATACTTATTAAAAACTAATTTTTTTTTAAGTTCACCCTAATCTAATTTTAATAGTATATATTTCTTTAAATGTCAAAGCTTTAGTTTACAAATGAGTAGACTACTGACTTTAACTACATAAGGGAAAAGAAGTGCGAAAAATGACAATGTGACATGTTTAATTCAGGTTTACATTAAAATGAAAATATGAAACTGTGTTATGTCAAATACTGACCCTCAAAACCCGTTTGCATGATGTAGTTGGAATTCATCCTGTTGAGCTATAAAATAAATAAACTAGCGAAATTCTTATAATTTGTTTTATTTCTAAGTTAAGAGACAATTTCTAATTGTTATTTGTAGGCACCCCTCCACAAACGTTGCCTTGAGGAGTCTGGGAGAAGCCAAACTAAGATACAAGGGTTAACACTTGTTTTGCTAATACAATTTGCGGATAGAGTGCCAATTACCAAGGTAAATTTGCATAGTTGCACTTTATGGTCCTTAACTTTCTTCAAATTGCCCTTTATGGTCCATTTAAGGATACAGATTATCTGTATGACAGTTAAAATTAATAACAGCAAGTACTTCTCATCTAAATGATAAAGGGACTAAATGATAAACCAGTCTGCTGTACAGGATTCATTCAATATATAGGGTCACCCAAACTATCAAAATTTTAACTAAATAACAATTCTTTATTAACTAAAGGGGAAAAAAACACACCTCTGTAAGGTTTAAGAACCTTGCCCAAAGGTTGGGGAACACCACACGCACTGCTACTTACAAAGAGCAGGAATCAACAGCCTCTATGTATGTAGAACCAATGGTAGCAATCAATAATTGGTTCTGCAATCTTCCTTTGAAAAGAACTGTTGATATTAGTATTTAGAGATATTTTTGCAAATTCAAAGATACATTTGATTAAAAATTGTCCCACTGATTTTTACAAACAGTTTTGCAAGAGAGCGAAAAAATACTGAATGTACATACTCATTTTAAGATGCATCCAATCTCACAACTTTTAA
This sequence comes from Balaenoptera musculus, assembly GCF_009873245.2. Classification (NCBI taxonomy): domain Eukaryota; kingdom Metazoa; phylum Chordata; class Mammalia; order Artiodactyla; family Balaenopteridae; genus Balaenoptera; species Balaenoptera musculus. The sequence goes on from NC_045786.1 coordinate 100,200,839, forward strand.
AATATGAAAAGTTGCTTTAAAATTAAAATTAAGCAACTATATTGCTTAATTAAAATTAAGCAACTATATTGAACTTTCTTGATGGATTCATTGGGAAGCTATGTTAACATAAAACTGTATGTTTCATAGGAAGGCAATTTGAAAATTCACTTGAAAAAAAAATAATCTGGGTGATAAAATGCAGATTGCTTTGAGTCCTAAATCAATCTTTTTAGAAACAGGACTGGATCCAAGAAAATATTAAGAAAAAAACCTTTTTAATCCCTGGCTTTGCTTCTGTTTATCAAACTTTCCATCCAGGTGATAATCTTTTTAGACTCCTCAATTTCCAAAGAATTATACTATTACTCATTTGTCATGATGTCCTCAACAAACATTCCCAAATGTCACTCTGGATATTTCCAAAAGATAATGTCTTAAACTCAGTGTGGTCCAATTTTTACTTTTTAAAAAGCTGAAATTAAAAACAGTATTTATGAAAAATATTGTTTATAAACAGTAAGAACATATAAGCTCATTCATTCCTGTATTCTCATATTATCAAGCCAGGTGAGAGTACAATTCTCTCTTTTCACTTACAATAAAATTTCTTTTAAGGAGTTGTCTGAGAAAACAGATTTGTGGTTGCCAGGGGATAGGGTGGAGGGAAGAGCTGACTACAAAGGAGCTTCATGGCGAATTTCTGGAGGTATGAAACTACCTATATCTTGACTGTACTAGTAGATACATGGGTACGCATGTAAAAACTGTACACCGAAAGAGTAAATTTTACTGTATATATAGATATTTTAAAAGTTTTCTACGTTGTCTCCACAATTTCTGTCTTTCCATTCTCTCTTGAATCTCCTTGTAAAGTTTTGTGCCCCCACCATTATCAAAACCTACCCTTGTCACCAATGATTTCCACACTTGCTACTGCCTACTTTACATCTCTCAAAGTGAATGTCTAATAAGGAGGTTAAATTAACATGTCCACAACTCATCTGTTATATTCACCCCTCACACCCTGGTTCCTTCTATGTTCTTTCCCTATCCACTGTTTCTATAAATTCCAAGCCAAAACTTTGGTGACATCTTTGATTCCTCTCTTAGCCCTCACATAGATCTGGAAGCAAATCTGTCTGCATTAACTTCAAAATTCAACTACTTCTCACCATTCCCACAGTCACCTCCCTGATCCTTCCCCAAATTATTATTTGTCTAGATAATTCCATCAGCCACTTATTATCTATTTTCAGAATAATCTTGTTAAAACATTACAATTAAGATCCTTTCTGCTCACAACTCTCCAATGGCCTTCCCCTCATTCAGAGTAAAAACTAAAGATACATAACATCTTAACGTGCTCTATTATGTGTTCAACCCATCCATCTTCTCTGAGACCATCTATTTTCCACTAGTACCCCTGGTGCACACAACAATGCCTCATAATAAGATCTTAACAAATACTTGTTGAGAAAATAAGTGACTTTACTAAACTGGCCTCTAGGGAAGAATTTATCACAAGCCACATTATCAACAACAGATAACAAACCAAACCTACCCATTTAACTGGAAAGCCAGTAGGATTAGTTTGCCTTTTTTCTAGCTTTATAAAGACTACTGAGAGAGTTTTTCCCTAAGAAAATCAGACAAAACTTGAATAATAATCTACCACAAAACTGAATCCTTTTTCAAGCTATTTATTACAAAATAAAAATCAGATCTTGTGCCTATAATGTATGTAATTTGAGACTATTATGCCATGCTTCCTGTAAGGAAATCACAAAGACAATTTTCCATAGATGAGTTTCTCCTGCTATTATACTTTTTGTACCCTATTAATCTGTTCCCCTTGCTAAACTCCACTAATCTCACAGTAATAGCACACTTATCACTGTAAAGTAATAAAGGTCCTGGAAAAAAAGTTTATCCACCGAAACAAGTCAAATTCTATTTGGTAGACTCTGTTTCTTATTCCTTGGATTACAGTTTAAGAGGGTATCAAAGTATAATCTTATCCTATTTGTCAAAAGGATATGTCCTCTTTCTTTCCTTGAAAAATAACATTCGTTTCCTGGATATTCTTTCACTACTCCCAACAGATTTGTTCCAAAACTACAGTCTGGGTTCTCTAACTTCCTGAAGAACAGTCTTTACTCATTATATTTCTCATATTGAACACTACTCGAAATTTGTTATACCTAGTTAGGACTAACTTTGTAGCACTCCAGACGTGTACTGTCCAACTGAGTAGTGACTGGCCATGTGTGGCTATTTAAAACAAATTTAAAATTCAGTTCTGCAGTCATGTTAGCCACATTTCCCATACGTGGCTGTCTACCACAACAATACTGCACATGTAGAATCATCACACAAAGTTCTACCGGACAGCGCTGTTCTGGTTTGTTCCTTCCAGACATCTACCTATACCTATACATAATTTCCAAAGAGAGCCTAGAATTCTATAACTTTTTAAGTCTATAACAAAAACATAACAAACTAGCTAAATGTCCTTAGTATAAACTGATAGTTACACATCTCCTATGACCACAAAGCAAAATGGTGAAACTATTAAAAAAAGCTAAAAAGAGTAATAAACTTCAAAAATGATATTAGATACTGTATCCAGAGACTTATATCCAGAATATATGAAAAAGCTTTACCCAATATAAAACTGGGCAAAGGATCTGAACACATTTCTCCAAAGATGAACAAACAGGCAATTAGCACATGAAAACCCAACATCAGCTTTTATGAAAATACAAATCAAAATCACAATAGGATAATCCTCACACTAGAATAAACAACAAAGATACATAATAAAACAAATGTTGGCAAGGATGTGGAGAAATTAAAACCCTCATAACATGGCCGACAGGAAGGTAAAATGGTACAGATGCTTTAGAAGACAGTATGGCAGTCCCCCCAAAAGTTAAACAGAGAATTATCATTAAGACCCAGCAATTCTACTCCTAGGTACACACCCAAGAGAAATGAAAACATATGCCCATGCAAAAATGTGTATACCAATGTTCAGAGCAGCATTATTCAAAATGTGGAAACATCTCAAAAGTCTACCAACTGATGAATGGATAAACAGAATGAGGTATTATCCATGCAATGGAATATAATTCAACAATAAAAAGGAATGAAGTACTAATACAGGGTGTAACATGGATTAACTGTGAAAAATTCACGGAAGAAACTGGTCATAAAAGACACATCTGATTGCACTGACATGAAATGTCCACAACAGGCAAATCTATAGATAGAAAGTGGTTGCTAGGCCTCGGGATAGAGGAAGAATAGGGAACAACTGCTAGCAAGTTGTTTATTTTTGGGGTGATAAAATGTTCCAAAATTACATCATGGTCATGACTGCACAACTCGGAATATATAAACTGAACTGTATACTTTAAAATGAATTACATCTCAACAAAGCTAGGTTTTTAAAAAAGAAAAAATTAACATCAAGGAGCTTGACAAAGTATACCCGGATGGAGAATGTCCTGAAGTAGATTCCTAAAACAGCAGAGGTTACCTTTCCATTAGGTAATAATGTACCCAAAACACCACTTAATTAAGAGCCAAAGCAGATTCTTTGATCTAGACTCAAATGCTTCCCCTTCAAATAAGTATCTCCCACTTACTCAACAAGAGTCCAGGACACAAATTTTAGTCCAATAATACCACATTTATGTTCAAAGTATAGTCATACTAATATATGCACTCATCTAAAGTCTTTCTGCCAACTACATGATCAGGTTCCCGTAAGAAAGAACCAACAAAAGGGCTCTAAGCAAATGAAAAATTTCACCCTATGCCTAAAATGACATCTAAACTGTCACCTAAAGAGGCATCTCTCAGCTTTCCCAAGTAGCCAAGAACCCTCTTGCTCTCTGAATCACATGCCCTTTCCAAGCAGATGGTCGCACTCAATTCTCCAAAACCTAAATATTTCATGTACTCTTCCTTCATACACACATACAAAGCCCATCTCTCGGGTCCAGTGTTGCTCAGGAATATCAGAAAATTGGAAGAAAAGGAGGGAGCCAAGAAGACAGCTCCTCTAACACCAATAAGATGGGTGGTGGTGCCTCCAATCCATATACTGTATTTTTTGACTTCTTAATTCAAAACCTAAAACACTGTATGCCTAGAACAAAATAAGGGCTCAAATATTAGTTTAAGGAATATGATGGTCAGCCTCTTTTACCTGTCTTGCATTTCAATGGAGATTCCCCCACCTCAACTTCTTTTCTCCACTCTCTACCAGCATACCTTAGTGGAAAAGATCTGTAGGGTAAGTATCAACAAAATTGCTTATTTCCCAAAATTCTAACAACTCAAAGCTTCCAAACACTTGTCACTTAGCAAAAAAGATTATGCCTTTAATGGCATAATTCTAGTCATAAAAGATAAAAATCTCAGCTTGCTTTACTTGGCTATTTTCTCCCTAAAAAGCACCTGCTCTCATAACTTTGACCCAATAAATCATGCCAAGAGCAGTCTACCTCAGAAATTTCTCCCCATTCCAACATTTACAATGGTAACTACAGATCTTTTCCTCCTCCAGTTTCTCTTTTCTAGTCATGGGGTTGTTTATAAGACACCACTGCTAATAGGACACAACTAAATATGCCATACAACTGCCCTTGACGACCAACATTCTTTCCAATCACAGCTGGCTGCTTCCCCAAATATGCTAAGGATATTCATAACTGTGTATCTTTATTAGAGATGTACCCTCACCCTATCTGCCTAAAAAACCCTCCTGCTTATTAATACCAAAGGCAGGTTCAAATACTGCCCTTTGTGAAACTACCTGGAGCTCTTTAAATTTTAACGGGGGAGCTTACAGCTCCCCAAAGGGCAACACAATTCATCTTTCTATGAGACAATCCTGTACAAAGCAGGACACATAGCAGCCCCTATTAAGTTCATAGCACTTTCTTTACTGTATAATATAGTGCATACCATATATGTGCCATATTTGATCTGCTTGTAGATTTACTTCATTCCTCTATTCATGGTGCACTAGCAATATTTACTTAATATATTTGTATGTGGAGTAATAACAGCACTCTGAAAAATCTCTAGTGGAACAACTTCACAGTTCAGTCACTTATACATTGTTGACATTATTATCCATATGCAACTTATGATAAGTTATGTATTATAAAGTCCTCAAAGACCACTGAACTAAAACCAGGGTCCTTTTGAACCAGATCTTTTGCTTACCAGGTATTTAACATGTCTCAGCTATCATACTATAGCCTATTATCAAATCTGACTAAGTAAGTGCTCCCAAGTTCTTTATAGAAGAATGACTGAGAAAGAATTACTCCACTGTCCATAACTGATATTTCTTTTATTCAAATTGAGACACAATTCGCATACCAAACCACAAAATAAACCCTTTGAATATGTACAACTCAGTGATTTTTAGTATTCTCACAAATTTCTGCTATCATCACCACTCTGTAATTCCAAAACATTTTCCCTGGGTGATCTTATAAGGGAAAGAAAAGCGGGACTACAACTGATAACAGAAAGTACATGCTTTTCCTAAAAATGGATATGTTTTTACACTTAAGAAAACACTGTAAATATTTGTGGCAGAAATCAGAAAACACTTATAAATCAAGCTTGATAAGAATATTGCCAGGTTAGCTGTGACAAACAATTTCATACGTGTTAGCCTATCGAAGAACTTTCAGATCTGCTTTTAGTATATTCCAATCCTCTTGTGTGAAAGATAAGATTTCTCAAAAACTATAGCTTTAAAAAAATTTTTTTATTGGAAAAGAGTTGATTTACAATGTTGTGTTACTTTCTGCTGTACAGCAAAGTGTATCAGTTATACATATATATATCTCCACTCTTTTTTAGACTCTTTTCCCATATAGGTCATTACAGAGTATCAAGTAGAGTTCCCTGTGCTATACCAAAAACTACAGCTTTAATGCCTGTTTATCTCCAACAATGTGCCAATTATTTTTATTACAACACTTTTGGCACAACAGCACAATGTGCCTTCTAATGATCAGTAATTTCAAAAATAAATGACTAAATATCAATGTGGAAAGAGAACTAAAATAAATAAAGAGAAATTAATTTAAGCATTTGAAAGAAAAACCACTCAAAGGAACTGCTTCACACAAGAAGTCCTCTAACAGGAACTACTCCAGCAACAATTTCCCTAGAAGCAACAAGATTCAACAGGACACAACTCGAACTGGATCTTTGTCAGCTTATAGGACTTATCAGACTTTCAACACCAATGAACAGTATGTTTTGTACTCAAGGGTAACTGATGCAACTCTCCTAGTTTTATACACAGACTCCCATGAATATTCACCCAACTTTAAGCCTTGTATTCCTACCAGAAAAAAAATGTGTTAACAAATCTTTGAGTAATTATAAACTATGCATGACAGTTTATAGCATATTTGAAAGAGGTGACAATGTATCTGAGTGACATTAACAACTCTATCTAAAGTGGTAGTTTCACATATGTTGGCAACTTATGTTAAACTCCTCTAAGAACCTCCAACATCTATTACATCAGGAATGGCCTTAAGAACAAATAAAAAGACAGGCCTAATTTACATAATTTATGAAAAAGGTAATTTGCATTAAGACTACAGAATCTAATCTGCTGTCTCCTCAGAAGACAGCATATTAAAATAGAAGTGACTCAGTTAAGTTTTAATATTTGATTATCCTCCAGTTTTAAAGGTAGAGTATTTATAATCTTTGGGACTTGATCACCAAATACCCAAGCAAAAATACAAATCACTCTAATTCTCCTAACATCATTAATCACCTACTCCCTGATATCTAAAATATATATATCTCCTTAAGAAACACCCAATGCCTTCATTCTTAAAGTTTCTGACAAAAGTCAGGCTAATGATGATTAAAGTGCATAATACCTTTATGAACTATTCTGGTCTCCTCTCCCACCTCCCCCATGTCAAAAAAGAGAAAAGAAAAGAAGAAAATAGTACTTGAATCTCAACTAGCCTCCAAATCTACCCCACTAGTTCACAGGGAATACAGGTGGCAGAGGAACATGCTAAACAACACAAAATACAACCTGCAAAATCTGTGGTCTAAAAAAATTTCCAGTCTGTGGAAAACTGATGAGATTATTTTAACTATTTTAATTATAAATGGTATTGTCGTTATGTTTATAAAAGCAGTCTTTATCTTTTACTGATATACTACTTTCTTATATATGTATATTTGAATTAAAAAGTTCCATAACACAGAGTAAACAAAAAAGTTGAAGTAACTACTAAACAGCATGTCTAGAAAACAAACAACAATCAGTCTTCATTTCACTATGAAGACTTCTGTCACATAAAGAACTCTAATTATGCTAGAGATGTTAGTTTTTGTGGACAGGAATGGTGGGGTGTCCATGATTCCCTTCATTTTGATATTATAGGAATAGTCATGCTCTAAAAAGATTGTGAATTCCTGACTGATTAAAAGCATAATAATATTTGAGGGTTATTTTATAATGCAATCTATCTTCCACGTTTCCTTTAGTCTTCGTAACAACTCTATTAGTAGGCATTATTATCTCCATTTTAGGGATAAGAAAACTGAGATGACATATATGACTCTGGTCATAACCTTTTCCACTAAGTGATTAAGTCTTTGGATTCCTCAATTATTCTTTTCTCTGCTCTGTATCAGCTGCCTCCCTAACATAACAATAGGTGGTAGAAATGTCAAATTTATGTCTTGAAATATTCATGTGAATTTCATGTTCTTCAGGGTATGACTAAGGACTAAAGTGACTAAGTAGACAGATTTAACCTCCATTTACATAACAGGAAGCAGAGCTTTCAGCACATCTCACAGCCAATTTCCCATATTCTTAAGAATCTAACAGTTGATTCAGGATGTTACTAACTGTATCTTAATCTTGTGAATAAAGTATCTTCAGGATGACTTCTGAGAGAAAACTATACCATTTTCCTGAGAAATTTTTCTATTCTTAAAATGTTCGTTTCCCCAACAGACCTCAGTATATATTTAAATGAGCTCTTTTCCAGCTACTATTTGGTTACTCCATCACTCATCAGAATTATTTTTCTACTGGTTGAGATTAGAATGGAAGGTCAAAGACATTCCTTTTCACTGACACTCTATAATATCAAGCAATACAGAGAATAACTAAAGGTATTCTCTTGCCTCTTGAAAAACTAAAAAGTGAGGCCAACAGTGGTGCTGTCACCAATTTTTAAGACCAAATAGCAGTGGTAAGAAATCTGAAGATACTTCTGCAAACATCTAAATGATTTCACTATTCTCTGCTGTCTTTTACTCAATTTTGAAATTCCTCACTTAAAAGAGCTTTTCCCAAACTTATTTAGAGTGGGATGATAAAGGGATGGTCAAAGTTTCACTGCCTCACCAAGACAACTGAAAGTAAAACTTTAGAGGACAATTCTCATGAAGGTAGAACTGTATACTGTTAAAATTTTCTATACACTCAAAGTCATACAGAACTTATCCCTATCCACACATCTACCAATTTTCTCATGACTTTTTCAAATACAAATGTTATTCTGCAGGCACAAGAAATCATAATCATTATTCCAACCTCCCTGCCTTTTAGAACTGTATCATCACCCCCAATCTACAATACAAAAACACTTCAACATTAACTCCTAAAGCAATCTATATTGTTAATTCATTATATATGCTTATTGCATCCTATTTCGTATTGGTTGGTTTGCTCAAAGGAGACTACTGGATTTTTAAGGTTAGGAATCATTTTTTATAGTTTTGCTGTAATCCCCTACAATGCAAAACCAAGGGGCCAGTATGCAATAGGGAAATAATGAAGAGAACATGATACTGCTAATTTAGTCCCATTTCATCATTAGGCAAGTCAGTCCTTACTTTTATGTGGCAAACAAATTAAAACATTTGCCCTGACAATATATATAAACTGATTCTTTGAAATCAACAGACACGTCACCTTAGCTAGTCTACCTCTGACGATTTTGGGGAAGGTATTTTTTCATTATGTTCTGGCAGAAAGAGAGGGTTTTATTTGAAAACATGTCTGTTATTCATTACTACAAAATGGAACATTTATTACTACGAAATAGAAAAATAAAATGGTTCTCACTAGACAGCTTCTTTCTGGAATAGACAAACATTTTAAACATACCTGTCATAATAATCCCGTTGAAAGTCATAGTCCAAGTCAAAAGAGGAGCTGAAAAATAAATACCAAAGAGGATTAATTTGGAACTGTTGATGTAAATTCACAACAGCAGATGGGAAAAAAAAACCCACGCTAAACCAACCCAACAAATAGATCAACAGATTAGCATGAACTAACGCCCAATCCTTAAACAACAGATCACTAAATTCCAATCACCTTAGGTCACTGGCCATTCAGTGGCCAAACTGCAAATTTAGGTGTAAGATGGCTAAAATGTCAACACACAACATAACAGCTAAAATAAGAACATGGAAAAATACAATAGTAAATTAAACATTCTTATGTCATCCTCCTTCCCTCTCTCCCTCCCCAGCTTCTTAGAAGCTAAATAACTCCTCTTGAAGGACTTTAATTTATGCTTTAAATACCAAACTACTCTTTAATAGTAAAAACCTCAGGGAATTCTAATAATTCTCTGGGAAATGGGGTAAAAGGAGGTATATTAACACAAAATTAATAAAGCATTACTTTCGCACATATAAAACATACTACAGTTAACCCTCCCCACATCCAGAAAACAGATAGAGAAGATGCCCACTGATGGACACAATGCAGTTATAAATAATAAAGTTCCGGACCTGAGTAGAGGGGACGGAGAAGGGTGTTCTGGTACTGACCCGTACATCTCCGCTGCAGATCGTTTCACACCTGCTTTTCCTCGGTTCACTTTTGGCTCTGCGGCCAGATTAATATCTGAAAAAACAAAAACAAAAACTTTAATGACACCTCCGTTGAGGGGTAGGGTGGGGTGGGGTGGTCCTCAAACTGCAGCTTTTTAAAGTGTACATGGCCATACACATCAACAAAGGTCAAAAGATGTACCTCATCTTTCCTTGTCATATAAAAAAGGCTCAAGAATTTTTTACAAGGTTTGGACTTAATCTTCCATTTCTTTGTCCTCTGTTCTGTACCAACAAAGCATTCATTATGCAAAACACATTAAGTTTGTCTCTGGTACCTTCTACCCTCAGCTCGCACACTTCAATGAGAAACTCTCATCATTCAGAGAGTGCTCACTCAGTTACTATCAAAGTAGAAAAGTATCAATGACCAACAGTTGCCTTTCCAGAAATGATTCTGTGCATTTAAAATAAGCACAAGGGCTTCCCTGGTGGTGCAGTGGTTAAGAATCCGCGTGCCAATGCAGGGGACACGGGTTCGAGCCCTGGTCTGGGAAGATCCCACATGCCGCAGAGCAGCTGGGCCCGTGAGCCACAATTACTGAGCCTGCGCGTCTGGAGCCTGTGCTCCGCAACAAGAGAGGCCGCGATAGTGAGAGGCCCGCGCACTGCGATGAAGAGTGGCCCCCACTTGCCACAACTGGAGAAAGCCCTCGCACAGAAACGAAGACCTAACACAGCCATAAATAAATAAATAAATAAATAAATTTTAAAAAAATAAATAAAATAAAATAAGCACAAATATTAGGAATGAGTAAATTACCTCAGAGATATAAATATATAGCAATTCATGAATTAATATGGTTGAAGTATGGCACCCTCAAAATTATCCCCAAAGGGGAATTTTTAATTCTCCTTACAAATAGGATAAGCTGAAAAGTTGCATATAAAATACTTAAGAAATACTGTGCAAGGCTGTCCTGGTGGAGCAGTGGTTAAGAATCTGCCTGCCAATGCAGGCGACACGGGTTCGAGCCCTGGTCCAGGAAGATCCCACATGCCGCGGAGCAACTAAGCCCGTGCGCCACAACTACTGAGCCTGTGCTCTAAAGCCCGCGCGCCTAGAGCCCGTGCTCTGCAACAAGAAAAGCCACCCAATGAGAAGCCCACGCTCCGCAATAAGGAGTAGCCCCTGCTCGTCGCAACTAGAGAAAAGTCCGTGCACAGCCACAAAGACCCAACGCAGCCAAAAATAAAAATAAATAAATATATTTACAAAGAAAAAACAAACAAAACTCTATTGGGAGAAACTATTTAAAAAAATAAAGAAATACCGTGCAAACAGCAAGATGCTTAAGTAAACAACCTTTACATGCATGCGTACACACACTCCAAGAAAAGGGAAAGACGCAAAAAAAAAAAAAAAATCCTAGTTTCCATATACAGCATAATTTTTAAAATACCTATGCCAGAGTGCCCAGCTGCTTACCATGCCACCCACTACCTACGAAAGAGTTCATGTTCTCCCTCGTATTTTAACAGAAGAGACCATTTGTCAAAAAACAATTAGCCAAAAGCTAGCCAGCTCTCCAAAACTCAGTTTAAATGACTAACTGAAAAACAGACATTTAAGTACACTACTTGCTAAACACCATTACATTTATGAATAATCTTCAGAGTTCTTGGATCACTAAACATTTCTAATTTTTAATATTTAATGTTTATAACAACCTTGCTTTTTATAAGTTTTGACTTTGGAATCCTAAGATTTTACAAAACTAAAGATAGAATTTTTACATCAATTTAAAAATTAATAACAAAATGAAACAGAACTAAACTATATATCAAGTTGATTATACAACCTTACAGAATAATTACTTCATGTGATTCTAAACTACAGTATAGTTGACTCTTGAGCTACATAGGGGTTGGGGCCCTGATCCTCTGCACAGTTGAAAATCTGCATATAACTTAACAGTTGGCCCTCCTTATCCGTGGTTTCGCACTGGGGGATTCAACCAACGTTCCTGTAATACTGTAATACATATTTATTAAAAAAAAAAAAATTCCACGTATAAGTGGATCTGCGCAGTGCAAACACATGTTGTTCAAAGGAAAACTGTACTAAGTCAATATCCAAAATAGAATATATAGTAATAAAATGAACCTCAAATCTAAAATAACATTTAGTAATCTTAATTTTGGTAAAAACACAGATATGACTGTTTGAAACTGCGGTACAAAGTGCACGTAAAAGCATACGTTTTGTTTTCTTAAAAAAGTAAGTGTCCCCTATTCTGCCCAAGATGCAATTAAAATTCAGTAACAAACACTCCTGGTATAACAGGGAGTGGGTTTCTAAATAACCCCCATTAAAAGGAGCCAACACTCTTATGAAAAAAGGACAAACCCCAGGACAGATCAAGAAATACACAGATGACCTGGAATATCTTGTGGTACCAGAAAGCAAGGAGGCAATGCAATATTAGAAGAGTAAGGTCTCAAGGACACAGGAACCAACTTGAAGGTTATCGATCCACTGGCCAAAGACGAAATATCCTGAACCCTAAAGAATGATTTGCAATGGACTGAACACATGTAATGCGATCTAAAGTTTAGAATATAAACTGTTTCTGAACAGAGCTCAGATCTCATTTCTCAAAATTTGAACATGCTAGATCACAGAGAACCCTACTGGAAGAACCAATATCTAAAACAACCTTTTACTGGGTGTAACATACTGAACTAGAAGCTTCTCATGAATCATCTCAATTAATCCTCTCAATTTATCTAATTTCTCTTGACAACCCCGAAGTATTATTACCTCAGGTAAGAACAGATAATAAACTGAGGTCCTATTACCTTCATTTTAACAAACGAGAAAAATTAAGGCTCAGCCAAACTATGTAGACTGCCCAACACATAGTTGTGAGGCCCCAACATAGAGCCTAGCAATCTGACTCTAGAACACATGACTAAGCTACACTGTCTTCACCCAGTCGACTGTGTGCAGTAAGACACAGCCATTTTAAGCAGCAATAGTACCTTATGAAATACCACTCCTATCTCCCCTACCTTACTCAAGACTGCCAACTAAGGGTTATCCAGTCTCTACTAACACAAAACGGCCTAATAACTAAAATCCTCTTGAGCCTATGAAACCTATAAACCCAACAGTTATATTAGGCTAATGTCAGTCATAACATCCAGAACACCTCAGACTGTTAAGTTTATGGAGAGGGAGACAAAGAGAAGACATGAACAGAAAAACTCTCAGATCTGAATTATATAATCAATGAAAAATTAATTCAACCCAGACCTTACCTAAAACCTGGCCAGCAATCATTCTGCCATCCTCTCCTGCCACAGCAGCCCGGGCATTTCTCTCATTAACATACTGAACGAAGGCAAAACCCTTATGAACAGAGCAACCCACGATTTTGCCATATTTCGAGAAGATTGCCTCCACATCAGATTTCTTGACCACAAGAGTATTGAGATTCCCAATGAATACACGAGAGTTCATGGAGCGAGGATCCGTCTTGTTGGTAACATTGCTGGCCATTGTCTTTGATGGTAAGGTGCCTCACAAAGCTGAAAAACTGAGAGAAAAAAAAGGCATTCAGGTGAAAAGATGTTAAAAACAAAACAATCCTTGATAAAAACTTGCTCTACTCTTATTTTGAACCACTGTGACTACCTACTACCTTACTTTGAACCACTTTCAGTCAACTGAAAAGGATCTCATAGCAGCAAGTATATTACTATTCAGAGACTAGAGCCCCCTGAATAAATCCTTATAGAAATTCAACCTCCTCTTCTGTAGTATATTCCTGCTAGACTATCCCTTGTGGGGTTGGGGGGGAATCCTCTTCACAGATTATTGGCAACACAATCTTCTTGGGCATTATTAATTCCAAGTGACCTCCCTCTGTTTTAAAGTCCTCAAGCAAATTAGAACCCCCTAAGCTCTCTACCACTGACTTCTTGTTTTTCACCTTCCCAGTCATGCTAACCTAACTATTTCTCGCCATCTATCATAACTCCACCTTCTTGCACATTGCTTTTACTAAAATGAGTCTCACTCATTCCCGCAGATACATAGAACTCCAAACTCTGCCCGCAAACTCTTCTTCAGCTAGATGAATGTGGACAACTGACACACTACCCTTCAAGTGTAATTAACTTTATTATACAAAGGCAATAAACAGAACCAATTCATTCACTCTGGAAATAATCTATTTCCAGGTACTTCAACTGATTTATAGTATGCCATAGATACCTTAGTTATCAATACCATCTTTTTTACAGAATGTAATGATTCTTAACTTTTTATGTGAAAATATAATACAAAATATAGCTGGGACATTTAATAATGCTGGATGGTGATGATGATAAAACTACCAGGTAGAACACTGCATGAATCAAAAAAGAACCAGGAGACGGGCTTCCCTGGTGGCACAGTGGTTAAGAATCCGCCTATCAATGCAGGGGACATGGGTTCGATCCCTGGTCCGGGAAGATCCCACATGCCGCGGAGCAACTAAGCCCGTGTGCCACAACTACTGAGCCTGCGCTCTAGAGTCCGTGAGCCACAACTACAGAGCCTGCATGCTGCGACTACTGAAGCCCGCGCGCCTAGAGCCCATGCTCCACAGCAAGAGAAGCCACCGCAATGAGAAGCCCGCGCGCACCGCAACGAAGAGTAGCCCCCGCTCGCCGCAACTAGGGAAAGCCCACGTGCAGCAACGAAGACCCAACGCAGCCAAAAATAAATAAATTAAAAAAAAAAAAAAAAAAAAAAAAAAGAACCAGGAGAACCAAGGAAGAGAATACAACTTTCCTCAGACTGTTTCAAAACAAAAATGATCTTCATGTATGTTACAGAGGCGCAATCCTGTTATTACATGGAGACTCATGATATCATTTTAAAGTGCAGATGTTTTGACATTCTTTAGCTTTTGTATCAGTCTACTGCTCCTTCCCACACCAAAGTTAAAAAGGGTTTAAGATGGACCCACCTTAGAGTAACATTCTTATTTCCCATTCATCCCTTTGAAAGGTACTGACAACAAATTAAACAACAAATTAAAAGATACCAGTGTCTAGTATCTCTTAACTTTCCAATCCTCAAGATAATCATAACAAACTAGTTTTCGTGGATTATGTAAAAATGTTTTATATATACATACATGTAAAAAAAAAGATGGTATAACATTTATGGTATATGACCACTACTATTCTGACCCTTAAAATACCTAGTCATTTCATAAGCATACTGATTTTAAAACTGTAAAGCTCCTATCCTTTCTGAAATTCAAGAAACAGCCTGTCTTTTACTTTGGCTTCTAAATTACATCTTTATAAACAGTTAATTTTTTGACTAAGCAGTAAAAATTTACCTCACAGTGGCTAGTGAGAATCACCAACAGCCTTTCAACTTAAGTGGGAGCACCAGAAAGTCTTAGAACACCGACAGGAATCAAAACAGAAACCTACTAAAAGGCCTAACTGGTTTCAAATACTTCTGGCTTGGCTCTTAAGGTTTGCTATTAAGTGGGGACTTAAGTCAGTTTTTAGCAAATGTTTTCCACAAACAATAAATATACCAATAGCAATTACAGGTAAAATCTCCCTTCTAAAAAAAATTTTTGTTTATTTATACTTGGCTCCGTTGGGTCTTTGTTGCTGCGCGCGGCTTCCTCTAGCTGCGACGAGCAGGGGCTACTCTTCGTTGCGGTGTGTGGGCTTCTCATTGCGGTGGCTTCTCTTGTTGTGGAGCATGGGCTCTAGGAACACAGGCTTCAGGAGTTGTGGCACGCGGGCTCTAGAGCGCAGCCTCAGGAGTTGTGGCACGCGGGCTCTAGAGCGCAGCCTCAGTAGTTGTGGCACACGGGCTTAGTTGCTCCGCGGCATGTGGGATCTTCCCGGACCAGGGCTTGAACCCGTGTCCCCTGCATTGGCAGGCGGATTCTTAACCACTGCGCCACCAGGGAAGCCCCCTCCCTGGGTTTTAATGAGAAGAATAACCGTGGGTAAAGCATGGACAGCATTTACAACAGAACCTGGTGTCAAAGCATCCCAATCAAAACTCCAAAATGCACGCTGCTAAGGGCAAGCCAACCGCTAACGCACACGGTTATCTATCACTGTGGGAGAAGCAAAGAGAAGCAACTGCGAGCCTAAAAGACCCAGAAATTGAAGAATACCAAAACACCCAGGTAGTATTTATTGGAAAGGAAAAGGGAACCAATGTCAGGAAAAGCAGTTCCAACAGGGAGAATTCTGCCTGCTCCAATAGTGGGTGAGTACAAGGTACTGCAGTTTAACGGTCTGAAGGTGCTAGAGCAGCTCAAGTCTCTATAAAACCTCAGTACCAACTCAGAAGCCCCATGTGCACCATTCCTTTCTCAAGCCCTTTCCTCCCCCTAAAACTCCTAACTTTACAGTAAAATCACTTCCTTCCTTTTGAAATAGTTCTATTACCTAAATGTATATCCCTGCATAGTACAGTTTTACCCATTAAAACAAATTTGATGTGTCTTTTAAGGCTCTTTTTATAAGTTCCCCTTTAACTTAAAATTTATCTGTTGAAGAATCCTGGGCATTTGTCCTGCAGTTTTTTCCAGAATTTCATACCCTCAGTACAATTCCACATATTCTTCTGTCCTTTGTATTTTCAGAAATTGGAGGCTGGGACCAAAGGCTTGATCAGACTCATGTGTAACACTTCTGTAAGATTATATATAGGTGGCATTATCTTTTTGTGATGTTAGTAATGCTAAAATTTTACCAGATCTCTCTAGGCATTACGGTCCCTCAAGCTTCTAATATATTACTTCGAAAGAACTTGGAAAATAGTTTATCAGTTCTTGCATCTTAGTAACAGTTTGCCTGTGTCCTTTATATTTGTCAGTTTCACTGGGTATAAAATCACTGAATAACATTTTCTTTCCTTAAATATTTTACTCCATTTACTTTGGAATGATTCTGTGACAGTCCAGAAGTGTAAACCTTGCTGGCAAAGTTGTATTTTTCTCAACCTGAGTAGAAACTGCAGGGTTTTTGCTTTATAGTAACTCATTAAGCTTTTTTTCTTTTTCTTTTTAAAGACTAACAGAAATGGAATAGATATAAATGAGTGTATCTGAGGCTGCCTCACGGGTCACAGAAGTTTACACTTTGGAGTCACCCTCGTAAGACAGGTCAATTCCTCCTAGCTTTTTAAAGATAGTATCAGTGAAGGAAGAAATGGGAGAAACTGTTCTGACTGGGTTATAACTCAGACCCAGAGGGTATAGTCTTAAAGAACTGTATCAGATTTTAAGTGTAAAAGCAAGTTGCAGAGAAAGGGGTCAGTTTTTGCTTTTTACTTTAATACAGAGCTGTAGCATTAGGTTGCACTGGGTTGGCCAAAAAGTTCGTTCGGTTTTTTCATAGGATGGTATGGAAAACGCCGAATGAACTTTTTGGCCAAGCCAACGTTCTACATGCATTTTTGTAAAAAAGATTTTTAACTCAGTATTCTAATTACCAGCAATTGCAGTCTTTAGAAAATTTACAGATTACTTTAAATGACACGAAAAATTACAATAAAATGTTTAAGCTAAAAAGCAGTATATTAATTGTACAATACCTAACAGGAGGCATATATACCTACCCACATAATAATTGTGTGCTTAGGAAACATAGGGCAGAAGTATTTAAAAATATTGTTCCATGGGTACTCTTGTGGTTAATCAACTGTTAACACCTTCAGAGTTTTTTTTATATTATCCAAATTTTCTACAATGAACATGTAAGTTTTTTGTTTTGTTTTTAGGAAAACATTTTAAAAGTCAAGCACCTAACTCCTAATCAGGAAATGCATTTGAGAGAAATAAAAAAGGGCTCGTCACATTAGTAACAACAATCCAGGTTCTTTAAACATTTATTTTTATAAAAACTTTCAAATGTTTTGAGAACATCAAATGTACTAATGTACACTAACAGTCTTAACAACACTGTTACATAATGAAGTAACGTTAATTCACATGAATTAGTTTGAACTTTAACAACCTATTCTACTATCTTCGTGAAGAATAATGTCTAGTTCACGGATCCAGAGTTTATAAATCACAACCTCTTCCACTTTTTGAAAATCAGATGTTTCTGGCACATCATAAACACTCAGCAATTTCTCTGAGTACTCTGGTCACATCCTGCAAAGGTTTTCTCAGCAAAATCATTAAGATAAATTCATTCTTTTAAAAACTCAATACTGAATACTACAGAAGAGCTAAGTAAATAAAAGTACATAGAATAAAAAAATACACAGAATCAGTTTCTTTCCTAAAATTGGTTTCAAAGAGTAAAACCAAAGGGGGAAAGATTTCTGAAATGATTATGGTTCCCTGGATACTCTGCGTCCTATTTAATTCAGCAGCAGAAATCATCAAGTGGATCTGGTTACCAGCAAAGCAGAATTCCACCACAGCACAGACAACAGAAAAAGATTGAGTATTTTCCTAGAGGCTATTGGGTGGTAGTACTCAAACCTCTAGCTCATGGATGCATGCATATATGTGTGTTTGCAGAATATTTTGTCTTCCCAGGTTCCTACTTCCACAATTTTTATCATCAAAGGATCACTAAGACTGGTGAGTAAAAGTCAAAACCAGGAATGTTGAGTTACTTTTATTGCTTTATTACACCAAAGGATCTATGTGTCCATTTGACCATGTTTTATGCTGAAGCAATAAAAGCAACAAGAGATTTTAGTGGCAGTGTGCAGGACAAGAATTATAGAAATGTATTTCTATTCCCACTTCTACCATCCCAGTCATATCCTAAAACAGAAAACACAAATAAAATCTTACATCTAATTGGAATGCAAGCAAACCTGTCAATTTTATTTCCAACTGTTCATTCTGAACCTGAGCTATTGTGCTCTCTGCCCTCTTAAGAGGCAAACCTAGCTTAGACTGTCAATCCAGTTTAAAATTTGGGAAATGTTTATAACAATTACTCCATTTCTCTTAAATTCACATTAAAGAGCAAGTAAATTCTACGGAGAAGAAATATGGCAAGGTGGGAAAGGCAGATTGCGCTGACAATCATGAGACATTAAGTTTCAAATGGTCCGGAAATGTAGGTTATGAAGGTCCTGGACATTGCTGGGAACTGGGCAAGAATCAATTCATAATTGGAAGCAAGCTTTCAACTCCCTCGCCTTTATGTACTGGGCACTGGAACTCCACCTTTAGTGGAAAGGGATTGAAGGGATGGACGATAAATACTTGACAAAGCAGTGCCACTCATTCAGACTGTATTCAGTATCATATGTAGGCTTATTTCCGGGGGGGGGGGGGGGAACACACAACAGAAAGTAAACCCGCCACAAGATATTTCTACTGAGCTTTTCAGTCAGTCCTCTACCTATTTGCCCTATTCAATAGGCTACTCACATTATACTTACTCATATCACATTATCCATTGGACCAGAAAAAAAGAAATTTAAAGATGGCATCAATACAGCTTATCAAATGTCAGATCATACTAACTAGAGAACAAGGGAAATAACTTACCTCAGACTAGGAAATTCAAAACTCTACCTTAGAATTTTATCACTATCCCTTAAAACCTAAAATAGCCTCTACATTCAATTTAAATTAGATGCAACTGCCATATGCCTAATATGCTATTTCCCATCTTTCTTTGAAGCCTTTTAAAGACAAAGTGTCACCAGATGGCAGCAATGAGTTGGCAAATTTTTAAGATGATGGCAATCTTGAGTCCAAAGACTTCCTATTTCACAGTTTTCCACAATTTCTTATCAAGAGTTTCTCAGTACCTTTTGGATACTATAAATAAATCTCTCTGCCTACTTAGAGCAGCATCTCCTGGTCTAAATTATTTTCCTTTAACACACTTAAGATCCTATTTTACCCCTTTAGGACCCTTGTCCCTGTTCCACGCTACTTTCCTGTTACTGTATCTCTTCCCCACCCCAACCCTGTTCTCTGCTTCCTATGTGTCTTTACTGCATTCATCAACTATTTCCCTCTGGCGTCTTCAGAGGGCAACAATAAACTGCCCAAGTCTGCAAAAAGTTGGCCAGTGTACAGTGGGCCCTCTATATCGGCAGATTCTGCATTAGTAGATCCCAACCAACCATGGATCAAAAATATTCAGGGGAAAAAAATTCTATAAAGTTCCTAAATGCAAAACTTGAATTTGCTGCACACCATTTTTGTATTTCTAACTATTTACATTACACTACGGTATTATAGGTAATTATAATATTATATTTAGTATTATAAGTAATCTAGAAATTGTTTAAAGTATATGAGAGATTGTGTATAGGTTATATGCAAACATTACACCATTTTATATAAGGGACTTCAGCATCCCCAGATTTTGGTATCTGCCAGGGTCCCAATCCCCCTTGGATACCAAGGGACTATAATCTGCTTCATCCCCGAAGCTAATTATTCATCAAAACATAGACATGATCTCAAGGTAAAGACTATCACACAGAGACTACTAAAAACAGTACATGGTGGTATTTTCAGGCCACAAGAACACCAAAGTTGGCCATTTTAGATAAACTATGCTAACTGCTATGGTCTAAGAATATTCACGATAAAAATTAGGGGGAAATGCATAATTCAATAAATGGTACCTGAGTGTGTATATATATATACACACATATATATGTATAACTGAATCACTTAGCTGTATACCTGAAACTAATACAACATTGTAAATCAACTATACTTCAATTAAAAAAATAAATTAAAAAAAGAACAGATTATAAAATATAAGTGAAAAATAAATAAATAAATGGTGACTCACAGCCATCTAAAAACAAAAATTGGGGACCGATCTCATTCTATACACAAAAACATTAACAGATCAAAATCTAAATGTAAAAATTACACATGCAACTGTCAAAACCTACATAAGACAAAAAACTCAGCAGTCTCCAAAAAAGTATGAGTAACAGGAAAAAAAAAAGGGCAGGAATAAATAAACATGAAAAATTGTTTTAAGAAAAGCATATTGAAAAAGACTTAGACCACTTTAAAAAAACTGTCAGATTGGTGTAGATTATATCAATATAAGAATTGATTCAGACAACGGTCAATGTATGCCAAAGCACTGTGTGAAAGCTTGGTGGGAGGGAAACAGGGTTTACACGGTTTCAAAGTACTACCCAATAGACTACTCACTGATTAAAAGAGGAAAAAAACATACCTTTACTATAGAAACATGGGTCACCACTTAAACCAAGTAATCTGACATCATATGCTTCCTGATTCGACAAAATAAGAAACATACATCACCTATGCAATATTCTTGGTAAAATATTTGACTTGAATCTATACAACAGGGAAACAATCAGGCAATTTCAAGATTGTGGGGACACTATACAACACAGCTGGTTGGGACTCCTCCAAAAAAAGAGCAGGAGGCCATTTCTAGATTAAGAAAGCAATGTTGTGGGGAAGAGACTTTTTTTGTGAAAACGAGAATTTTAATGTGGGCTGTATACGAGATAATATTGAACTAATGTTTATTTTCATTGCTTTGATAATTACTTTGATAGTATAGATTATCTTTATTCTTAGGCGATACAGCCATGAAGTTGAAGTTCCCATGTGAAGTATCACGCCTGTAACTTTAATATCATTCAGGAGGGGAAAAAACATACAGAGAGCAAACATGGTAATTTAGACAGTTGCTACCAGAAACAACAACAGGAGGGCTGAAACACAAGGATGGTGTATTTTACAAAAGTACATATTACCTGTTCAAGTTTTTAAAAAAGACCCTATTATAGCAAATGTTAAAATGATATATACCATGTCACACACTCTTGAGCAAGTTCCCAGAAAATATTTTTTCTGTCAGATTTGCTAATATAAGAATGATCATCCGGTGCAGTGGAGGAAGAAACTGGCACTTCCACTGCTATAACTAAGTAAAACCAGTATACGTTTCTGTAAGTTCATTTGAAAATTCTTAATTAAACCTAAGTGCCAAGCAATGGGTAGGTCAACAAATTTGTATTAAGCAACTGACAATGTTAAATAAGTTTCAGGTTATCCTATTTTGGAATTGAAAAAGAAACTTTGACCATCTTTAAGTTTTGTAAATCCCTGTGACAAAAAACCCCCCCACAAAAACAGCCACTTAACAAAAAAATTGTAGAAAATTTACTAAGTGGAAAATGTTTACAGCATAGAGGTTCTGAAACGATATACAGTAATGATTCCATGTTGGTAAAAATACATTATAAAATTATAAAACATATATAGGGAGGGACTTCCCTGGCGGTCCAGTGGTTAAGACTTCACCTTCCAATGCAGAGGGTGCAGGTTCGATCCCAGGTCAGGGAGCTAAAATCCCACGTGCCTCGCGGCCAAAAAACCAAAACATAAAACAGAAGCAATGTTGTAACAAATTCAATAAAGACTTTAAAAATGGTCCACATTAAAAAAAAAAAAAAAAACCTTAAAAAAAAAACACCACATGTACAGGGGTACAGGTACATCCGTAGCTAATGAGGTAAGAGAATGGATCAAAACATCAAAATATTGAAAGTGGTTATCTTTGAGCGTTAATGCTGTAAGTAAATATTTTCTTTCTCTGCATGCTTCCTTCCAAGTTTTCTTTAGTAAGCATTTTATAATTTAAAAAAAAAGGATTGTTCCTGCCAAAGTATAAGTAACGCAACAGAAAATTTAAAAAAATGAAAGTCTTTAAGAAAATATTCCCAGAACCTCAATGATGAAAAAACTAAATCATGTAGTTCAATGCCTCCAAATTCTTCAGAGGATGTTAAAATTCCCTTGCAACCTCCTTGCTCACCAATTACTAAACTTCATGAACTGCCACTAAAGTCAACGAATTCACAACCTGAAGACACTCAATTCTAAAACTTAATTGGCTCTTAACTAATTTCCTCCCTTAGCTCTTCTCTTTAACGTCCATTCATTAGCAATCGAATAATTTTTTTTTTTTTGGCTGCGTTGGGTTTTTCTTGCTGCGCGCGGGCTTCTCACTGCTGTGGCTTCTCTTGTTGCAGAGCACGGGCTCTAGGCACGTGGGCTTCAGTAGCTGGTGGCACACGGGCTCAGTAGTTGTGGCTCACGTGCTTAGTTGCTCCGCGGCATGTGGGATGTTCCCAGACCAGGGCTCGAACCCATGTCCCCTGCATTGGCAGGCGGATTTCTAACCACTGTACCACCAGGAAGTTCCCTCGAATTATTTTTTATTTGACTGAAAACATCTTATGCAAACTGTTCCCTATCCTGACTATCTTCTATAAAAATAAGACATGGTGCATTATAACAAATACAACTTAACCTGTCAATGTCCCTTTGAACACAGCAGTCCAAATTTGGTTGCTCTTGCAAGAGTGGAACACATTGTAGATGCTATCCAGATGCGATAATGTCTGCTAACTTTGGCACTGTCAACACATGCAGAATTCACTGTTAAGTGCAGGGCTTTGCATTTCATATACTATTTAATCCTCTTATATCTAGTTCACAATCCCTGGGGTTCCAGCCTGAAGAAAATTTCAAACTTTGATTTTGTTCTGTGAAATACTAACAATCTCTCCCAATTATATACCCTTCACTGATTTGTTCAACATACTGTAAGCAGCCTCACCCGTCATTTTAAAAAGTTCAGTAAGGGCAACACAATTTTCCTTCAAGAGTGAAAATTTTTCTTCATGCTATATATTAGTTTTGAAACAGTGATAATTAGTAAGATCAATCTCAACTGAGAAATCCTTCTGCATATGTCTGTACACTGAAAAGCTCCACCCTGGTTTACTTCTGAACAGGACCAAGTTAATAACTTAAATTGTAAATGTTTGGATACACCTGTTTTAAAAAGAACATTTTTTTAACTGAAAAGGTAGATACAAAGATACCTGTTCCCACAGTCATGCCACGCCAACCGTGACCAAACTATGTTTAAAGTAATGACTAACCTTGAGATGAGAACTTCCTAAATAACATAATACAAAAAAAATCCCCGTACTAAAATATACCGTAAATAAAAAGCAAAAAACTGATGAAATGTATGCAATACATATTTGTCCACAATTCAAGTTCTTAATACTGTATATAAAAATATAAAAATAAACACATCCTAATGGTTAAGAGCTCAGAGGCTTTGGAGTCAGACCTGTTGCAATTTCAAACTCAACCACTTCTGGTACGCATTTCCCTCTGGAAAGCCAACCCCTTCAAACACCAGATTCTTTAATCATAAAATGAGTACTGTTGATAGTACTTGTCTCATAGGATAAGTATGAATGAGGTGTAAGTGAAGTAAGGTAAAGAAAACAATGAACATAGTGCCTGGCACACAGCAAGTGCAGCTGCAGCAGCTGCTCCTACTACTACATCATTTACTATTATTGGTACATACCAACAAAAAATGGGACAATGACAGAAGGACACAAAAGATGATTAACAAATAATACTAAAGGTCTATGGAGATTAGCAAGAAAAATCAGTATCACCATAAAGGAGACAAAAATTAAACCAAACATTCTACCTACCAAACAAGTAAAAACATTTTAAATTGAAATGGTCACTTCCATACATTATTTCTGACAGTATGAACTGGTAACCATATTTTCAGAAAACTACTGGACTATTTTATCAAAAACCTTAAAATTGTGCATGTTCTTTAAAAACAAAACAAAATACCCAAAAAACAAAACCTGTGCATGTTCTCTGACTCAGTAATCTCACTTTGAGAACTCATCTGAAGGAATCAAGGATGTGGACATATTAACAGTGAAAAATGAGAAAACAAGTTCATAATACTAAGAGACTGACTAAATGAATTTCAGTACATCAGTCTAACTGGATACAAGCAGCAACATTTCAAAATAACTTATTGACACCAAGAGATATTTAAGATGTTAAGGAGCATACACAAGTTATCTAAAAGATTATACACTGAAGTGTTAGACACCTCAGGATGTGGCAAGACTGTGAGGTTTTAAAATACTCTTTTTTTCATTCTTTAATACCGTATTAGTTTCATAATTCTTTCATTCTGTAAAGACAGCTTCATCCACCCTGGAATTTAATGACTACAATATATGGCTTGGCTGAAAGTCAGCAAAGCTTTTCTATAAACCCCGTAACAGAAGTTAGAAAAGTTGTGTGCTTCCCTTCCTCAAGAGCAATTCAGAACTATGTAAAATCAAGGAAATGGGCATCTCTAGGACAACAAAACTTTCACTGGATATTGCATTCCATAATTTGGGGTCTCTCATTCATTGGCAGTCCTAACAGACATAGATATTGGGTATAATTCCCTGTGCTATACAGTAAATCCTTGTTGTTTTATTTTATGTATAGTAGTTTCTATCTGTTAATCCCATACTCCTAACTTGACCCCTTCCCCATCATTAAATGTTAAGTTACCTCTATTCTGAGTGTTACATCACACTTAAGGGGGTGGGGGGAAGACAGCATTTTAGAACCCAACATACTCTTAACTAGAGCAGCTTCTATACAGTAAAACTCCCCATCAACAAACATCTATTTACTCTGGGAACATTTTAAGCCATTTGAAAAAGAAATTTCCTGAATCTATGAGTATCAAACAAGCATTAGGAATATGTAAGAGAATGCTTTTCATAGGAAAAGAATTAAGATTAACATTTCAAAATTACTTCAATAAGGTCAATAAATCTTGAATGTTTTCAGCAAAAAACACTGAAAGAAAAAGCAAACATGGCAATCTAAGTGAAAAACAGAAATTCATTATTCTATTTTACTAGCTTAAGTGGCATTGCCATTTATCCAGCCTGCTTGTTGGAAATTACTTGATTTTTAATTCTATTTGTAATTTAGGAAGAGTCATTCAAATTTTGCACATATAATGGTCATTTTAAATACTGCATTATTTCAAATTTATGTAAAACATGGCTACTCTATGACCCTCAACTCTGCTCCCCAAACATCAAAAACATTCTTGCCAGAAACTTTACCAAAATTTCCAACTCCCAAGCAAGCAATAAAAAGGAGTGAAAGGATAGGGCATGAAATTCTGTATTTCTAAGAAGCTTCCAGAAGATGATGATGATGATGATGATGATGATATGCTGTTGCTGTAGCACAGACCATATTCTGAATAGCAAGGGTCAACAATATTTATTCATAAGACTTCTTTATTATCTTGTAGAAAGCTTCAGTTTTATCAGTAAACTCAAACTGAGCATTGAGTTACAACAAATACACTTTTAAAAGTCTCCCCAGGAAACACATTAGGAAAAAAATCAAGATTTTTCAGATTTTACAAAGATAATACTGTGGTTTTCCTATGTAACACCCAACGGGATCTGGGAAAGCATCCAGCTATCAAATAAAATACATTAATATTTCTGCATTAATACATATGCATAGTCACTAAATGTAACACAGATTATAAATAATCTCATGTCAATTTAAGTCAGGTTTTGTCATCAAATGAGCATCAAACTGATGAGAAATCTTTGTCATAGATTTCTGAATTGTGAACAAAAGATTTCACAAGTGCAGCAAAATAATTTTTTATAAGAAAATAAATTTTAATAAGGAAACCCGACTTAAAGTTACTACATCATTCTCCATCACTCAGATCCAAGCAGTTAAAATTTAGAATTATTCCTAGTTTCAGAATTTAATAGTACAATGTATATGAAATATAGTGGAATCCCATCTTTTGCTATCCTGAAAACTCAATTTTATCACACATGAGGATAATGATACCAAGATTCTCCTTCAAAAAATTTTTTACACTTATCTCTAATAAACAGAACTTCCCAAATTCTAGGAAGAACTAAGCAAAACATAACATGTAAGCAAAAAACAATCATCCACATTGCCATTCCTGCAGAAATAAAACACAACTGGAGAATGCCTTATTCAGTCCTCAGAGTAGTATTTTAGGGTCTTAAAATATATTTAATCTATTACATGTTTTTGCATGGTAACGACTGTGGTTATTTTTAAAGCCCTTATCTTTAAAGAGACACTGAAATAGCTAAAGATGAAATATATCAAATATTTATTTACTTCAAAACAACAGGAGGGGAAGGGATTGGATGCAGGTATAGATGAAACAAGATCACTCAAGAATTGCTAAAGCTGGACAAGTTCATGGAGACTGATTATACTATTCTCTTTTTTGCATATGTTTGAATTTTTTCCACAATAAAATTAAGATAGCACTGAATATATGCATATATACACATATATACATATCTGAGAAAAAGAATTACACGTGAATCTCAAACTATACACAGAAATATAATCAACCTGGTAGCACCTCTATAAATATTCTTACTCTTCAATTTATACTTATCAAACACCAAGAACACTTAAATTTCAGGGTCAAACCCTGAAACACAAGCAAAAGATCCAAGTAATTCACAGAACTAGAAGTTAATTATTAGTGGTCACTTACATTGCCAATAAGTAGATAAACTGTTTTCACCTTTCTGGAGAGCAACCCAGATTGAGAAGTTTTTAAAACATTCATGCTCTTGAATAATTGTACTTCTGGAGCATAAGTCTAAGAAAATAACTAAGGGTATTGACAAAATCTTAGTTGTAAGACTTCAATTGTTTATAAAAATTGTTTGTAAAAGGGAAAATTGGGGGAAAACCTAAGGGCCCAACAATAGAATACTGGTTAAGTAAAATATTGTACAATTATGCAATGTAATACTATGTAGTTATGAAAATTTTTAGGAGAGCTGTTATCTAATATTTTATGTTATGTTTGTGTTGCAGAAAAAAATTAATACTTAAATGTACATGCCATATGTAGGACATTACTTTTTCAAACGCCTACATATGCAAAAAAAGTCTAAAAGGACACATCAAAACCTTTTATTTTGTATGGTTAAGTATGTCTTTTTTGAGGGGCCTGCATTACATTTTCTAAATGTTATGTGAGCATATACTGCTTAATTTGGATTAAACCTAAAATAAAGATGGGGGTATCTTCTCTTAAAAATCCGCATCAATCTTAAGTCATTTGATTAGTCTTCCTCTTTAATTTCGGTAAAACTACATCTTAAACAGCACAAATAACTGTAATTCCAACATAAGAAGCCAACAAACTTTCAAGGACAAGGGAAAATTTTTCTTTAGAAAGCACACTTTGCTACCTCAATTTTAGCCATCAAGTTTTTTAAAGTTATCACAAAACCACTTAGGTGAAGATGACTACATATTTAAAGGATTAATATAAGGAATTATAGCACACTATGAATGGTTACATCATTTTCAGAATACAGAACTTTAATTAGAAGGCTAAGGGAAAATTTTCATTTAACATGTATTCTACTAAACTATTCCTAAATTTCATTCCAGACTAGTTAGAAAAGCCTAAGACTGGTTCAATGAACTTCCAGGGAGTTATATTAGTTCTGAAATCAACTCAAAAGCTGTAGGTTAATCTAAATAAGAAGCAGGAAGAATATTTCAGACTGGTGAAATTGGAATCAGTTTAGGTAGGAAGAAATACTCAGATGTCCTTTAATCTGCTATGGCTACCTCTTAAAGACAGCGATGCACTCCCACTGGAGAATAAATTTTTAAAAAATGATAAAGTTCTTCCAAATTTTGATTACAGCTCCATCACAGGCAACACAGCAGCCTATGCCCTCAAATGCTAACATGACTCATTCCATCACAGCCAAACATATTTTAAGGCTGTTTTTACAACTTAACTATAAAAACTGCTTACTAAACTTCTACTACACAGGCCATAGTTATGCTATTTATACCCAGACACAAAATCCGAAGAGTTGAAGTATACCTACAACAAGGAGTTTGAAGTTTTTTAATTAGAAGCAAAATAATGCTGTGTTGCTCATTAAGCCTTTGAGCACACAAAAGTTTTCTCCTAACCCTCCTAAATCCCTCTCCCTTGTCCAGAAGTAATCGATCAATGTTGTTTCGCGTGTATCTTTCCAAATATTTCTCTATATCTTTACATAGTAGAAAATAAACTTCTATAATATGTGAGTTGATGAAAAGAGCTAAAGAGTATTTAGAAGGCTAAGTGAGAGAAAACAGCACTGAGGCAGTGGCTTTTGAGTAAGAACCTAAACGAACTGAGGAACCCAACCTTCTCAATGTCTAGGGGAAGAAAATTCCAAGGAAAGGCTTTGAGGTAGGAACATCTAGTATGTTCAAGTCTCAGTAAGGAGGCCAGTGTGGCTGGAGCAGAGTAGTATATCATTAACACGGGAGGAGAGGCACAACAGATCACGTAGGGCATCTTGTAAATCACAGCAAAATTTTGACTTCAACACTGAAATAGCCAGCTATTAAGTTTCAAGAAGGAAACTACTCAGGCAATACATTTTTCAAGCATTACATTTCAATAGGATCGATCTAGTTACACATTGGTGTAGAGGGGCAAAAGAAACATAAACCTATTGCAATAATGCGCAAGACAAATGATGGCTTGAAACTGGATCAGGCCATAGCAGAATGGGTGGAGAATTCTTGTTATATTTTAAAGGCAGAGATGACAGCATTTTCTACAATGCCAAAGGTGAGGTATGAGAGGAAAAAAAAGTCAAGGATGGCTAACCAAAGTCTGGCCTAACTGACATGAAAACTGGAGTTTCATTAACTGAAATGGGCAACACTGCAGAAGAAACTGGTTTGAGGGAAGAACAGCAGGAGCCCAGTTTTGTACTTTTAAATTGATATACTTAACATTCAAGAGTTGTCAGGAAGGTAACTGGACAGATGACAGTATGTCATTCAAAAGAGAAGTCCGGGCTGGTGATATATGTGTGGGAATCATCAGTTTACAGATAGTATATAAAATCATAGAACTGATGAAATGACCCAGGAAGTGTGAATAGAAAAGTGGAAGAGCTGAACCACAGAGCACTCCAGCTGAGTGGCAGAAGGAACAGCCAGAAAAAGAATAAAAACCTGCAAGTTAAGTAAAAAAATGTTTTAAGGAAGAAAGTGGCTCGACTGGTTAAATCACACCAACAGGTCAAATGTGATTGATTAGCACTGAAAAAGAACCACTGGATTTAGTAACATCCCTCTGGGTTACATATTTTTTAAAACCATAAATAATACAATTATTTATTTTTTCTCCCAACGGAAACTCACTTTTAAATATGTTTACTTCCCTAAAGAATGCTGTCACATCCAAAGAGTCCATAAAATTATACTACAAAGCTACATCTACCTAAACAATTACCTTGGATACTTCATGCTATTTAAACTGTTGTGAGTTGAACAACAAAATATTTAACAATGACATTTAGCTTAAAACTTGCTAAAAATAGAAATCCAGAGCAGTTTATTTTTTCTTTTTTGGCACTTAAACCAAATTAAAGATTTGTTTTCCTAGAATACTTCACCTGTCAAGTAAAGCACAGTCTGTCTAGTATGACTAAGAGTTGAAATCTGCAGGCTTAACTGCCTGGGTTGAATCCATGCCTCACCATCTATTAGGTGTCTAACTTTGGGCAAATTATTTAAATTCTGTGCTTCAACAGTTTCATCTCCAAAACGTGAAAGACATTAATATTTACATAAGGTTATGGTGATGATTAAGTTAACACAAGAACTTTAAACAGTGGTGGACACACGGTAAAGTGTCCAGATTATTACTTCCAAAAGGAAGAAATTCAAGTTTTTCTACTTCATTTTTCCTTTCAAACAGGAAAGCTATTATGTCAAGTCTGACCCAACAGGGGTGATACAGTAATAACTAGTAACTTCCTAAAGCCTAACTAACCTGTCCTCTTCAAACTCATTACATTTGCTCATTAATATACGCAAAGAAATCTCATTCGGAAAAAACAGGGCAAGTGCCCTTAGGCCTAGGATTACTACTTTCTTCAAGAGATGAATAGATAGTGGCCTACTATAACAGGTCTTCTAACTTATTTAGTCCTAATTGCACTTAGTCCTCATTACTAACATTCCCCACACAACAGCCTGAAGGAAATTCCAAGAAAGTAATCAGATCTCTCCAATCTCCAAAGTCCTTCAACAGATTCCTATTGTGCCCAAGACAATCTAGATCTTAAACATGGACCTTTTAAGGACCTGTACACTATGCTTGATACTTGCCTACTTTTCCAACTTCATCTGTTACTCTATGCATTCTTAGTGACTATTCTCCAGTAGTATTTCTTGCTCTAGAGGCCAAGATTTCCCCCCCAATATCTGTGCTTTCAGGTAAGATCATCTACTTCCAGACCTCAATTTCAACATCAGTTCCTTTAAGGTCTCTTTGCTAGCAGCACCCTCCCACCTCCATATTCTAAATTTGGTTCCCTTAAATACCATCTCACTCTGTTCTTTTCCTTCAAGGATCTAAACTGTGAAAGTGCTATTCACTTTATTTCTCCCCTCAATGTCTATAATATTCAAGAGGACAGGAGACAGTTATGTTTTGCTCATCTGTATGTGCCCAAGTCTAATAGTGATTTTCAGAATGAGCACTCAAATGTTTAACGAATAAACATCTCCAACTTGAAACCTGGGAGTCATGCCAAATCCCTCACTCTTCCTATCACAGCCACCACCACATCCTCCTAAATTTACCCCCTTCTAATCCGAATACCATTGCTTTTGGCCAGGCCAGGTCATTATTCTCCCTTCTATTTTAGTACCTTCCTTATTTATCACCTACTCCAATCTTATTCGCCTCTATGCCATTTCCACACTGCTATCAGATGACATTTCTAAAAATGAAAATCTGATGTCACTCCCCAGTTTAGAATCTTTCAATAGTTCACCACTGGTTTCTGGATAAAATACAAACTTCTTAGCACGGCATTAAAATTTTTATAATCTGGCCTTAACTCTCTAACAGGATTCAGTTCAGCTCCCTTTCTCTTAAAAGCACTTCCTGACCTCTTAAAAGAGTCAGTTAGGTACCCACCTTTGCATGGCTCTAGTCTCTGTACCCACCTGTATCACATGGTGACATTATCTCATCCATCTGTCTCCCTCACAAGGTATTGAGTCCCTGAAGAACTATTATACCTTTTTGCATCCCCAAAATCAGAAGAACATGACCCATAAAATAATGGATTTACAAAATTAAGAAATAAATTAAACTGAACCTATAGTGAACAACAGCCACACAATGACAGTAACAGAAACAGAGAGGTAGAAACAGCTTTCATACAAAAGAGGGTATCAGTAAAATTTGGACCTATAAAAGAAAATTTTCCATTCCTCTTCCAGATAACCTCAGGACATTTTACTTAACTTTCTCCCATTCTGTTTTCCTTTGAGGTTGCCTTCAGTGTTCACTTTAGATTTTACTCTTTCAGAATGAGTAAGGGAAGGGGTCAAGAATGTGATTTGCCCTAGTACCCAAAGAACTAAATATACCTTTAAAAATCACTCTACTTCTCCTCCCTGCCCCATCCCAGCTCAAAATCTATTAAAGCAACTCTAAAGTGAGTTATCAAAATATTCCACTGTTGTCAGTAAAATACTACAGGTTGCTAATATTCTCAACTCTTTGGCTATTCACATCCTTATTAATCTCTGCATTTTTCTTGTGAATAGACCAGATTCATTCTTTATTACCCTTGGGAACACAGTGGATTCCCCAATACCTAGCTGGGCCACAAGTCATCACTGAAAAAGAGGTCACTCCTAGATCTTTCCTGATTTGGACACAGAGATTATACAGATTTTCCTGCTTTCTGAGGTTAAAAAGTCTACTTATCTTTTTCTTTTTAAAAAAACCTTCCAGTGAGATAGCATTTCAGTACCACAGCATGCTTCTTGTGGTTTGATTCACATTAAATTTTAATGATAAAAAACAGTCTAAACAGAATACAATCCAAAATTGTTGTCACAGACCCAAGGAAGATAACTCTAAATGACAGAAAATTTTTGCTGATTTGCAATAATCTAAGAAAAAGTACCACCTAATATGTCTGTCTTGTTGCTACTCATTAAAACAAGTCGTCTTCATTCTAAAGTATATGCGAACTTCAGCTGCTCTTTCCATTTATGAAAAACTCTCAGCAAGCCCCAGTTTGACACTCATAATTCCATTAGTTTACAAAACCCTGAAGTGGTCTCCCTTAGGAAACATCTCTTGAGATACGCACAAAAGCCGTTAACCCAAACATTTCCAGGTAGAAGCTATCACCTACACCACATCAACTAAACTTAAACCAGTGTATTTCCTAGTCTTTCCAATGAAACCAAGTGGACCTCACACCTCTTACCATCACCCAGGAAGGGTGTGCATCTGTTCCGAAGGCCCCCCTGGCTCCAGGTCATCCTGGCTGCTGCTGCTCCAGGCTGGGCATCCATGTTGCTGCAGCTTGTGGTTTGTGAGGGGTAGTGTACAGGAAAAGCAGGATGGGATTTCAAGGGAAACAGGAGGGAGATGGCTTTCTGGGAAAATGCCATCACCAACTTAGGTGTTAAGTAGTACCACACACATTTTATTGCAGCACAGTTTAAAAATTTAACAAATGAAAGATTAAAAATAAAAAAAACAAAAATAAAAAAATTAAAAATACAGACGACGTCCAGAGATGCTCTAAAACAGTTAAGTTAAAGATCAGGAAAAATAAGGTCACAGACTTAACAGCCAGTAAAATTCTTTCGAGCGTGGGGAAGGGGATGAGGGCGGGGGGGAGGGGAGGGGTTGGGAGAGAAAAGGTTTATGTGATCAATCCACTTAAAAATGCTAATGCCTTCACTTTCTCTCCCAAGATGCAAAACTCCAAAGTCAATCAGGAGGCCGGAGAAATTCTTATGAACATTCAGAAAAACTCGATTTTAATCCGGTTAAAAATCATCAGTGTCATTATCATCATCATCATCACCATCATTAAGTATAATAATAAATAATAATAGTAACTAGTAACAACAATAAAAAGGAAATCAGCGGAAAGTCAGGAAAAATGTAAAAAAAAAATTGGAATAACTTACTGTAGCTGAAGATCAAAAAAATCTCACTGTAAAAAAACAAAAATAAAAATAGCCCAGATTAGAAAAACGGGAGGTGCAAAAATGTCAAGTCAGTAAAGTTCATTTCTTTTCTCTTTCCAAAAGCAGTTTCCACAAAAACCGCAAGGGTAAAGTTCTCAGTAGCAGACAAGCAAAGCCCTTTCCACATCATCAATCAAACTTAAAAATACACGAGGAAGTAGAGAGGTCAGTTTATGAGAGGCTAAAAGGCTCCTCCTCCTCCTACCCAACTGCTGCAGAAAAAATAGAAATAGAAATTTAAAAATTACATCTTAAATCCAAGTCCCGTTTTTGGAAACAATTAAAAAAAAAACACCTGTAAATTTGCCGTAGTGCACACCAAGTTGCATCATTATGTTTAAAATGTCTTTATAAAATCAGTTTTGGAATGGGAATGTGTGTGTTCTGGAAGGGTGGGGAAGGGAGGTTAAAAATCAAAGCTGAGCTCCAGTGAGTAGGGATGGGGTTCGCCTTGCTGCCCTGTGAAAGGAGAAGGGACAGATTGAGTCAGAGTTCCTCAGAAATGTTGTGCCCTAAACCCCCAAGACAGAAACATCTGTCCATTGCATCTAACACATTTTGGTAAAGCATACATCCCACTGGGATGGGGAGAGCTTCTATAGAATCATCGCCTCTACCAGTGACTGTCTTCACAATTCTTCAATGTCAGCAGGTGCCTAAAGTTAACTAAATATGCACCTGTATTCCCTTAAGGGTCTCAAAAAAAGGTTCACATTCGAACATTCAATTTGATAATCAGCAGTTTGGGCAAAGAAAATATAGAAAAACCATGTCAGCAGAGATGAAGAAGTGAGCAAATGTCTAACATCAAGATTATGAAACAGATTCGTGGGTTTTAACTCCATGTAGCTTTTACTATGATACAAACTGAAGGGGAATGGTCTACCCTGAAAATACATACTAGAGATGACATCTAGTTTCAAAACCAATGAGTGGTCAAACCAAAAGACCTGACAGAACTTTCCCCCCTATCAGGGGGAAAGATGATTTAAATAAGGAGCACATTAACCCCCTCAATAACAGAATGAAAAAAAATCAAATGAAGGAAAAAAGATTATTATGGCTAGTGAATATTTAATGTCATAAAACAGGTGAAAAGTAAATTATGGTCCTTAAAGAATTTATTTCTGTGGTCCCACTGTTTATAAACTAGAACATACAGCTAATTCCAAGAAGGAATTCTAAGAATCTGATACATAATACCACCTTGACAGACTGGGTGTTTCATCAGCTACAACAAGATTTGCAATTAGATTGCAGGTCTCTGAGCAAGTAAGAATGATCATACTTGCATTTCAATATCCAGTCATGAGAGTTTATTCTTCTTTTCAAATGTCAGTAAACTAAAAAATTTTAAGCTGCGCTTTTAAAAAGTGTTGCCTGAGTCAATTACATGTGAATGATGACAGCAACAGGTACTATAACTCTAAAATTATAACTGTAGATTTTTTAGTAGTAGCAGACCAGTTTAGGCATGACATGTAAGTTACTTTTATGCTTAGACTGATGTGTTAAATTGTACAAAATGTTAAACTAAATGTACATAGAAAACGTACATTATTTGAATGTTATCTCCTCTGAGTAACTGTTAGGGATGTTCAGTTATGGTGAAACATTCAATTTTCGTCTTTGGAGTCACAGCCTGAACCTGGTACTGAAAAATTTCAGGATATGTTATGTAACTGTGGCTCATCTACAAACAAATCCTTTGCACCAGCGTTACAAGACATAAGCTTAAAAAGCAGCAACTAATGTGAAAACATTTACATCTTTCAAAATCAAGAAGCTGTCTCCCAAGCTGTTAAGTTGATGAGCTACCACTCATAAAAATGACCAACTAACTTTAGCACCTAACTGTAATCTTTGCAATGAACAGTATACCTAGTTTATACTTTGTCAAATCTCTGGGAGATCTGGATCCTTCTTCTAAAGGGGTATTCTCAAAGTAAGGGCTGCCAACCAACATCACGTGGCACTTATTCGAAATGCAAATTAGCAGGGCCTACCCCAGACTTACTTAATTAGAAAGTGGTGGTGGAGAGCCCAGCAATCTGTTTTAACCAGCCCGCTGGCTGATTCTAATGTCCGCTCATGTTTAAGAACTACTGTGTAGAGTTTAATAAGGAATCTCTATCCTCTAGTTAAGATCGATATAAAATAAAACCAAGAACATTATATCATAGTAAATGCTATACTATACTATAAAACCCTATAGTAATCCTCTTCCCCTTTATAAACCCCAGATTTCCAATATCTAAGAGAACACATGCAGTTGTCACACCAAAGTCAATTCTCTAGTAAATCTATTATGTACAAAACCTTAAACTTCCCTAATCCCAATGAGAATGAATGAGTACATATTAAGTATGAGCACATAATGCTCCTCAAAGATAACAACTAATAAAACTACTTGAAGACAGATACTGTTAAGGCAGTTACCAGTAATTACTAATATACAAAAACTACTGTCAATAATAAAACTGTTTCTGTACACTTTTAAGCCTTCTGGCAACAAATGACTTGAGTTACAGAAAGTAGAAATTAAAACAGGTAAGATGTATAAGCCCCCTTATAAGTATAAAACTGCATTCCAGAACGTTTAACTGATTTGCCTGTCAGGTAGTAACCAACAGGGCGGGAAAAATCCAGTTCTCTTTAACTCCTAGGCCAAGGTTCTTTCAACCGTCACACTCCCCACTTAACATCTCACACATCCACCAGTTAATATAATCAATATTTAAGATTAGAATTACTAGCTATTCTGGAGTTTATTCCTTGCTTGTTTCTAACAGCAATTCCATCCAAAACAAGGTCCAACGCTATGTGAAACCCTCTAGAGACCTAATCACAAATAATAAGGTGTGTTTACAAAGTAACAGCAAACACCACCAGGCACTCCCGAGGCATGAGCATGGGAAACACAAAAAGGTCAGAAGACCTGTAACTTAGTCAACCTTCTTAAATCCTTCCTCTCTCCAACCAACATGTAAATGTTACTAATGCCTATCTATTTGAAATCAAATCTAGAATTGTTTCAGATATTAATTTTGTGGCCAAATCATTCCAGATGAATATTAAATCAAAGGAAGTGTTACCTTGGTACATGCTGATCCTAAGGAATCCATATTTCTAACATCTCAAGGCAAGAAAAGTGCCCTTCAGTTAATTTCAATTCCCATCAATAGCTGTTCTTAAATACTAATTTCTTACATTTCTCATTATTTGCCAACAATATATTTATTAGGTGTATGGTTTCCTAAATTCCCAGTCACTGCCCTTATCTCACTTCTAACAGTTCTGCACTTAACTTTAGTTTTAAGTCCATGTAATAATATACTTAGTTTTTTTTTTTTTTTAAAAGGCAACGCTTTTGATCCCTACTACAATACCTACATGGTGAGGGGTCAACAAATGCATAGCTATGTAGAATAAGAGTACTTTTAGTTTCTATCAAACAGGCTTCCTACGGCGTGAATTTACCCCACAGTATTGGTTTAAACTGTACTTAATAATACTACTTTTTGTGACAGTAACACATTATGAAAAATAAAATCAACTAAATTTTAGACAAGGATTAAAAAAAGCGATTTCTTGGATAAGTGAATGCGATACTACTTAGAAACCTATGTAATTTCTACAAACTTAGCAAAAAACTTTAGTAAGTTTCAGGACCTAGCAAGTAATAAGCACTGTAATACTTACTTTAAAAAAGCATATAGTTATGCATTTTTGCCTAAGTTGGGATGGTCTGGAAAATTAATGCCAGAATAACCTGAAAGTCAAACTTTATCATCTTAGCACGTTACATTAATAATAAACTCAATTCTCCTAATTTAACATTTTCCCAAGATAGTTTGGGAATTCCCAGTTACCACTAGTGTTGTTGTAATTAGGTTCTTGTAAAGATTAAAATATAGTAATTTTAATACCTACTATTCCAACAGGTAAAGCCACTTGACTTAAGCTGGTGGCCAAATTCCTTACTAGTTCTGCTACTGATTTAATATGACCCTGGCAATCAACACTCACGCCTCGGTTCCTTTCTGAGAAAGATAGTAATACCTACCTCAACAAGTTCCACTAACTTATATATTTCAAGTGATTTGTAACCTGCAGATAAAAAGCCACCTTTAATTATTACTGTTAATATGTAAATGAGATTACAATTTAAAAGAAATTGAAAACTATTTCGAGGTCCATCATTTCTTCAGAAAGGAGTAAAATAAAATAAAATAATCAGTAAAATATTAAATCTATTGTTATAATATTTACTATTCTTAAACCCTGAGGTACCCTCCAGAATTGAGAAGCTTGCGGTACAATAAATATCTGCTCGATAACCCTTCCCCACCCCCCGCCCAATGTTTAAATTTAACAGGAGGCATCCGCACTACATTAACTTGAACTACATTAATGAGCATCTCGATCGTCCCTTTCGTCATCTCTCTTAGAAGTCTTCATGGCCATAGAAAATGAAAGGACAGCATCCGTTAACGCAGGAGAGCGAAAAAGAAAAGGGACATTTTCCCTGCCGATTGTGGCCTAGAGGACACTAGGTTAAAAATCTACGCAAGGGCTGAGGCCTGTAAAACCCTCTTGCGCGTAAGATCTAATCCCCCAAAGCAAATAAAATAAATGGGGGCCTACGTACTCTACCGAGGAAAGGGTTCCCTCGTCTTCTCTCCCACACCCCCTCGCGTCCCCCGAGGAACCCAGCGCCTCCCCAGCTTTCGCCCCCTCCACTTACCAGGAGGGGGAAGGGAGAAGAGATTCGATTCTGAATCTCCTACTCCCAGGTTCTACGACGAGAAGCCGACTGCTGCTCGACGTCCGCAACGCGGCCGCAACAACTCAACCTTCGCCTCTTCACAAAATGGCCCCCGCGTCTCCTCTGCCGCCGAGGCGAAGGCCTAACCCCCGCCCCACTCCTGGGAATCCTCCTATTGGCTGCGACTTTTCTCGCTCCCGCTTCTAATTAGACAGTTTTACAGCTCCTCACAATTCTATCCAATCACAATTAGTAGTGGGTTAGACTAATCTAGCGAATTTCCACATGCGTGAGAGAAACTAGTTTGTAACTGGTCATTTTTCCTGTCATTTATCGCCTGAGAAATGCTTATTGGCCACTGTACCTGACGAAGCTCTGGGTGGAAACCTGCCTTTGTACCGCGCACCGCTTCACATCCGGGTATCCGGAAGGTCTGATTGGCGGCCGCGGGATCCTATCTGTGCTCCTCAGAGCGCCTAGTAGAAGGCCCGCCCGGATCTCGGAATTCCCGCGGCGGAGGGGGGGAAGGGCGGGGAAGGATTGCTGGGTTTTGTTTGCTAGCGGCTGGAAGGATCCGCCCTAGCCCCGGGCATAGGTAAAAGGAAAAGCTCCAAGTTAGTTCTCTGTCCTGCGGTGTGGATAAAGAAAACACTTTTCTTAGAGTGGGGAGGGAGCTCTAAAGACCAGAAAACTAACCAGCCCTGCAGTTTTTCCAACCCTAGAGCTCCTTCCTGGACAACACTTCTCAGCCTGTCAAGCCCTTCTTCAGACAACCCATATCTCGGCCAAAACGACTTCCTTACCTCTCCACCACAAAAGGTAAAGAAAGTCCAAAATGCTGGCCTGCCATATACTACAGCACCCATCCTCTGGCCCCAAATCATCTCACTTGCTAATACCCTACATGTCAACCAAATTGGCTTATCCGGCTAGCTCTCCCCTGCCCGTCCCCAAAATCTGGTCCCTTAATTCCCCTCACCCTGAAATGGCCCGTCCCCCACCTACTGGCATCGTCTGCACTGCAGTCCCTCTGGTTGTATTATAGCAGCCATGCACGCAATGGAATAGGACCAGCTGTGCTAGGAATGAAAGATATTTCTCTGTGTAGTTAGGGAACGCAAGATGCAGAACACTATCTAGAGAATGTGATACCATCTGTATACGTTTTAGGAATATATGCATGTGAATACAGTTGTATGCATTAGTTTTGAATTCTGAATTTCAGAGAGGTTCACAAGGAAACTTACCTGTCAGAGGAGAAAATTAAGACCATTTAGTAACGAGTTTAATGTCCTTTACTCAAAGGAAAACAATCCATGGTTGAAAGAGTACAGTGACTCACAAGCCATGGAGCACTCCCCCAGGGAGTTTGAGCAAGAGTGAGTTTTATGCAGCATTAGAAGCGGCAAGGCAATCAGGGCGGGATTGGCTGGGGTTGTGAATATGACCTTATTTAGAAAGATTAAGGAACAAGGAAATAAGTATAGAGCCCAGAAATATGGCGTTTGAGGATTGGCTGACTGGATGTACTGCGTTTCTGGTCAAGCTGAGCTTTTACAGGAACATGAAGTTTCGGTTTGCTGATGTGACACCCCCAGCAGGAGCGACTCCATCTTGGGCCTAGAAATTTATTTTGACATACCTTTGGAGAGCGAACCTTTTGCCTTTTTCGTTGGTATGCCTTTCTGTACCGTTTGAGTTATTTGCCATATGCATATATTGCTTTAAGCAGATTTAAAAAGCAAAACCAAAAAGCATGTAAGAAAAAATATACTAAAATGTTAATAGTGGTTCTCTCTTGGTGAGAGAACTACGTGTGCTTTTTTTTTTTTTTCACTTCCTGTGCTTTTCTATATTTTCCAAATTGTCAACTTTGAACAAGTAATCAGAGGGAAAACATCTCCAAGTGCTTAAAGCCTCAGCTCAATTGCCACATTGCAATTTATTTAAAACGACCTCATAGCACTGTGGTTAATTTTACACTTGTCTCTTCTCCCCTCCTGGATAGTACGTCTTTTTTTTTTTTTTTTAATATTTATTTATTTATTTGGCTTCATCAGGCCTTCCTTGCGGCATGAAGGCTCTTCATTGTGCCGTGTGGGCTCTCTAGTTGTGGCACGCGGGCTCAGTAGCCCTGCGACATGTGGGATCTTAGTTCCCTGACCAGGGATCGAACCCATGTCCCCTGCGTTGAAAGGCTGATTCTTAACCGCTGGACCACCAGGGAAGTCGCAGTATGTCTTTATGTCTTTCGATTGCAGAGTTTAATTCTTATTTCTCTCTGTACATGTACATTCTTATTTTCTCTCCTACTACATGTCCTAGGACCTTAAACAGAGTGTCTGAAATTCATGTTAAAGTAATTAATCATTAGCTTTTATTTATCAGAGGAAATTGTTCTTTTCCCAGGACAAACAGGTAGACTATCCTTTCTTTATTAAATATTTTATATAGCACTTATTCAGAGGGACCCAGATGCTGTGAGGCTTGATTGACATGTAATTCATGTAATTCCTGACTTAAGTAAACAAAAATAAACACTAGAATGTTTTATTACTCACTGTTCTCATAGAATAAAAATGTCTATAAAATGTTAATGAAAAGTACTTAAATTCATTTTACCAGAAATCAGTTTTACTGCATGATCTTTATCATGACCTGCTTATTAACCAACACTGTATTTGGTGCACGGGAAGTACTTAAGAAACAGCATTTATGTTTTCAAGGAGCTCACCCCTATGCTAGATGGGGTGGAAGTGGAGGATACAACAGTTAACATCCAGTCCCTCCATCAGGTAGCTTGAATTTACTAAGGATGAGAAAACAAGTGCAAAAATAGCATAATACAAGGCAGAATGCAAAGCACCATGTTGACGATAAACATTCAGGACTTTCTGGTTTTAAGGCTCTGTAAACTTAGGTGGGTGAAATGGAGAGGAGGAAGTTCCCTTTATCTCTTCTGCTTACTCTAAACACCCTTAAACTTCTAAAGCTGAATGCTTTTATTAGGTGGCTGTGTATGTAGAAAGAAAGCCATGAGCCAGACTCCAGTAATGGAGGGGAAGTAGGGGAAGAGATAAGGAAGCAGAAACAGTAACTCCTTACCTTGGGCTAAAGAGAAAAAACAAAACTGTACTTTTGTCTTTAATTCAAGAAGTAATTCTCTTTGAACAAGGCTTTATGTGGCTTAGAGGTATTAGCAGAATAAGGTATCCCCTGCAACTTTCCCTCCTCCCAGTTCTAAGCCACCTGTCAAGAGGAAGGAGACGAAAGGAAAAGCAGCAACAGCTATGAAATGCCTAATTGGCTTTTTACCTAACTTATTAGCTGAATATTTTCCTCAATATTTATCATCCTACACACCCTCAGCATACCTAATTATCTACCTATTCCATTCAACAAGTCAAATGGACTTTACTAGTACAATCATCATTGCTTCTCTTCCTCTACATCCTTTATCATCCAAGGATATCATAAGCATCTTCCACTGGAGAGTGAGGGGTGGTCTCTGATGGATCCAGACAAAGCACTTAATTAAAACTTCACAGAGCTTTCTAATACCCAACACTACTTTATCCTTCTTTACACTAATTTGGAGACCTTTCTGACTGTTGGCAACCTATCTGCTATAGGCAACCATATTCTACCTGAAAAATGACATGATAAATATATTACACACCACTTTCAAGAGCCTTACTCTTTGACTGCATCCTGTTTCTCCCACACTGAGTCTGTCCCCCAAGCTGATCCTGCAAACTGCTGTCATGGTAATCATTTGAAAGCGTTCAGTTTTATTGTGTGACTCCCACACTAAAATCCTATAATAGCACTCTATTCCAGTCCTCCATTTTCACTGTTTCATTCACAGCTCTTCCCTGACTGGCCCCTCATTACCTGTCAGTGTTATTCCTTCCACAAGACCCTATGCCTAGGCAGCCCCTGCTGTCCTCCAACAGGCATAGTTGCTGCAAAAAAGGTTTTATACACTGATAATAAAATTATTGGTCACTTTGGATATACACCTTCTCAAGGCTTCTAGTGTTTTGTTTTTTTCTCTTTTTATTTTAAAGCTTTCCAAATGGAAATATCCTATTTGCTTTTTTTTCTTTTTTTTTAAAATTATTTATTTATTTATTTAGGCTGCACTGGGTCTTAGTTGTGGCACGTGGGATCTTCATTGCAGCGTGTGGGATCTTTTAGTTGCAGCATGCGGACTCCTTAGTTGCAGAATGTGGACTTTCTTAGTTACAGCACACATGTGGGATCTAGTTCCCCAACCAGGGATCGAACCCGGGCTCCCTGCATTGGGAGCGTGGAGTCTTACGCACTGGACCACCAGGGAAGTCCCGCATTTGCTTTTTTCTGATAATTTGTGGTTATTGTAAAAAACTGAAATACAGAAAGAGCGAAAGCTTCTATGTGATCTGTCCTCCAAAAATATGCATTCTTAACTGTTTGGAGTAGATTTTTACAGATCTTAAAAAATGTATACATGGACTTAATTTTACCAGAATATTATAATCATTAATCTGTAATCAGGGACTTCTTTCATCTCTTTTTCTTAATAACCAAAACCCTGAGCTTAAAAAATTTTTAAAAATGGGCTTCCCTGGTGGCGCAGTGGTTAAGAATCCGCCTGCCAATGAAGGGCACACAGGTTCAAGCCCTAGTCCGGGAAGATCACACATGCCGCGGAGCAACTAAGCCCGTGAGCCACAACTACTGAGCCTGCGCTCTAGAGCCCGCCCGCCACAACTACCAAAGCCCGCACGCCTAGAGCCCGTGCTCTGCAACAAGAGAAGCCACTGCAATGCGAAGCCCGCGCACCACAACTAACAGTAGCCCCCGCTCACCACAACTAGAGAAAGCCCACGCGCAGCAACGAACACTCAATGCAGCCAAAAATAAATAAATAAAATAAATAAATTTATTTTAAAAAATAATAATAAAAATAAAAAATAAGCAAAAAATCTTTATCTACAAAGTTTGGAAAAATTAGAAAGATTAAAGCAATTCAGAATCGTGACATCTAGTGGTTTTGAGGTTGGGTAGTATTTGATTTTAAGTATTATTGGCCATCATTATGTTAATAATAATAAAAATAATGGATAACTTTTATATAACTATATGCGAAGCACTTTTCATCTGACATTTTATTATCCCCATTTTAAAGATGAGGAAACTAAATCACAGAGAAGTTAAGTCATTTGCCTAAGGTGGCACAGCTAGTTTTTGATGGAGCTAAGATTCTGACTCTAGGAGTCTGATTCTAGAATGTGTGCATATAACCATTACATAGTTATTAATAATGTAAGATTTGCCAAGGTGAAAAAATTTTACTCATTTTTTGAACAAATATTTATAAAGTACATGCTCTTTAATAAGCATTGTGCCAAGTACTATGCCAGGTCACAAGAACATAGAAGTAAACAAAATAGAGATCGTCCCTGATCTTCAGAACAGAGTCAAGTATTAAATGAGTAATTAGTCAATTGATTATAATAAATTGTATCAAGTGCTACTAAATATAAGTACAGGGTACTATGGAATCTGTATAATATAGGCCCCAGCCCCTTCAAGGAAATGTTGTGAAAATAAATGACTGAAGAAGACTTTCTATTTCTTTCTTATTTCCTCAGTTTCTTTTTTCCCCTTCCTGCTAAATGTTTTTCTCCATTTTTTTTCCTTTGTCTTCTTTGCGTCTCTTCTAATTTTCATCCCAGCAATGACCTAAATCTGGTTTCTTGCAGGTTAAGCCTTCTTTAACATTCTTGCCATCTGTTCTCCTCTGGCTCTGAAGCACAAGATTTTATCCTCTGGTAATTTTTCATTAAGCTAATCTTTGAACAGCTTACGAAGTGCTTTTCAGTTGACAAGTCTTACATTTCATAATCAGTGCTTATTTTATTATACTATGATGGTAGAAATTGACCTTTTGAGCAAACATCTAAATGTTATAAAAATACTATGTGAACTAGCCCAAATCCTTACAAATATGAAATTTTATTTCACATAGTAATTATCTTTCATATGACCAACCATTATAAAATTTACTCAGGGAGTTTTTAAACATA
Source organism: Balaenoptera musculus (assembly GCF_009873245.2). Lineage (NCBI taxonomy): Eukaryota > Metazoa > Chordata > Mammalia > Artiodactyla > Balaenopteridae > Balaenoptera > Balaenoptera musculus. The sequence goes on from NC_045786.1 coordinate 100,245,574, forward strand.
ATTTTGGAGAACTTTCTTAATGTCTGAGGAATGTTAAAATAGAGTGATTCTTTTTTTTCTGTAGTTTATTTTATTGAAGTATAGTTGATTTATAATGTGTTAATTTCTGCTGTACAGCAAAGTGATTCAGTTATGCATACATATATATTCTTTTTCACATTCTTTTCCATTATGGTTTATGACAGGATATTGAATATAGTTCCGTGTGCTATGCACTAGGACCTTATTGTTTATACATTTTATATATATAGTTTGCATCTGCTAATCCCAAACTCCTAGTCCATCCCTCCCTCTCCCCCTCCCCCTTGGCAACCACAAGTCTGTTCTCTATGTCCGTGAGTCTGTTTCTGTTTTGTAGGTAAGTTCATTTGTATCATATTTTAGATTCCACATGTAAGTGATATCATATGGTATTTGTGTTTCTCTTTCTGACTTACTTCACTTAGTATGATAATCTCTAGGTCCATCAATGTTGCGGCAGATGGCATTATTTCATTCTTTTTTATGGCTGAGTAATATTCCATTGTATATATGTACCACATCTTCTTTATCCATTCATCTGTTGGTGGACATTTAGGTTGCTTCCATGTCTTGGCTATTGTAAATAGTGCTGCTATGAACATAGGGGTGCATGTTTCTTTTTGAATTATAGTTTTGTCTGGATATATGCCCACGAGTGGGATTGCTGGATCATATGGCAACTCTTACAATAGAATGATTCTTATCTTTTATTAGTACCTATTCCACAACTCCACCCTCAGAATACTGCCTTTTTGTCATCTCAATTTATATTCAGATACCTAAAACCTAGAACATACTGCCTTGCTCACTTTCTCATTGTTCAAAGAACCCTGACTACCATTCCCTTCTGGGGAGTGGTAAAAACAGAATAGTAGGAGTCAAAAAATGGTAAATTTGGGGAATGTGAAGAAATGCTGAATTAGGGATAATGTATCACAAAGAAAGGTGGCATGCATTTGAAATGGCAGATTTGAGCAATGGAGAAGAGATCATTAAAGTCCCTTCCCTTTTATCTGAGTCCTGAAAAGTAAACAAAAGCCTTATTAAGCTTGTGTGAGTATGGTTTCTAATAACTAAATCAAGTATCATTTTTCAATTTTAAATTTAAAGTAAATAAAATTGGGGAATGAAAATGTACTAAAAGTGATTTATGGTGATAGTTGCATTAGTCAGTGAAGTTACTTTAAAAATTCATTGTGTTTTACACCTGAAATGGGCGTGTGTAAAATATACCTCAGCAAAGTTGTTTTTTTAAAGCTACAAGGAAAAGAAAATGAAATAACACTAAAAACTCAATCCCTTAGTCACACTAACTACATTTCAAATACCTAATAACCACATGTGTGTAGTGGCTACCATTTTGGACAGTATAGGTCTAGTATATAAAACTTTTCCATGATGTTAAAAAATACTTTCTTAAATCTGTTTTAAGATTTCTTATGTGTGAGTGTAAAATACTTACACTTACAACAGACATATAACCAAAATAGAAGACATGAAAAAATCGGGTATCCTTAACACATCAGTGACTCTTAAAAGAAATGTACAATGATAGTAAATATTTTAAAAGTTCAAGGCAGCTAGCAAGCAAAGAAATGCATATTAAAAGGACAGTGAATTAGTATTTTTAATCTATGAAATAGGTATTAAAAAAAAAAGATGCTCCTAACGTTAAGATGAGAAGAAATGGATACTGCTGGCAAAAGTGTAAACTAGTACAACTTTTCTGAAAGTTGGTTGGACAATTTGGAAATAAGTATCAAAGACCTTAAAAATAGGCGTTCTCTTTGAGTCAGCAATTCTACTTTTAGTAATTCATCTTAGAAAAATAAATGTGGATGGTAGCAAGGATTTATCTGTGAGGGGTTTTAACGCAATATGGTTATAATAGCAAAAAATAAAAAACAGTCTAAATGCCCATCAATAGGGCATTGATTAAATTGATTATGATACATTTATAGAATAGACCATTAAGCAGCCATTTAAAATTATATAATAGAATATTTAATAATATTTTAAAATGTTCATTGTGAATTATATATTGGTTAATGAAAAATAAAAACTTTTTAAAAATAAATGACCTGGAGTAGTCAAACCCATAGAAACAGCAAAGTAGAATGGTGGTTGCCAAGGGCTGGGGGGAGCGGGAAATGGGGAGTTGTTTAATGAGCATAGAGTTTCAGTTTTGTAAGACAAAAAGGTTCTGGAGATTGATTGTACAACAATGTGAATATACTGTTAAAAACAAGACAATAGGCCCAAAATGGAGTTGCTTATCCTAAGCCCCATGTCACCAAACCAAGACTTGACTTACTTACAGTTTCGGCTCTCCCAAAAATGGAATCTTAAACCAGCCAGTCAGAATTGCCTAATCCACACTCATTAGGTAATCTGCCTGATAGACCCCTGCCATCCCCTAAAGGATGCAATAACCAACCACTGTTTTGTCTAGTACAACTTCCTTGCTCCCACTCCCTTCTACCTATAAAAGTCTTTCTTTTTGTACAGCTCCTCAGAGCTCCTTTCTGTCTGCTAGATAGAATTCTGCCTGATTCGTGAATTGTTGAATTAAAACCAATAAGATGTATAAAATTTACTCAAGTTGAATTTTGTTTTTTAACAATACTTAACACTATTGAAATATACACTTAAAAATGGTTAAGATAGTAAATTTTATATTTTACTAAATTTTTAAATTTTTAAAAATACATTTAAAAAAGAAAATAAATGATTCTATTTTTTATTTTAAGTATTATGTATGCCTTTATGCATACATAAATCAAAATGATAATCGTAGTTATCTCTGGGTGTTAGGATTACTAATACATTTAATTTTCTTTTTATTTTTCTGTTCATGTCTACCATGAATGTGTGTTACTTTTGTAATCAAAAGAATGTTATTATATCTCCGATTCCTTTTTTTTTCAATTTATTTATTTTATTTATTTAGTTTTGGCTGCATTGAGTCTTCGTTGCTGCACACAGGCTTTCTCTAGTTGCAGCAAGCCGGGGCTACTCTTCGTTGTGGTGCGTGGACTTCTCATCACGGTGGCTTCTCTTGTTGCGGAGCACGAGCTCTAGGCGTGTGGGCTTCAGTAGTTGTGGCACGCGGGCTCAGTAGTTGAGGCTCGCAGGCTCTAGAGCGCAGGCTCAGTAGTTGTGGCACAAGGGCTTAGTTGCTCCGCGGCATGTGGGATGTTCCCGGACCAGGGATCGAACCCATGCCCCCTGCATTGGCAGGCGGATTCTTAACCACTGCACCACCAGGGAAGTCCTCCAGCTCCTTGATGACGGAAATTCCTTCAACGTGGAACAAAGCCTATAGTCTACATTTAGAAGTACATTAAGCCTAGTGAAAAAATATCAAATGGTATAAATTCACTCTAAAGTGTAATGAGGCTGTCAGGGGAAAAAACAGGAGGTAACTGGTTGCCTGAAAGGGGTAGGAGGAAATGTTTAAAAAATCAGAGATTCAGAAAAAAGACAGCAAAATTACCAACACAAACTTGGCCTACTTCAAAATTTTGCCCAGCACTAATTCTGGTTAGATCATACGGAAAAGGAGAGAAGACCCAAGATCCTTGAGAAATTGCTTGGCCAAGAAGCAATCTTGGGTGCAGAAAAGGCTAGTTTTTATAATTCTGTCATTTAGACCTGGGGAAGTATTTTGTTGGATTTTCCTGGTTTCACTGGGAGATTTATGCGTTCTGGATAATTTGTATACATCCTAATTGTCTCTCTCATTTTATTTTATTTTATTTATAGGACATAGGGAAGTCACACAGGGCCCATTAAACATGTGCTCACCCTCCTGGAAATCCCTTTTCAATGTATACACTGAGTGTGCATAACAAAGAGAATTTCATGTAACGATTGAGACTATATTTCACTTAATATATAGTATGAAGGCAGTGACCAGCATGCAGAATTTTTAAGAACATCTAATTTTCAAATGTCAAGTTCTGTTGTTGCATAATTACATCCCAATATTTCGTTTGGAAACTATGGTCACAGTGAAGTGGATTATATACATTCTTTTACTTGAGAGGGTCCTGGCACACATGGATTGAGCAGGCACACTGATCCCACCAATGGAGCAGAGTTTGTTCCCTTCAAAGAGATCCTCAGGGCTCCAGAAAATCTCCCACTGTTGTTGCCCTTCAGGAAGAGATTTAAAGATCATTCTCCAACACCAGTAAATTTCTGTTAATCTCAAATCAAATAAATACGTTTTCAGCTTTAGTTTTAGTTGAGAAGTTGGTATGTTAAAGAATGTTTTAGCTCCAACCACAACACACATAGAGGAAAAAGCACAGCCTTCAAGCTCTGATGTGCAAAGAGTTAACATCTTAAGAGCTAAACAGAACTGTATTAACTCCTCTCTTAACAAGCCAGGAGGACAAGAGGATTCTATAGGACTGAAGGACACCAAAACAGAGAAAAGAATTAGAGAGAGCTCTCTGGAGGAAGCAAGAACTGTAAGTTTATATCTAATACATATTTCTAGTCTTTCATTTCTTTCCTTAGGGTGTTTTTGAGAAGAGTGAAATAAGTTTATTCATTTTGTATTGTGCCTATCTCCCAGGCATCCAGACACAGTATCACTAGGTCATCTTTAATCCTGTCACCTTCTTAACTTCATACCACATCCAACTAGTTGGCAAGTATTTTGATTCTCCTTCCTCATTGTCTTCGTGATCTATCCCACTCTTCTATCCCCCTGCCACCATCCTTCCTAATTCAAGGCCACTTGCCTGAACCACAGCAATATCCTAATGTTCCTCTCTGCCAGTCTCTCTAACTCACTTATGCCAGATGAATCTTCCTAAAGCCCTTCCACAGCTCTAACTCTATTGCTCTTGTGCTCAAAATGTGTAATTCTCACCCATTGGCAGAATGAATACAATGCCTCTAATTTATATGCAAGATCTTCCAAAATATGCTTCCTTTCACTTAAATTCCCACAACTCTTCTTTCTCAAAGTTGTCATGTCTACCTGCTACTGTCGAAGACCACCCTGCTCTTTGCCCATCCCTGACTATTGAAACTCTCCTCTCTCTGTATAGAACACTCTGTGTCTCCACCTGCCAAAATCCCTCCCAGACTCCATCAACCCTCCCTCCATAAAGCTTTATCTGATCCTTCAAGTAAATGTGAATTTCAGTCTTCCTTTACACTTTCATTTTGCTTTGTTCTTCTCAGATTGACTTTTTATATTTTACCTTACAGTTAAGAATGTGCTTTTCTCATTTCTCCTCTCCTCATTAATAGTTCACTTATTTTTCTTTCTTTTTTTATGGGAAACTATGTTTTTTATTGTTATGATTGACATACAGCAGTGTATAAGTTTAAAGTATACAGCCTAATGATTTGACTTACATATATTGTGAAATGATGACCACAATAAATTTAGTAGACATCTATCATCTCATATAGATACAAAATTAAAAATATAAATACATTTTTCCATGTGATGAGAACTCTTAAAATTTACCCTCTTAGCAACTTTCATATCTAACATACAGCAGTGTTAATTATATTTCTTACATAGGATATTACAACCCTGGAAATTATCTTATAACTGGAAGTTTGTACCTTTCAACTGTCTTCATCCAATTCCCATTCCACCCCACCCCCACCTCTGGTAACCACAGATCTGAGGGCTTTATTTTTCTTCTCCTTGTAGCAGCTGCACAAAATGGATACTCAGTAATATTTGTGAAATTAAGTTCAGTCCAAGTTCCAGGAGTTCCTGTCATCTTTTCTGAGCATTCATACAACTGACACCAAAATTACAGAGACTACACTTTTCTCCATAGCTTCTCTTTATCTCTGTTCCAAGTTTCTTCCTCAATGCTTACATCTCCTTTGCTTCTATCCGCTTACATAAGATCGGCTCCTCCTGAGTTCCCTCACTCATTTTAAAACTATTTTCTTTAAGAGTCTATTCACAAATTGTCCCTTCCTTCCCCCAGATTTGAAGGAGCCCAATTGCAGCCCCCCTTTCAGGGACTTGACTGTTTATTGGGCCTGTTAAAGTTAGTAATGGGAAGACCTGAATTCCCAATCCATATTAAATTTAAAATAGTTAAAACCCTACTTCTATATTTTGACTCATAAGCCCACTTAACCCATGAATTTTTAGAGGATGGGAGTATTTTTGCAGCATTTCCTATGCTCCACTGAAATGCTACTGACATTCCTTTGAGCAGATTTTTTCACCTGATTTTTACATTTTTCTTCTTTTTTCTCTCTCCTGCTCAAATCAGTGACACCATTATGGCTCTCACTTCACTGTGTTCTTGGATGTGAGGGAGAATTAATGCAAAACTTTGTAAAATTATTAAAAACAACTCTAAAAAGGAAAACAATTTCTGCCACAGTCCAATATCATAATAATACATCAGCTGATAAATTATTATGTATCTCCAGATACCAGGCACTCTGTTAGGTACAAGGATATCCTCAAAAGAGCTGATAGACTAGTGAAGAGACACATGATATATAAACACTACAGAGAACTGACTTATACTAACCAACATACAAGAAAATTACATATATAATATAAATCATTAACTTATACTCATAAATACAATAGAATCATCAATTGGCCAGAGACTAGTTCAGTGAAAACAACAAAAAACGGCTAGCATTTAGCTAATATGGAGCCTGTACTAAGTGCCAAGCATTATGCAAATTTTTTATAGGCATTATCTCAATTGACCCTCATCATAACCATATGAGGTGAGTATTTCATCCCTATTTTATAGGTAAGGAAAATAAGCAGAGTGGTTAAGTAACTTGTCCCTGGTCACACAGCAAAAGAAAGTTGTGAATACGTGTCTTTCTTATTCCTAGGCTCTTGACCACAGTTACTATTTACAGTTCATTCTCTCCACCTTTAATCAGAGGTGAGTATAAAATCAGAGTAAGGGGAGTTGGCTGTATGATTTTAATTTTTGATGTCATCATACTGGCTTTATTCAGCAATCACTACTAAAGAGTAATTCTTTGCCCTCACTCACCTACCATTGCCCCAGTGCACTGCAACTCAATACCACTGCAACGGATTTCTTTTTGTCTTTCATTTCATTGGGTGCAAAACAAATGATAAATTCTTCTTCCTTACATCTAGTCTCCACTCCTTTTTTCCTGAGAGATTAAATCTTGTCAATTCATTGGATTTGGATGTCCCTTCATCACACCTTCACTGACAGTCTCCCCTGAGTTTTCTTTTCTGGCATTCTGATAGCCTCCATTTCATTCTTAGAGCTTCTCTGACCATTTTTAGTGGTGCTTTCCAGTGGCTCCACAGTGTTGTACAGCTTCGGTGGTGTATTTTGGAAGGGTCATAAACCAGAACAATCTTTTCTGGGTCCAGGTATTAAAGAACCACAGCATCTCTTCCTCCACTACAGCTTCATTTTTGCAAATGGCTTCAGGTCCAGAGGACGAGGTCTGTGATGCAGTCACCCCTCCTTTCCCTTCGTCTTACTTCTCTACGATAGGAGGCTGAGAAAATGGGGTAATATAGCAGACCTACGAAAGCTACTTTCAGTGTGAGGATTGACGCTAAAACAAAATGGTTTCCTTGGTTGCTTCCATTCTGTTCTTATCCTAGGACTATTGTCTAACATGTGAAAGCGTATCAACTTTTGGGTGATAGCTTCCTTAATATAGAAATCTGTAAAGATCCATTTAAAATTATGTCATTTGAAAGATATTCTCCACTTATTGTGGTTTAAAAAAGTGAAACATCACAGAACAGAATATGAATGACTCAATTCAAGTTAAATTGTCTGGAAAATAGATCAACAAAATGTTAATGTTTTCTCCCAGTAATAGAATGTCTCCATCATGCTTTTTTACCTTCTTTGTATTTCTCTACTTGTTCAAAATAAGCTTGTGAGCAAACTTCTTAAGTTGACAAGTCAAGCTAGCTTCAGCAAAAAGGGGAATTTGTTGTAAGGACATAATACTCTCCTACAGAACCTAAGGGCAGGAACAGAGACAGGCCTTGGAAAAGACTAAAATCAAGGACAGGAAGCTTTCAGGACCTTTTAACTCAGCCACTCAGTGTCATTCTCTCTCTTGACTTGTTATTCATTCACCTATTCACTTATTCAATATATATTTATTAGGTGCCTACTACATTCTAGGAGTTGTTCAAGTGCTGGGAAATAAAGGTAAATAAGATAAACCAATTTTCTGCTTTCAAAGTCCTTATATTTTAGTGAGAGGAGGTAATAAATAAGTGTAAATAAATGAAGGTAGTTTCTGGATATGGTAAGTGTTACCAGTGAAATAAACAGGGCGACGTGACAGAGTATAACTGAATAAGTCCTCACTTTAGTTATGAAGTCAGAGAAAGTCCTCTTGGCAGATGAAAAGATGCTGAGAGACTGAAGGATAAGAAGGAACTAGCCATGTGAAGAGCAAGGGAAAGAACATTCCAGCCAAGTACAAAAGTCCTGAGGCAAGAGGGAGCTTGCCGGTTCCAGGAACAGAGAGGAGGCCAGTGGCAAGGAATGTTATTTGCTAGAGGAGGAGAAATACAAAGCGTGATCTGAGAAATAGGAAGAAGGTCAGATCATAGAGGCCATGCTGACTACGGTAAGGAGTTTAGATTTTATTTTAAATGTAAAGGAAAACCACTGGACAATTTTAGGCAGGAAATGCGATGACCTGGGTTGTTTTTTAAAGAGCACTCTGGATGTTTCAGGGAGAATTGGTGGGAGGGGGATGGAGAGAGGAAAATGTGGAGAGCATTGGGAGAACATTATGGTAGTTGAGGTAAGGGACACTGGTGACTAGAATTAGAGTAGTAGCTGTGGAGACAGGGTGATACATATTTTTAGGAGGTAGCTGGAGGATTTGCTAGTGGATGACAGAAAGGGAGAAATTGAGGCTTTAGGAACTGGTGGGATGGTAATGCCATTTATGGAGATAGAGAAAGCCTGGGAGATCAGGTTTGAGAGAGAAATTAAAATTCCTGTGTGAGACAGGTGAATTTGAGATACCTAGCAGTCATGCAAGTGGAAATGATTAAAATTCTGGAAGATGTACAAATCTGAAGGTCAGGGCTGGAGACAAAAATTTTGGAAGCAACAGCATGTATACACACAGACACACAGACACACACAGACACACACACACACACACACACACACGGTATTTAAAGCCAGGAGATTGGATATTATAATTCAGAAAAAGAGTGTTGACCAAGGTTAGAAGTGACTCTGCAGGTAGGATTTCCACAGTTATTTAGGCTACAAAGCAGAATATGGCCATCCCAGAACTCCCAAGTTTACATAATAGTCCTAGCCATTCACACAGGCTAATTTAACTCTCTTAGTCCCATTTCCAAATGCCTGGGGAAAAGAACCTGATTGGCCCAGCTTAGGTCAGTTGTCTACCCCTGGTCTAATGAACAATGACTGTGGGAACTGGATCATAGACTATAAACTGGTTACTGGTGAGTCAGTCTGTATGAATGGAGTGGAGAGGGGTTCAGAGGCTCATTTCCTGGAGAAAGGATATGGTCATTGGCTTCCAGGCTGAGCAGACACTTTAAAAATGATTCAAAATGGTATGCATCAATTCTATAATCAGAAAAATTGATTTCATTTTGAATAAATAATGTCATTATTACTGAATGCTTGGTCTTACCCTTCAGTGTAGAGTGATCCACATCACTACAAAAAAGACTATGACATGTTACATACCATCCTGAAAGTGTTGAGGAATTCTTGCTACAACTTAAGTTTGCCTGCAGAAGGCATCCCAGAGTTGCATGTAATTGGCTGAACTTTTCCTTTATTTTAGTGTCCTGTGGGATCTCTCACAGCTTGGGAGATGATATGACATCTCATCTTCTGGTGGACAATACAGCCAAGGCCCGGTTAGAGACATAGACTCGATACCTCTGATGGTACCAGCGTCGAAAGGTAAATTCGGTGCCTGAGGATGGATGTCTTTTAGAATGAAAACAACCCTCAGTCTGTTATTGTGGGGCATCTTGCTAGCCTTCACAGTGATTGCTTTGCTCTCAGGTCTTTTCTTCAATCTTCTCAACGTTTTATTCATATATTCTTATAATAAAATTTTTACTGTGTGGGTTTAGGAGGTGAAGATAAATGCCACCACCACAAATACCACAACAAAAGCCAAGAGCAAATGAGTGGGTCTCATTCTTCTATCCATGTGATCAGCCCTTCACTCTCACTAAACAGAGGTAGGCAATTTAAAAGGAAAGGGCAGGGACTTCCCCGGTGGTGCAGTGGTTAAGACTCCATGCTCCCAATGCAGGGGGCCCAGGTTTGATCCCCGGTCTGGGAACTAGATCCCACATGCATGTTGCAACTAAGAGTGTGCATGCCACAACTAAGGAGCCCGTGAGCTGCAACTAAGGAGCCCGCCTGCTGCAACTAAGACCCAACACAACCAGATAAATAAATATATAGTTTTCTAAATTAAAAAAAATAAAAGGAAGGGGCATGGCCCCACTAGTGCTTTTTCCCCACTCACCTTAAGATGCTTTTGTAACTTTGTTCATACTCTCCCACCCCTCAGTCCTATTCATAGCTACTATTAATTCTGCTTTCACTTGATTTCACTTCTGTAAGATTTATTTCAAAGATAGGGCACTTTATGCACTGCCCATGGGTGTATAAGTGGTGCCATCACTTTGGAAAAAATCTTGGCATTATCTAGTAAAATTGAACATGCAGCTTTACTTCTAGGTATAAAATTTGCAGGGATTTTTGCATATGTGTACCAAGAGACATTTATCAGAATGTTCATAGTAACGTTGTTCATAAGAATAAAAAATGGAAACAACATAAATGTCCATTGATCAGAAAATGAATACACACTGACATATAATTACACACTGAAATAAATTTGTTTTCTTTATAATAAATAATTTAATTTTCTTTATAAAATTATAAAGAAATACAAGGCAGTTATTAATACAATATTCAAGATAGTGGTCCCTCTGGGAGAAGAAGGGAATAGTATGGGTGAGGAACTTACAGAAGGTATTAGTAATCTCCTGTTTCGTAAGCTGGTATGTATGTATGTGTACGCTTTATTATTATTCTTTAAACTGTCCGTATATGTTTTATTTCCTCATTTATATGTGTGAGATAGAAAAAATAATATATATAGTAATATTTATATAATAATACATGTATAATGTATGTTGTATATAATACATATATATTATACATAATAGTTTTATTGGGATATAAATTACATAACATAAAATTCACTCTTTTAAAGTATACAATTTCTTAATTTTTACTATATTCACAGAGTTGTGCATTCATCTCCAGTACCTAATTTTAGAACATATCATTACCTCCCCCAAAAAACCTTATAGCAGACATTCCCCGTGTCCCCACTCCCTGCCCCTGGTAATCACTTTAAGTCTTTAAGTCTCTATGGATTTGCCTATTCTGGACATTTTATATAAATGGAATCATATAATATATGATTTTTTGTGTCTGGCTTCTTTCACTTAGCATAATATTTTCAAAGTCCATCCAAGTTGTAACATTTATCAATACTCCAATCCTTTTTATTGCTGAATAATAATACCACATTTTGTTTATACACTCATCAGTTGATGGACATTTGAGTTATTTTCACTTTTTGGCTCTTGTAAGTAATGCTGGTATGAACATTTGTGTACAAGTTTTCGTGTGGACATATGTTTTCATTTCTCTTAGGTATATACCTAGAAGTGGAATTGCTGGGTCATATGGTAATTCTATGTTAGTTCGAGGAACTGCCAAACTATTTTTGAAAGCAGTTGCACATTTTTGCATCCCTACTAACAATTCATGAAAGTTCTGATTTCCTCATATCCTCACTGAGGTGTTGTTGTTATTGTTGTTGTTGTTATTGTTACTGAGGTGGTATCTCGTGTTGTTTTTTTAATTTATTCTTTCTTTTTGTGGTTTTGATTTGCATTTCCCTAATGAATAATCATGTTGAACATCTTTCATGTGTTTATCAGCCATTTGTATATCTTCTTTGGAAAAATGTCTCCTCAGATCCCTTGCCTATTTTTAAATTGGGTTATTTGCCTTTATATTGTTGGTTGTTAAGAGTTCTTTATGAATTTTGGATACACGTCTCTTAACAGATATATGATTTGCAAATATTTTCGCCATTCTGTTGGTTGTCTTTTCATTTTCCTGATAGTGGCCTTTGAAGCACGAAAGTTTTTAATTTTGATGAAGTCCAATTTATTTATTTATTTTTTGATACTTGTGCTTTTGGTTCCATGTCTAACTTCATAGTGTCATGTCTAATACTGCATGGCCCAAGGTCACAAAGGTTTATTTCCATATTTTCTTCTAAGAATTTTATACTTCTAGCTCTTACATTTAGGTCTGTGATCCATTTTAAGTTTATTTTTAATATGGTTTGAGGTAAGGATCCAACTTCATTCTTTTGCATGTGTCTATCCAGTTGTCCCAGCACCATGTGTTGAAGAAGTTATCCTTTCCCTACTGAATTTTCTTGGCACACTTGTCAAAAATCAATTAGCCATACATGTATGGGTTTATTTCTGGACTCTCAATTATATTCCACTGATCTACATGCCTATCCTATGCCAATATCATGGATTATTATAGCTTTGTAGTAAGTTGAAATCAGGATGTGAAAAATAACTTTGTTATTTTTCAAGATTATTTTAGCTATTCTGGATCCCTTGTATTTCTATCTGAACTTTAGGATCAGATTGTGAATATCTGCCCCCCAAGAAAAAAGCCAACTGGAATTTTGATAGAGATTACATTGAATCTATACATGAATTTTGGAAGTTTTGAAATGTTATCAATATTAAGTCTTCAAATCCATGAACTTGGGTTATCTTTCTATTTACTTAAACAGTCTTTAATTCCTTTCAATGATGTTTTATAACTTTTGGTGTACAAGTTTTATACTTCTTTGTTAAGTTTATTCTTATGTATTTTTTTGATGCTATTGTAAATGGAATTGATTTCTTAATTTTATTTTCAGATTGTTCGTTGCTAGTATATAGGAATACCATTGATTCTTACATATTGATCTTATACCCTGAAACTTTACTGAACTCATTTACTAGTTCTAATAGATTTTTTAGTAGATTCCTTAGGATTTTCTAGATAAAAGAAATAGACAACATTCATTGTCTGTGAATAGAGATAGTTTTACTTATTTCTTTCTAATTTAGATGCCTTTTATTTCTTTTTCACGCCTAATTTCCATAGATAGAATCTCCAGTAAAATGTTGAATAGAAGTGGCAAGAGTGGACAACCTTGTCTTTTTCCTGATCTTATGGGGGAAGCTTTCAGTCTTTTACTATTAAGCATGATTTTAGCTGTGAGTTTTTTGTAGATGACACTTATCAGGTTGGAGAAATTTTCTTCTGTTAGCAATTAGTTGAGTGTTTTTTATCATGAAAAGATGTTGGATTTGTCAAATTTTTTTTCTGTGTCTATTGATATGATCATGTGGGTTTTTGTCCTTTGTTCTATCAATATGATACATTAAATTGATTGATTTTCATCTGTTAAACAAAGATTGCATTCCTGGGATAAGTTACATTTGGTTATGGTGCATAATTCTTTTCATATGTTGCTGGATTCAGTTTGCTATTATTTTTTTGAGGATTTTTTTGTCCGTAGTAATAAGGGATCTGTAGTTTCCTTTCTTGCGATGACTTTGGTTTTGGCCTTATATGATAAGTTGGGACGTGTTCCCTCTTTTAATTTTTGGAAGAGTTTGTGTAGGATTGATATTAATTCTTCTTTATACATTTGGTAGAAGTCATCAGTGAAGTCATGTGGGCTTGGGGTTTTCTTTGTGGGAAGTTTTTTATTACAAATTCAATTCTTCTACTCAGTCTATTCAGATTTTCTGTTTCCTCTTAAGTCAGTTATAGTAGTTTGTGTCTTTCCAGGAATTTATCTACTTGACCTAGGTTATCTAATTTGTTGACACACAATTGTTTGTAGGATTCCCTCATAATTCTTTTTATTCCTTTAAGGTTGGTAGTGACATCCTCTTGTTCATTCTTGACTTCAGTAATTTGAGCCTTTTTTTCTTTGTTGATTTTGTTGATCTTTTAAAGAACCAACTTTGGTTTTATTGACTTCCCTATTGTTTTTCTATTCTCTATTTCATATATTTCTGCTATAATCTTTATTATTTTCTTTCTCTGCATGCTTTGGGTTTAGTTTCCTCTTCTTTTTTCTAATTTCTTAAGGTGAAAGTTAGGTAATGGATTTGAAATCTTTTTTTCTTTTTAATGCAGGCATTTACATCTGTAAATTTCCCTGTTAACCCTGCTTTAGCTGCATCCTATGTTTTGGTATGTTGTGTTTTCATTTGCATATTTAATATAAAAAATGTTTTAAAAAAAAGGAGGACCCATGATGGGACCTAGTCCAGCTGGGATGTAACAAATTCCTCATAGTCTCTAGAGCTTGTTCAATTGTTGATTCTAAATGAATCATATTTTTTTGTTTCTTTTTTTATTCAGATATAGTTGATGTACAATATTACATAAGTTACAGGTGTACCACATAGTGATTCGCAGTATTTAAAGGTCATACTCCGATTGGTTATTATAAAATATTGACTATGTTCCCTGTGATATACAATACACCTTATAGCTTATTTATTTTATACATAATAGTTGGTACCTCTGAATCCTCTACCCCTATCTTGCCCCCTCCCCCCCCCCGCTGGTAACCACTAGATTTTTCTCTATATCTGCGAGTCTGTTTCTTTTTTGTTATATTAATTTGTTTTATTTTTTAGATTCCACACATAAGTGATATCATACAGTATATGTCTTTCTCTGTCTAACTTATTTCACTTAGCATAATACCCGCCAAGTCCATCCATGTTGCTGCAAATGGCAAAATTTCATTCTTTTTTATGGCTGAATAGTACTCCATTGTGTGTGTGTGTCTGTGTGTATGTATATACATACACACAGACACACACACACACTTTATCCATTCATCTGTTGTTGGCCACTTAGGTTGCTTCTATATCATGGCAATTGTAAATAATGCTGCTATGAATATTGGGGTGCATGTATCTTTTCAAATTAGTGTTCTTGTTTTTTTTGGGGTGTATACCAGGAGTGGAATTTCTGTGTTGTATGGTAGTTATATTTTTAGTTTTTTGAGAAACCTCCATACTGTTTTCCACAGTGGTGGCACCAATTTACATTTCCACCAACAGCGTATGAAGGTCCCCTTTTCTCCATATCCTCAGCGATATTTTTGTTCTTTTTGATGATACCGTTTTGACAGGTGTGAGGTAATATCTCATTGTGGTTTTAATTTGCATTTCTCTAAATGTTAATGATGTTGAGCACCTTTTCATGTGCCTATCGACCATCTGTATGTCTTCTTTGGAAAAATGTCTATTCAGGTCTTCTGCACATTTTTTAATGAGTTGTTTGTTTTTTTGATGTTGAGTTGTATGAGCTGTTTATATATTTTGGATATTAACCTCTTACCGGTCATATTTCAGATTTTCTTCCATTCAGTAGGTTGTCTTTTCATTTTGTTGATGGCTTCCTTTGCCGTGCAAAAGCTTTTAAGTTTAGTTAGGTCCCATTTGTTTATTTTTGCTTTTATTTCCTTTGCTTTAGGAGACAGATCCAAAAAAATATTGCTACAATTTATGTCAAAGAGTGTTCTGCCAGTGTTTTCTTCCAGGGGTTTTATGGTTTCTGTTCTTACATTCAGGTCTTTAATCCATTTTGAGTTTTTGGTATATATGGTATAGAGAATGTTCTAATTTCATTCTTTTACATGTAGTTGTCCAATTTTCAGCCCCACTTATTAAAGAGACAGTCTTTTCTCCATTGTATAGTCTTGCCTCCTTTGTCATAAATTAATTGACCATAAGTGCATGGGTTTATTTCTGGGCTTTCTATTCTGTTCTTTTGATCTATGTGTCTCTTTTTGTGCCAGTACCCTACTGTTTTGAATACTGTAGCTTTATAGTATAATCTGAAGTCAGGGTGTGTGATTCCTCCAGCTCTGTTTTGGCTATTTGAGGTCTTTTGTGTTTCCATACAAATTTTGAAATTCTTTGTTCTGGTTCTGTGAAAAATGCCATTGGTATATTGATAGGGATTGCATTGAGTCTGTAGATTGCCTTGGGTAGTATGGTCACTTTAACAATATTAATGCTTTCAATTCATGAACATAGTATATCTTTCCATCTGTGTTGTCATCAGTTTCTTTCATCAGTGTCTTATAAATAGTTTTCCATACAGGTTTTTTACCTCCTTAAGCATGTTTATTCCTAGATATTTTATTCTTTTGATGAGATAGTAAATGGGATTGTTTTCTTAATTTCTCTTTCTGATAGTTTATGTTTAGTGTATAGAAATGCAACAAATATCTATATATTAATTTTATATATTGCAACATAACTGAATTCATTGATGAGCTCTAGTAGTTTTCTGGTGGTGTTTTTAGGATTTTCTGTGTATAGTATCATGTCATCTGCAAACAGTGACAGTTTTACTTCTTCTTTTCAAATTTGGATTCCCTTTATTTCTTTTTCTTCTCTAATTACCATGGCTAGGACTTCCAAAACTATGTTGAATAAAAGTGGTGAGAGTGGACATCCTTGTCTTGTTCCTGATCTTAGAGGAAATGCTTTCAGCTTTTCACTGTTGAGTATGATGTTAGCTGTAGGTTTGTCACATATGGCCTTTATATGCAGGACCCTCAGGTTGGGGATCCCAGTGTGGGGCTCAGACCTCTCACTCCTTTGGGAGAACCTCTGCAAAGTAATTATTCTCCAGTTTGTGGGTCACCCACCTGAGGGTATGAGACTTGACTATACCACGCCCCTACCCATCTCGTTGTCATGGTTCTTTATGTCTTTGTAGAAGTTCTCTTCTGGTTTTCTTTGGCTGTAGAACATCTTTCCTTGTAGGTTCTGGTCTTTTTAATTGATACTTGTTCAGCGGATAGTTGTGATTTTGGTGTGACTGTCAGGGGAGGTGAGGTCAGGGTCTTTCTACTTGGCCATCTTGGCCGATCTCTGGGAGGTATTTTTTTTTTTTAAATTATTAGCACCTTTAATTATTATTTATTTATTTATTTATTTTTTGGCTGTGTTGGGTCTTCGTTTCTGTGCCAGGGCTTCCTCTAGTTGCGGCAAGCGGGGGCCACTCTTCATCGCGGTGCGCGGGCCTCTCA
The DNA here is from genome assembly GCF_009873245.2 of Balaenoptera musculus. Taxonomy (NCBI): domain Eukaryota; kingdom Metazoa; phylum Chordata; class Mammalia; order Artiodactyla; family Balaenopteridae; genus Balaenoptera; species Balaenoptera musculus. The sequence goes on from NC_045786.1 coordinate 100,262,833, forward strand.
CTATCGCGGCCTCTCTTGTTGCGGAGCACAGGCTTCAGACGCGCAGGCTCAGTAGTTGTGGCTCACGGGCCCAGTTGCTCCGCGGCATGTGGGATCTTCCCAGACCAGGGCTTGAACCTGTGTCCCCTGCGTTGGCAGGCAGATTCTCAACCACTGCGCCACCAGGGAAGCCCTGGGAGGTATTTTTAAATGTCAGCATTTTGACGAAGAATTGAGACTTCAGAACTGGAGCAGAAGTTCAGCAAAACTTTTAAAGGTGTTGGACTTGATGTTGACTTCCTGAGGACTGGATTAGTATACACTTCCTGCTTAGCTTTCCATTGGTCCTGAAGATGAAAATATGAAGAACTTCCAAACCATTAGGTTCAGAAGCAGGTACCTGCAGGTTTGAAGAGAGGAGAAAGCTAGATCATAATATTTTAATAAGTGAAAAATCTACTATGTTCCTGATGTCTTTTAACAGTGCATAACTGGGGATTTTGTGCTTCTCAAAGCTTTAACTGTTAATACCATGGACAAAGCACATGAAACATGAACTGGCTGAGATCATTGTCAAAGTTGGAAAAGTCATAGAACTACTGACAGGAAAACCCTGTGCAGGAAATAATCATCTAGAGAATTCAGTCAGTTTGGAGACCATCCACACAACCAAAAATTTAAAAAAACTCAATGTTTCTTCAGCACAGTAAAGGAAGTATGGAAGAAGGTGCCAAAGCAAAGGTTTTACACATTTGATTTGTGGGAAAAGAAACTTTTCTAGGTGTCATTACAAACTGTGTCCAATTCCCCTTCTGTTATTTATGAAATAGCTAAAAGTAAACCAAGTAAAGTGCTTGCTGTAAATGAAGATTTTCATAAAGGTTTCTGGTCATGTTACAAATATTCTTTCTAGTGACCATACTTTCCTGTTAAGTTAAGGAAATCAGCTGCATCAGCTGCATCATTTTTAAGTTCATTGGTTTGGAAGTTGTATCTTTTTTTTTCATTCTAAGCAATCTTGAATTTATCTTAGAAACTCTGCTCTGGAAGAAGAAAAATGTTTGATCACATACAGATAAAACCACATTAAGGGAATATTTTATAGTACATATTTAAAAATTAATTTTAATATTTTTTCTGTTATCAGCAATTCCAAAAGAAAGTAATAAAAGTATTTGTGGTATGGTTAAACTGTATAACTAAAAATGTTGACATTATAAAATTTAAAAGAGAAAGAAAAAGAACAGGACACAATATAATGTAAAAAATTCTTGGCCAGTACACTACCAGAACTGATGGGGTACTTCTCTGCCATTGCAAACAGGTATGAATCAGTGGGCCACTCAGCTGGCACAAGCCAGTAGGTTTCAGCAGTGCCATGGATAAAAAGATAGCCCACATAATTGGGAGACTAATTTCATTCAAATATATTGAGGATAGTGGGAGCTTGTTTGTCACTGAGAAGAAAGATGCAAATATGGGAAGAGACAAGGCTAGAATAAACCATATGATTTTGGATTTTATATGAAGGTATCAGAGTGCACTCATGGTTTCTAGCATATAGAAATAGATATAGGTGTGCGTGTGTGTGTGTGCGTGCGCCCGTGCACACACCTGTGTACATACACGTACACTTCCTGACTCTGTCAGCTGAGAGGACATAGCCATAAGAACACGTAATACCCGGATCTTGGCTTTTAAATACCATTCTTCACTAACAGGTACCAGAGGCTCAGGTAGGGAAAGCACAAGGTGAGCCTAGAATATCTCATTGTGCCAGAAAATATGAAAGTTCTCAAAAAATCATGGAGATATTTTTAAAGGACAGCAGAACCAGCTGGAAGGGCTCACACTGGCCAAATCTGGGACAATTTGAGCATCAAAAGGAGTAATGATATTGATGGATTATAGCCCATTGAATAAAACAGAAATCCATGAGATCATACAGATATAAATAAACAGATGAATTAATAAACAGAGTGAAGGGAAATCTCTTATAGTAGAATGCCAACTAATAAATGTAGAAGGAATAATGGAATTAGAAACTCACCATTTGGTGACCATGATAGTGATAATTAATTCAGGCAAGAATTATTAAATAATGCTAAAGCTAGTAGGTGAAAATTTTATAGTGTCATAATTTAAAAGTTTAATGTCATACAACGTTGTCATAATATACAATGTAAAATTATTTCCTCACAAAATAATTATTAGTTAATAGGTTTTAAAAAGACTTGTCAATTAACTTTACGGTAGACAAAACTATCAGACACCCTCTTAACCGATAACTGAAGTTAACATTAATGGTAATGAGACTGGTGGAGATACCAACATTATGTGCCTCCTGATATAATGCACTGAGAAGAGTATAGCTTCAGTTCTGTGGGATTCCTGCCCCAAATGCATAACCTGAACCCATTATGAAGAAACATCAGACAAATCCTAACTGAGGGGCATTCTACAAAGGAAATGGCCTTTACTCTGTGCTCTTAAAATGTCAAAGTCATGAAAGACAAGGAGAAACTAAAAAAAATATTCTAGAGTGAAGCAGACTAAAGAGACATGGCAATCGAATGCAACACATGATCCTGAATTGTTGAAATTTGAATGGTCTATGGGTTAGATGGTAAAATGATATTAATGTTAATTTCCTGATTTTGATGGATATACTGTGCCTATGTACATATGTTCTTCTTTTTAGGAAATATACAGTGAATTCTTTAGAAGTAATGGGACATCGTGTCTATAATTTCCTTTTAAGTGGTTCCAAAAAGTAATATGTAGAAAATATATGTAATATTATATATTATGTAACATATATATGTAGAAAGAGAGAGGAAGAATAGGATAAGGCAAATGAAGTAAAAGGTAACAATTGTGGAATCTAAGTGAAGGGGATATAGGAGTTCTGTGTATTATTCTTGCAAATTTTCTGTAATTTTGAAATTATTTCAAAATAAAAACTTATTAAAAGAATCGTAAGAAAATAAATGAAGAAAGACTTTAAAAATTGTGAAAAAAATTGTGAATCACTATATATTGTACACCTATAACTTATATAATATTGTATATCAACTATATTTCAAGTTAAAAAAAAAGAGGAAAAAGACATTATTTATTGGTTTTCTTTTAGGAACAAAATAATTAGAAGATGTTATAACATATGAGGATGAATAAACCCTAGTGGCAATTATGGCTAACCTGTCTAGTTGAGCCAAAGCTAGTTGATTCATGTGAGATAGATGGGGAAAAGAAGTCTCCAGAAGGGAAGCCAAGCACCTGGCCCAAGGCCTGGGAGTTTTACTTGATTTCCAAAAGGTTAAATCATTCATATGCAGGGATTGTATTGCAGAAGGGGAGAGATTGGTTACTGGAAAAAAGGAGGAGGGGGATGACTTGCCTGAAACAGGAATTGCTGGGGTCATGCTGGTCTTCTTGAGACCAAATAGATTGCATAGATAGAGATCCAAACTCCTTTAGATAATATTCTCTACTTGGGAAGACTGTGTCATTAACCGAACAAACAGTCTTTCAGTATCATTTAATCAGACAAGACTATTCATAGAAAGTCATTGTGTGGGAAGTCTTAGCCTCATAGGAAGATATCTGAGACACAGCTGACTTAATCTGGGTCAGGAGGGTTAATGATTCGCTGGAGGAAGGAATAGAATCAGAGACTAGGCAGATCCCTGACTTCCATGAATTCATCTCACCTCAAGACTTCTCCTTCATATGCATGATTTTCATCTGCAATGATTACACATGTTATTACCCACTCTGTTTTCATCTTCTCTCATTCCTGTCCTAACATAAAGAGGTCCTTCAAAATTAGGCAGTAGGGTGGCTTCTTGCCTAGAGGGACCAACTCAAGACACGGACTGAGAGAAAAAAAGTCTGCAAAACATATATACAACAAAGAACTTACATTCCGAATTTACAAAGAACTCTTACAACTCAACAATAAAAATATTTTTAAAAATCCAACAATAAAAAATGAGCAAAAGATTTGAACACACGCTTTATTTAAGAAGAAATGCAGATAGCATAGAGCATACAAGAAATGTTCAACATCATTTGTCATTAAGGAATGTAAATTAATAATGCAAATTAATACACTTAAAACCACTATATACCCACTAGGATGGCTAAAATTTAAAAGACCAAGTGTTGATGAGATGTAGAGGAACGGGAACTCTCATACACTGCTGGTGGGAATATAATATGGTATAATCCCTTTGGAAAACAGTTTGGCAATTTTTTTAAAAAGTTAAACATGTACCTACCTTATGACCCAACTATTTCACTCCTGTGTATATACCCAGAGAAATGAAACCATATGTTACACAAAGATTTATACACAGATATTTATAGTAGCTCTGTTTGTAATAACCAAAAATGAAATAATCCAAATGTCCATCGACAGTAAATGGATAAATAAATTATGGTTTATCCAGAATACTACCAGCAATCAAAAGGAACTATTGATAAATGAAACACCACGTATGAATCTCAAAATAATACTCCTGAGTGAAAGAAGTCAGACAAAAGAAAAAAAAGGGACTTCCCTGGAGGTCCAGCAGTTAAGACCCCACACTTCCAATGCAGGGGATGCGGGTTCAATCCCTGGTTGGGGGCATGGCACAGTGTAGCGCCACCCCACCCCCACCTCCCACTCCAAAAAAAACCACTGGGTATATAATGGATGATTCGAACTATATAAAATTCTAGAAAATGGAAACTACTTTGAAGTGACATAAAACATATGTATCGGTGGTTGCCTGGGAACAAAGGTGTGGGTTGGGGCTAGGATGGGGTGGAGAGGAATGGATTGCTAAGGGGCACAAGGAAACTTGGCAATGATGGATATGTTCATTATCTTTTTTTTCTTCTGTTTTCTTCTTTTATATGTTCATTATCTTAATTGTGGTGATGGTTTCACAGATATATACCTATGTCACAATTAGTCAGATTTTACACTTTAAGTATGTTCAGTGTAATACATGTCAATTATACTTCAATAAAGTTATTTTTTTTTAAAACTTACATTTCATCATTTCCAAAGGATAGATTGGAGAGGTGGTAGGGTACCTTAGGTGGTTCTGAGACTAAGGTTCTGAGCTCTCTTTCTTCCAGGGAAGGAGCTGTATTTTGAGCTCTGGGTTTTAGAATGGCTGCTACAAGATCAGAGCTGACTCTAGACTAGTGAACACTCGCACACTCAAAGGTGTACTGTAGTTTCCTCTGCTTAGATCAAGCAGAGGCTCTATTCCAAGGAGGCAGCTTTGGGGACAGTTTCTCCACACCACGGAAACAAAGGCGATGACTCTTGGTACTCAAGAAAGGTTTCTATCCTTTTCCTTACTGGAGATTTGAAGACAGTTGTGGGCACAATCCTTATCTAGGTCCAAATTATCTAATGAGGAGGAAAAATAAAAGAGTGGATTAAAAATAAAAATTAAGTAGACTAAAAGCCCTATTTGATACTTTTAGAAAGAGAATATACTTTCCAGACAGGAGGTTGAGTCATATGCTGGAATGATTTTCCACATCCAGGAGTGACGTGGAATGATAAAGAGGTCCATTGGTACACATTTCTTATACTTCCTGAATTTCCTCTTAAACACATGACTCAAAATAGATTCAAGCCCTCTGGGCAAGATGTGGTGAGAGATATGATGGGTTAAAAAATTACATGTAAAAATAATCTTCATTTACCCTCTCCTGGGACTTTAGGTAAGAATATAAAGACTCAACTACCCTTGAGCAGGATGACCCGGGAAGAATTGGAGGACAGTTTGTTTCGTCTTCGTGAAGAGCACATGTTGGTGAAGGAGCTTTTTTGGAAGCAACAGGATGAGATCAAAAGGTACCCAGAGTTCTCCTTAAGTCTTTAAAAGCTGTATCTACACCAGGCCTACACCACAATAAACCAAAAAGAATACATTTTCCTAAGATGTCTACACCAGAAAACAATTCAAATGTCAAGGATGGTTAACTCCAAAAATAATTTTTGAAGCAATATTGCTTTATTCTGTTTTCTTGCCAAACACATCAACAGACTGTGGCCATAGTTCATAAAGCATCATCAGAGTTATTCCAACCCAAAGAACAAGAGACTGGGCAGGCTCCTGCCCTGGTCACAAAAGAGAGAACGGGGACCGGGGAGTGGCCAAAATCTCAGGGGACCAAAGGCTGCAGGGGCAAGTAAGAGAAGGGGTTTTTATTTACAAAACAAAACCAAAAATCGTATTGATCATTTACTGTATGCAGGCATGTTATACGTGCTTTATATGTGTTAACTCATTTAATACTATTTAATACTATGAAAGAATCATCATTAGAATGAAAGGGAGCACAAAGAGGTTAAGTAACTTGCCCAAGGTCATAGCCAGTGGGTGGCAGAGCTGAAAGCTCTTAACTCCAAAATATGCCATACACAGTGACTTTAGGGTACTGGCTTTCAAAAGTGTAGCTTTTGGGTGCAGACCTGGAAAAGAATCTGAGATGGGGTGTGGGTAGATAAATAGACAGGGAGAATGAGAGTTCCGAAAGTCTGGGGTTAATATCTAGGACACATTTTGAAGATATTTGTGTCAATGCCTCCCAGCCAGAGACCACCAGGAACACACCTATAGCTGGGCAAGTTGGGTTAATTACTGCTGTAGCTTGAAAAAGTGCATACCATGGGCATCTCAGTAAGACTGTTAGAAAGAGCCTATTACAGGATTTTGGCTTCAGTTGGGTGATTTTGGCTTCAGTTGGGTGATTTGGGGGAGGGTCCAAGGTAACAGAAGTTTGCTCTAGATTCGGTACTCTCAGAAAGCAGGGGCAGTTCTATGTTTGGATATCTCAATGTCTTATCTACAGAGAGGTTAGACTAGAGTGAGGCTAAAGCTGTAATCAGGAAAGAAGCAGCAGTCACTCATATTAGCCAGGAGAGGAGCACGTTTGGTATTCTGCAGGCAGCAGAGTGAACTTGTTTTTGTCTGGGCTGAGATGAAAGTATGCAGCGGCCTTGTTTGGTATCACTCTGTCATGGTCTCAGAGTGGCCTTCTGTGATGTTGTTGTTCTGTGAGATTATGTCCAACAGCGCAATAACATGGCCTAGTTGTGAACGCCAGGCCACCAAACAACATTGAGGACTAGCTATGTCAGACCAATTCCCCGATGTCAAGAGCATTGCTTTGCTTTCTCATTGGTAATCTCCAGGAGTGGTTCAGTGCTTCATTTAGAATCTACAGTATTGCAGGCTTCCACTGTATGCCAACACTGTTCAGAATTGGAGATTCTTTTATATTGTGGAGAACTCGAGAATCCAGTGAAGTCAGATGGTTGCATGGGCCAAAAAACCTTGTCTGCTGGTCAGTAACCAAAAAGTACCTGAGGTTATAGATAGTGGCTAAATTGGATTCTATCCCCTCAGACTTGGGGCAAGTTACCTAGCTGTTTAATGCCTTGATCTCTTTATCGGGATATAATGATATGTAATAATAATAGCTAACTCCTACAGTGCTTACAACGCACCATCACTGTTCAAAGCCCTTTATATATATTAACTTACTTTATCCTCATAACAATCCAATGAGCAGGTACTATTTTTATCTTTATTTATAGATGAGGAAACTGAGCACAAAATGTTAATGACATGCCCCAGGCCACATAGTCAGTAAATGTCAGAACTGGCAGGCAGTGGGAACACAGAATCTGATGGTAATGGTTAAAAGTATGATTTTAGGTCAAGATAATAAATAGTGATTGACTATACATTGTAGGTAAGGCTCGGTGTAAGCAGGGTGGGTACAGAGGAATAATCCTTAGAGTGGGCACATATACAGGAATGTGTGGACAATTGGGACTGGAGAAGTAAATATTAAAATTTCTACGTATATTTAATTATCTCGCTGTTAAAAATTAGTATTTTTGTTTCTGTTTTATAATGACCATAATTCATTAGTACAAAAGAAACTGTATATAATTTTAAAATAAGTATACACACGAATATACTGAGGACTGCCTCATTTTTTACTAAGAGAGTGTGTGAGCACTGTAACAGAATGAACAAAGACACACACCAAGATGTCCCTGCTCTGAAAGAGTTACAGTGTATTGGGGACAGAAAATTAATTTTTTTTTCTTTTTTTTAGAAAGGAACTTGATTAGATACCAAGGGTGGGGGAATTCTTTTTTTTTTTTAGACACCAATTATACTTGAACATTTGTTATTTTATTTTATTTTATTTTTAATTAATTTATTTATTTTTGGCTGTGTTGGGTCTTCGTTTCTGTGCGAGGGCTTTCTCTAGTTGTGGCAAGGGGGGCCACTGTTCATCGCGGTGCGCGGGCCTCTCACTGTCGCGGCCTCTCTTGTTGCGGAGCACAGGCTCCAGACGCGCAGGCTCAGTAGTTGTGGCTCACGGGCCTAGTCGCTCCGCGGCATGTGGGATCTTCCCAGATCAGGGCTCGGACCCGTGTCACCTGCATTAGCAGGCAGATTCTCAACCACTGCGCCACCAGGGAAGCCCAGAAAATTACTTTTTAAGTGTAAATAGTGGACTACAGCACATAAGTTTATATCAGAGATCAATTCAGATTATTAACCACCAGATAAACTGTAGAGATAGTAACTGTCATAGAAGGAGAGGGCACGAGCCACCAGCTCTCTTTTTGCCCACAGGATGAGGACAGCCTTGCTCCGGTCAGCTGCAGCAGGCCGGGACCGGAAGGCCGAGGTGGCAGCGGCGGAGCAGCTCTCGGGGCCTGCTGGGCGGCGGCGGAACGCGGGTTGGCGGCAGCGGCCCCCCAAGCACCTGCGCCCCCCGCTGCACGGGCTGCAACTGCAGTTCCAGCGCGTCGGCCCCCCTGCTCCTCGTTTCACCCAGCCTCGCGTCCACGCGGGACACAGACAGCTCCACACCGCCGGGGCAGCGGAGGCCGAGAAACCCAAGAGGGGTGAGGCTCAGGGCGAAGTCCCCGACAGGGCCAAAACACTGGGAAGGATTGACTTGCCAGCCACATTTTCCTCCCACTGCTTTATTCCGCTCACCACGCCCATTTTGTTCTTTTGTTCTCGTTCCTTTCTACCTCCCTAAAATCTTTTTTTCCTGAGTAGGATGTCCAGTTCAAAGTTCTCAGTTCACCATGCAGTACTGCTGAGAGGAGAATCAGACACTGGAAATGGGAACTTTGCTGGTCAAGTTCTGCAGGGCTCTGGAAAACAGAGATAACTTTGATGACCTGCTTAGGTGTGAATGGCAGTGATCTTAAGACAGGTCCCTCTCCTGGTTCTCTGGGCTAAGTGGCCTGTGCCTCTAAAACTGGGGTTCTTCACCTTTTGGGGGAAATGGACTCCTTTGCAACCATGATCAAAAGCTAGGCATTCTCCCAAGAAAAATGCACACACACATAGACAAAACTTTGCATACAATTCCATGGGTTCAGAGATTGTCAAAGCCTATTCCTGAAGTGCAGGCCTGGTAATCAGGCTGTTAAGTGAGGAGCTGCAGATTTTCATCTTCCTGTATCCCCAGTGGCTAAGCGTCTCTGGCTGCTATGGAACCCAACACTGTATTAGATATAGTGCTGTGTGTAAATTTCCTTCACCTGGCCTACTCATCCCTGTTTTAGGTCCACGGGAATGGGGTGTCTTAACCCTGGGGACTCAATGTTAGGTTTTGTTCAGCACAGTCCTATATTTTCAAGTTCCCTCCTTGAGCCAACAAAATCTTTGTGAAAACAGCTAAAAGTAGAAAAACTAAATAAGTCTAAATTTCAATTCAGTTTAACTTCAGCATTATTGAATAGCAGTTATATACTAGGCACTAGAGACAAAGATGCATTAGAGCTAGACACACAGTCCCTGCTCTTCTTCCCCTTTATAGTGACCTACTTGAGAGTCTGTAGTCCTGCTGACTTATTAAGTCAGTAGTTGCATATCTGTGCAAGAGTAAAAACTGAGAAGCTCCCCTCTGAGATCATTGGTCATATAAGAATTTCCTCCAGATCTCAAGGCTCCCTACTTCCAGCACTTGGTGTTCCATTTCTAGCACTTGGGGTTCTGGAAAAATCTGTTGCCAGAGTCTGCATCTTCTGTCTAAACTTTCAGAGTCAAAGGACAGGCTGAGCTACACAGCTCCTCCCACATTCAAGGAACATGTGACAAATGAAAAAGCCAGAGGTGAAGTATCCAGTGAACCCAGCGAACAGTGAGTTCTTTTCCTTTATCCTGTGCTGTTACTCTTTCAACTTTAATTGGAAAAACCTCATTTAGGGAACAAGTGAATGTTGCCATTTTTGAGTCTTTCCAGAATAATCAGAGAAGATGAAAGTCAACCCAGTTTGGAAGTTGTCAAATTCCAACTTCATTGCTTAAAAATGGAAAATAAGCATCTCTTTGTCTTCCAAGGAAAGGAAAATAAAGGTCCTTTCCTTAATTGAAGGTATTCCCTCTCTTTCCCTTTATATTTTCCCCCTTAGGTCGTAATTCACTTATATTTCTGTTTGACACTGGAAAGCTATATTTGGTAAGTTTATCCTCCACATATGCCAAGATTACTAACTCCTCTAAGTTCTTTTTATATATGTGAGGGCCCAGTTCTAAACCCCTATAACAGCGGTTTCTAATTCTTCTTTTCGTGTTTAATATTCCTAATTCTAACAGTATAATCTCTTTTAACAAAGTCATAATTATGATTAAACTCACTGGTCTATGCATGCCTAACAGTGCCCACATTATGACCAGCGATACTGTGCAAGTGGAAGAACCACCCAAGTCTTCTGAGAAAATGTGGTCCAAAGATGAGAATTTTGCACAGAGAAGCTCTTTGGAGTGTGCTCAGAAGGCCACAGAGCTTCGGTAAGGGTGTGGCATTCCATGCCTCAAGCCGTAGTGAACTGAAAAAGAGGTTCTTGTTTGTACCTTTCCTCCATCTCAGAGGAAAAGAGAATGCTTGGGATTAATTCAAACTGAGAAGTAGACCTGGAGGCCCAAGTGGTTAAGGAATGGATTAACATAAAAGGGATGCTTATATATAATAAAAGGTCTGCTGCTTCCCTTCATAGAAGGAAAACTGTTTCATCCTCATCACCAGATGGGGGTTCTCAGCCCCCACTATGCATCAGTCCCTGGAAAACTTTTTTTTTTTTTTTTGATGTGGCTGGTCTGTTTTAGTCCCTGGAAAACTTTTTAAAAAATAGACTTTATTTTTTAGAGCAGTTTTAGGTTCACAACAAAACTGAGCATAAAGTACAGAGATTTCCCATACACCTCCCTGCCACTTCTCCCCACACAGCCTCCTTCACTGTCAACGTCTCACAGCAGCTAGAATTGGGAATCTCTGAGACAGAGTCTAGCGAACCCAAATCCTCCCCCAGTACCTTTCAAATGATAAAGAAAACATGATCTCTTAGGTTCAGAAATAACGATCTTCCTTTGTGTCCCTGTCCATATCCACAGGGGGAAAGATACTTAACTCTGTCCATTCACAGAGGATATTTTAGCACTGTCTTCTTTCTCCAGAGCTTCCATTAAGGAGAATATACAGCTGATTCAACTTAAGAAGCTCTTACATGAAAGGAATACTTCTTTGGCAGTGACAAAAGCACAATTAACAGAAGTTCAAGCTGTGAGTTGCCATCATCAGCTGTGCCTTTTTGGGGGAAGAAAATCAATTAGTTAAGAGATTTGTATTATTTTCTCCACTTTACACATGGGAGACCACGATGGAGAGAAACTAAGGTGCTTGTCGAAAGTCACACAATTGTGATGAATTGGGAGATTGGGATTGACATGTATACACTGATGTGTATAAAATAGATGACTAATAAGAACCTGCTGTATAAAAAAATAAATAAAATTAAATAAAAAAAAAAAAAGAAAGTCACACAATAGATAGGTGATGTTCAAATCCAAGCCTTACAACTCAGAATCCATTCTTTTTCCAGTACTTGCCATTATCCCTCTGCTGGGAAGAAGGCTCAAGCCCGGCCTGCTAAGGTGGAATTAAGTGAGGTTACCTTGTGTCAGGTTAAGTTCCAAGCCAAAAACCACAACCAGAGTTTAATTAAACTTGGGGAGCCAAGAGCAGTCACGGGGAGGGGAAGGAAACCAGATTCCTGAGCACTTTATATGTGACGGACTCTGTCCTAGATACTTAGAATCATGATCTCATTTAAGCCTGACAACAGCCATCAAGGTAAGTACATTTAATGGATGAGGGAACTGAGCCTCAGAGAAGTTAAGTAACTTGCTCAAGTTATAAAAATAGCAAGAGGCAGAGCAGGATTTGAGTCCCGTTTTGTCTGGCATCGAGGCTCACACTCCTCTCACTACCACACAGTGGAAACTCATATCTGAACGGTAGAAATAGGGCATAGAGGGTCTAAATAATAGATTGGCATTCTTTTATTGAATAAACATTTATTGACTACCACGAACTGTGCAAAGCACTTGGATACAAAGATTAAAAAGACAATTAAGACAGCTCCTGCCTTCAAGGAACTTACAAGAGTGAGAGGACAAGATGTAAACAAGTACAACTACCCACAAACAGGGTATGGGTGGGACACAAAAGAGAGAATGTTCAGATCCACCAGAGGATGGGGCGCAGGATCTGAAAAGGATCCATAAGACATTCTATTCGTGAGCCAAATACTGACAGTTTGGCAGGTGTTAATGAGAGTGCAAGACAGGGAAGGGCTTTCCGGGGGAAGAGTGGTGTAGGCCACAGCACAGAGGTGAGAAACATCAGGGATCAGGTCATGGAGGTCTTATCAGGAATTTAGACTTTATCCTACAGACAGTGAGAGCTGCAGAAAGGTTTTAAGCAAGTTGATAACATGATCAATTTTTTTTCCCCAAAGAGATCACTTTGCCTTTTTTTAATGTCCAAAATATTTTGAAATACATTTTAATAAAAAAATAATACTTTCAAGAAACTATTATAAAGCACTAATAATGATTAATTCTGGGTAGTAATAGAATTACAGATGACTGCTATTATAGTACTTATACTTTTCTGAAATTTTCAACTTCTCAAAAATGACAGAACTACCAGGAAAGATCATCTGGCAGCAGAGTGAATGATAGGTTGGCTGGTACAAGACTGGAGGTAACAGATGAATACAGTGATCCAAGGGTCCCAACCAAGGCAGTGAGAGAGGCTCATAGAGAAAGGACTGTGTTGGGAGAGGTCCAGGAAGTGGAAGAATGGACTTCATCACCAAAGTAGAGTGGGTGAGGGAGAAGGAGAAATGAGAGATGACTCCTGGGTCTCTAGCTTGGGTGATTAAATGATGGTGCCATTCATTGAGATTAGCTACAGCTGGTGCTGCCCTTGGTATGTCTGTTTTGATTGGGACTAAAGGCATCTGTACAAGGCCAACCTCCAAACCTATGTTTTGTAGAGAACTGTGCATATGCTCGTATTCTTTTGATTCAGTTAATTTTGGTAGCACTGAAAGGATGGGAAATCTGGGAAGGAAGTTATTTTCAAGTTGTATGGGTAAATAGCCATATTTGTGGAATTAGATTTTTTTAAAAATCCATCTATTCTTCCATTGCATTAAAGGAAGAAAGGGAGAAAGCCATTCTAAATTGAATGTCCTCGCCCATATTAGCGGTAGTGGTAAAGATGACCTAAAATGGTGAATAATTTTCTAAAATGTAGGTTTTACAATTTGTTTTTTTTAAGCAATTTACCTTTCTAGTCATGCTTACACATATACTAAGATAAGTTTGCATCCTCTTAATCCCTTAGCAGTAAAATGTGGTCAGTAGTGCAGACTCTGGAGTCACACAGGCTGAGGTAAAGTTCTGCCTCAGCCTCTTGAAAGCTGTGCGATTCTGGGCAAGTTAGCTCTATGAGCTTTGGGTTTCTCATTTTTAAAGTTTAGATAACAATACCTCTCAGATTTGTTGTTAAGGATTAAGTGAGATAATATATGTGAAACAGTTATGATGATCATAATGTAAGAGATAATGAAACACACAGTAACATATAACACATAGTAATTACTCAACCAATAATAGTAGCTGTTGTAGTGAGTTTGGCTATTGTTGTTTTTTCTATTTCTAAAACTGGAAAGAGACCTTTCTGAAGCATGATGAGTAAGAGATGGCACCTAGTTTGAAAATAAAAATACTTCTTAGAAAATCCACCAAGTGCAATGCAAATGTGAATAAATGACCCTTCATCCTTTTTAAAGAAATGGTGTCATCTATTACATTCACAGACTGCCTGGCAAGCTAGGGCAGGGGAAAAGGAGCAGCAATTAGTAAACAGGCACACAAATTGACTTGATTTGTGGGAATTTTTTATAACGTCTTTTAAAATAAATATTTAAACATTTGTATTATAAACATCAAAATAAACATCAAGTTGATATATCAATAGAATAATACTTTTTTCTTTCTTTCAGGCATATGAAACTCTGCTCCAGAAGGTACTTAATAAAGATTCCTTAACTCTCTGTTTCTTAGTAATCAGAGGAATGAATCTTCATCTTCAAGTAACATAACACCAGAATTTAGCTAACTAAATCAAAGTTATTATGTTATATAATTTTTATTGAGACAAATGGTACTATCACTATTATCAGAAGATACTGCATTGTTTTCACAAAAACTGAAATGTGAGATCTGAGTTGAGAAATATTTGGAATAGTATTTTTCAGCCTATTGCTACAGAGAATTATAGCATTTGTTCAAAAATTCCTAAGGGTAGTCCTCTAGCATGTGTGAGGTGGTGAGATATAGCAAAGTTGTTGCAAACCTTCTCTGGTGTTACTAAATATTTGCACCTCTGTGAGTGGGGTACAGGTGAAGCTAGGTAAGTGTCCGTGATTAAGAGTCACTAAGGCAGAGTTCCCAACATGACCAGCCACAAATGTTCCTCACCAGAAGGAACATGGTCATGCTGGGAACTCTGCCAGGAAAATGCACTTAACTTCTAGAGTTAACATGTCACTTTGCTAGGGGCAAAAGGAAAAATATTTCATCATAAAAAGCATTCACATAGCTTAGAAGGTAAAGGCAGCTGAGAAAGGTGGCACTTAATTTAGAATCGGGGTTGAATTTGAATCTTGGGAAAATTAAGGCTCCAGTGACAAATTACAGTTTCCCAGAGTGGAAAATCCTCACTAACAGGGAAATGGTACTTCCTGAGAAATGCTAGGGTGGAAAACAAGGTCAATTTACAGTGCAAAGGCAACATACTGTAAATCAAAGCCCTTCTTTGAGACATCCACTAGGGAATGCTCCAGTTGTTTGTATCTTGAGACCCCTCCTGCTGAGTGATATAAACATTCCCAGAGCAACTCTCCTTTTACCCCAGAATCAGGGAATCCTGGGTACAGCCCATGATGCCCTCCTCAGCCAAGTGAATGAGCTCAGGGCAGAGCTGAAGGAGGAGAGCAAGAAGGCTGTGAGCTTGAAGAGCCAACTGGAAGATGTGTCCATCCTGCAGATAACACTGAAAGAGGTAAATAACAATAATAATTGAAAGATACCATCAGTTGTATGTGACATTCCAATTTCAGAGATGTTAAAAAGTGTATCTTAGCAAAAATATGGGTATTTTATTTTTTCAACTAAGAAAAATGAGATTCCAAGTGGTTAAATAACTTGCTCAAGATTATACCATTAGGGGAAAAACTGGGATTTATATTTATGTCTGTTCTCCAAAGTCTTTTCTCTGTTATAATGTTCTGCTGTTTCCCTAACAGTAGAAACCCAGACACCATGAAAATTTAATTCAGAGAATCCTCATTAATTCCAATAAAAATTTCTATCACACCTTCAATTGGTTCAAGTCTTTATAGTTGAGTGGATCCTCATAGACATAGGAGATGAACATAGAAAATCTCCCACCCAAGTCCCACCCCGCAACAGAAAAGGGAGACCCTGTGCAAGGCAGTAGATTTTAAAATCTTATCTCAGGCACTCTACTATCATTCTAAGTTTCAGGAGAGAGTTGAAGATTTGGAAAAAGAACGAAAATTGCTGAATGACAATTATGACAAACTCTTAGAAAAGTGAGTACCAAGTTTGGATCTCAGAACATTTTTTTGTTATAAAAGACAATTACTGAAAAATGCCTTCCAAATTTTAAAAATAAAAATAATACCTAGTCTCGATACGGATACAGGGAAACTGGTACTCAGTACTGTTAGTGAGAATATAAATTGACAGACTATTTTTGGAAGGGAATTTGACACCATCAAAAAAATGTTAAACGTGCATATCTTTTATGCCAGATAACCCATTTTTTGGAATCAAAACTGAAGGAATCCTCTTGTGTATGTGCAAAGAGATCTGTGTAGTAAGAATGTTAATTAATACATTGTTAATTTAATTAGTAATAGTAAAAAAAAGGAAACCATCCAGATTTCTTCTGATAGGGATCGACTAAATAAATCATGTTGCACCGCCACGTTGAAACGGTATAAAGCTGTAAAAAATGAGATAGATCTATATGCCTAAGATATACTATTAAAAGAAAAATCAAATTGCGAAAGAATGTGTTAATTGTGACCTAATTTATGTCATGTGTGTATGCATCCACAAACTTTTAATGAGATGAAAGGTCTGAAATAGGGCAAAGAGGCACTTTTATTCTATATACTTCAATATCATTTTAATTTTTCACAAGCATATATTTACGTAGTAATTTTGCAATTAAGAATACCTGTAAGTTTAAAAAAATTAAACGTGCCTTCTTACTAAGTTAAAGGCAGCAGGGGGTAGATTGGGGAGGTTGCATGGGAGCAACCTGGGAACAACTGACGCTCTTCAACTCAGTGAAATAAGGTAGTATGGGGATTACCCACTTTGAAGACTCCCTGTGGTAAACATTACTATTGGCCTCTTCCCTTCATTATTCATAACATTATCTTCTTGGATCATCATGTAATGTATGGGCAGGAAGTGCCAAGAAATCTTAGTACTAGTTTAACAAGTTGTTTTTAGACCACATTTATTAAAATGATAACTAGGAAAAAGACGTAAGCAGAAATAATTTCTTGATTATCAATGTCACTTCACTTGTGTAAATAATCAAGAACTGGCCATGTGTCTTTTACACTCAAGATGGGTCCGCCCTGACAGCTAGATATAGTGTTGTGCAGGCTGCAGTTATTGAAAAGTTTAGTTCCTGCCCTTCAGTGTAATAATTTACAATCTAGTTCAAAGGCAAGTATTCTCTAAACTAGCCACTGGTGAAAGTAGACAGAGGGATGGAGTAAGGAAAAGAAGAATATTCTGTTACTTATTTCTAATCTAGCAGGCCTGAGAATGTCTTGGTACACAGTTCCCTAACTAAAGAAAGCCATCATGCTGGAGAAGTTCCTTGGGAAATAGATATGACTTGCGTTGTTTGCCCAGGGGGTTATTTGAGACTTAAACAGAAGTGATACTAAGCAACTCCTCAGTAGGACCCAAAAGTTCCAAGGCAGTTGGTAAGTGACAGTTACAGAGAAAGCAGGGGCAGAAAATACATGTAGGGAAATGAATGATGAACTAGGCCCAGGAGATGCTGAAACTGTGTAATAAAGACGTCATATCACCCCCCTTTGAGTGTCCATCTGACAGCTCTCCCCTCCCTCCTTACTTGCTTCCCATTTTCAGCATGCTGGATAGCAGTAATCAGCCTCACTGGAGCAGTGAGCAAGGAGAGCAGCTACAGCAGAAAGTCTCTCAGTTGCAGGGTCAGCTGGATGCTGAGCTGGAGGAGAAGAGAAAAGTCTTACTTCAGCTGTCAAGAGAGGAAGGTAGGTCAAGCCCTGAAGAGCTCTCTCAGATGAGGCATCCTCTACATCTGGTTTGGGAGAAGGGAACTTGGGCCAGCATTTCTCCAACCCCATCACTTGATCCTCTTTTTGTGTGGGTCCTGGATAACTAGAATAAGAACACTGGCAGTCAGTTCAGATTCACAGTCAAGAAAGCATGACACCTACCTCACACATATACTTTTCCCTACATATTGACTTTCCATGTGAGAGAATGCCAATTCTTAATTTATATTGTTTTTAAACAGTCACTTAATTTATTGAAAGTGTTGAAAATGAATTTTTCTGCCTTTTATTCTCATCAGTCATTTTAGGGTGGTTGGGAATTGTTTTGTTTTAGCATCTGATGCCTGAAATTGAGAAGCAAATTATTGCTCTTGGTTACCACTACTATTTCCCCCTGTCTTTTTTTGTTTATTTATTTTATTTATTTATTTTTGGCATTTTTATTTATTTATTTTTGCATTGGGTCTTTGTTGATGCGCACGGGCTTTCTCTAGTTGTGGCGAGTGGGGGCTACTCTTGGTTGCGGTGCACGGGCTTCTCATTGCGGTGGCTTCTCTTATTGCGGAGCACGGGCTCTAGGCACGCGGGCTTCAGTAGTTGTGGCTGGCAGGCTCTAGAGCGCAGGCTCAGTAGTTGTGGCTCATAGGCTTAGTTGCTCCATGGCATGTGGGATCTTCCTGGACCAGGGCTCGAACCTGTGTCCCCTGCATTGGCAGGTGGATTCTTAACCACTGAGCCACCAGGGAAGCCCTTTCCCCCTGTCTTAATTCTTGGATCACAGTAGTTATTCTGAAGATTTTTAAATACTTTTTTTTTTAAAGGAATTCCTTTATTTTTATTATTTATTTATTTTTAGCTGTGTTGGGTCTTCGTTTCTGTGCAAGGGCTTTCTCTACTTGCGGCAAGCGGGGGCCACTCTTCATCGCGGTGCGCGGGCCTCTCACTATCGCGGCCTCTGTTTTTGCGGAGCACAGGCTCCAGACGCGCAGAGCTCAGTAGTTGTGGCTCACGGGCCTAGTTGCTCCGCGGCATGTGGGATCTTACCAGAGCAGGGCTCGAACCCGCGTCCCCTGCATTGGCAAGCTGACGCTCAACCACTGCGCCACCAGGGAAGCCCTTTCCCCCTGTCTTAATTCTTGGATCACAGTAGTTATTCTGAAGATTTTTAAATACTGTCAAAGAGACCTTTGTCTCCCTTCTTTTTGCTAGGCTGGACCTTGATATTTAGTCTTATCAAACTTACATTTCATCATATTCTAGTATATTCACATAAAAGAGTGGAGGAAAAGAAATATGACATCAAGAAAAATAGAGTCAGGAACCATAAAAGGATAAAGCTTAGGAGCGCATGCTAAGGATCTTGTAGTATGTATGAAGTACAAGTGAAGTCTTGTGGGTAATCTAATCTAACCTCCTCTGTAATGCATGATACTGAAATGATCACACTAAACGCTGATCACCTTCCTTCCCAGAAACACACATGGAAATGTCCAAATGCCCAACCTCCTTTCCTCCAGCTCAGGGTTGGAGTCAAGGTGGGTGTCACAGAGAGCCAATAGCGTAGAAGTCAGATGGAGTTGGGGAACAGTTGGGGAGATACTGAATTAAATGGTGCTGTCAAAAAGTTTGGACTATCCTAGTCAGTCAAGTGGCTCTGATTTTGTTGTGGTGGTGGTAGTTCTCCCTTCCATACTACAGTTCTGCAGGTGTTTTTTTTGTTTGTTTTTGGAGTCCAAATGTCAACTCAGGGTCAATAAGCTAGAACCCCTTTGTAGAAATAAGAGAGAATTGCTTCTCTAAGGGCAAGTTTATAAAATGAATTAAACATTAGTGGGAAAATTTAATTCACACTTGGGCCAACTTTAATATGGTTGTTGGTAGCTACAGAGTTTCAGCTTTCTGTATTATTTTTTCCCCAGCTCAAAACAAGGATCTGAAGCTTGAAGTCACCAACCTGCTTCAGAAGCATAAACAGGAAGTGGAGGACCTCCGAAATAAAGATACAATTTCCCAATCTCCTGACTGGCAATCTGAACCAGCCACTTACCCAGCTCTATTCCAAGAGACCACTCAGATAGAGGTAAGAGCATCTTTAATCAAACAAGTCCCCTCTACAAGAGGGATTGCTAGCAAATATCCCTTGAAAAGATGAAGGGACTAGAAAACTAACTGAATAATATTTTGTCCTGACTGAGGACAATATCTGGAAGTATATGAGAAGGCTGAGAGTAGAGATAGCTTCATGAGCTCCACAGACTTTTTCCACACTGTACAGCTCATAAAATTTAGAATTTTTTTCAGATGAGGACTTACAATGATCTGCTGAAGAGCAAACAGCCATGGGAAATTGTATAACTTACTCACTGCTGCTATTGAACATGAGGAACTAGGGGAGAGAGAGCACTTGTAAAGTAACATAGGTCCTCTTCTACATTTTGGAGTAGATTCTACTGCTGGTATCTTACTATTACCAACGGCTGCTGTAGAGAATAGTTATTACTATACCTACCATATTTATACTCCCTTTTACCGATGCTTTTTCCTCTGTAGCCCTGTGAACCAAAAAACCAAGAAGAAAAGAAACTGTCCCAGATGTTCAGTGAGTTGCAAGTATTGCATGCAGAGACCATATTGGAACTAGAAAAGACCAGAGACATGCTTATTCTGCAGCGCAAGATCAACGTGTGTTACCAGGTACAGGAAAAGATGGTAAAGGAAGGGGATAGATAAATGGGCACATGGGAACTACTTACAAGACTGGGAATGAAGCAAGACCCGAGTTTCCAGGGCTGATGCAAGGTGATATGCTGACCTATGCAAACACAGGATGTGCTGTCCTTTGAAGAACTTGAGGACTCACACATGCCCATGGCACCTTGGCAATAAAAGCCAGAAGGGGCCAGCTAATGAAAATGGAAAGTGGGAAGCTTCTGGGTTCAAATCTTGCCAGTCCCAGGAAAAATACTACCCTATGGCAGTAATAACACAACTGGTCCTGGAGGGGTCTGTGAGGAACCTAAGCCTTTTTCTAGTGGATGAATCTACCCTGCTAAGGAGATAGTGGAGTCTCCTTTACCCAGCAAGTACCACCTTTTTATCTGGGCTCTTTGGTTCTGGGCCACTGAGATAGAAAAGTTCAGACATTATTTCGTTTTAGGAGGAACTGGAGGCAATGATGACAAAAGCCGATAATGAAAATAAAGATCACAAAGAAAAACTGGAGAGGTTGAATCAACTCCTTGATCTCAAGAACAAGCGTATCAAACAGCTGGAAGGTATTTTAAGAAGCCATGGCCTTCCAATATCCGGCAAGTCTTAGTACTTTGTTCACTTCCTCTTAGGATCTGTCACAGAGCTAAATGCCCGTGCTCCCCTCTGCACCTGTCAAGAGGGCGCCCTCTATGTCTCGGTATAGGACTTAATCCCTCCTATTCTTCATTATCCTATCATCTTTGTTGTTTTAATACATGGTTAGCAGTTTCTTCTCCTGCATCATGTCAGTGTCTTTTCTCTGGAGAGTTTCAACAGGGCCCAGCAATTGCTGAATCTATTTTGAAAATAAGAGAGTATCACTGTTGGCCCTCGGGGTGGGTAACACTCTCCCTCTCTCAAGATTGTTTCCTCAAGCCAGGCCTATATTTCAGTTTTGGGGAGATAATAGAGCTACATCACTCATCTCTTGTCATCCTTTTCTGTGATTTCTCTCTAAAAGTCTCTGAATTCTTTGTTGCAGTTTGAGGATGTCTACGTAACAGGGCAGGTGGCTGGACACTTACGCAAATTTTATAATGTGATACTTCCTGTATTTAGTTCAGTCACTGTCGACCAGGATCTGGTCTCAGCCTTACATATTGAGAAAATTGGCTTTGTTATTATACCCAGTGGTGAGAGACCTGACCTGTACTAACCAAATTCACCAAAGACTGATATTTACACCTGAATGTTCATTTGTTATTTTATGATAGTGGCTCTTTCATTGCTGCCGTGAGAATATGCTCATGGCAGCTCGTTCTTGGGGAAGCAGAATCAATAAGAAGGATACTTAGTGAGCATGGAACTAGGGAGGTGGGTCATTCAGCAGCATGATTTATGCATGCCAGGGTGAGTCAGTTAAAAGGTCCCTGCCATATAACAAAGGAAATCCTTTGGATTGAAATTCTCATGTCTTTCAGATTCAGGGTCTCTCTCCCGGGACAGTGCAGGATAAATACACTTACCTACCTCTGAAGATTTATTTGCTTTAACTTGTAGTTCTTTCATTACTGGTAAGGCTGAAGAGTTTTTCATATGTTTACCAGTTATTTAAATTATTTCTTTTGAGACTTGCCTGTTCCTGCCCTTTGCTCATTTCTCAATAGTATATTGTTAATTTGTAGAAGTTCTTTATATGCTAAGATAATTAACCTTGTGTCACGTAATGCAAAATTTTGAATATATTTTAGTTATTTATGTTAATCTTATCAATTAAGAAACTGTTCACCAGTCTCTGTATTCCACTTATTTTGGGCAGGAAGACATTCTGATGTACCCAAAATATTTTCTTCTACTACTTTAACTCTTAGAATAGGACCTTCACCATCAACACACTGTGACAACTCAGATACTCCCCGATTTGAAGCAGACTATATATCAAAGTTTCTGGTTGGCTGGACATGGGAGGTAATGCACAGATTTGGTGGACTGTCTTACATATCTTTATTTTGTATCTCATCGCCAATATTTTCAACCTCTTTTCAGTAAGTGCCCTCCCCCACTTTTACTCCATTACTCTTTGACTTAAAGTGGATTTTTTTTTTTTTTTTTTTTGCCTTCTTACAATGAAACCAAATTCTTAACAGAATGAAGATTCTTGTATTTGATCTGACTGGAAAAGAGGAATCATCTTAATGGGGCCCAGTGTAATGTCATAGACACCATGACTGTAACTTGCTATTTTCTCCACGGCCAATATCCCAAACTTTTGGAAATACTTGCATTTTGTGTTTCTAGTGTTTCTGTAATGGAATTAACAATTAATTCACAGGATCCTGCTGTAAGCCAAAACGATGTCATCTATAGATGAAATTGTGCCTCCAGTGTTTTCCTGAGCTTAGCATTTACTTTCCAATCACTCATGTTGTGCCTCATCTCTAAAGTTGGCATTGGATTATTTGCCCATCAGAATTCAAAGCACCTGATTGTCATTCTATTGCTTTTCTTTTTGAATCACATCATTTCTTGAAATAGTCACAACTTGGACTTCCACCATGGTTTTTATTCTCTTTCTGTCCACCTTCCTTTACCCTAAGGAAGAATTCCCTACGCTTTAATGGATAGGCAGTTTTCTTTCCCCTCTAGAACAACTCAAAGATGTGGCTTATGGCACCAGACAGTTGTCATTATGTCTGAAACCACTGCCAGACCATGGAGATGAGGATAAAGTGGACATTTCTCCACGGCATCAGAGTGAGAATCTTTTTGAACTGCACATCCACCAGGCCTTCCTGACACCTGCTGCCCTGGCTCAGGCTGGAGACACTCAACCTACCACTTTCTGCACCTATTCTTTCTATGACTTTGAAACCCACTGCACCCCACTAGCTGTGGGGCTGCAGCCCCTCTATGACTTCACTTCCCAGTATGTGGTGGAGGCAGATTCCCTCTTCTTGCACTACCTACAAGGGACGTCAGCCCAGCTTCATCTACACCAGGCTATAGCCAGTGAGCACCACACCCTTGCAGCTGGCTGGATTTGCTTTGACAGGGTTCTAGAAACTGTGGAGAGAGTCCATGGCTCTGCCACACTTACTGGTAAGTGCTGTCAGCCTCCCACAGTTCCCGGGACTAATGTGGAATTTCCCAAAGTGTATAGTTGTCTTCTGGTGGTTTCCCATTTTATTCCTCTGCCTTTATTCTTGATCCTCGCCACACCATCTGTATCCTCCATGCCTTTCATACTTTCTGCTACCCAGGAGCTGGTGGAGAAGTCTTTGGGGTGCTAGAGTACTGGATGAGGCTGCGCTTCCCCATAAGATCCAGCCTACAAGCATACAATAAGCGAAAGAAAGCCCAGGCGTACCTGTCAGCCAATGTGCTTGGAGCCTGGGAGGCCCAGGAGGATGAGGTGAGAAAAAGGATGTGCCCATGCATCTCAAAGGAGACTCAGCCAAGCAGCTCATGAGAACAGCTCAGTATTCCACTCTCAATAGGTACTTGTTGAATGTGAATGAAAGAGAAAAACTGTCACACCACAACTAGTCCAGATACTTCCCTTGGTCAAGCTTGAGTTTGAAATGAAATCATGCCCTTGGAGCTAGCTACCTCTCCCTGCTGTGAACAAAATGCCTTCTCTGTTCCAAACTCTAAGATGAGGCCTGAGTGCCAGCATCTCCCTCAGATAATTATCTGCCAGAGTCAATTTGCAGGCAGGTGAAAGTCATTGATTAGGCTTCTCTGTGACCCAGTCAGGATTCAGCAATTCTTTAGGTCATAGTTCTTCCTCATTAAGGGTGCTGGGCTTCAGCTGCACGGCTCTCTCAGCCTGCCCTTTTCCTCAATCCAAGACCAACATCTTTTCAGCCCAGATCGGAGACCGGGAAGCATCAGAATGAGCTGCGGGTGGAAGTCATCCGATGCTGCGGCCTCCAGAGTCGATGGCTGGGAGCCCAACCCAGTCCGTACGCCATGTATCGCTTCTTTACCTTTTCTGACCACGACACCGCCGTCATTCCAGCCAGTAACAATCCCTACTTCAGAGACCAGGCTCGATTCCCAGTGCTTGTGACTTCTGACCTGGATCAGTATCTGAGGCAGGAGGCCCTGTCTGTGTACGTTTTTGATGATGAAGACTCAGAGCCTGGCTCGTACCTTGGCCGCGTCCAAGTGCCCTTGCTTCCTCTTGCACAAAACAAATCCATTAAAGGTGGGAGTTCAAGGTTATTACCTCTATATGCTCTCTGCCCAGTGTTGTCTCCCTGTCCTAATTCTACTTTTCTTTGATTACTTGCTTGGAACAGTTTCTCTTAAAACCTGCTGAAAGGATTTGAGAATATTGTCAAGAGTGAGAGAGTAGAAGACTTAAAGCCTCACTAATCATATAGAAACATTGGCTTCTTTTGCTTCTTTTCAGCAACAGAAGCAAGGTTCCCAAGGGGGTAGACCCACCAATCTGAAGTCCATACCTCTGTGTCTGAACCAACATTTTCCATCTCTATAGTGCTTCCCAGTATTTGTCTTTACTTAAGGCCTATTATTTCTTAGCACATGACTAGATATTAGATTATAAGCTATGTCCTTAACATTCCCCCGTAATTCTCTCACTCCTTTTAAACTTTAGACCCAAATTAGTCTTCCATGCCACACATGACAAATTTCTTGGATTTTTTCCCCCCCATATGGAGCTGAACTCCATACCACCTTATCATATGTTCATAGCCAGGGTTGTACGGTACACCAGAGAAGGGTCATCTCTCCGGTTGCAGTCCTGGAAGGGTGAGGCAGCAATGTCCGTGCTCTCGTTAGGAAGTGTGAATGGGTGTAGCCAGGATCAGCCATGTTTAACAAGCTTTTGGATGTTCCAGGAAGTGTGTGAGGCCTTCCTCCTCCCAATACCACAAGTGCTAAAAAAAAAAAAAAAGAAAGAAAGAAAGAAAGAAAACGAAAAAGGCTGACATTTCTGCTCACAACTCGTCCTTTGCCAAAGAGAGGCAATGTGAGCCATCTGTTAAATTAATCAGTGTTACAAATCAGAAGTCTGACATTTGGAAAAAGCCATTTTGCTTAAGTTTTCTTTGCTTTTGTTATTTTAAAAATACGGACCACTTGGGTGTAGATAATGGTTTTCTTAGTATGCCTAAGGCATAGCAACCATTTGGTAATAGTAATAAGAATGTGCTCTTGAAAAAAAAAAAAAAAGAATGTGCTCTTGTTTATTGGCTGGGTGACTGACGACAAGCAAGCTATACCTCTCTGTACATCTTTTGACTATCCCTTCCTGAACCTGGAGATACCCATTTTCCCCTATAAATATTCTAAGTGAATATTGGAAGTAAATATTGTGAGTGAGTATAAATATTCACTGATATTTTATGTTACTTCTGAGTGTATTGTCATCATGATTACTTGGTGGATGTTAATTAATTACAAACAAAATATGGTGAAATTCAAACTGGGGAGGTAATAGATAAGGTGCTGTTAAACGCTCACTTGCCTATTTCATGTGATTGGATCTTATTAATGTCTGTGTGTCTCTCAGGTGATTTTAACCTCACGGACCCTGGGGGGAAACCCAATGGATCTGTTCAGGTGCAACTGGATTGGAAGTCTTGCTATCTACCCCCGGAGAGTTTTCCAAAACCAGAAGCTCCGAGTGAGGAGAAGGACACCAAGGACAGTTTAGATACCTCAACTGAAGAGGAAGAAGCTTCCTTTCCTCCCCAGGTAGCAGATCTCCACCAATCCTGAGGAGCAAATTTGATTTGAGGAAGACAGTATTAAAATTGGGGTAAAAGAAATTCCTTCTGTGAATGTCATGTGTTCTGCAAATTTAATCTGCATCATTCATAATGCCATGAGGCTATGGATGGAGCAAAATCCTGGGCTTTATTATGGGGAGGGAAGAGATGGCATCTCTCAGCTTTACGGCAGGAGAGAAATGAAGTCTGATGCTGACTCACAAATCCCTTTCTTGAGTATCAAGGCTGTTAAACTATCACCTTGTAAGGCTCTGATCCTTCTCTTTAGGACCAGATGGTATCTATTGAGATTCCCATTGAAGCTGGCCAGTGTCAAGCTAAGCGAAAACCTCCTCAGGTGGGAGAAAGAAAGGAAAGGGAACAGCGGGTTACAGGTTACTCAAGAAGAAAACATGGCAAAAGAACAGGCATTCAAGGAAAGAACAGAATGGAGTATCTTAGTCGTAACATCTTAAATGGAAATACACTACAGGTAAGGCCTTAGAAACCCTGAAGAACTAAAATATGGGTTGTAGTGTCCCCAAATATATTATTCTCAGAGGTAGAAGCAGAAGTAGGCACACAAGCGATATTCATGGCTTTTTGTGGCAAGCATGTGTTTCCACAAACGTAAATAGTTTAATAAACCTCTGGACTATTCATTTCAATGTAATTTAATTCAACAGATTGTGGACTCTGTAATTTATGCTTAGAACTTTAGTACGACAGTCCTAACCAGGCCACTTCAACTGTAATCAAAATAAAGAACAGGTATTTATTGAACACCTACTATGTACTTGATACTGCCTTTTCTTCATAGGAAACTGGATTAAAGTTACTATGTAGCCTAAAATACATATACACACATATATATGAGATTATAAATATATATTATATGACTATAATTATATATAATTCATTATTATTTATATTGTATCAATTACATCAATTATATATTATGCAATATTAATTATATTAAATTATTATAATTACACGATATACTTATATATAGTTATTTGAATCTGAAGCAGGTGAACTACACTGAATGGAAATTCTCAGGGCTTAAGATCTCCACAGAGGATGGTTTAAAAAATCAGCAAAAGGAAGAGGAAATGACATCATCCCATTCAGCACGGATACTAAAGGAAGCCCTACATCCTGTGAATGGTATTGTCTTTTTAAAACCTGATTTTCCTATGTAATCATTGGATTATTATATCAAGCTGGTTATTTACTTTCTTCTTTCATCTTTCATTGCTAAACTTTTCATGAAAAATTAGTACTGGAGATCCTAGGCTCGGTTTGATGTTACAAGAGTGCTGGTTAGGCCAACCAAGCTGTAATTTTGAAAGAAAGTAGCTGTCTATGTATTTAAAGCTAGCTAGCTAGCCACTTTAGGTAGCAAGCATAAAACGTTAATTCACTTCCGGGTCTCGTGACTTACGGTTACAAAGAAATAAGAGGAAGAGGGTGATTGGCTCATTTGTGATATGAATCCAAATTTCTTCTAAAATAAGGCAAAGCTTTTGTGTTACAATGAAAAGAAGGTTATGATTTCAGGTTATAATAATGGCAAGCTAGGTAATTCAGACCAACTTTCCCATTGATGACAACTGAAAAGCTAAAGTTAATATATTTCTTAAAAACGTTAAAGTGCCAATAATTAGGGAGGGAGGAATCACCTAGCCGAGATCGGAGAGATGATTGGAGCTCAGAGAGGTCAGCTGGAATTACTTCAGCCTGGGGACATTGCTGGTCTGGAGGAAGCAGTGGAGAGACAGAACCATGCTTTCGATGGTCTTTTGGGGTGGAGAAATGGGATACAGTCTGAATCTCGTTTCTGCCCAGCATAGGCAGGTGTCTGCCCAGAGCAGAATTTCCCACTCTGGTCTGGCACCCTGATGGCAGCACTGTTCTGAGCCTCTTATCCTCTGAGAGGCAGAACTGTGCTTTGAACACTTTCAGGCTAGAGAGACAAGAGCTGACCTGAAGCCAACTAGGACTCCAGACATTGGAGTTATCAGCCACAACCTGCATTAACAACTGTGTTTACTACCTTCATGAAGATAAAAGCTGAACTTTAAAATTTTAGCAAGGAACTGGGGCTTTGAAAATTGATACTATAAGTTTTTAAAAACATTTTGTTTTAAAATAATTTCAAAATTATATAAGAGCTACACGAATAAGACAAAAAATTTCACATAAAACCTTCATTCAAATTCATCAACTTTTAGTACTTTTCCACGTTTTGCTTTATCATTTTTTTCCTGAAGCAGTTGAGAATAATTTGCAAATATCATTCCCCCTTACTGCTGTATATTTCAGTTAGGAAAAGGATATTATATAACGACAGTACAACTATCAAGTTTGCAAACGTAACATGGATAGGTTATTACCCAATGTCCAGTCCATTTTTCAGATTTTGTCAATTGTCTCAGTAATGTTCATTATAGCAGGCTTGCCTCACCCCCCTTATCTAATCTGGGATCATACATTGCATTCAGTCATGTCCCCTTAGTTTCCTTTAATCTGGAACAGTTCCTTATCTTTTCTTTGTTTTTCATGATATTGACATTTTTGAAGAGTATAGATGAGCTGTTCTGTAGAGAGTGCCTCCATTCGGGTTTGTTTGATGTTTGTTTGTTGTTAGATTCAGGTTATGAATTTTTTTATAGGAATACCACAGAAGTGATATTGTATCCTTTTTCACTGCATCACATTAGGAGGTACGTGATGTCAGTTTGTGCCATTATTGGTGATGTTAACTTTGATCACTTGGCTAAGAAAGCATCTGCCACATTTTCCATCAAAAAGTTATCATTTTTCCCTTTGTAATTATTAAGTAATCTATGAGAAAATATTTTGAGTCCATATAAATATCTTATTCTTCCTCAGATTTCACCTAATAATTTTGGCATCCATTTGTGTTTATGTGTGGATTTTTTTTGCCTGAATCAATTACAAAATGTTTGCAAAATACATTGCAAATTTGAAAATGAATCAATAGAAATGACAGAACTGCTAAATACAGAAATTTATAAGGGAAATAGATGGGTTAAAAGCAGATTAGACACAACTAAAATGAGAAAAATGGAAAATATCCAGAATAAAGCACAGAGAGACGACAAGATGGAAAATGCTAAAGAGAGAAAATGAGGAGGTCTAAGCTACACTTAATTAAATCTAGAAGAAGATAAAGAAGGGGGACACAGGCAATATTGAAAGTGATAATGACTTAGAGTTTTCCAGAACTAAATAAAAGGTATTAATATTCAATGAAATGAAACTCAAGCAGGATAAGTAAAAATGAATCAAAATCTAGATCTATCAGAGTAAAATTGCAGAAAATAAAATCAAAGTGAAAATACCAAAAGTATCCATTTAAAAGAAAGACAGTCATGGGTGCATCAGTAAGATGGACAATGACATACCAAGAGTGACACCTGTAGTCAGAAACCAGTGGCAAGATAATTTCAGTGTGCTAAAAGAAAATAACTAAGTACCAATCAAGAATTCTCTACACAACGAAAAGATCCTTCAGAATGAAAACACAATAGACATTTAAAGACAAATCAAAATGGAGAGTTTGCCCCAAAGCTACATTTTAAAGAAAACTTGCAGTTTTTTTCTTTAGGCTGAAGGAAAATTATCCGAGAAGGAAACACAAAGATGCAACAAGGAATGAAAAGCAAAGAATATAGGTTAATTTTAAATGACTGTGTAAAGCAAAAATATTAGCTTGTGGGTTTAAAATATATTCATAATTTAAATAAATAATCTAATGGGTTCATTGGTGACCTCCAAAAAGATATATTCATATCCTAAACCTCAGAATCTGTAAATGTTACTTATTTGAAAAAAGCCTTTGCAGGTGTAATTAAAGATCTTGAGATGAGATTATCTTGGATTATCTGAGTAGACTCTAAATCCAATGAAAGTGTTCTTATTAGAGACACAGGCAGATGAGGAGGAAGCAACATGACCATATAGTCAGAGATTGGAGTGATGTGGCCACAAGCTGAGGAATGCCTGAAGTTCCCAGAAGCTGGAAAAAACAGATTGTCTTCTGGAGCCTTTGGAGTGAGCATGGATTTGATTGTGGATATCTAGCCTCCAGACCTGTGAGAGAATGAATTTCTGGTTGTTTTTTTCTTTTTTTAATGAAAGCTTTTACCTTTATTTCTTTTCAAATACTTAAGATACAGACATTCCATCCATAACAAGGTTAAGTGACTTGTACATGTACATGTTTTATGTAAGACAGAAGCACAACCAAGGCTAACATCTGACCCGGTAACTAACATCACTGAGAGAGCTCATATGAAGTTCACCAAAACCTTGAAGACCTATTACTTTATTGTAGAATGAATGACCTTACAGAAAAGAGAAAAGGGACATAAAGGATAAAATGAGGGGGTCCTATATTCAATGAAATGTAGGAGAAGACAAAAAAGGGGACAGAGGCAATATTTAAAGTGATATATATATAATTCATATCTTCATTCAAAAAATGAAGTCATGAAAAGAACATCTTTTTTTTCTGGGATCTCAACTGTCACTCTCAATAGTCAGTTGTGGGTTGCTTTCTTCGTTTTGTTTCAGCAGATTCTGGATTTGAACATCAGATTCATCTTTAATCTGAGTGTCCAGATTGGGGCAATTTTTATAGGTTTACAACATAGTGACTCACAATAGTAACAGGTTATACTCAATTTAGTTATTATAAAATATGACTATGTTCCCTGTGATGTAAAATATATTCTTATAGCTTATTTATAAGATTTAAATGCTTTTTATATAAATCATTCTGACCACTGTGAGGTGATACCTCAGTGTGGTTTTGATTTGCATTTCTCTAATAATTAGTGATGTTGAGCATCTTTTCATGTGCCTGTTGGCCATCTGTATGTCTTCTTTGGAGAAATGTCTATTTAGGTCTTTTGCCCATTTAAAACAAAAAGTTTATTTATTTATTTATTTTGGCTGCGCTGGGTCTTGTTGCGGCATGCAGGATCTCTAGTTGTAGCATGCGGACTCTTAGTTGTGGCATGCGGACTCTTAGTTGCGGCATACATGCGGGATCTAGTTCGCCGACCAGGGATCAAACCCGGTCGATCCCTGGTCCAGGAACCAGGGATTGACTGGGTTCCACTTGCATTGGGAGCACAGAGTCTCACCCACTGGACCACCAGGGAAGTCCCTTCTGCCCATTTTTTGATTGTGTTGTTTGGTTTTTTGATATTGAGTTCTATGAACTGTTTCTGTATTTTGGATATTAATCCCTTACCCATCACATCATTTTGTAAACATTTTCTCCCATTCAGTAGGTTGTCTTTTCATTTTCCTGATGGTTTCCTTTGCTATGCAAAATCTTTTAAGTTTGATTAGATCTCATTTGTATCTTTTTGCTTATATTTCTTTTGCCTTGGGAGACTGATCTAAAAAAAGTATTGCTTTGATTTATGTCAGAGGATGTGTTACCTAAGTTCTCTTCTAGGAGTTTTATAGTGTCATGTCTTAAATGTAGGTCTTTAAACCATTTTGAGTTTATTTTTGTGTATGATATGAGGGAGTGTTCTAATTTCATTGATATATGCATAGCTGTCCAGCTTTCCCATCACCACTTGTTGAAGAGACTATCTTTTCTCCATTGTATATTCTTACCTCCTTTGTCATAGATTAATTGAATGTAGTTGTGTGGGTTTATTTTTGAGCTCTCTATTCTGTTCCATTGGTCTATATGTCTGTTTCTGTGCCAGTACCACACTGGTTTGATTACTGTAGTTTTGTAGTATTGTCTGAAGTGTGGAAGGGTTCTGCCTCCAGCTTTGTTCTTTTTCCAGAGGATTGCTTTGGCAATTCTCGGTCTTTTGTGGTTCTATATAAATTTTAGGATTATTTGTTCTAGTTCTGTCAAAAATGTCATGGGTATATTGGTAGGGATTACATTAAATCTGTAGATTGCTTTGGGTAGTATGGCCATTTCAACAATATTAATTCTTCCAATCCAAGATCATGGAATATCTTTCCATTTCTTGAATCATCTTCAGTTTCCTTTATCAGTGTTTTATAATTTGCAGCATATAGATATTTAACCTCCTTGGTTAAGTTTATTCCTAGGTATTTTATTTTTTTAACATGATTTTAAACAGGATTTTTTTTTTTTACTTTCTCTTTCTGATATCTCGTTGTTAGTGTAAAGAAATGCTACAGATTTCTGTATATTAATCTTATATCCTGCTACCTTGCTGAATTCATTTATTAGCTCTACTAGTTTTTGTGTGGAGACCTTAGGGTTCTCTGTATAGAGTATTATGTCATCTGCAAATAGTGACAGTTTTACCTCTCCCTTCTAAATTGGATACCTTTTATTTCTTTTTCTTGTCTGATTGCTGTGGCTAGGACTTCTATTACTATGTTGAATAGAAGTGGTGAGAGTGGGCATCCTTGTCTTGTTCCTGAACTTAGCAGGAAGGCTTTCAGCTTTTCACTGTTGAATATTATGTTGGCTATGGGTTTGTCATAAATGGCTTTTATTATGTTGAGATATGGTCCCTCCATATCCACTTTGGTGAGAGTTTTTATCATGAATGAATATTGAATTTTATCAAATGCTTTTTCTTCACCTATCGAGATAATCATGTGGTTTTTGTCTTTATTTTTGTTAATGTGGTGTATCACATTGGTTGATTTGTGTATTTTGAACCATCCTTGTGGCCCTGGAATGAATCCAACTTGATCATGATATATGATCCTTTTAATGTGTTGTTGGATTCTGTTTGCTAGTATTTTGTTGAGGATATTTGCATCTATATTCTTCAAAGATATTGACCTGTAATTTTCCTTTTTTGTAGTGTCTTTGTCTGGTTTTGGTATCAGGGTGATGGTGGCTTCTTAGAAAGAAGTTGGGAGTGTTCCCTCCTCTTCAGTTATTTGGATAGTTTGAGAAGGATAGGTGTAAGTTCTTTTTATGTTTGGTAGAATTCCCCAGTGATGCCATCCAGACCTAGACTTTCGTTTGCAGGGAGTTTTTAAAATTATTATTACAGATTCTATTTCACTTCTACTGTTCAGTCTGTTCAAGTTATCTGTTTGTTCTTGACTCAGTTTTGTCAGGCTGTATGTTTCTAGAAACTTTTCCATTTCTTCTAGGTGTACAATTTGTTGGCATATAACTGTTCATAGTTGTCTCTTATGATTTTTTGTATTTCTGCAGTTATCAGTTGTTATTTCTCCTTATTCATTTCTCATTTTGTTTATTTGGGTCCTCTCTTTTTTCTTCTTGGTGAGGCTGGCTAGAGGTTTCTTGATTTTATCTATCTTTAAAAAAACCAGTTCTTGGTTTTACTGATTTTTTCTATTGGTTTTTAAATTTCTATTTTACTTGTTTTCTCTCTGATCTTTATTATTTCCTTCCCTCTACTGACTTTGGCTTTTGTTTTTTCTTCTTATTCTAATTCTTTTAGGTGGTAGGTTAGGTTGTTTATTTGAAATGTTTCTTGTCCTTGAGGAAGGTCTGTATCACTATGAACTTCCCTCTTAGAACTGCTTTTGCTGCCTCCTGTAGATTTTGTAAGGTTGTGTTTTCATTGTCATAGTCTTGATGTTTTCTGTTTTCCTCTTTGATTTCATTGTTGACCCATTAGTTTTTTAGTAGCATGTTGTTTAGTCTC
Source organism: Balaenoptera musculus (assembly GCF_009873245.2). NCBI lineage: Eukaryota > Metazoa > Chordata > Mammalia > Artiodactyla > Balaenopteridae > Balaenoptera > Balaenoptera musculus. The sequence goes on from NC_045786.1 coordinate 100,296,705, forward strand.
CATGTATTTACTCTTTTCCTGTTTTTCTTTCTGTGGTTGATTTCTAGTTTCATACCCTTGTGGTCAGAAAAGATGCTTGAAATAATTTCTACCTTCTTAAATTTGTTGAGGCTTGTTTTGTGACCTAGTATGTGGTCTATCCTAGAGAATGTTCAATGCACACTTGAATAGAATATGTATTCTGGGTTTTTTTCTTTTAGATGTAGTGTCCTGTAGATATCAGTTAAATCAACTGGTCTGTTGTGTCATGTAGAACTTCTGTTGCTTTATTGATTTTCTGTCTGGATGATCTGTCCATTGATGTCAGTGAGGTGTTAAGTCTCCTACTATTATTGTATTCATTTCTTCATTTATCTCTGTTAGTATCTGTTTTGTATATTTAGGTGCTCCTATATTGGGTGCATATATGACAATGAGTGTCATATCCTCTTCTTGTATTTATCCCTTTATTATTATTATAATGTCCCTCTATGTTTTTCTTTATGGACCTTGTTTCAAAGTCTCTTTTGTCTGAAGTAAGTATTGCTAACCCCTGTCTTGTTATTTTTATTTGCATGAAATACCTTTTATCATCCACTCAATTTCAGCCTATGTGTGTTTCACCCTGAAGTAAATCTCTTGTAGACAGCATATTGTAGGTTCTTGTTTTTCTTATCCAGTCTGCCACTGTATGTCTTTTGATTGGAGCATTTAGTCCATTGATATTTAAATTAATTACTGATAGATATGTATTTATTGCCATTTAAAACTTTGCTTTCCAGTTGATTTTGCAGTTCTTCTTTATTGATTTCTTCTTATTTTTGTTTTTCATTTTGTAGTTTGATGGTTTTCTTTTGTATTATGCTTGAGTTCTTTTCTTTTTATTTTTGTGTGAATCTATTGTATGGTTTAGATTTGTGGTCACCCTGGTTTTCCAGTATGTTGACCCATAACTACATCTATTTGTTTTAAACTGATAGTCAAAGAAGTTCAAATACATTCTGAAAGATCTACATTTTTATACTCCCCTCCCCCACATTTTGTGATTCTGATGTCCTATTTTACATCTTCATGTTTATCCTTTTGCTGTTATTTAGAGTTACAATCACTTTTACAAAAATTTTTTGATCGTTTTTAGTCTATGTACTGGCTTATTTAAGTGATCTTCAATCCTTTTATATATTTGCCTTTTCTATTGTGATTTTCCCATTCCTATAGATTCTTCTTTTCTATTTAGAGAAGACCCTTAAATACTTCTTTAGGGTAGGTCTAGTATTGCTGTATTCTTTAGTTTTTTCTTGTCTGAGAAATTCTTTCTTCCTCCTTCTGTTCTAAATGATAATCTTGCCGGGTGGAGTATCTAGGTTGCAAGTTTTTCCCTTTCAGGATTATGAATATATCATACCACTTCCTTCTGGCCCACAGTTTCTGCAGAGAAATCAGCTGATATCCTTAATGGGGGTTCCCTTGTAACTGACTTTTTGTTTTTCTCTTGCTGGCTTTAGAATCCTCTCTTTATTTTTAATTTTTGCCATTTTAATTATAATATGTCTTGGTCTGGATCTGTTTGGGTTCATCTTGTTTGGGAACCTCTGTGCTTCCCATACCTGGATATCTGTTTCCTTCTTTAGCTTTGGGAAGTTTTCAGCCAGAATTTCTTCAAATACATTTTTGATCCCCTTCTGTCTCTCCTCTCCTTCTGGAACCCCTGTTATGTGTAGTTTGGTATGCTTTGAATGATGCCATATATCTCATATGTTGCTTTCATTTGATTTTTATTTGTCTTTCTGTCTGCTGTTCTGATTGGGTGATTCCCATTATTCTATCTTCTATATCACTTATTCCTTCTTCTGCATTATTTAGTCTGCTTTTCATTGCTTTTATATTGTTTTTTATGTTGGCAATTGAGTTGTCTTATTTTGATTGGCTCCTCTTTATAGTTTCTAGTTCCTTGTTACAGTGATCTGCATTTCTATTAATAATCTTTCTTAATTCCTTTAGCACGATTATTACCTCCTTTTTGAACTCAGGGTCTAGTAGACTGGTCAGGTCTGTTTCATTATTTGTTCTTTCATGGGATTTTTCTTGTTCTTTTAATTGAGAGTAGTTCCGCTTCTTTTTCATTTTACTTAACTTTCTCTGTCTCTATGAATTTAGGAGAAACAGTTATCTACTGTGGTCTTGAAGGGGTATTTTTATGTGGGAGCATCTGTGTGTAGACTGTGTGAGTCCAATATTTTTGTTGTGAGGGCTGGTTTTTGCATGGATGCTAGCCACATCTTTCCTCAGAGTGTGTTGGCCATTATCCTTTTAATAGGAGGTGGGATTTGTGTTGTGGTGTCCAGAGCCTCCCCTGGATTTTGGGTGGGGCCTCCTCTTTTTTCCATGGCTGTAACAGCCCTGTCAGGGGTAGGATCCACTCCTCAGTTCTTGGAGTAGAAGCCCTGAGGGTCGTATTTGATAAGGTCCATTGCCCTTGAGTGTGTGCCCTGCCCCAAAGGAGGTGACCACTGAAGCATGTAAAGCCCATGCGGTCACAGCAAACCTATGTCCCACTGGTGCAGGCATCCATGATTCTGACCAGAATCAACCCAAGGTCACAACCCTTTCTCTGTTGCATTTGTACCAGACTTAGTGCTAGGCTATGGTGTGGAGTGGGCTGGTGCTGGGGGCCAAGGCACTGTGGCTGCAGGAATTGAGGTGGTTGTGCTGCCACCTGCAACCTGGGCTGCCTCTGTAGCAGGCCTCTCCCAGGGCCTATCTGCCCCAGAGCCGACTCTAAGCTTCTGTGTGGGGTGAATGGAGCTGGAGCACTACTGCCAAGAAACAACTGCTGCCTACTCCTCCCCAGGGGCTCTCCACCCGAGACATTCGTTTCTGTGGCACCACCCAGTGTGCATGCCAACAAAGTCCACTATGGCCAGACCCACCCCCACTATCAGTGTGCTGATAATCACCTCCAAAGTTCTGCCTGGACCACACCCAAGGCCCTCTGGGCTGTCTCTGCACAGCTAGACCAAGTCCTCTCCCAGGGTCCATCCATCTGAGATTCAGCACCCAGCTGCTGCATGTACTAGCAGCCCTCCCAGCACACGATTTGGTCAGGGAAGTGTGACAAGGCAGCAGCCATCAGCCCTGGTCTTTCTCCATCCTGATTGCTAGCAAGCCAGCATAAGCACAGTCCTTGCAAACAGAGTCTAAGCCCCTCCAGCCCTCTGTCTGTCCCAGTCTGTCTCTCAGCAGGCAAGAAGGCTCCCCAGGGCCAGGGCCAGCCCATGTGGACATTCCCTCCATCACAGATCACTCCCAGGGGCACCAGTCCCATCCTGACGCCTTTCTTTTTTTTTTTTCCCCTATCCTACCTGGTTACATGGAGATCTTTCTTGCAGCTTTGGTTCTATAAGAGATCTTCTGGCAGTTTCCAGTTGGTTTTCTGTGAAACTTGTTTCATATTTAGATGTATTTTCTTTCTCTTTTTTTAAAAAATTAATTAATTTATTTATTTTTGGCTGTGTTGAGTCTTCATTGCTGCACACGGGCTTTCTCTAGTCGTGGTGAGCGGGGGCTACTCTTTGTTGCAGTGCGTGGGCTTCTCATTGTGGTGGCTTCTCTTGCTGTGGAGCACAGGCTCTAGGCACGCGGGCTTCAGTAGTTGTGGCATGCGGGCTCAGTAGTTTGTGGCTCACGGGCTCTAGAGCACAGGCTCAGTAGTTGTGGCTCATGGGCTTAGTTGCTCTGCAGCATGTGGGATCTTCCCAGACCAGGGCTCAAACCCATGTCCCCTGCATTGGCAGGCAGATTCTTAACCACTGCGCCACCAGGGAAGCCCTGTATTTTCTTTTTAATATATCAACATTGGTTCTTTAATTATAACATGTACATTTAAATATTTTTGATGTATTTGTGGGGAAAGGTGATCTCCACGTCCTCCTACATTGCCATGTTGATCCTCCTCTCTCCTTGTGCTTTTTTAAAAATTGAAGTATAGTTGATATACAGTACTATATAAGTTATAGGAGTAAATGTAGTCATTCACAATTTTTAAAGGCTATACTCCATTTATAGTTATTATAAAATATTGGCTATATTCCCTGTATTGTATAACATATCCTTGTAGCTTATTTCATACATAATAATTTGTACCTCTTAATAGCACCAACTCCTTTCCTCTCCCCACTAGTTTGTTCTCTATATCTGTGAGTTGCTTCTTTTTTGTTTATTGACTAGTTTGTTGTAATTTTTAGATTTCATATATAAGTGATATCATACAGGGTTTGTCTTTGTCTGACTTATTTTACTAAGCATAGTATTCTCTAGGTCCTTCCTTGTTGCTGCAAATGGAAACATCTCATTGTTTTTTTTATGGCTGAGTAGTATTCCACTGTATATATATATATATATATATATATATATATATACAGCATCTTCTTCATCCACTCATCTGTTGATAGGCACTTAGGTTGCTTCCATATCTTGGCAATTGTAAATAATGCTGCTGTGAACATTGGTGTGCATGTATCCTTTCGAATTATAGTTTTCTCTGGATATATGCCCAGGAGTGGGATTGCTGGGTCATATGGCAACTCTATTTTTAGTTTTTTAAGGAACCTCCATATTGTTTTCCATAGTGGCTGCACCAATTTACATTCCCACCAACAGTGTGCAAGGGTTCCCTTTTCTCCACATCCTCACAAACATTTGTTATTTGTGTTCTTTTTTTTTTTAATTATTATTTATTTATTTATTTATTTTTGTCTGTGTTGGGTCTTCGTTTCTGTACGAGGGCTTTCTCGAGTTGCGACAAGCAGGGGCCACTCTTCATCACGGTGCGCGGGCCTCTCACTATCGTGGCCTATCTTGTTGCGGAGCACAGGCTCCAGACGCGCAGGCTCAGTAGTTGTGGCTCACGGGCCTAGTTGCTCCGCGGCATGTGGGATCTTCCCAGACCAGGGCTCAAACCTGTGTCCCCTGCATCGGCAGGCAGATTCTCAACCACTGCGCCACCACTGAAGCCCTTGTGTTCTTTTTGATGATAGCCATTCTAACTGGTGTGAGGTGATATCTTGTTGTGGCTTTGATTTGCATTTCCCTGATGGTTAACAATGTTGAAAATCTTTTCATGTGTTGGCCATCTGCATTTCCTCTTTGGAAAAGTGTCTATTCACTTCTTCTGCACTTTTTTTTTTTTTTGGCTGCATTGGGTCTTTGTTGCTGCATGTGGTCTCCCTCTAGTTGCAGCAGGTGGGGGCTACTCTTCCTTGCTGTGCACAGGCTTCTCATTGCAGTGGCTTCCCGTGTTGTGGAGCATGGGCTCTAGGTGCACAAGCTTCAGTAGTTGCAGCACAGGGGCTCAGTAGTTGCAACACGCAGGCCCTAGAATGCGTGGGCTTCAGTAGTTGCAGTATGGGAGCTCCGTAGTTGCGGTGCATGGGCTCTAGGGCACACAAGCTTCAATAGTTGTGGTGCGCAGGCTCAGTAGTTGTGGCGCGCGGCCTGCAGATTGCAGACTCAGTAGTTGTGGCGCATAGGCTCAGTTACTCCAGACCATGTGGGATCTTCCCAGACCAGGGCTTGAACCTGTGTCCCCTGCATTGGCAGGTGGATTCTTAACCACGGAGGTCCCTGCACGTTTTTAAATTGGATTTTTTTTTTACGTTGAGTTGTATTAGCTGTTCATATGTTGTGGATATAAACCTCTTATTGGTCATGTCATTTGCAAATATATTGTCTTATTCAGCAGGTTTTTTCATTTTGTCGATGGTTTCCCTTGCTGTGCAAAAGCTTTTAAGTTTAATTAGGTCCCATTTGTTTACTTTTTATTTTATTTCCTTTGCTTTAGGAGACAGATATAAAAAATTATTGCTATGATTTATGTTAAAGAGTGTTCTGCCTGTTTTCCTCTGAGAGTTTTATGCTTTTGGTCTTCCATGTAGGTTTTTTTTTTTTTCTTTTTTTTGGCTGCGTTGGGTCTCCATTGCTGCACATGGGCTTTCTCTAGTTGTGTCAAGTGGGGGCTACTTTTTGTTGTGTGTGCAGGCTTCTCATTGCAGTGGCTTCTCTTTGTTTTGGAGCACAGGCTCTAGGCACGTGGGCTCAGTAGTTGTGGCACACGGGCTTAGTTGCTCCAGGGCATGTGGGATCTTCCTGGACCAGGGCTCGAACCCGTGTCCCCTGCGTTGGCAGGCAGATTCTTAACCACTGCACCACCAGGGAAGCCCCCATTTAGGTTTTTTATCTATTTTGTGTTTATTTTTGTATATGGTGTTAGAGAATGTTCTAATTTCATTCGTTTACCTGTAGCTGTCCGGTTTTCTCAGCACCACATATCAAAGATATGTCTTTTCTCCATTGTATATTCTTGTCTCCTTTGTCATAGATTAATTGAACATAAGTGTGTGGATTTATTTCTGGACTCTCTAGTCTATCCATTGATTTTATGTGTCTGTTTTTGAGCCAGTACCATATTGCTTTGATGACTGTAGCTTTTATAGTATAATCTGAAGTCAGGGAGCATGAGTCCTCCAGCTCTGCTCATTTTCAAGATTTTTTGGGCTATTTGGGGTCTTTTGTGTCTCCATACAAATTTTAAAATGATTTCTTCTAGTTCAGTGAAAAATGCCATTGGTATTTTGATAGGGATTGCATTGAATCTGTAGATTGCCTTGGGTAGTATGATCATTTTAGCAATATTAATTCTTCCAATCCAAGGACATGGTATATCTTTCCATCTGTTTGTATCATCTTCAATTTCTTTCATTGGTTTCTTTTTTTTTTCTTTTTTTTTTTTTAAATTTATTTATTTGGCTGTGTTGGGTCTTCGTTTCTGTGCGAGGGCTTTCTCTAGTTGTGGCAAGCGGGGGCCACTCTTCATCACGGTGCGCGGGCCTCTCTTGTTGTGGAGCACAGGCTCCAGACGTGCAGGCTCAGTAGTTGTGGCTCACGGGCCTAGTTGCTCTGTGGCATGTGGGATCTTCCCAGACCAGGGCTCGAACCCGTATCCCCTGCATTAGCAGGCAGATTCTCAACCACTGCGCCACCAGGGAAGCCCTCATTGGTTTCTTATAGTTTTCCAAGTACAGGTCTTTTATCTCCTTAGGTAGGTTTATTCCTATGTGTTTTATTCTTTTTTTTTCTGTTTCTTTTTTAAATTTAACTTTTATTTTATATTGGGATATAGTTGATTTACAATGTTGTGTTAGTTTCAGGTGTACAGCAAAGTGATTCAGTTATACATACACATATATCCATTCTTTTTTTCTCTTTCTTTTATTATAGACTTTTTTACATGTCTATAAAGTTATTATTACTGTTTGTATATTGTTTAATTTAAACATTTTCTATTCCTCTATTGAAGTACATTTATTCCAATTTTTGATATTAAAAGCTAGGTTTTTAAGTTGAAGTTAAGAGACACTATTATGTATAAAATAAATAAGCAACAAGGATATATTGTACGGCACAGAGAAATATAGCCATTATTTTGTAATAACTATTTTTTTAATTTTTATTTTATCAATATATTGGAGCATAGTTGATTAACAATGTGTTAGTTTCAGGTGTACGACAAAGTGATTCAGTTATGCATATACATGTATCTATTCCTTTTTCAGATTCTTTTCCCTTTTGGGTTATTACAGAATATTGAGCTGCATTCCCTGTGCTATACGGTAGGTCCCTGTTGGTTATCTATTTTAAATATAGCAGTGTGTACATGTCAATCCCAAACTTCCAGTCTATCCCTCCCCCCTACACTTCCCCACTGGTAACCATAAGTTTGTTCTTTAAGTCTGTGAGTCTGCTTCTGTTTTGTAAATAAATTCACTTGTTTCATTTTTTTTTAGATTCCACAAATAAGCGATATCATATGATATTTGTCTTTCTCTGTCTGTCTTACTTCACTTAGTATGATAATTTCCAGATCCATCCATGTTGCTGCACATGGCATTATTTCATTCTTTTTTATGGCTGAGTAATATTCCATTGTATATATTTACGACACCTTCTTTATCCATTCATCTGTTGATGGACATTTAGGTTGTTTCCATGTGTTGGCTATTGTAAACAGCACTGCCATGAACATTGAGGTGCATATATCCTTTTGAACCATGTTTTTCTCCAGATACATGCCCAGGAGTGGGATTGCTGGATCATATGGTAGCTCTATTTTTTAGTTTCTTAAGGAACCTCCATACTGTTCTCCATAGTAGCTGTACCAATTTATATTCCCACCAACAGTGTAGGAGGGTTCCCTTTTCTCTACACCCTCTCCAGCATTTATTGTTTGTAGATTTTTTGATGATGGCCATTCTGACTGTTGTGAGGTGATATCTCATTATAGTTTTGGTTTGTGTTTGTCTAATAATTAGTGATGTTGAGCATCTTTTCATGTGCCTGTTGGCCATCTGTATATCTTCTTTGGAGAAATGTCTATGTAGGTCTTCTGCCCATTTTTTGATTGGGCTGCTTGTTTTTTTGATACTGAGCCAAATGTGTTGTATGTAAGTTTTGGAGACTAATCCCTTGTTGGTTGCACTGTTGGCAAATATTTTTTCCCATTCTGTAGGTTGTTTTTTCATTTTCTTTATGGTTTCCTTTGTTGTGCAAAAGCTTTTAAGTTTAATTAGGTCCCATTTGTTTATTTTTGTTTTTATTTCCATTACTGTAGGAGGTGCATCCAAAAAGATATTGCTGTGATTCATGTTAGGACGTCCTGCCTATGTTTTCCTTTAGGAGTTTTATAGTATCCGGTCTTACATTTAGGTCTTTAACCCGTTTTGAGTTTATTTTTGTGTATGGTGTTAGAGAATGTTCTAATTTCATTCGTTTACATGTAGCTGTCCAGTTTTCCCAGCACCATTTATCAAAGAGACTGTCTTTCCTCCATTGTATATTCTTACCTCCTTTGTCATAGATTAATTGACCATAAGTGCATGGGTTTATTTCTGGGCTTTCTGTCCTGTTCCATTGATCTCTATTTTTGTTTCTGTGCCAGTACCATACTGTTTTCATTAATGTAGCTTTGTAGTATAGTTTGAAGCCAGTGAGCATGATTCGTCCAGCTCAGTTTTTCTCTCTCAGGATTGCTTTCACTATTTGGGGGTCTTTTGCGTTTCCATACAAACTTTAATTTATTTTGTTCTAGTTCTGTGAAAAATGCCATTGGTAATTTGATAGGAATTGAATTAAATCTGTAGATTGCCTTGGGTAGCATAATCATTTTAACAATATTGATTCTTCCAATCCAAGAACATGGTAAATCTTTCCATCTGTTTGTGTCATCTTCAGTTTCTTTCATCAGTGTCTCATAGTTTTCAGAGTACAGGTCTTTTTCCTCCTTAGGTAGGTTTATTCCTAGGTATTTTATTCTTTTGGATGTCATAGTAAAAGATATTGTTTCCTTAATTTCTCTTTCTGATCTTTCATTGTTAGTGTATAGAAATGCAACAGATTTCTTTGTATTAATTTTGTATCCTGAAACTTTACTGAATTCATTGATGAGTGCTAGTAGCTTTCTGGTGGTATCTTTAGGATTTCCTGTGTATAGTGTTAATATCATGTCATATGCAAACAGTGACTGTTTTACTTCTTCCTTTCCAATTTGGATTCCATTTATTTCTTTTTATTGTGTGATTGCTATGGCTAGGACTTCCAATACAATGTTGAATAAAAATGGCGAGAGTGGGGCTTCCCTGGTGGCGCAGTGGTTGAGAATCTGCCTGCTAATGCAGGGGACACGGGTTCGAGCCCTGGTCTGGGAAGATCCCACATGCCACGGAGTGGCTGGGCCCGTGAGCCACAGCTACTGAGCCTGCGCGTCTGGAGCCTGTGCCCCGCAACGGGAGGGGCCGCGATAGTGAAAGGCCCGCGCACCGCGATGAAGAGCGGTCCCCGCACCGCGATGAAGAGTGGCCCCCGCTTGCCGCAACTGGAAAAAGCCCTCGCACGAACCGAAGACCCAACACAGCCAAAATATAAATAAATAAATTTAAAAAAAAAAAACAAAAAAAAAAACACAGGTCTTTATTAAAAAAAAAAAAAAAAAAAAAAAATGGCGAGAGTTGGCATCCTTGTCTTGCTCCTGATCTTAGAGAAAATGCTTTCAGCTTTTCACCATTGAGTATGTTATTAGCTGTATGGCCTTTATTATGTTGAGGTAGGTTCCCTCAATGCCCACTTTCTGGAGGATTTTTTATCATAAATGAATTTAGAATTTTGTCAAAAGCTTTTTCTGCATCTATTGAGATGATCACATGGTTTTTATTCTTCAGTTTGTCAATGTGGTATACCACATTGATTCATTTGCGCATATTGAAAAATCGTTGCATCTCTGGGGTAAATTCCACTCAGTCATGATGTATGATCCTTTTAATGTATTGTTGCATTTGGTTTGCTAAAATTTTGTTGAGGATTTTGCATTCGTGTTCATCAGTGATATTGGCCTACGATTTTCTTTTTTGTATAATATCTTTGTCTGGTTTTGGTATGAGGGTGACATTTGCCTTGTAGAATGAGTTCAGAATTGTTCCTTTCTCTTCAGTTTTTTTGGAATAGTTTGAGAGTGATAGGTGTTAACTCTTCTCTAAGTGTTTGTTAGTTAAGAATTTTTCAATTACTGATTCAACTTCATTACTCATAATTGGCCTGTTTCTATTTTCTATTTCTTCCTGGTTAAGTCTTGGGAGATAGTACCTTTCTAAGAATTTGTCCATTTCTTCTAGGTTGTCCATTTTATTCACATATAGTTCGTAGTAGTCTCTTATGATGCTTTGTATTTCTGTGTGTCCATTGTAACTTCTCCTTTTTAATTTCTGATTTTATTTATTTTTGCCATCTCCCTTTTTTTCTTTTGGAGTCTGGCTAAAGTTTTTTGTTTGTTCGTTTTGAATTTTATTTTATTTGTTTATTTTTTATACAGCAGGTTCTTATTAGTTATCTATTTTATACATATTAGTGTATGTATGTCAATCCCAATCTCCCAGTTCATCCAACCCCACCACACCCCCGCTTCCTCCCATATGTTTGTTCTCTGCATCTGTGTCTCTAGGGTCTGGCTAAAGTTTTATCAATTTTGTTTATATTTTTAAAGAACCAGCTGTTACTTTCACTGATCTTTTCTATTTTTTTTTAGTCTCTATTTCATTTATTTCTGCTCTGATCTGTATGATTTCTTTCCTTCTACTAATTTGGGTTTTGTTTGTTCTTTTCTAGTTCCCTTAGACGCAAGGTTATGTTGTTTATTTGAGATTTTTCTTGTTTCCTGAGATAAGGTTGTATCACTATAAACTTCCCTCTTAGAACTGCTTTTGCTGAATCCCATATGTTTTGGATCATCATGTTTTCATTTTCATTTGTCTCTAGGTACTTTTGATTTCCTCTTTGATTTCTTCAGTAATCTATTGGTTGTTTAGTAGCATATTGTTTAGTCACCACGTGTTTTGTTTTGTTTTGTTTTGTGGTTTTTCTCTTTTAGTTGATTTCTAATCTTGTAGCATTGTGGTCAGAAAGGATGCTTGATATGATTTCAATTTTCTTAAATTTACCAAGGCTTGTTTTGTGACCTAGTATGTGATCTATCCTGGAGAATGTTCCACGTGCACTTGAAAAGAATGTGTATTCTGCTCCTTGCAGACGGAATGCTCTCTATATAAATTAAGTTCATTTTGTCTAATGTGTTATTTAAGGCCTCTGTTTACTTACTGATTTTCTGTCTGGATGATCTGTCCATTGATATAATTGGGTTTTTTTTTTTTTGTAACTGGGTTTTTGTTTTGTTTTGTTTGTTTGTTTTTTTATACTGCAGGTTCTTATTAGTCATCAGTTTTATACACATCAGTGTATACATATCAATCCCAATTGCCCAATTCAGCACACCACCATCCCCACCCCACCGCAGTTTTCCCCCCTTGGTGTCCATATATCTGTTCTCTACATCTGTGTCTCAACTTCTGCCCTGCAAACCGGCTCATCTGTACCATTATTCTAGGTTCCACATACATGCGTTAATATACAATATTTGTTTTTGTCTTTCTGACTTACTTCACTCTGTATGACAGTCTCTAGATCCATCCATGTCTCAACAAATGACTCAGTTTCGTTCCTTTTTATGGCTGAGTAATATTCCATTGTATATATGTACCACAACTTCTTTATCCATTCATCTGTCGATGGGCATTTAGGTTGCTTCCATGACCTGGCTATTGTAAATAGTGCTGCAGTGAACATTGGGGTGCATGTGTCTTTTTGAATTATGGTTTTCTCTGGGTATATGCCCAGTAGTGGGATTGCTGGATCATATGGTAAATCTATTTTTAGTTTTTTAAGGAACCTCCATATTGTTCTCCATAGTGGCTGTATCAATTTACATTCCCACCAACAGTGCAAGAGGGTTCCCTTTTCTCCACACCCTCTCCAGCATTTGTTGTTTGTAGATTTTCTGATGATGCCCATTCTAACAGGAGTGAGGTGATACCTCATTGTAGTTTTGATTTGCATTTCTCTAATAATTAGTGATGTTGAGCATCTTTTCATGTGCTTCTTGGCCATCTGTATGTCTTCTTTGGAGAATTGTCTTTTTAGGTCTTCTGCCCATTTTTTGATTGGGTTGTTTGTTTTTTTAATATTGAGCTGCATGAGCTGTTTATGCATTTTGGAGATTAATCCTTTGTCTGTTGATTCATTTGCAAATATTTTCTCCCATTCTGAGGATTGTCTTTTCATCTTGTTTATAGTTTCCTTTGCTGTGCAAAATCTTTTAAGTTTCATTAGGTCCCATTTGTTTATTTTTGTTTTTATTTCCATTACTCTAGAAGGTGGATCAAAAAAAAATTTGCTGTGATTTATGTCAAAGAGTGTTCTTCCTATGTTTTCCTCTAAGAGTTTTATAGTGTCCGGTCTTACATTTAGGTCTCTAATCCATTTTGAGTTTATTTCTGTGTATGGTGTTAGGGAGTGTTCTAATTTCATTCTTTTACATGTAGCTGTCCAGTTTTCCCAGCACCACTTATTGAAGAGACTGTCTTTTCTCCATTGTATATCTTTGCCTCCTTTGTCATAGATTAGTTGACCCTAGGTGTGTGGGTTTATCTCTGGGCTTTCTATCTTGTTCCATTGATCTATGTTTCTGTTTTTGTGCCAGTACCATATTGTCTTGATTACTGTAGCTTTGTAGTATAGTCTGAAGTCAGGGAGTCTGATTCCTCCAGCTCCGTTTTTCTCCCTCAAGACTGCTTTGGCTATTTGGGGTCTTTTGTGTCTCCATACAAATTTTAAGATGATTTGTTCTAGTTCTGTAAAAAATGCCATTGGTAATTTGATAGGGATTGCATTGAATCTGTAGATTGCTTTGGGTAGTATAGTCATTTTCAAAATATTGATTCTTCCAATCCAAGAACATGGTATATCTCTTCATCTGTTGGTATCATCTTTAATTTCTTTCATCAGTGTCTTATAGTTTTCTGCATACAGGTCTTTTGTTTCCCTAGGTAGGTTTATTCCTAGGTATTTTATTCTTTTTGTTGCAATGGTAAATGGGAGTGTTTCCATAATTTCTCTTTCAGATTTTTCATCATTAGTGTATAGGAATGCAAGAGATTTCTGTGCATTAATTTTGTATCCTGCAACTTTACCAAATTCATTGGTTAGCTCTAGTAGTTTTCTGGTGGCATCTTTAGGATTCTCTATGTATTGTATCATGTCATCTGCAAACAGTGACAGTTTTACTTCTTCTTTTCCAATTTGTATTCCTTTTATTTCTTTTTCTTCTCTGATTGCTGTGGCTAGGACTTCCAAAACTATATTGAATAATAGTGGTGAGAGTGGACATCCTTGTCTCGTTCCTGATCTTAGAGGAAATGCTTCCAGTTTTTCACCGTTGAGAATGATGTTGCTGTTGGTTTGTCATATATGGACTTTATTATGTTGAGGTAGGTTCCCTCTATGCCTAGTTTCTGGAGAGTTTTTATCATAAATGGGTGTTGAATTTTGTCAAAAGCTTTTTCTGCATCTATTGAGATGATCATATGGTTTTTTGTTTTTTTTTTTTTTTAAATGATTTATTTATTTATTTATTCATTTATGGCTGTGTTGGGTCTTCGTTTCTGTGCAAGGGCTTTCTCTAGTTGCGGCGAGCAGGGTCCACTCTTCATCGCGGTGCGCGGGCCTCTCACTGTCGCGGCCTCTCTTGTTGCGGAGTACAGGCTCCAAACGCGCAGGCTCAGTAGTTGTGGCTCACGGGTCCAGTTGCTCCGCGGCATGTGGGATCTTCCCAGACCAGGGCTCGAACCCGTGTCCCCCTGCGTTGGCAGGCAGATTCTCAACCACTGCGCCACCAGGGAAGCCCCGATCATATGGTTTTTATTCTTCAATTTGTTAATATGGTGTATCACATTGATTGATTTGCGTATATTGAAGAATCCTTACATCCCTGGGATAAATCCCACTTGATCGTGGTGTATGATCCGTTTAATGTGTTGTTGGATTCTGTTTGCTAGTATTTTGTTGAGGATTTTTGCATCTATGTTCATCAGTGATATTGGCCTGTAATTTTCTTTTTTTGTAGTATCTTTGTCTGGTTTTGGTATCAGGGTGATGGTGACCTCATAGAATGAGTTTGGGAGTGTTCCTTCCTCTGCAATTTTTTGGAAGAGTTTGAGAAGGATGGGTGTTAGCTCTTCTCTAAATGTTTGATAGAATTCACCTGTGAAGCCATCTGGTCCTGGATTTTTGTTTGTTGGAGGATTTTTAATCACAGTTTCAATTTCATTACTTGTGATTGGTCTGTTCATATTTTCTGTTTCTTCCTGGTTCAGTCTTGGCAGGTTATACCTTTCTAAGAATCTGTCCATTTCATCCAGGTTGTCCATTTTATTGGCATAGAGTTGCTGGTAGTAGTCTCTTAGGATGCTTTGTATTTCTGTGGTGTCTGTTGTAACTTCTCCTTTTTCATTTCTAATTTTATTGATTTGAGTCCTCTCCGTCTTTTTCTTGATGAGTCTGGCTAATGGCTTATCAATTTTGTTTATCTTCTCAAAGAACCAGCTTTTAGTTTTATTGATCTTTGCTATTGTTTTCTTTGTTTCTGTTTCATTTATTTCCGCCCTGATTTTTATGATTTCTTTCCTTCTGCTAACTTTGGGTTTTGATTGTTCTTCTTCCTCTAGTTCCTTTAGGTGTAAGGTTAGATTGTTTACTTGAGACTTTCTTGTTTCTTTAGGTAGGTTTGTATAGCTATGAACTTCCCTCTTAGAACTGCTTTTGCTGCATCCCATAGGTTTTGGATCGTCGTGTTTTCATTGTCATTTGTCTCTAGGTATTTTTTGATTTCCTCTTTGATTTCTTCAGTGATCTCTTGGTTATTTAGTAACGTATTGTTTAGCCTCCATGTGTTTGTCTTTTTTACGTTTTTTGCCCTGTAATTCATTTCTAATCTCATAGCGTTGTGGTCAGAAAAGATGCTTGATATGATTTCAATTTTCTTAAATTTACTGAGGCTTGATTTGTGACCCAAGATGTGATCTATCCTGGAGAACGTTCCATGCGCACTTGAGAAGAAAGTGTAACCTGCTGTTTTTGGATGGAATGTCCTATAAATGTCAATTAAATCTCTCTGGTCTATTGTGTCATTTAAAGCTTCTGTTTCCTTATTTATTTTTATTTTGGATGATCTGTCCACTGGTGTAAGTGAGGTGTTAAAGTTCCCCACTATTATTGTGTTACTGTCGATTTCCTCTTTTATAGCTGTTAGCAGTTGCCTTATGTATTGAGGTGCTCCTATGTTGGGTGCATATATATTTATAATTGTTATATCTTCTTCTTGGATTGATCCCTGGATCATTATGTAGTGTCCTTCCTTGTCTCTTGTAACATTCTTTATTTTAAAGTCTATTTTATCTGATATGAGTATAGCTACTCCAGCTTTCTTTTGATTTCCATTTGCATGGAATATCTTTTTCCATCCCCTCACTTTCAGTCTGTGTGTGTCCCTAGGTCTGAAGTGGGTCTCTTGTAGACAGCATATATATGGGTCTTGTTTTTGTATCCATTCAGCAAGCCTGTGTCTTTTGGTTGGAGCATTTAATCCATTCACGTTTAAGGTAATTATCGATATGTATGTTCCTATGACCATTTTCTTAATTGTTTTAGGTTTGTTTTTGTAGGTCCTTTTCTTCTCTTGTGTTTCCCACTTAGAGCAGTTCCTTTAGTATTTGTTGTAGAGCTGGTTTGGTGGTGCTGAATTCTCTTAACTTTTGCTTGTCTGTAAAGCTTTTGATTTCTCCATCAAATCTGAATGAGATCCTTGCCAGGTAGAGTAATCTTGGTTGTAGGTTCTTCCCTTTCATCACTTTAAGTATATCATGCCACTCCCTTCTGGCTTGTAGAGTTTCTGCTGAGAAGTCAGCTGTTAACCTTATGGGAGTTCCCTTGTATGTTATTTGTCGTTTTTCCCTTGCTGCTTTCAATAATTTGTCTTTGTCTTTAATTTTTGCCATTTTGATTACTATGTGTCTCGGCGTGTTTCTCCTTGGGTTTATCCTGTATGGGACTTGCTGTGCTTCCTGGACCTGGGTGGCTATTTCCTTTCCCATGTTAGGGAAGTTTTCGACTATAATCTCTTCAAATATTTTCTCTGGTTCTTTCTCTCTCTCTTCTCCTTCTGGGACCCCTATAATGTGAATGTTGTTGTGTTTAATGTTGTCCCAGAGGTCTCTTAGGCTGTCTTCATTTCTTTTCATTCTTTTTTCTTTGTTCTGTTCTGCAGCAGTGAATTCCACCATTCTGTCTTCCAGGTCACTTATCCGTTCTTCTGCCTCAGTTATTCTGCTATTGATTCCTTCTAGTGTAGTT
Source organism: Balaenoptera musculus (assembly GCF_009873245.2). NCBI lineage: Eukaryota > Metazoa > Chordata > Mammalia > Artiodactyla > Balaenopteridae > Balaenoptera > Balaenoptera musculus. Next base: position 100,313,526 of record NC_045786.1, read on the forward strand.
TTCATTTCAGTTATTGTATTGGTCATCTCTGTTTGTTTGTTGTTTAATTCTTCTAGGTCTTTGTTAAACATTTCTTGCATCTTCTCGATCTTTGCCTCCATTCTTATTCCGAGGTCCTAGATCATCTTCACTATCATTATTCTGAATTCTTTTTCTGGAAGGTTGCCTATCTCCACTTCATTTAGTTGTTTTTCTAGGGTTTTATCTTGTTCCTTCATCTGGTATATAGCCCTCTGCCTTTTCATCTTGTCTGTCTTTCTGTGAATGTGGTTTTTGTTCCACAGGCTGCAGGATTATAGTTTTTCTTGCTTCTGCTGTCTGCCCTCTGGTGGTTGAGGCTATCTAAGAGGCTTGATGGGAGGCTCTGGTGGTGGGTAGAGCTGACTGTTGTTGTAGCGGTCAGAGCTCAGTAAAAGTTTAATCCACTAGACTGTTGATGGGTGGGGCTGGATTCCTTCCCTGTTGGTTGTTTTGCCTGAAGCAACCCAACACTAGAGCCTACCTGGGCTCTTTGGTGGGGCTAGTGACAGACTCTGGGAGGGCTCACACCAAGGAGTACTTCCCAGAACTTCTGCTGCCAGTGTCCTTGTCCCCACGGTGAAACAGAGCCACCCCCCCCACCTCTGCAGGAGACCTTCCAACACTAGCAGGTAGGTCTGGTTCAGTCTCCCCCGGGGTCACTGCTCCTTCCCCTGGGTCCCAGTGTGCACACTATTTTGTGTGCACCCTCCAAGAGTGGGGTCTCTGTTTCCCCGAGTTCTGTCAAAGTCCTGCAATCAATTCCCACTAGGCTTCAAAGTCTGATTCTCTGTGAATTCCTCCCCCCGTTGCCAGACCCCCAGGTTGGGAAGCCTGACGTGGGGCTCAGAACCTTCACTCCAGTGGGTGGACTTCTGTGGTATAAGTGTTCACCAGTCTGTGAGTCACCCACCCACCAGTTATGGGATTTGATTTTACTCTAATTGTGCCCCTCCTACCGTCTCATTGTGGCTTCTCCTTTGTCTTTGGATGTGGGGTATCTTTTTTGGTGAGTTCCAGTGTCTTCCTGTCGATGATTGTCCAACAGTTAGTTGTGATTCTGGTGTTCTTGCAAGAGGGAGTGAGAGCATGTCCTTCTACTCCTGTAATTGGGTTTTAAAGTCTCCTACTATTATTGTGTTACTGTCGATTTCTCCTTTTATGACTGTTATTCCCCTTATATATTTAGATGCTTTTGTGTTGGGTGCATATATATTTACAATTGTTATATCTTCTTGGATTGATCCCTTGATCATTATGTAGTGTCTTTTTTTTGTCTCTTGTAACAGTCTTTATTTTCAAGTCTATTTTGTTTGATATAAGTATTGTTATTCAAGTTTTCTTTTGATTTCCATTTGCAGGGTATACCTTTTTCCATCCCCTCACTTTCAGTCTGTGTGTGTCCTTAGATCTGAAGTGAGTCTCTTGTTGGCAACATATATATGTGTTTTGTTTTTGTATCCATTCAGCCATTCTATGTCTTTTCTTTTTTAATATGTATTTATTTCTTTTATTTATTTGGCTGCTCTGAGTCTTAGTTGCAACACGCAGGATCTTCATTGCAGCATGTAGGATCTTTAGTTGCGGCGTGTGGGCTCTTAGTTGTGGCATGTGGGATCTAGTTCCCTGACCAGGGATCGAACCCACGCCCCCTGCATTGGGAGCACGGAGTCTTAACCACTGGACCACCAGGGAAGTCCCAGACACTCTGTGTCTTTTGATTAGAGCATATAGTCCATTTACTTTTTAAGTAAGTATTGATAAGTACTTATTGCTATTTTGTTCATTGTTTTGGGGTTGTTTTTGTAGGTCTTTTTTTCTTTCTTCTTTTGTTCTCTTGTGATTGAATGAATGTATTTAGTGTTATGTTTGGATCCTTTTTCTTGTTTGTGCTTGTATTTATTATAGGTTTTTGGTTTGTGGTTACCATAAGGTTTTTGTATAGCTATATATATACATATATATATATGATTGTTTTAAGTTGCTGATCTCTTAATTTCAAATGCATTTTAACAATTCTGCATTTGTTCTCTCCTCCTCTTATGATTACTGTTTTTGATATAATGTTTTACATCTAATCATTTTGTGTATCCCTTAACTGCTTATTATGGATATATATATGATTTTACTACTTTTGTCTTTTAACCTTCCTACTGGTTTTGTGCATGGATGATTTCCTACCTTTACTGTATGTTTGCCTTGACTGATGGATGAGATTTTTCATTTCATAATTTTCATGTTTGTAGTTGTGGCTTTTCTTTTTTGCTTAGAGAAGTTTTGTTTAACATTTCTTGTAAAGCTGGTTTAGTTGTGCTGAAGTCTTTTAGCTTTTGTTTGTCTGTAAAGCTTTTGACCTCTCCATCAAGTCTGAATGAGAGCCTTGCTGGGTAGAACATTCTTGGTTGTAGCTTTTTCCCTTTTGTCACTTTAAATATATCATGACACTCCCTTCTGGCCTACAGAGTTTCTGCTGAAAAGTCAGCTGATAGCTTTATGGGAGTTCCTTTGTATGCTATTTGTTGCTTTTCCCTTGCTGTTTTTATATTCTCTCTTTATCTTAATTTTTTCTCATTTTATTATTTATTTATTTATTATTATTTTTTAATTTATTTATTTTATTTATTTATTTTTGGCTGAGTTGGGTCTTCGTTGCTGTGCACGGGCTTTCTTCTAGTTGTGGCAAGCGGCAGCTACTCTTTGTTGCAGTGCACAGGCTTCTCACTGCGGTGGCTTCTCTTGTTGAGGAGCATGGGCTCTAGGCACATGGGCTTCAGTAGTTGTGGCTCGCGGGCTCTAGAGCGCAGGCTCAGTAGTTGTGGTGCACAGGCTTAGTTGCTCCATGGCATGTGGAATCTTCCCGGACCAGGGCTCAAACCCGTGTCCCCTGCATTGGCAGGCAGATTCTTAACCACTGTGCCACCAGGGAAGCCCAATTTTTTCTCATTTTAATTATTATCTTGGTTTGTTTCTCTTTAGATTCATCCTGTGTGGGACTTTCTGTTTTCTGGCCTTGGGTGACTGTTTGCTTTCCCAGGCTAGGGAAGTTTTCAGCTATTATTACTTCAGATATGTTCTCTGCCCCTTTCTCAGTCTCTTTTCCTTCTGGACTCCTATCATGTGAATATTAGTGTGCTTGGTGTTGTCCCAGAGGTCTCTTAAACTGTCCTCATTTCTTTTCAATGTTTTTTCTGTTCAGTATCAGTGACTTCCACTACTGTAGCTCGTTGATTGATTCCTAGGTATCATTTAGTCTACTGTTGATCCTTCTAGTGTATTTTTCATTTTAGTTACTGTAGTCTTCATTTCTGTTGGGTTGTTCTTTATATTTTCTAACTCTTTGTTGAAAACTTCTAAGTTCTCACTCTGGGCATCCATCCTTCTCCTGAGTTCTTTGATCATCTTATGAGCACTACTGTGAACTTTTTTTCATGTAGATTTCCAATGTCCACTTCACTTACTTCTTCTTCTGGGTTTTTATCTTGTTCCTCTATCTGGAACATGTTCCTCTGTCACCTCATTTTGCCTACATTGCTGTTTGATTTTTTTTTTTTTTTAAACACTATTTTTATTTATTTATGCCTGTGTTGGGTCTTCGTTTCTGTGCGAGGGCTTTCTCTAGTTGTGGCAAGTGGGGGCCACTCTTCATCGCGGTGCACGGGGCCTCTCATTATCGCGGCCTCTCCAGACGCGCAGGCTCAGTAATTGTGGCTCACGGGCCTAGTTGCTCCGCGGCATGTGGGATCCTCCCAGACCAGGGCTCGAACCCGTGTCCCCTGCATTGGCAGGCAGATTCTCAACCACTGCGCCACCAGGGAAGCCCCTGCTGTTTGATTTTTATATTTCTTCTAGGTTGTTTACATTTCCTGACCTTGGAGAAGTGGCCTTTCGTAGTACACGTCATATGTGTCCCAGCAGCATATTCCCCTGTTGTCACCCAAGCTATATGCTCTAGGTGTTCCCCCTATGAGAGCAGCATGGGTCCTTCTGTTGTGGTGGGCTGACTGTGTGGGCCATCTGGTGAACTTGTTTGGCCCCTGGTCTGGTTGCTTACCAGGCCCCGCCTTATATGGAGGCTGCTGGCCACCAGTTGGCAAGGCTGGGTCACAAGGCAGCTGACTGTGGAACCCCAGAAGTCCTCAGGGCTAGTGCCGGCTCATTGGTGAGCAGAATCAGGCTCCATAAGACTCCAGGGCTATTGCATACCCACTGGTGGGTGAAGTCAGGTCCTGGGGTTAATGCCAGCTTACTGGCAGGCAGAGTCAGGTCCTGGAGTCTGGTTGCAGGGCCCAGGTGTCCCAGAGCTGGTGTTAGATCACTGGTGGAGTGAGCCAGTTTCTGACACATTTGTGGGGTGTCCAGGGTGTGGGGTCCAGGGTGTCCTAAAGCTTGTGTTGGCATGCTAGTGGGCATGGCCAGGACCCAGCCAGTCCCAGGTCAGGGTTTGGCCTGCTGGTGGGTAGGCTGGGTCTGCAAGCTGTGTGATTGTGGTTTTCTTGTGTCTGATGTCTGCTCCCTGGTGGGTGAGGCTGGTCCAGATGCTAAAGCAGGCTCCCTGGAGGGCAGGGCCATGTCCAGAGGTGGCTATGGGCTCATGGAGTCTTAAGGCAGCCTGTCTGCTGATGGGTGAGGCTGTGTCCCCATCCAGTTAGTCTCTTTGCCTGAGGCATCCCAGCACTGACACCTGCAGGCTGTTGGGCCAGCATTGGGGTGGGTCCTGGGGCTACTACACTAGAAGGAGGATTCCACAGTGGTGCTTGCCAGCAGCAGTGTCCATGTGGTAGAAGGAGCTCCCAAAAATGGCTGCTGCCAGTGTCTGTGTCCAGAGGGTGAGCTGCAGTTGCCTATTGTCTCTCTAAAAGATTCTTCAGGATCAGCAGGTGGGACTAATCCAAGCTCCTATCAATTTACTGCTTCTTCTCTGGGTCTTGCAGCATATGAGATTTTGTGTGCACTCTTTAAGAGTGAAGTTTCTATTTTCTCCAGCCCCCTGGGATTCCTGAAAGTAAGCCCAGCTGGCCTTCAAAGCCAAATGCTCTGGGGGTTCATCTTCCCAGTGCTGGTCCCCCAGGCTGAGGAGCCCAATGTGGGTCTCAGACCTCTCACTACTCTGGGAGAACCTCTGCAACTGTAATTATTCTCCAGTTTGTGGGTCGCCCACCAGGGCTTATGGGACTTGACTATATCACAAGCCCACCCCCGACCCATCTCTTTCTGGTTCCTTCTTTATGGCTTTATAGAAGTTCTTTTCTGGAAGGTTCTGGTCTTTTTCATCAATAGTTGTTCTGCAAATAGTTGTGATTTAGGTGTGCTCGTGAGAGAAGATGAGCTCAAGGTCTTTCTATTCCGCCATCTTGGTTGATCTCCCACAGTGTTTATTTCAAAGCTTCACATAGAAACTTCAGTACAGTAATTCCTATGTGATTCAGCCCCAGATTCAAGTGTGTTAGGCTTGATTTTTGTTAGAGAAGCTCTGAGAGACAATTGCAGCCATCATTAGTTACACTGCAGCACTGTAGCACCAGGGTCTGTAGTTTACACTGGGGGTAACTAAAGCCCTCACACAGAAGTTTCATCCTGTTATCCCTGAGGACATTTCTTTGCCAAGAGCAAGTATGTTAGCCTTTGGTTAATGATCAAAGCAGAAAAGAGATCCTTGGCAATAGGTTTCTTTAAAGTGACAGGTTTTCAATGTCAACCTCTGGAGGAAGCACTTTAGGTGTCTGGAGAGGGTGTGGAGAAAAGGGAACCATGTTACACTGTTGATGGGAATGGAAATTGGTGCAGCCACTATGGAAAACAGTATGGAGGTTCCTCAAAACACTAAAAATAGAGTTGCCACATGATCCAGCAGTCCTACTCCTGGGCACATATCCAGACAAAACTATAATTCAGAAAGATACATGCACCCCAATGTTCATTGCAGCACTATTCACAATAGCCAAGACATGGAAGCAACCTAAATATCCATCAATGGATGAATAGATAAAAAAGATGTGGTATATATATACAATGGAATATTACTCAGCCATAAAAAGGATGAAATAATGCCATTTGCAACAACATGGGTGGACCTAGAGATTATCATACTAAGTGAAGTAAGGCAGACAGAGAAAGACAAATATCATATAATATCGCTTATATAAGCAATATACTAAAGAAGTATACAAAGGAACTTATTTACAAAACAGAAACAGACTCACAGACTTAGAAAACAAATTTATGGTTACCAAAGGAGAAAGGTGCGGGGTGGATAAATTAGGAGTTTGGGATTAACATATACACACTACTACATATAAAATAGGTAATCAATAAGGACCTACTGTAGAGCACAGGGAAGTCTACTCAATACTCTATAATAACCTATACGGGAAAAGGATCTGAAAAAGAATAGATATATGTATATGTATAACTAAATCACTTTGCTGTGCCCCTGAAACTAACACAACATTGTAAATCAACTATAATATAAAATAAAAATCTAAAAATAAAGAAATATATAAACATAAAAATACCTACCTTAAAAAAAGTATTAGGAGTATCAAGATCACATTGTACGAAAGAAAACATGTGGGATGAGAGATATTGTTTGCCGCTGTCTTTGTAAAATACAATCTGCTACACCCTGATTGCACTGGTTTTCCTTGGCTTGGTAATTTTCTCCAGCCCCTAAAAGGACAAAACTTTCTTTCTACCTCCCTCCCTTCCTTTCTTCCCTTTCTTTTTTCAGAAGTGAACCCTGTATGTTTGGCAAGCTTCTGAATAAGTGAAACTTTAAAAAAGAAGGTTTGTTTCTAGTGATTACAGCCAAAATCTAGGTACTCAGAACTAGTAACTAAACAGTAGATTGAAGATGTAGGTACTGGGTCTTTTCTGGGCTAGACAGGGTACTCCAAAACAGTTCTGTAACTCTAGTCTCTTCTCTGGCAGATAAAGAATCCTGTGAACAAGCTTCTGAAGCCAGTGAAGCACAAACTACAGATAGTGATGAGATAGTAACACCTGTATCTCAGAAATGTCCTAAGGCAGTAAGTATACTGGGGTAATCATTGTGCGTGAGCCAAAATTGTAAGTAATGACAGTGTGCTTAATGGCCATGTGTGTGACATTCAAATCCAGTTTTATTTAATGAACCAGATGGGAAATTCAAGTTATTTAA